>NC_140483.1:139396358-139996358 GCF_964271855.1 Acomys minous
GCCAAAAAACCAGGCTGGAGGGATGGCTCAGTGGTTAAGAGCACTGGCTGCTCTTCCAGAGCTCCTGAGTTCAATTCCCAGCAACCACATGGTGGCTCACAACCATCTAAAATGAGACCTGGTGCCCTCTTCTGGCCTGCAGGTGTGCATGCAGATAGAGCATTCACATTCATAAAATAAATAAGAATGTAATTCCTGAACGTTCTGTGGTTCTTCTTGCTGTATGTAGTTTATTTTATATAGGTGTAATAATATAAATGTATATGTAAAGATTTTTTAAAATTAAAAATAAAGAAAATAAAAACCAAAACAAAAAGTAAGTTTTGGGTTTTTTTTAAACACTCTACTAATTACTGAGTGTAAACTTTCTTGTCTAATAAGGCAGCGGGGGGAGGGCGAGACCCGCCTGAAATCTCATTGTTTTTTCTAAAGGGAAATATGTCCGACAAGTTAGGATTTATACAAAAAGGAATGCAGGAAGCTGACAGCTCGTCTGAAGCAGAGGCTGTGCCAGGAGAGAAACAGGACAAGCTAACTCTCCATATGTGAATAGTACCAAACAATAAACACCAGTGTTTGCTGGGACATATGTCTTATTTGCATATATCATAAATTTTACAAAATTGAAACATAGCATAAGTTCACTTGTGGTCACTTGTACAAACAGTAGGATTTCAAACTCCCATAAAGAGGAAGGGAAAGACAGGGTGCCACCCATCCTGTCACACCGTGGGTGGCTGTGGATACACACTAACATCAGCCAGTTCCCTGCAGACTGGCTGTCCCCAGGGCCTGTCTCTGTCACACCGTGGGTGGCTGTGGATACACCCTAACATCAGCCAGTTTCCTGCAGACTGGCTGTCCCCAGGGCCTGTCTCTGTCACACCGTGGGTGGCTGTGGATACACCCTAACATCAGCCAGTTCCCTGCAGACTGGCTGTCCCCAAGGCCTGTCTCCATCACACCGTGGTTGGCTGTGGATACACCCTAACATCAGCCAGTTTCCTGCAGACTGGCTGTCCCCGAGGTCTGTCTCTGTCACACCGTGGTTAGCTGTGGATACACCCTAACATCTGCCAGTTCCCTGCAGACTGGCTGTCCCCGAGGCCTGTCTCTGTCACACCGTGGTTAGCTGTGGATACACCCTAACATCGGCCAGTTCCCTGCAGACTGGCTGTCCCCGAGGCCTGTCTCTGTCACACCGTGGTTAGCTGTGGATACACCCTAACATCAGCCAGTTTCCTGCAGACTGGCTGTCCCCGAGGCCTGTCTCTGTCGCACTGTGGTTAGCTGTGGATACACCCTAACATCAGCCAGTTCCCTGCAGACTGGCTGTCCCTGGGGCCTGTCTCTGTCGCACCGTGGTTAGCTGTGGATACACCCTAACATCGGCCAGTTCCCTGCAGACTGGCTGTCCCCGAGGCCTGTCTCTGTCACACCGTGGTTAGCTGTGGATACACCCTAACATCAGCCAGTTTCCTGCAGACTGGCTGTCCCCGAGGCCTGTCTCTGTCGCACTGTGGTTAGCTGTGGATACACCCTAACATCAGCCAGTTCCCTGCAGACTGGCTGTCCCTGGGGCCTGTCTCTGTCGCACCGTGGTTAGCTGTGGATACACCCTAACATCAGCCAGTTCCCTGCAGACTGGCTGTCCCTGGGGCCTGTCTCTGTCGCACCGTGGTTAGCTGTGGATACACCCTAACATCGGCCAGTTCCCTGCAGACTGGCTGTCCCTGGGGCCTGTCTCTGACTCACTTTGCCTCCTCACAACCTGAATTAGCTCAGCAGGCTATTGCACAGATGCCCCCACCAGCCTTGCTGCAAAAGGTACTGGCATTCACTCAGATGTCACAAAGCAAACTGCTTAGTACAGATAGGTGGGTAGACAGAGGGAGGGAGGGAGGGAGGGAGTGAAAGGCTAATAGTCCCTCTCTTTAGTGTTCCTAAGGCTGGAGAAATGCAACTGCACTTTTCATACCTGGGGAAAGGGGTTAGTAAGAAGTCCTAAAGGCCTAAGCGGCCACCCGTCACCCTTGCCATCCTCACTGAGAGCCTGTGGTGGCGACACACACAAGCACACACACCTATGGAGCACAGTGGACACCAGTTCTATCCTCAGCTCCATAATTGCTAAACATGAGAACCTGGGACAGTCAGCAGCATTCTGAGCCTGCTTCCCCACCCGAAGTAACAGGCATGATACCTCTAACTTGCACGTGGTTACAAGGATCAAATAAAGAGAAAATACAGCACCCAGCATAGGGCTGCTGTTCACGACATGAAACATATTGATTGTAGTAAATTATAGTATTGAATTCCTATAAAAAGCTGTGCTAAAAATAAATTACTATTCCCCCAGAAAGTTTAGTGATTCTCTATCCTATTATAGAAAAATGAGCCCAAAGAAAAACACCATGGGGAGGGGGGAACGGGAAGATAAAAGTGATGGGATAACAATTGAGATGTAATCTGAATAAATTACTCAAATAAAAATTAATTAAAAAAAAAAAGGAAAAAAAAAGACTTCCCTATTTGTCACTGCAAAATCTGTGGGAAGAACACAGAAATATAAAGTCCCTCCATTTACCCATGAGTCCTAAGTTAAATGCAGACCTACATCTGTCTCCTGGAAGCAGTCTAGCAACAGAACCAGAAGTGGTTCAACCTGACTCTCACCTATAGGAGATCAAGCTGAAGAAGGCAGGCAGATAGTCTTTCTTTCCTACGCAGCTCAGTCTTGAGCTTGGACCCATGTCCAGCCAGGTTTCTACTATGGCCGGTTGGCTTTTCCCAGTCTGGCCCCGAAACCTGCACTCAATTGTAAATTCCTACTTAGTGATTTGCAATTTCCTGCAATGATGTGATGAGATCCCTAACATCAGTCCTCCTGGATACTGACTGCATTTTTCTTGCCTAGTGTCTTAGTCACTGCGCTATTGCTGTGAAGAGACACCACGACCAAAGCAGCTCTTATCAAGGAAGCATTTAACTGGGGCTCACTCACTGTTTCAGAGGTTTAGTCCATTATCATCATGGCGGAGAACATGGTGGCATACCGGCAGACATGGTGTTAGAAAGGTAGTTGAGAGTTCTACATATGGATCAGCAGGCATCAGGAAGAGAGACTGGGCCGGTTGTAAGCTTTTGAAACCTCAATGCTGACCCCCAGTGACACACTTCCTCCAACAAGGCCACGCCTCCTAATCCATCTAATCCTTTTAATGATGATTAAGCATTCAAATAACGTGTTTGTGGGGTATTCTTACTCAAACCACCACACCTAGTAACTCCAGATGACAACACATGAGCACAGGTAGGTACAACTTTATAGCCCCAGGGCTACAAGCCAGACTTATTTGACCCATAAGTTAAGATGACTGCAGCCATCACAGAAAACTGTTTGCTTTTATTGTGTTTCTGAGTCCACAAAACCTGCTTGGAGCAACAGGTCTCATCCTGTGAGTCTTGATCCTTTCAAAGGGGTCACATATCAGAGATCCTGCATATTGGACATTTACATTACAACTCATAACAGTAGCAAAATTATAGTTGTGGAGTAGCAACGAAAATACTCTTATGGTTGGAGGTCACCATGACATGATGAACTGTATTAAAAAGTCACAGCACAGCGTTAGGAAGGTTGAGAACCACTGGCTTAGAGGATTGTGACAAAGGATAACTAAGCTTCAATAGGGATGTTTTGAGCCTCTTTTTGGCTAGGCCCAAACACTGGCTAGCATCCACATGGCAGGTCACATGGCCCAATGCTAGCAAGAACCCTGCTAGGTTATTTGAAGGAGGAAAATTCTCCCACATTGATGTTTGACCACCTCCACCATTTGACCAAACTCCGATCTCCACATCATGTTTGATGCCCCTGTCCTGCCTTCAGCAAGACTGCTCCCTACCTATGGCCTCTGCTCTCAGCATCCTCCAACCCACTGGCCCGCCACCTGGCCCTGACCCCTACTCATTATTGTCTGCATGCCTCACTTCTCTCCCTTAGCCTGAGAGTCTTGACATTCATTCTAATGCTCCTAAGTAAAAATCTCCCTTATAATTCTAACAAGCATCAAAATAAAGCTTACATTTTAAGCTGTTTGTTTGTTTGTTGAGACAGGATTTCTCTGTGTAGCCTTGGCTGTCCTGGACTCACTTTGTAGACCAGGCTGGCCTCGAACTCACAGAGATCTACCTGCCTCTGCCTCCCTGAGTGCTGGGATTGCAGGTGTGCCCCACTGGGCCTAGTAGTGGGTTGAACAGTGCCCTATCTAAAAATATGTGACCATCCTAATGCTTATAACCTTGACAGGGAAAACAATGACTATCACTGTGTCTTAGTTGCTTTTCTATTGCTTTAATAAGACACCATGACCAAGGCAACTTATAAAAGAAAGTGACTTACAGTTTCAGAGAGTTAAGAGTCCATGATGGCAGGGCAAAGGCATGGGGACAAGAACAGCTGAGAGCTCACATTGTGACCCACAACTATGAGGCAGAAACAGAGCTAACTCAGATTCTTACAAGTATTTTGAAATGTCAAAGCTTTGCCCTGGTGTGACACACTTTCTCCAACAAGGTCACACCTCTTAATCCTTCCCAAACAGTTCCAACTGGGAAGCAAGTATTCACATATGAGTTTATGGGATCCATTCTCACTCAAACCATCACATTTTATCTGGGGAAAAATGATTAAGGATTTTGTGGAAAGAAGCTTAGCCTTGTTGGCTCTAAATGCAATCACCTGTCCTCAAGGGACAGACAGAACAGAGGGGAAGACATAGGTAGAATCCTAGCACTGGGGAAGTTGAAGCAGGAGGATTTCAAGCAATCTGGCTATACAGACTGATTTGTTCTGGAGAGATGGCTCCATGGTTAAAAGTACTGTCTATTCCTCCAAAGAACCTGGGTTCAATTTCAGCACCAACATGGTGGCTTACAGCTGTCTATAGCTCCAATTCCAGGAGCTCTGATGCCCTCTTCTGGCCTCTGTGTGCACCAGGCATGCACATAGTGCACAGACATACACGCAGGCAAGACACCCATACATATAAAGTAAAATAAAACCTTAAATATGAAGGAAAAGAGATGGGGGAGGGACCACGAGAGTTTGGGAACACAGATACAAGAAGGAGGAACCAATACAGGCAGAGACTGGAGTGACATGGCCTCAAGCCAACAAGCGTGTGTATGGTCTGGAAATTGAAAAGCTAAGGGCCAGAATCTCCCGGAGCACCTGCAAAGGCAGAACCTGCCAACACCCTGACTGTGAATTTCTGGCCTCCAGAACTCTGGAACATTTTTCCTTTTGTCTTAGTGAGAAGCCAATGTGCAGACTGAAATGAGAAGTAAGGTTTATAGCCCACTAAGGTGTTAATGGGTATTATATTCAAACCTATCTCTTTTTTTTAATGGCAAATTTGATTTCCACAATAAAAAGTAAGTATTAGGGCTGGAGAGATGGCTCAGAGGTAAAGAGCACTGCCTGTTCTTCCAAAGGTCTTGAGTTCAATTCCCAGCAACTACATGGAGGCTCCCAACCATCTATAGTGAGACCTGGTGCCCTCTTCTAACATGCAGGCACACATAGGGACAGAATACTGTATAAATAGCAAATAAACTCTGAAGGGCAGGAGAAAGCAGGATGTGAACACCACAGTGCCGGTGAGGACTGCTGGGGCTAGCATCTTGACACGATGCTTCTCAGCCCAAGAAATAAAATGTAGCTCCATTCCACAGTGCACTCACTCAAGACAGTGAAGGAACCAAGTCGCCAGCTTGTTCTAGAAGGAGACTCCTCTAGACTCTTTGGAAGGGGCACGGGCTGGTATCTTGCTGAGGCGTATGTATTTCTCCACAGGTTTAAAGGTGTTTTCTTCGGGTCACAGGAATGACTAAACATAGCAACCTTCCAAAGAAATAAGTGGAAAAGGCAACCAGGAGTACACCACATAGAATTCAATTCAGTGAATAATGACAGTGACCCTTGGGGAAGGACAATCCCTTCAGGGACTGAAACCAGGACACAAATTTATTCTGTTTCTGTATACACAAAAGAACTCAGCCGCATGGGAAATCAACACACTTTGGTATGCACTCTTTGCCTGGTGACCTGATGCCCAGAGCCATTACCTAAGAGGTAGTAACAGTTAACTGTCAAATGATCCTTTATAAACAATCTATTAGTCAAACCACCTCCAGGGTAAGGAAGGAGTCATGGCAAACTCTGTGGTGGCTGATCCCTTGCCACGGCCTCACACAGTGTGTGCTTCGGCTGGATAGCTCACGGCACCCTTCCCTATCAGGGCTTTGTCTCCTGGGCCCTGTGCTCTCTCCAGAAATGCTCCTGTAAAGGACTGTCCTGACTTCCTTCAGTGATGGGCTACACTGTGGAAGCGTAAGCCAAATAAACCCTTTCCTTCCCAACTCTGGGCTAGAAAAATCACTGAGTGTTGAGAACTCAGTGAGCTGTTCTGTAGGAGCTTGGAAGATAAGAATGTTGAGAGAGCCCGGTGTGGTGGTGCACGCCTTTAGTCCCAGCACTCAGGAGGCAGAGGCAGGTGGATCTCTTTGAGTCTGAGGCCACCCTGGTCTACAAAGAAGAGTCCAGGACAGCCAAGGTTACACAGAGAAACCCTGTCTCAAAACACAGAAAGAAAGAAAGAAAGAAAGAAAGAAAGAAAGAAAGAAAGAAAGAAAGAAAGAAAGAAAGGAACGTTGAGAGCAGTGCAGAAAATGGAGACCTGGCTTGGGACATTTCAGAGGGAAAAAAAGCTCTACTGGGATTTCTGTGTGAAGAAATCTGTAGTTCTGGCTAGCTGGGGCTGAATAAGAAGATATCAGAACTGCTAAAGTTAAAGCCTTGCTCTGCTGGGATACTCAATGCTGGCTGGCTGAGGCTGAGAAACTAGCGGTGATTAAGAAGAGTCCAGCATCATTGAGGTGAGATCTTCTAGGAAGTGTTTCCTGAGGGTCAGCACACAGAAGCCTTGTTCCAGAGGCAGCCACTGGAACAAGGCAGCTGAACTTGGTAGTGAAGGAGCCACCCAGTTGGCTCTAAAGGCATAAAGGGGTCACAGAGAGCAGCTGAGGCTCGGCACTGTGAGAGGCCAGGAGAGGCCATTGGTGAAAACACAGGCCAGCTGCAGCAGAAGACCCCAGCATTTGGGAGGTGGGAGCTTAAAAGACAAGATAATGTGTGCTGCAGAGGGTGGGGCCAGAGAAGTGACCCACGCCCCTCGGAGGAGCGCAGAAGATCGTGAGTGAATCCCAGACACTGGTCTTTGAGTTATTTACACTGTTGGAGTTTGGTTTGCTTTGTCCAGATTGTGTCTATGCCTCATTTCTTCCCTCTTGAGGTAAGGAAACAATTAACTTATTTTTTATTTCATAAGACTCTACAGTTGAGAGAATTTAAACTTCTAAAAGAGAGATTAGCAATTTTACAGAGACTTTTGATTTTAAATTTGATTTTGAGTATTTTTAAAGAGACAACTTTTATAAAGCATTTGAATTTGTAAGGCTGTGGGTTTTTTTACGTTTGTAAAATGTTTTATACTGTGAGGCCTTTGTTAATGTGCCCATCTTGGAGAGGTACAAGAAAGGAAAGGTGTGACTTCACATCCATGTGTCTGTGTGTCAAGGTGACAAGGGGTCAGTTGTACTGGCTAAATTTACGTCATTTTGACACAAACTGTAGTCTCCTGAGAGGAGGGAACCTCAATTGAGAAAATGCCTCCATAAGATCGGCTGTGGGCCAGCCTCCAGAGCATTTCCTTAATTAGTGATTGATGGGGGAGGGCCCAGTCCATTGTGGGTGGTGCCATCCCTAGGCTGGTGGTCCTGTGTTCTATAACAAAGCAGGCTGCAAAAGGGTGTAAAACAAATGGCCTCTGCAGCAGTCCCTGCTCTATTTGAGTTCCTGTCTTGGCTTCCTTCAGAGATGATTACAATCTGGAAGTGTAAGCTGAATAAACCCTTTCCTTCCCAACTTGCTTTTGGGTCATAGTGTTTTATCCAAACAATAGAAACCCAAGCTATGATGGGAATAACAAAATATCGTTCACCCCCCACTATGGATGGTGAAATAATACCGGTGGTGAAAAGACAATCATGGCAAAGAAATCAGCAAAAAAAGATGATTAAGAAGAGCATACATACTCACTACTTAAGATGAGCTTAAAGTGACATAGAGACTTAAGGACCTGAAACGATAGGGAAATGGGGGGTGGGGTGTTTTGCCTGCATGTATGCCTATGTATCTTGTGTCTGTCTAGTGGCTGTGGGAGCCACAGGAGGGCATCAGACACCCTTGGGTGTAGAGTTAGAGACCATTGTGAACCACCATGTGGGTGCTGGGACTCGAACGTTGGTCCTCTGGAAGAGCAGGCAGTGCTCTCACCCTCTGAGCCATCTCTCCAGCCCTGAAACCTGTGGTATTTTAAGTGTAGGTTTATCAGGAAGTAGACAGTCATGCTTAGATTTAAAAAGTACAATCTAGGGAGTAACAAACAGAGGAAGCCATGGGCAAGTGTATCTATCTAGATTTTTCTCTGTCCATGTTCCTGCAGGGACAGGAAGAACACCTGCTGCATGAGGATCTTACCGTAGACAATGGAAGGTCAGACGATAGCTCCTGGCTGCAGGCATGCTCCCGGGGCAAAGGGCAGGGGAGGCTGGGGACCATCCTTTCTGTGCTTTTCTCATCTCCCGCCAGTTTTGAAATATTTAGGGAACACTGAGATGGCTCAGTGTGTAAAGCCACCCACCACCAAGCCACACGGTGGCTCAGTGTGTAAAGCTACCTATCATCATGCCACATGATGGCTCAGTGTGTAAAGCCACCTACCACCAAGCCACACAGTGGGCGGCTCAATGTGTAAAGGCACCAGCCACCAAGCCACACGGTGGCTCAGTGTGTAAAGCCGCCCACTACCATGCCACACGGTGGCTCAGTGTGTAAAACTGTCTACCACCAAGTCACACGTTGGCTCAGTGTGTAAAGCCACCTACCATCAAGCCAGAAGGTGGCTCAGTGTATAAAGCCACCTGCCACCAAGCCACATGGTGGTTCAGTGTGTAAAGTCACCTGCCATATGGTGGCTCAGTGTGTAAAGCCGACAAGCCCGGGACCCACATGGTGGAAGGAAAGAACAAGATCCTGAAAGTTGTCTGATGTGCAGCATTGAGCTCTCAACCCTCTCCCCAGAGCAAATAAATAAATGGAGTTTTTAAAAATGTAAAGATATTTGAGGCCATTTGTGCTAAACTCCATCACCCTCCAAAGTGTAATTATGTCTTGCTGTTGTTGTTTTGTTTTTTCCGGGGCAGGGTTTCTCTGTGTAGCATTGGCTGTCCTGGACTCACTTTGTGGAACAGGCTGGCCTTGAACTCACAAAGATCTGCCTATCTCTGCATCCCAAGTGCTAGGATTACAGGTGTGTGCCACCATGCCTGACTCCATGTGTAATTCTTACCTATAGAGGACCAGGCTGTATACATTTTCAAGGTTCTCGTGAGAAATTACCACAAATTTAGTGGTTTAAATCAACAGAAATTTCTCTTCTCCCATTCTGGAGTATGGAACTCTGAAACCAAGGTGTCATCCATCAGGCCATGCTCCCACTCCATGCTATGGGGGTGGCCCCATTCCTACCCCTTCCAACTTCCCTCTGCAAGGCCAGCATCCTAAAATATGTGTCCAAGTTCCCCTGCCTCCTTTTGGAGGCTACTTTTCATGGGACTTAGGGTTCACACAATCCAAAACCATATCCCCACTTCAAGTTCCTTACCCAAATAACACATACCACAAAGAAAGGCGTGTTCACAGGCTCGGTTTTTAGACACAGACATCTTTAGGGGGAATGCTATGTGAAATGTCCCAAGAAGCTCACCTGGCCTTGTGCTCTGAATCCAGCGGCTGGCTTTCCTGTTGGCTCACAGTCACAATGTGCACTGCCCAGCTGAGCTCCCTATATGCCTTTAGGGTGTAATCTCTAGGCTGGCACCTACCCTGCAGCTAGCACCCTGTGATCCTGCAGCCAGCGTTCTGGGTCACAGTGGCCTTTGGTGACTGTCTCCCTCACTCTCACCTGAGCACGGTGACACAGTGGCCTTTGGTGACTGTCTCCCTCACTCTCACCTGAGCTTGGTAAAAACTTGATCTGTTATCATCTCTCTGTTCACCTCAGCACCGTACCACATATAAATAAAAAGAGGCTCCACTGACAGATAGAAATGGAAATCAATTTGTATCACTCACATGAAGCATACTGAGTATGCTGCTGCGATCTATTTTTGTTTATTTTACATGTATGAGCAGTTTGCCTAAATATATGTCTGTGCACCACATGTGTCCCCATGGAAGCCAGAGGAAGAGGGCATCAGATTCCCTGGGACTGGACTTACAACAGTTGTGAGCTACCAAGTCCGTCCTCTATCGGAGCAGCTGCCCTGGAAAGGCAGCCTCCCAGCCTCCTCCGGATAGCAGTCTGGAAGAACACATACTGAGGAGATTCAAAGCAACAAACTTCTAATGCTAACATTTTAAGCTCAGGTGATTCCGTAGACAGTCTAAGTTAAACCGCTCTGGGTGCTTTAGGACCCACAGGCTGGGGAAGCCAGACAGACCACTCACCGGCTCTGTCTGTAGCAGTATCAATCACAGGCGAATGGCCTCCTAACAAGGCACTTCCTTCTGCTCTGTGGAGGGCAAAGACAAAGACATTATTCAGGGGCACTCAGACTGAATTACTGTCTTCGCTTAAACCCTCCTCTCAGGGGGAGCTGGCAGCTGCAGCAGCCAGCTCTGGAGAGCACTAATGATTTGCAGCAAAGTTGTTCACATACCCAGACAGCCAGCCCAAGGGGCTTAGCACTAACTCCTGTTCGGCTCTGAAGTGCTCAAACCTCTCTGGAGGTGCACGCTGAGCATGTACAATCTGCTCTGGAGCAAGCAGCGGGGAGAAGGCAATACAGTTAAAGGGAAGGGCTGTGGGTGCCCGCCGAGTCTATCAACCCATGTTCACAAGAGCCTACCTGTAGAGTAGGTTCCAACCTGTGGGTCATGGCTCACTTGTAAGTCATTGAAATAAGCTAGTGGGTCACACACGGCATTTTCAAGAAGGAAACCATGAAACAGAATACACCAACATGGCTCTGCCTCTCTATATTGCCACTATGTACAAGCTCTTTCTCCCAGTGGATCATGTGCAACTTTGAAAGCCACTGTTCTTGAGAAAAATCACATATTCGATTCAAACATAATAAGAATATAGCATGTATTTATTTCTTTGGAGAATATCAGTGATTATCCAAAGTACCTTGGACAGTGCCTGAAAACCAAGGCAGTCTCTCCCAAGTGTGTCTCTGGAGCCCTAATTTGTATTTTCAAAGACATGGAAAGGTTTTTTTAAATGAGACCCTAACAGACTGCACAGCTTTGGAGTCATCTTCCTGAGTCTCACCTGGATGCATTCATGGGGTTTGGATGTTCAAGACCACACTTGTGCTTACTGTCAAACACAGATGGGTGGGCCACCAAGAACAACTCGGGTCATCACTGCACTGGATACAGCTGAAGGCTGCTCTGGGTCATGCCTACTGTACAGGCTGTCCTCAGCCACCCAGCAGAGATCCTGGGTGATAACTGATTCACAGTCCAGTAAGTGGCCACAAGTGGTACCGAGTCAAGTACCGTAAGGCCTGGTATGGATCCTGCCTTGTGTGCACCACCACAGTGAACGTAAAAGAAAATATAATAAAGGGCTACTTTTGCACATCACAAAACAAGGGGGCTAGCTTCTCATTTTAGAATTTATTTAATTTCACATCATTTTCCTGTCACATGTTGCTGAAGAAAATTTCTTCCCTTTAATGTGTCTAGGAATTAAACTGAGCCAGGCATAGCGGCACATGCCCTTGGGAGGCTGAGGCAGAAAGAACCCTGTAAGTTTGAGGACAGCCTGGTTTACATAGTGAGATCCAGGATAGCCAGGGCTACAGAAATACATGCCTTGTTTTGAGATGGGGTGGGGTGAGAGGAAGAGAAATTAACTTGGGCTGGGGAAAGAGTAAAAGCACTACACAGTCAGATCCTTACACAGAGACCAGTTTTGGTGAATGGGGAGGAGCTCAGGTGCTGACAGAGTGACAAGCGTGTGGGCCATCTTTGCCTTTTTAACTCTGAAGCACTTTATGTATATATTCAATTATGTTTGCCCCCAGAACACTGAATAGGTTTATACTTCCACTGTTTGAAAGGGGAGGTCCCCAAGCATGTGGAATGGTAGAAGGAAGCCAGGCTGGATGTTCCTGTTGCAGGCACTAGCTTTGATAAGAAAATGAGACAATGTGCAGCCAACCATTTAAGGCCTTGCTCTTGGGCACTTATGACGTAATCGCAAGCATATCTAACCATGGGGGATGGGCTAGTGGGGCTCTACAGTCACATGCTGGTGCTGATGCTGACAAGGTCATCTGTCACATCCTGCAACCACTGCCTTTACAGATGGCTCTATTTGAAGGCATCCAGAGCTATTATCTCATTTATTTCTTAAAACACACTGATACCGGGGCCAGTAAGATGGCTCAGCAGGCAAAGGCTCTTCCCACCCAACAATGTTGAGTTCGATCCTCAGAACCAACATGAAGTTGGAAGGAGGGAACTAACTCCACAAAGCTGTCTTCTGAGTTCTGCGTGAATGCTGCACAATCACATACTACACACACACCATAATTTTTTTTGTTTTGTTTTGCTTTGTTTTGTTTTTTGAGACAGGGTTTCTCTGGACTTGCTTTGTAGACCAGGCTGGCCTCAAACTCACAGAGGTCTGCTGGCCTCTGCCTTCTTGAGTGCTGGGACTATAAGCGTGTGCCACCACACCCAGCTCTACACATAATTTTTTAAAAGAAACACTGACATAATTGGCGTGAGCATTCCACTCAATTTACAGGCGACACAAAGCCACTAAATAATATGCTCAGTTAGTAAGTGGCAGAGCTGAAGTCCGAGGATGGCAGCCTGAAGATACAGCTGCCCTCTGTCTATGGAGGCAGACCCCCAGCCACAATAAATCCACTCGGTCGGTCCCTCCCTTTGAGAACATGAGGCCATGAAGGAAAACTCAAAGCCATCCACACGGAATGGCTGCTGCCTTAAATGTCCCGGCTCAGTGGCACCTATCTGACTCCACTCTAAACAGCAGGGTGATGGGTGCAAAGGGAGAATAAGGATGCAGATGCTGCGCTCAGCGCCTTCTGTGGTTCTGGATATGTGCCACATACCACTAATGAACTGGAGATAAATGGAGCTAGAAGAAGCTGAGGAGCATACCCCGAGGTATTTCAACTGCCTAGCAGTTGACTTCCCATGCATTAGGGCCCTACACACTGTAAAAACCTATAATGGCACCTCAGTATTCTTATTACTAAGGTCCGGTGAAAGCCACTGGGTCAGTCCATCGCTATGGCAGAGTCATTTGTGTGGAGTCATCTGGGTAGCAACTGGGTGCACATCTCAAAACAATTTAGTGCTCTTGCTACCATGTCAAACTCCCCAAAGGATGTTCATGGGAGCCAAAGGCACTTGAAAATTAAAAATAGACTTCAGCCTTAATAACAGGCTTTATGTCCTGAGCCTTTCCTCGGCCTCATGATGGGCATTTGGTATGTAAGCACAGAATTGAATTACTATAATTATTCTAAAAGAACAAAATAGTGTCAGTGTATTCAAAGCTTAAAAGATGAACTGTGCACTGAACCCCTACTGTGAGATGTGTTTGCACCCTCAGAGTAGGAGGAGGGAGGAAGCAGGAGGGAGGGGGGCATTCTCTTAACAAAATGTTTTATTTTAAAGAGCCACCACCTCTGTAAGGAGCCCAAGAAATGACTCTGTGTGAGATTTCTTTTATCAAAAGCGTTGACTTCAAAGGTGTCCCTTCTTTTTTTTTTTTTTTTTTTTTTTCTTGCAATGTGGCCCAGGTGAGCCTCAAGCTCAGCCACTGCCTCGGCCTCCCAACTGCTCAGAATTACAGACCACCACACCCAGAGCCCAAGATTTTCTTTTAAGTCAAAATCCTACTGAACTGGAGGTATAGCTCAGTAATAAATGTGTTTCCCTGCTATGCACCAGGAACTAGGTTTGGTCCCCAGCACCACAGAACTAATAGATAATAAAATTCTCTCAGCATTCTGAATATGAAACCTAAATTTGTATTTTAAATCATATTTTTCTGGTTCCGAAAGGACATGTAACACAATCAGCCCCACACATAGGATGTTTGCAAGTGACGAACATACCACATTATTTTACAGTTCCTGTGTTGAATTTCAGATTAGCACTACATCAATTCTTCCACTGAAGTTGTAGAGGGAAACTTGCTTTGTAAAATTTCAGCATATCCAAGGGGCTGGGGAGACAGCCCAGGCAGTGTGTGCCTAACACAGAGCCATGAGGACCTAAATTCAGATTCTCCGCATTTATGTAAAAAGTGGGGCACAGCAGCATGGACCTCTAATCCTAGGGCTGAGGAATTGGAGACAGGGGGATCCCTGGGGATTGCTAGACAGTTAATCTGACTGAAGTGGTCAGCACCAGATGAGAGAGAGAGACCCTGTCTCAAAAAATAAAGCTCGGTGGCAGCTAAGAATACTTGCTACTTTTCCAGAGGACCTGGGTTCAATTCTCAGTACCTACATGGCAGCTCACAGCAGTAACTCAAGTTTCAAGGGATCCGATGTCCTCTTATAGCCTCCAAGGGCACCAGGCACACCGCGGTGGTATACCCATACATGTTAAATTAAATTACAAACAAGATGGAGAATAACAAAGGAAAACACTTGCCTTCAACTTCTGACCTCTATGTGTGTACACACGTACAGAAACACAGAAAACAGTCATGAATACATACACAGATATACACGTGGCACGCACAGTTTTTTTTTCCCAACACATCTTATGTTTAGCTGTGCTCTATTTACACTTGGTAAGTAGTGTTAGGATTCTGTTACAGTCTGCTTACCTGTGATGTCACTGCTTACCTGCCATGGGGGTGTGGCCCTGCCCAGGGCCATATAAAAGAACAGACCCTCTACATGGCTCTCTCTACCTCTCTCTCTCCCCCCCACCCCAACGTGTGTCTCCAGAGATGGGTCTTGTATCTCCCTATTAAACCTCTTAAGTGGATCTGTTTTGTGATGTGATTCCATCCCTCGTACAGCTCCACCGTTCACCTCTAACCTCCGCTGACCACTTTTTACAAGTAGTATGTGAATTCTGCTTCACTTCCTTGACTTCCTGACAGAAGGACAACTCTTTACAAGTTTCCCAATGTACACAAGGTCACACTCTAGAGCAGTAGAAATGATGAGAAGTGAAGCAAGGAGGTGACAGTCAAAGAGCAGCCTGATGCAAGCTGAGCATGGTGACACAGGCCTGCGATCCCAGCACACAGGAGGCTGAGGCAGGAGACTCTCTAGCATGAGTCAGCCTGGGCTGTAACGTGAGGCCCTGTGAGGAGAGGAGAGGGGAAAAAGCAGAACATTGGGAGCAATGTCCCCAGAAAGAGGGAACCAGACCGAGTCAGAGTGCTGGCCCAGCACAACCCAGGCCAGTACCAACATCCCGCCCACCCCGTTCCCCCACCAAAAACAAACAAACAAATAAACAACAGTATGTAAAGAAACAGCACACAATTATTATTTAGAAATTTCAGGTTCATGTCAAAAAAAAAAGTGCCTTTAACCTAGCATCCACCCTTGCTCACTGCCGAACATGTATACAAACGTGTTTCATTGCATCAAACCAAATTAATAATTACCTAGCAGTTCTCATTTTCACTTCAAACCCTGTCAAGCGTCTCTGTCCACACCCGGGAAAGGGCAATCCCAAGACACAGCTCCCGCCACACAGCCTGGTAGAACCTTCTGTCCAGCCTCAGATCACAGTGGAGTTTCACAATGGAGGCCTCTTATCGACTTCACCAGCCTCTGCGGGGACAAGGGACAGCCAAGCACAAAGGCACTAGGGCAGTCCCCGAGCCTGCTTTGTGTGCGCCAGCAGCAGCCTGTCTGTCTGCGGGGATACAAGTGGGGTGAGGGTTCGGACATTTACATGTCAATACGAAAGCCAGCGCCTGCTGCTCCACCACCCCGTCTGGCATCCTGGTCCTCGGGTTTTGTTCCCCCTTACCCAAGGAGCCTGGCGTCTGTGGCTGCCAGCAAGCATTTGGCAAACTCCTTCTGAGAGATTTGCCGTCCTCCTTACTGTGCTGAGCCCAAGTGAATCCATCGCCAACCAGCCAGCAGGCTTTTCAAACTGCCCTGGAATCCACACTGGAGAGCTGCTTGCCTTTTTTTTTTTTTTTTTTTTTTTTAGCTGCTTGCTTTTAAGATAAGAATCGTGGCCTCAGTTCCATCAGTGAGGAGGAGGAGGAGGGGCAAAGACAAACAGATTTCAGAGGCCTACACCCAGGGTCTCACACTCAGTCAAGAAGCAATGGCTGCGAGAGTTTGTTTCTAAGTAAGCGTGAGCCACCAGTCTAAGTATTTTAGGGCTCACGGTTGGAAGTGTGTTATTCATGAGTAAGCAGGTGGGGACAGAAAAGAATACGTGGCCAGTCTACTGCTCTCACAGAGGAGTGGTAACAGGAAAGGAGAAGATCCTAAAGGCCCTGTCCTGTGAGGGAGAAATGATGGAGCCGACGGGAAGGGGAGCACATCCATGAAGGACACACAGACAGAGTTATTGAGGGGCCGCAGACGCAGGAGGAAAGGCCGCTAAAGCGCATGGAGATAACATCTACACAAACAGCAGAGAAGTGGGCAAGCGAGGAGCTTTCCTGCCCGGCTGGTGTCATATGGGGTAGGGGGTGGGGGTGATGGGGGGGGGGGTCAGGTGGCAGAGGCCAGCTGGATGTCAGGACGTAGCAGTCCCTGGATGGGAGAGCTCCACCTTAAGAACAGGTCTTCCCAGAGGCAGAGGCGGGCAGATCTCTGAGTTCCAGGATAGCCATGGCTACACAGGGAAACCCAGAAACAAATTGACTGTGGATATCTATTAACAAAGGAACACAATCTGTGATGCAGACTGATTTGTACTAAGATAAGGCCACACTTTCAGTGCTGGAAATAGCACAGGCATTAGTCACTTCTGAAATTACACGGTGCAAATCCATGACCCCCTTAACTGCGGGTTTGAAAGTAGCAAGGTTGCGGCACTGGATGGAAGTCCCTTAAGTTACTTTTCCTTTCTTCCCTCTTGTTGGGAAGCCTGCTGATGTAATTTGGGCCACTGAAGAACCAGCCTGCCTCCATCTTAGGCTTAAGAGCCATCTTATAGTAAGGCAAACTAGCTTCACTCCTGCTTATGACTAAACCTCTGTTTCTCAAAGCCTGGGCTACGCCCCACCTGTAACCTCAAATACAAATGGTTCGGTACTGCCTGTTCCAGAAACGGCAATGGTGTCTTTGCTTCAGAGAGTTGCATATAACCATCTTGCAACCCTACCTTTGTATCAAAGGGTTAGATGCCCAGCTATGCCCACCTGGTTATTATACGCATCTTGCCACCATGTCTTTGTTTCGGGGGGGGGGGGTCGTTAGGACTAATCTGTCATGCTTATGTTCTGCTCCCGTAACCCCACCTATTCTGAGACCAAATCCATTCGGAAACCCCCTACCCCTGAGCTATAAAAGCCTTGTCTTCCTCACATCCAGTGCTGACCTCTTGAACCCCACCTTAGGAGGAGCCAGCCCACGCCCACGAATAAAAAGCTTGCTTTGATTAACTGCTTGTTTTAATTAATTTGCCCACGATTGAGCCAGTGGTCTTCCTCCTCCCATCTTTGGGATTAACGCAGCATTGACCTTGCGTGTTTGATGGTCAACTGGGCTTCATGATTGCCCCACAGGGTCTCACTGCTGGCCTAGACCCAGGAAGCACAGGACAAAAGGGAGCTCCAGAAAGTGTCAGGGACCTGGGTGGGCACATCGGCAGTGACGAAACCCTTTCCCTTCTAGGAAGCAGTATCTTGGCCTCCGCTGTGACAGCCTGGGCGCACACTGTCCCTGGGTACAGAGCTAGCTTAGACTGATTTCATTAAGCTTCATCAGACAGCATGCTGAGCTCTCAAAACACCACAGTGAGCCACACCCTCCCTTCTCCAAATAATCCCTGCAGATATCACAGAGCTGCTGTCAACAGGAAACCATATAAAACACAGATGAAGACTGGTCGGTTGCCCTCCAAACAGAGCGCCCCTCTTCCTACGCAGCCACCAGCAGGGCTAGGCTTTTGCTGGTGTTGTTGGAGGCAGGGTCTCTCTACATATTGTTGTCTGTCCTGGAACTCCTTATGTAGACCAGGCTGGCCTCGAACTCACAGAGATCTACCTGCCTCTGCCTCCCCAGTGCTGGGATTAAAGGTCTGTGCCAACACCCAACTAATTGGGTTTTTTTGTTGTTGTTGTTTTGTTTGTTTTTTTGTTTTGTTTTTGACATTTGGTTTTATATTTGAGAAGTTTATCAGCAGGGAAAAAAATATTGTTTTTCTTTACTTTGTATTTCATTCATTGCTGCTAAGGCTGAACACTGCTGGGGTTTTTAAAATGGGGGTGGGTAGACAAAGGTGTGTGCCCTAGATTCACAGATTATCTGTGTAAAGCAGTATAAGGGGGCGGGGCTTACTCTATACTCTATCACCACGTGCTTTCGTAACTTTCACATTCCGACAACTTAGCTTTTTTCTATCTTAAGATGGACATGGAGGTAAGAGACTGGCAGGAAGGCCCCAAGTGTGAGGGCAATCAAAACTAAAAAAAAAAAAAGGCAAAGTGTTTAAAAAGTAACAGGCATCACTTTTAAAAGGACACTCAACTGTGCCCCTCAGGCAGTGGAAGAAAAGCCAGGCCAGAAAGACCAGCTCTGGCGCTGGCGGCTGCCAACCCCTTCTTGAGTTGTGCTGACTGGAGCACATGGCTGGGGTTGCATCAAAGTCCGTTTGAGAACAAACCCAGGAGCTGGGGAAGGAATCTCTAAATCCACAGTAGCAATCGCTGTGTCCATGCCTGAGCCACACCCCACGTGTATTCTGCACCTACACCACTTACAGAGACCCAAGGCACATTTTGGTCTGGTTTTGTCCTGGTTTAAAATAAAAGGCAGAGCTTGGAATTCAGACACTTGCTGCTCTTGCAGAGGCCTATGTTATGTTCCCAGCACCCACACGGGGCAGCTCACAGCTGCCTGTAGCTCCAGGTCCAAGGTCCTCCACACCCTCCTTTGTCTACTTGGACACCTGCACTCACATGTGCATGCACACAGAGACACAGATAGACACATAGTTAAAGTAAATAAAATAAAAGGGGCTGGACAAACATTTTAAATAAAAATTATATTGGCCAACATTAACTCTTGGGTACTCTACAAGAGAGGCAATATGCGAAACTGGGTTAAGTTGGGTCCTTAGTACCTGGGAACTCACTGGGTCAATAAAACATTCTTGTGCACATTTTGAAGATGGAACCTTCAGTATAATCCTTGTGAAAAACAACAGTATAACCCCTCTCTCTCAGAGTCAGAACACCCTCTCAACTCAGACCTGCCTCCCTCATGTTTGCGGTTGCTGGGAAGTAAAGTATTAGTCTAAGGGGGGAACAGGGAAATTGAACTTTTAAAAAGGCATTCCATATTGCCTCTCTTAAAAAAAAAGCTGCAGCAAATCAGTTTATTATTTTACTTGAGCAGCTGGGCCTCAGTCAGGAGAGTGTTTGTTGGTCCTTGGATTTGCTCTTCAATCCCAGGAAAACTGGACATGGTCAGGAGGCTGCAATCTCCTTACTCAGGATTCAGAGGTAGAAGAACAGAAGTCCAAGGTCATCTTTGTCTGCACAGCTAGTTGAAGGTCAGCCACAGCCTCTGCTTCTGTTCCTGCCCCCAGGTTCCTGCTTTGTGTTCAAGCTTTGAACTGTGACCTGGAATATGTAAGCCAAATAAACCCTGTTCTCCCTGAGTTATTTTTGGTCAGTGTTTTATCACAGCAATAGAAAACAGTTATGTAGAAAGTTCCAGAAGTAATTCGGGCTGGAGAGATAGATGGCTCAATGGTTGAGAGCTCTTAACGCCCTTGCAAAAGACTACACACAGTCCAGTCGCTAGCACCCATGTCAGGATGCGCACATCCACCTGTAATCCTGGCTTCTGACATCCTCGGGCACCTGCACTCATGTACACATACCTGGGGTTGGGGCTCAGAGAAATAAAAAAAAACTCATAAGTAACCTGATACAGTCTCCTACCATCCTAATCCTTCCTGAATCCTTCCCGTTCAGCATCTCCCTGCTGTA
The DNA here is from genome assembly GCF_964271855.1 of Acomys minous. NCBI lineage: Eukaryota > Metazoa > Chordata > Mammalia > Rodentia > Muridae > Acomys > Acomys minous. The sequence goes on from NC_140483.1 coordinate 139,416,701, forward strand.
TTCACTGTGTGCCTGTTTGTCACTTGGTTGTTGTGAAGGTTATTACATTTGACTACTGCAATACTGCAGTGACACACACACACACACACACACACACCCGAGCATGTAATCAGGGTGTGGGTGTACAGTTGTGGGTGGAGGTTATAAATTAACCTCAAGACGTCATTGTTCATGTGCCACCGCCCTTGTTTCTTTTCTTTTCTTTTCTTTTCTTTTCTTTTTGTTTGTTTGTTTTTCAAGACAGGGTTTCTCTGTGTAGCCTTGACTGTCCTGGACTCGCTTTGTAGGCCAGGCTGCCCTCGAACTCACAAAGAACCACCTGCCTCTTCCTCCCAAGTGCTGGGATTAAAGGCGTGCACCACCCGTGCCTTGTTTCTTGCGACAGGGGTCCCTTACTAAGCTCTACCTCACCACATGCACTAGGCCGGCTGGCCAGTGAGGCCCAGGGATCCGCCAGACAGTGCCTCCCAGCACTGGGATTATAAGTGTGCACCACCACAGCAGCCTTTTCACTTGGGCTCTGGGGATCAAACTCAGACCTCCTGGGTGCACAACAGAACCTTGGTAGCTGAGATGGTGACGTGGAGTGAGGCAATTGCTGGACCCCAATGGCCATGGGGACACCCTTTCTAGAAGGCAATTCTTGGCAACAACTTTTTAACTTGTAAAAGTTCCATCTCTAAGCTACTTTTACACAAAGAGTCTCTTTTACAAAAACCATTTCACGTGTGTCCAATCATGAAAGCCAGAAGGACCACCACCCAGGAGGCTGCCGTGTCGGCAGGAGGCACAGAAGGGGCAGTTTCACTCAGAAAAGCTGTGAGGGAGACCAAGAGTGACTGCTGAAATTAAAAGGGAAGGAAAAGAGGGAGGGAGGGAGGGGGGAGGAGGGAGGGAGGGGGGAGGAGGGAGGGAGGGGGGAGGAGGGAGGGAGGAAAAGAGACAGCTATGATGTGTCACCTCCTTTCAGCCTTTGATGTCTTTATCGTTGGCAACAGACCAGGATCTAGGGTGCTCACCCTGCCTGTTTTGATCACATGCACGCCAGGACAGTTGCCAACACAGCTTGGACTGAAGTAAGCAAGCTCTCTGCCTCCCAGACAGACATTAGAGTAGCAACGCTTAATGAGACAACAGCCACAGAGTGAAAGCCGTATGTCCTCAACTAGGAAATGCACTGTGCACACCTGCAATCCCAGAACTCAGGAGGTGGAGGAAAAAGAATCTAAAGTTCAAGACCATCCCTAGCTTCACAGGCAATTCAAAGGCAGCCTAGACTACATAAATGCTGTCTCAGATTGGGGCGTCGGTGGTGGGGGGGCGGGGCCAGGGGGCTTTGAGAGATGACTCAATCGGTAAATTGTTCTGCAAGTACAGAGACCCAAGTGTTAGTGCCCAGAAAAGCTGCCCCACAGTATGCACTTTTAATCCCAGTGCAGGGGAGATGGAAAAAAGGCAGTTGTCTGGAGCCTGGTGGCCAAGCGGTGTGACCTAATCAGTGAGTCCCAGGTGCCGGTTAAGAGATCCTGTCTCAAAAAACAAGATGGATGGCTAGTGAAGACTACACCTGAGGCTGACCTCTGGCCTCCATTAGTATATATATAAACATGTGCTCATACATATGAACACTGGTATACACACACACATACCAGGAAGTGCCAATTAAAACTTCTGAAAGTATGACAAACACATGCTTTTAAGTAGGTTCTCTAAGCCTACAATAGCAATTACAGACTCAGAGGTATATAGGCAAGAGAAAACAAAAATGTATAACATGTCTGAATTTGAAACTAGGATGCCAGGCTACAAGGAAAGAATCTACTCTGAAATTTCTGATTCCAGAGAAACCAGTGAATACAAAGAAGCACAAACAGATCAGCCACATACGTAGGGCAGGTCAGTGAGTTAAAGAAGCAGCCGCTTGGATATGAGCATGCCCTCCTTCCTCGGGGCTCTCCTCGACCGACCACTATAAGCTCAGAGCCCTGGGAGCTCTGGATGCAACTTTCTTGGGTGGATGGACCCAGCTGCGTGGAGACACAGACTTAGCTACCAGCAACCAAGAGCCAGCAAGAATGAGCCTGTCAGTAGGAGGGAATGGAGGGAGGAAGGGAGGGAGGGAGGGAGGGAGGAGGGAGAGAGAGCGCTCTTGACTTTAATAGGCAAAGAGCACCAACGTGTGCACTAGTATTCCAACAGAACCCACAGCCGGCGCATTCACATTCCAGGTAGCACAGGCTACCCTAGAGGGTATCACACTGAAGGACCCAGCCAGTTTTTGGCAGTACACAGTGAAGTGCATTATTGTACAGCCAAGAATAAGGAAGACCTGAGAAGTGCAATTATCCTAAAGCTAAATCCCGCCTCCCCCCACCTGGGGCACCAATGCTGAGTTCAGGAACTCTGGGCAGAACCACAGTTGCCTAGAGTAACTCTATAGGCATATCTCAAACTATAAATAATAAACATGCACATACGCATATGCATGTGCTGCGTTAGCTAGGGGTGTGGAGTGGAGGGATAGAAGGGAGGGCTGCAGGGGAAGAGTTATCCCTTCATGGAACAAACAGGAGCTGGAACTACAGGCTCTCTTAACTAATCTAATACCTATGGGATCACAGGCAAACCTCTTTACTGAAAAAAAGATATTCCAAGATGATGTTCCAATAGGCATTGTGTTCCATGCACACCGCTCTTTAGGATTAAACTAATAGTACTGTAAGACAATTTTATTGTTTGTTTTGTTTTTCAAGACAGGGTTTCTCTGTGTGGCCCTGGCTGCCCTGGAACTCAATCTGTAAACCAGGCTGGCCTTAAACTCAGAGATCTGCCACTCTCTCCCTCCCAAGTGCTGGGATTAAAGGCGTGCACCACCATCGCCTGGCTGACAACTTCTATAAAAACTAACTGATAAAGAAAAGAATTAAGGGGCTGGAGAGACTGCTCAGCAGTTAAGAGCACTGTCTGATCTTCCAGAGGTCCTGAGTTCAATTCCCAGCACCCACATGGTGGCTCAAAACTGTAGCTCTGGTTCCATGGAATCCTACGCCATCTTCTAGCCTCTGTGGGCAACAGAAGCATACACAGGTTACAACGGTCATAGGTACAGGTGAAGTACCTATACATATAAAATAAAATTAAAAAATTTAAATGTCAAATGACACTATTAAAAGACAGCCTGCAAAATCCAGAAAGGTGCAAAGGACAAATAGCATGAGAGGAGGGAGGAGCGCACAGGCAAGCTGCGTGCAGCTCATCAGGATCCATATTCAAACAAACCACGGTGCCCTCAGATTCCACAGAACAGGAAACTTGAACACTGACTAACGGCTGATGTCATTAGGGAACAAAGGGGGTTTTTTCCTAGATGTGATAATAGTACAAGTATTTTTAACAGGCCCCTGCCTTCTGCAGTTAAATACGGAGATATCAGCAGATAAAATATCCAAAGCATTGGATAAAATAAACTTCAAAGGTTTTTGGAAATATGAATGAAAGGAAATTGATTATTGGTTAATAATTACTGAGATTAGGTTGCAGGTACTAGAAATATCATTATAATATTTTGCCTGCTTTTCTGCTTTCATTTTAAAACAGGGGTGTGTTTCTAATATAAAAATACTCAAGGTAGATATTGAAGACTCACTGACAAACACAACCACTGTGAGGAATGACCCCTATTTATGAGTCAACCAACACTGTCATATGACTTTAATTTTTTTTAGCTTTTATTACATTTTTATTTACTTGTTAGTATGGTGGGGGAGCATATGTATGTCATGTCATATAAATGGCAGTCAGAGGACAATGTCTATCAGTATTCTCTTTGCCCCGCAGGAGTCACGGGCACTGAACTTATAACTTGGTGTCAAGCACCTTTACCTGCTAAACCATCCACAGGCCTGACACTTTTTTTAATTAAATAATATTTTAGGCAAAGTCTCATGTAGCCCAGCCTGGCCCTAAACTCTATACGTATCCAAGTAAAACCTTGGACATCCAATCCTCATACCCCCCACTTCCCAAAAGCTGGGGTTATAGGAAGATACCCCTAATACACACTTATACCAAATTTCTTTTTTAAAATGCTCTTAACCCCTGAGCTGTCTCTCCAGCCCTTCTTTTAGTCATGTTTTTAAAATTATTTATTTATTATATATACAATGCTCTGCCTGCTTGGATGCCTGTATACCAGAAGAGGGCACCAGATCTCATTACAGATGGTTGTGAGCCACCATGTGGTTGCTGGGAATTGAACTCAGGGCTCTTAACCTCTGAGCCATCTCTCCAGTCCCTTTTAGTCATTTTAAGACAGGGTCTCACACTGTAGCCTGGGCTCACTAATCATACACATAGTCCACATATATACATGCAGGCAAAACACCCATACACATAAAAAAAATAAAAATAAAATATACTGAGAACACAAATATTAAATTATAAAACTAAAATAAATAAATAAAACCATAGGCTAGAATAAAATATATATTTATATACTCTTAAGGACCATGGAGGTTTTTTCAATATAATCATAAAGCCAAATATCTATAAAATAAGTATATATATTATTTAAAAAAGAATTCTTTCAAATGAATGAAGGCAAAAACAGTCTACCAGTGAAACAAGCGAAGGACCTGATTAGGCAGTTCTATGCACATTCTAAATTATAACTCCATTATAGCACTAGAATTATTGAAGCTAGGTCCACAGATTGCAACGATAGCAGTCAGTGGACTTGAAGGAAAATATACATATGTACACACATGTGTATACACTGGATGGATATTTACATCCAAAATAAAATCCAACTTCATTGTAGATATTATTTTGTGGATACACTGTGTGTGTGTTTATGTATAAATGTATATAATTTTTAAAGCCATAAAATTGGCAATGATTAAGATAATTTGACAATTCCGATAGTCAGCAAAAGTCATAGAAAGCCACTCACATTTTCATGTGGGCATAGCTTTACCTTTCTGAGGGGCAGGCAAGTCCTTTTAAACACTGAGCCCCCAGGGACCTTTTATTCAATAGAATACTTTATATTACAATAGCAATGAGGGTTGAAATAATTACTTAGAACTATAACCCCAAATATAATTGTTTTTAAAATTTTTGATACTTTATTTTTATTTTATGTATATAGGTGCTTTGCATATGTGTGTATAGGGGTGTGTGTGTGTGTGTGTGTGTCTGTGTGCGTGTGTGTGCACTATGTGTATGCAGTACCCACAGAGGCCAGAAGAGGGTTCTGATCCTCTGGAACTGAAGTTAACAGACATTTGTGAGCTGCCATGTGGGCGCTGGAATCTGAACCTGGGTAGTCTGAAAGAACAGCCAGCGCCCTTAACTGTTGAGCCATCTCTCCAGGCCCTGTTGAATATTTTCAAGATTTATTTCTCTTTATTTTATGTGTATGAGTGTTTTGCCTGCATGTAAGTGCACTGCATGCAAGCCTGGTGCTCACAGAAGCCAGAAGACGGCACCAGTAACACAGAATTAGAGCTACAGATGATCGTGAGCTGCCACATGAGTTCGTGGAGCCTAACCAGGTCCCTGGAAGGAAAGCAAGTGCTCTTAACTGCTCAATCATCTCTCAAGACCCAATATTGCTGAATTTACCAAAAAAAAAACCCCAAAAAACAAAAACAAAAAAAAATTTTTTAAATCAACATTGTGGCACACACCTGTAATCCCAACACCGAGAGAGAGGCAGAAGAGTCAGGAGTCTAAGCTACATAGTGAAACTCTGTCTCAAAACAAGATTACACAACAGAATGAAAGTGATAGCAGTGATAAACTCTGTGTCTGGATTGGAGGGAGAGGCGGCTCAGGGGTTAAGAGCACTGGCTGCTCTTGCAGAGGATCTGGGTTCTGTTCCCAGCACCCGTATGGCGGCTCACAACCCTCTGTAACTCAGACACCTTCTGGAGTCCTTTGTCACTGCATGCATGCAGTACACAGAGACGCATGCAGGCAAGACAACCCTTACACATAAAATCTTAGATGCATGTGTCACTGGAGGGAGGCAGTTCAGTGGCAGGCATTGTGTATCACACACACTGAGTGTGCCTATGTTTAAAGTGACCCGGCAACAATGGGAGGATCAAACTGATGACCTAAGGCTTGATCCCTGGGACCACGTGGTGAAAGCAAAGAACCAACACCTGCAAGCTGTCTTCTGACTTCCACAATACATGTGCACACATGCTCATGGACGCACATGCACACACACACACAGAAGCACACACACTAATATTTTTTGATTAATAATAAAAAATAAAGTGAGACAGGATTTCAGTGAATAAAACAGCTCTGGATGACAGTTTTTTAGATTAATTTTTACTCTTAGGTATTATTTCTATTCTGACCCAATGAACTGGTTTTTATCATTTTAGTTTCATTTTATTTTATTTAAACAGGCTCTTGTAATCTTCCCCATGTTACTGGCCTCACACTCAGTCCTCCTGACTCACCTCCCAAGTGCTGGATTATAGGCACATAATACTATGCCCGGCTACATAAAAATGTGCTTATCAAGAAAAATCAATATACCTGTTTTTTGTTTGTTTGTTATTTTAAGTTTATAGAATAGAGGAGAATTTAGGAGACAGAGGGAGTTTGGGATAGATGTTATTTTATAGTAGAAGAGCTGGAAATGTTAATGAGGAAAAGAATGAAAACCAGAAAAGAATGAAATATTAAGCACAGGGCGAGGCCAAGTAATTGGAGTATGGTAACAGCAACTAGAAACTTCTACATCCCTTGCTGCACCCAGGCAAGAGCTCCATGAAAGTAAAACTAAGGGAGTGAAGCCAGAGCTACAAAACAGAGAAACACTGAGAGACCCCAGTGAGGGATGCTGGTGGAGATGGCGCTCATCGCAGCCTCTGAGGTCAGTTCCATTTCTCTGTACAGGGATGGGTGGTGTCCTACCTTGCTTCTGTGATGCTGTGATAAAACAATGATCAAAAGTAACTTGAGTGAGGTAAGAGGTGTTTGTTTTATTATTTATTTGTATTTGTTTTTGGCTTACAGGTCACAGGGAAGTTAAGGTAGGACTCAAGGCAAGAACCTAGAGGCATGAACTGGAGCAGAGACCAAGGGTGAATGCTGCTTTATTTATTGATTGATTTGATTGATTATACATACGGTATTCTGCCTGCATGTTCACCTGCAAGCCAGAAGAGGGCACCAGATCTCATTATAGATGGCTATGAGGCACCATGTGGTTGCTGGGAATTGAACTCAGGACCTCTAGAAGAGCAAACAGTGCTCTTAACTGTTGAGCCATCTCTCTAGCCCTCTCTTTTTTAATTTTTTAAAAAGACTTATGTATTTGTTTGTTTGTTTGTTATTCTGCCTGCATGTGAACCAGATGCAGAAGAGGGCACCAGATCTCATTACAGATGGTTTTGAGCCACCATGTGATTGTTGGGAATTGAACTCAGGACCTTTGGAAGAACAGCCAGTGCTCTTAATCTCTGAGCCATCTCACCAGCCCTCTTCTTTAATTTTTAAAGATTTATTATTTTACATATGTGGGTCTTTATTTGCATGTACATCTATTTTTACACCAGAAGTCATCTGATCCATGAGACTACAGTTATAGATGGTTGAGATGGTTGTGAGCCACCTATAGTTGTAGATGGTTGTGAGGTACCATGCAGGTGCTGGGAATTGAACTCAAGACCTCTGAAAGCACAGCTAGTGCTTTTACCTGCTGAGTCATGTCTCCAGCCCCAGGACAGACTCTTAATCCTCTGAAATATAACCCCAAATAAATACTTTCTTTTATAAGTTGCTTTGGTCATGTGTTTGGTCACAGCAATAAAAAAGTAACTAATACAATTAGTGATCAAGAAAGTGACCAAAGGGGGCTGGAGATATGACTCAACTGTTAAGAGCACTATCAGCTCTTCCTAGAGGTCCTAAGTTCAATTCCCAGCGACCACATGGTGGCAGCTCACAACCATCTTTAATGTGATCTGATGCCCTCTTCTGGCATGCAGGTGTATATGCAGGCAGAGCATAAATAATAAAACTTAAAAAAAAAAAAGAAAGAAAGAAAGGAAGAAAGAGAGAAAGAAAAGAAAATGGCCAAAGACCATTGCGTTCCCTCTTACAGATAGCTTTAAGTTTGTATCAGGTTCACAGTTGGAGCCAACTGTGACAGGTGGTAACAAAATGGCAGATTATTCAGATTAAGGGCAAAAGTTGAGGTTCAGGAACAGGAATTGATGAGAGACTAATGATATAATTCCACTACAGATCAGGGTAAAGAGGCTTGAAATGTCCAAAGACTGATGACAACACACAGGGAATTTTCAGAGCAGGAAGACAATACCAGCCCTTATGCCCAACACAGATGAATCCAGTGACTAGTGGTTGGACTTAGGGTTGAAGAGACTTGACCCAGGAAACAGGAAAAGGACACTTAAAAACAAAGCAAAACTAACCCAGGGGGCTGGAGGGATGGCTCAGTGGTTAGGAGCACGGGCTATTCTTCCAATTCCCACTACCAGCATGGTAGCTCATTTGTAACTCCAGTTCCAGAAGATTCAAGGTCCTCTTCCGGCCTTTGTGGACACCATGTGCACAAGTGATGCAAAGACATACATTCAGGGAAAACATCCATATACATAAAATTTAAAAATAATAATGGGAAGGGGCTAGATTGATAGTTCAGTGGTTAAGAGCAGGGCTGCTCTTCCAAAAGACCAGAGTTTGGTTCCCAAAACTTACACCAGGAAGCGCACAGCCACCTGTAATTCCAGCTTCAGGGATCCGATGCCTTTGGCCTCTAGGAGCACCTGCACATACCCACATGCAGATACACACATCTACACATAGTTTAAAACAACAAAACAAACCACGCTTTAAAAAAAATATGAACCAGGCAAGGGCCAAGTTGTGACTAAAAATGCTGGTAGAAAATCAAGCGTGCTGGTTAGTTTTACACCAACTTGATGCAAACTAGAGTCATTTTAGAAGAGTGAACCTCAGCTGAGAAATGCTCACACAAGGCTGGTCTCTGGGCAAGCCTGTGGGGCGTTTTCTTGCTTGATGATTGATGTGGGTGGGGCCACCCCAGGCCTGCGTGCTGTGAGAAAGGGAGCTGAGCGAGCCAGTGAACATGGCCTCCCCGTCAGTTCCTGTCTCCAGATGTCTGTCTTGAGCTCGTGCCCTGACGTCCCTTGGTGCTGGTGAATGAACTGAGAGCTGTAAGATCATTTAAACCCCTTCCTCCACAAGCTGCTTTGGTCATGGTGCTTTATCACAGCCATAGAAACCCATGGACGTTGAAATAGCCACCCAAAGCACCAACCATTGCTGGAACCACAGAGAACATCAAATACTCAACATCTACAGCCCCTCCGAGACAAGGTCAACCTGACTGTCTGACACTGTCTATGCTCTGTTTGTGTCAAGACCTCGCCTCACACACCACCCGTTATAAATGGGTGTTTCCTGCGCATCCTCTCCTCCCTCTACAATTGCCTTGTGGGCTGAGTGCAGGGGTGCCAAGGTAATTATCAGTTCTAAAGAAAACACAAAGCCCAAGAGGCAGCACCAGTGCCTCATTATGAAAGACAAGTCCCAGACAATAATCATTTTTCTTAAAGTGAAAATAAATAGACGTTTAACTAGAGGGCAAAAGAGTAAGGGGGTGGAGGTGGGGAAGGGAAATGCTAAGAGCGGACAGTCAAGAAGAAACAACTTGGAAAGGAAAATTTCACAAAGTTATTATGTTATACCTTGAGAAACCACCAAACTCCCCAAAATATGATAAAAAATATAAATGGCCAGAGAAACACTCTAGGTTACCTAGTCATTGAGAAAAAAAAAAATTGAAGCAAAATTCCAAGTTAAAAAGACAACATCTTAACCATGTCCAAGCAAGTCTTAAGTGTTTATAAAGAATGTTAGTGGAGACTTAGGTTCTGACATACAGGTTAACAAAGGCTGTGTACGTTTCCCTGAAGCTTCTTCTCGCTTTTAAATGAAGGATTATGGGTAATATAGGCTTTTTAACTAAACTAAGCAAAACCATCCCGATCCGAAGCCCCCAGAGCAGTAAAGACAATCGCACTAGTGTTGAACTGGATGGTAAGACGCTATTGCTGAAGAACACAGCACATAGAAATCAAGCTGGAACTGAGCTGGAGCCTTTCATAGGGCCTAAAGGCTATTATACAAGGTTGTTGGGGGAGCCGAGACATTAATGGTCTCACCATCAACCTGTCAAGCGAGATGTGCCCACTTGTGCAATCATGAAAGTCTGTTATGGGGGTAACCAAGCACTTTCTGATTCAATGTGACGCCTGCTCCAAAGGAGACGGTTCACATCTGGGTCTGTAAACCTTGTCCAAAGCCCCTGGCTGGGGAGGTTATAGGCCTTAGTACGGAAGCCACTATTGCATTTTGCTAGCTGGACATGATGTGCCCACTAAATCACCTGCTAAATAGATTCCTGCCCATAAGTTAGTGCTGCTTTGGCCAGAGAAGCTTCTTTTGTAGTGGGTGGTGGTTACTGCAGAGGCTCGTAACTGGCCAAAGTGCTAAGAACAAGGAACTACTGAATGCTTTGCCAAACTGAGACTTCTACCTTACCTGTCCACTGACAGACTCAGAAGACACCACAGAGGAAGTAGTGGAAAGAAATGTAAGGGCCAAAGGCAGAAGCTGAGCATTGTGGAACACGGTCTTCTGGCCACAACATGGCTGTTGCACTTTTGAGTTCACAGAAGTTGTGATCATACCTGTACAAGACTGGACCCATAAGCAGCGGGAGAGATGGCTCAGAGTTAAGAATCACTGCTGTTCTTTCAGAGGACCAGGGTGCAGTTCCCAACACATAGGGCAGCTCAGAACCATTTGTAACTCCAGGCCTGAGGAATCCAGAACCCTCTCTAGCCACCGTGGGCACCTGTATGTATGTGTGAAACACAAAAATAACCTTAAAAAAACAAAAAACAAAAACCTGTCAACATCATGTCATGGAGGAGGCAGGAGCTCACAAGTATCTACCCTTCTCTAAGGATCTACAGGCAGTAATGGTTGCTAAGAGAAAGAGACATTTTCTTCAGTTGTGTAGCCACTTGTAAGAAGCCCATGCTCCTGAAAATAACTCCTCACCCAGGTTTTTTTTTTCTCTCACCCATCTTTTTATAAGCAACCCTAATGAACGTCAATGGGTCATACCATAACACACACACACACACACACACACACACACACACACACACACACCCCATACACGTACCACACAAACAACACACACACACATACACACAATCACACACACAAAGACACTAACATAGATGGGAGACTAGTTAGTAAGAGGATAGGAATCAGGAGTGAGTGGGGTCAAGAGAGCTATGCAGGAGTAAATATGATCAAAATGTACTATATATACATAAAACATGTAGATATAAAATAAAAATATAAATCCAGGCAGACAAGATAATCATCTTTATTATCATTATTTTTTTAAAAGATTTATTTATTATTAAGTATACAATGCTCTGCCTGCATGTACACCTGCAGGCCAGACTGCAGGCCAGAAGATGGCACCAGATCTCATTATAGATGGTTGTGAGCCACCAAGAGGTTGCTGGGAATTGAACTAAGACCTCTGGAGGAGCAGTCAGTGCGCTGAACCTCTGAGCCATCTCTCCAGGCCTCTATTATCACCATTTTTAAAAAACGAGAATTAGGAGACTAGCGAGATGCCTCTGTTGGTAAATGCGTTTGCCACCAAGTCTAATGACCTGAGTTCAGTTTCACATGATGGAGAGAGAGAGAAGTTAACTCCTGCAAGTTACCCTTCGATCTCCGCACGTGCACTTTGGCACACACATTCCCACATACCCACTCACATACATACAAGCCAATAAATTTAAGTGCAACTTAAAATTTTATATGAGAATTTTTGGACTTCCTTGACAGAATTTTGGAAATTTCCCTTGGGTCAGGGGCCAAAATATCAAGCGTCATTTGAGGCTGGGTGGAGCTCACGGGCAGAGTGCTAGCTGTATGCACAAGGGAGAAAGAAGAGTCACAGAGATGACCATGGGGCACCTAAGACTTTTGGAAAGCACCTCTGCTCATCAGCAGATGCAGGAAGTTGAGGAAGGTGGAGTGAGAGCTGCACTGCCATGAGCTAAGCCATCAGCAGTGAGCGGGCTGGTGGCCTCACCCTGAGCAGAGCCACCAGCAGTGAGCGGGCTGGTGGCCTCACCCTGAGCAGAGCCATCAGCAGTGAGCAGGCTGGTGGCCTCACTGCTGTTACCTTTGAAGGTGTGTCTGAAAGCAAGGGAAAGGCTTCAAACTGCACTTTAGATCACACACCTCCTGCAAAGGCTCAAAGCTGCTCAGAGGCATGCTGTCCAGCCGAGAATGCCGAGTCCTGTCTGCAAGCAAAAAAGAAATCCTTCACAACGGTTCCAGTCTTTCTAAAATCCCACCTCCAAGTCACTGGCAGCACTATGAGAGTAAGCAGTGCCAACTGAACTCTGAAGTCACTGTAGTCTATGGCCCCTCCATCTTGAATTCTGATTTATCTGTGACACAAGTTATTGCTAAACACAGCACATAAAACTGGCCATTAGTCTAAATACAGAGGCGGTTGGTGTCCAGTACATAGCTGAGGGACTGGTCAAGGTAACAGGCATTCTACCAAATGAAATTCATATTTCACGGTGAGGGACACTGATTGGACTCTGCAAATAAGGCCATCGCCAAAAATGAATTGTGTCACTAACAAGCACTATGTTGAGGAAGAAGTTTCTGTTGTATGTATAGGTGATACATCTTGTAACATTCATAAACATTAACCAAGCTATAGATTTCCTAGTAGAAACTTCATGGATGAAATTTAACTGGCCAACCTCAATTCAACAGAGATGTTAAAACTCATCTGTTCCTTGGAAGGAATCATTTAAAAGCCAATCAAGACTCTTCTATTAAAAAAAAAAAAAACAACTTCTTACAAATTCAATTCAATTTATAAGCATGTAAAAACTTCAAAAGAAAAGTGTCCTCTGGCAATCCACACACACAGATAGAAACAAAAGTAGCATAAGGATTTAAAATATATGAAGCTGGGTGAGGTGGCACACACCTGTAACATCTGCACTTGGTAAGTGGGGGCACAAGAAACCAGAGCTGAAGGGCAGCGGAGGACATATGGCAAGGCTGAAGCCAGCCTGGGCCTCATACGGACACTGTCTTTCAAACTACACTCAGGAGGGTAGGGGAAGTCAGATCTCTGAGTTTCAGGTCACCCTGGCCTACAGAGTAAGTTCCATTAGGGCAGCCAGGGCTATAAAGAGAGAATCAAATCTGTTTTAAAACAGACAAAATAAATAAATAAAAAGCGTGAAGACTAAAAGTATAGCTATACACTGGGCTGCAACACCCATTTTTTTTCATATGTATTAGTGTGTTTGGCTGTGTTGTGTGTCTGTATGAGGGTGTCACAGCCTCTAGAAACAAAATCATACATAGACAGCTGTGATCTACCATGTGGGTGCTAGGAATTAAACCCATATCCTCTGGAAAAGCAACCAGTGCTCTTAAGCACTGAGCCATCTCTCCAGCTCTGAAACAAACACTCTTAAAGATCTGTGTGGGCCAGATATTTCAAGGATAGCTGGAAAGATGAAAGTTCCTTTTTGTCTTACTTAGCAGGCTGTCTTTTTGTTTTAGGTTTCACTCCGACTCTCTGAAATTTTTCTACTTCCTCCTTGGCACACCCACAAGCACACCGTTGACATGTCACGCTGCATGGCAGCGTTCTCAGTCCCCTCAATTCCTTCGCTTCTTTTCTGCCTCTAAAGTTAAAGTCTGCCCTGCTATCAACCCCTCTGAAATCTATACAGACCAAGAAAACTGAACTCAAAATTGAGAATAAAAACCAAAAGGAAAGTTACAAAGTAGTTTAGACGGAAGCAATGCAAGTTCTAGAAAAGGTGTTATTAGCGCACAAAAGACTCTTGGCAAACCATGGCAGGTTACAAAGGAACACACAAGATCACACGATCTTTTCCTGTGTATCATGTGACATTTCTGCTCTGGCTTCCAAACAAAAGCCAGACAGATGTAAGTGCTTGTAGATAACACTCCAGCACGGTTCAGATTTCGGTAAGGAGGCATGTATGATCAAGTTGCGGGAGAGAGGAAAGGGGTGTTCTAGCTTACAGAAAAAACACTACCGATCTGTAGAGCAAGTCCCAGCCGTCTGTTATCCTAACACTGGACACTTAATCAGGTCAAAAGGAAGTACAGCTCCAGCCAATGGGAGCAGAAGCTCACAGCACTAGATAAAATGTCAGGCCAGTGATGAGGCTGCCTCATCGGAGAACAACGGTAGCTTTTTAACCTCAGAGACTAACAATTCTCCCCAGGTACAGTCCATAAGACTGTTTACTCTGTTATCTCAGACCATATTAAAGGCACAGCCCTGTTATTGAAGGGTTGTGGTTTTACCCTGATAAATTAGACAGGCTAACTTTATTTCCAGGACCCAAATACAAATATTTTTCCTTCCAAAATGAATAAGAGGGGCAGAAATGTAGTCTTCCTTGGCACGAATAATATCCTGGGTTCATCCCTAGTACACACATCCCCCAAACACTCAACATACACCCACACACAACACACACACACACACACACACACACACACACCACACACACACACGCCCCCCTCCACCCCAACACAAAACCTAAAGAAAGATTGTCTTCAAGGAAAACCAGGTACAAACATAAGTTCAAGGTTGTCTTTTGTTCATGTTCCCTGCCTTAATTAATAGTATTATCTGAAATAAATAATGGTTTCAATTTGATTAAATATCATGTTAGGATATAAATATTTAAAAGATTTATTCCTTTTAACTAATAATTTAATTTCTGGTAATCTACTTTGAGGAATCAGCTAATAGAATATAAAGTACTTATGTACATATTGTTTCAATGTTGTTTTTAAAATAAAAAACACTTAGGAGGCAGAGGCAGGTAGGTCTCTGAGTTTGAGGCTAGCCGAGTCTACACACTGAGTTCCAGGACTACACAGCCAGGGCTACACAGAGAACACTGTCTTGAAAAACTTAAACAAACAAGCAAACATTGCAGGGTCCTTCTAAATGTTCAGGAAGAAGAGGCCTTACGTAGTGAAGGACACTGAGCTGTTGAGCTTCGAGTGACTGGTGAAGTAAACATCAAACATGGATGGAAGGTTCAGTGGCAGCGGGCCTGTTGAGCATTCTGCAAGGCCATGGGCGTGATGACCAGTGCCAAAACAAATGCTTTAATCCTAAATTATGAGCGCCAGCTTTGCAACAGATGCAAGGTGATTAGCATAAGGCGTACACAGCTCTTCTTCACTCTCTAAATCAGCACGACTTAGGTACAGCCTGGAAACTTAGGAAGGGGAGAGAGAAGACAGTTAAGGACAGAGGAGAGAGGAGGAGGGAGGGGGAAGGGGGGAGGAGGAGCGAGGAGGAGGGAAGGGAAGGGAGGGGAGGGAGGGGGAGGGAGGGAGCAGGAGAAAATACAAGGGCCCTCTTCCAGTCTGACTGGTGACATTGGGAAGCAAGAGCACAAGCTACGCAGAAAAGACCGTGCCTGTGGAGATGAGAAGGCAGCCATCTTCCAGGCAAGGGGAGGCCTCAGAGGAAACCAACCCTACGGACACCTCCGTCTCAGACTTGAACCTACACTCTGAGAAAGTCCATTCCCACTAGTCCAGCCATCCACTCCGTGGCTAGCAAACTAACAGAGAGACTGTCCTAACCAAGCTTCTAGTCTGCGATAAGCACCCTGACCACAGCAATTTGGGAGAAAAAGAGTTATTTCGGCTTACTACTTATAGTCCATCACAAAGGGAAAGCAGGGCAGGAACCTGGAGGCAGGAGCTGATGCGGAGGCCATGGAGGGGTGCTGCTTACTGCCTTGCTCAGCCTGCTTTCCCACAGAACTCAGGACCACCAGCCCAGGGATGTCAGCACCCATAGTGTGCTGGACCCTCCCACATTGGTCATTAATGAAGAAAATGCCCCACAGACTTGCCTATGGGCCAATATAATGAAAGCATCTTCTCTATTCCCAGATGATGTTGGCTTGTGTCAAGAAAGAAAGAAAGAAAGAAAGAAAGAAAGAAAGTCTCACCTGTGCAGACAGTAAGCCCATGTATTAAAAATCATAAAATACATAGAAAATTTAACAAAAACACTCAGCTGTAGGATCTAACGAAGCACCTTAGTGAGATTATAAAACATATATAAAGAAGTGATTACTGTAGAGGTTAGAGTCACGCAGGCAGGGCTGAGCGTACAGCTCAGTGATAGAGGGCTTGCTTACCACGTGTGAGCCCCTGACTTGAATCCCCAGCAAGGGGATAATGTCTCAGGGCTCCCTCATTGTACTGAAAAAGTTCAGGCCACAGGTTACTCCTTAATCAATACGCTCCCACTGTGCTCAGTGGTAAATCACAAGCCTCCTTTCAAAGCCCACTGTAGCTGCTCACTCTTAATCTGTTCTCCAGTTCAACAGATGGCAGCCAATGCCTATGTTACTGAAAGTGTAGCAAAGAAAGAAAAAAGAGAAAAAAAAAAAGAGGCAACTTTGAATGTGACAACTGAATCGGATGTAAACAGTTATACAAGGAAAAGCTGAGGGCTGGTGGGATGGCTCAGTGGTTAGAAGCACCCACTGCCAACGACCTGAGTTTGGTCCCCCAGGACCCACATGGTAGGAGAGAACTGACTCCCACGTTGTCCTCTGACATCCACCTGCTTGCTATGGCACACCATATCCCACACCACACATAAAATAGATAAATGTAAAAAAAATTTTTTGAAGAGAAGAAAATACCTGACTATGGGGATGTTGTTATTGTAAATACTCGAAGATCCTAGCTGTTCATCCAGAACAGATTAACAAAGAGAATTCATCAACATAAATGAGAAAAGAATTGAGAAGTATTTTAAGATTTATTTTATTTAACTGTCTTATACATGTGCCTCTCTCCAGCCCTGTCTATTTTAACTGAAGAAATTACAAGGGTTAGGGAGACAGCTCAGAGATGAGAGTGCTCACTACCCAAGTTTGAAGACCAAGTCCAGAGGTGGAGGAGACTAAGGCTCATCAGTAAGCTCTGGGTTTGATTGACAGACCTTGTTTCAGTGAGTAAATTGAAAGAGTGAACCAGGACGATTCCTTGCATCAACATCGGGCCTCCACATACACATGCATAGGCACACAGGCGCACACGCACAGGTGCATACACACACAGTTACAGGCACACACACAGGCACTGTCACATGGCACGCACACACACAGTCACAGGTGTACACTCACAGTCACAGGTGCACACGCACAGGCACACATGTACAGGCACACTCACATGGGCGCACACACACAATGGAAAGAAAAAGAGAGAGAAAGATTACAGCAGGCTGGGCACTGGAGTGTGCCCTGTAATCCCAGGACTCAAGAAGCAATGGCAAAAGCGCTAACTGTCACAAGTGTGAGGCCAGCTTGACCTCTACAGTGAAACTCTGTCTCTAACCAAGAAAAAGACAAGGAGGCAGGGAAGAGAGGAAAGGAAGGGAAGAAAGATGGAAGGGAAGAGACAGAAAAAAGGGAGGAAGAAAGGGAGGGAAGGGAAGGAGGGGAAGGGAGAGGCACGAAGTAGAAAAGGAGGGGGAGGGAGGAAGAAGAAGGGAGGAGAAGGGGGAGGGGAGGGAGGAGAGGGGGGGAGGGAAATGGGGAAGGAAAGAGGGAGGGAGGGGGGAGGGGAAGTAGATGGAGGAGAGAGGAAGAAGAAGGGAGGGGAGGGGGAAGGAGAGGGGGAAAGGGGAAGGGGCAGGGAGGGGTGGGGGAGGGGGAGGGGAGTAGATGGAGGAGGGAGAGAGGGAGGGAGGGAGGGAGAGAGGACAACAAAATCTTGCCATTGGCGGAATTGTGGGAGCTACGAGACAAAATTGAACACACAAAGGATAAAAATCTTTGGGGCCTGATGCAAGCTTCAAATGGAGTGTGAAGATTCATCAAGATCTATTAAGGAAGCCTGTGTGGCACAAGGTCTCTGCTGAGAAAAATGTTCTGCTCAAACCACTTTTCTTTTTTTTTACATATACATTTATATTACTACACAAATATATACAATACACTAACTACAACAAGAAGAACCATTCTTTTCTTAAACAGTAAAACAAGTCAATCCTTAGTGTTGCTAATGTTTTAAGTGACAGTGTAAAGTCTTACTGCTTCTTCATTTCCACACAGTAAAGGGATTTTTAAGCTTTTGTCAGAAAAAATGTAAAGGCCTAAGAGCAAGAGCAACTCCCCTGGTGAGTGTTAATGCAGTTCCCGGAGACTCTGTGAGCACTAATAAAGTGCGTGTGTGGTGGGGGAGGCGCGGGGGAGCCTTTTGCAGACCAGAGTTGGCGGTTTGTTAAGCAAGAACAATGTCACTGTGCCTCGGATCCCTGGGAGCGAGGGAGTAGTGAATGAGGGTCAGTCTAAACCAGAAACAGAAAAGAGCAGCCACAGCGGCGGGAGCAGGAGCTGGCCGAGGGCACAAAGGCTGCCCTCAGATGTGAAATCAGACCCACGCCTTGCTGGTGGCCAGCCCTGCTCTCCTCCTTTTAAAGTCAGCCAGGCTTTCATGGAACAGGTTCCCTGGAAAGGGCAGCATTATCATCTGTTTTCAAGAAAGGCAACTCAACCAGGTTTGAATGTGTAGACCTGGGTTCTCGGAAATGTTCCTAAATGCTAACTACAAGGGAAAGAAATAAGGCTTTTAAAAGTACAAAAAAAACCCAAACCAAAATAACAACAACAAACTCTACTTGCTTTTTGGTAGAGGGACTGCGCTTTGAGGAGAGCAGTGAGCGGGGCCTCCCTAGTCAAGCACAGCGATGCACTCCACCCTAATTAATGGAGTCTGGCAGCTTTGTTCAGCGATGACCTCAGAGCAGCTTATAATCAATACTTATACTTTCCTCCTGGATCAGAGCTACAGAACAACATTTTCCTCGGTATAATGTGGCTTTGCTTGCTTAGGCTTGGGGAACACTCTGAATGCATCCTTCATCACAACTAATCAAAAATATGCCTTATGGAACTGGGATGCTGACTTCCGCCCAGTGTGGCTGGCTAGGAAATTCAGAGCATACATTCAATGTTGCTTAGGATTTATTCTTTTACTCTTAGAGCAAATGCCTCTGTTCTGCGGGTATTCCGCAGGGTCAAGGAGGGCATGGTAACAAGGAGCACACAGGTCTAGAACAAACAAAACTGGGCATGATTTTATATTTTACCTCAAACAAACAAAAACATGGGTCACTTTTAAGACAGCCAGTAAATTGTTAGTACGATGCTTTTCCCCAAAGGAAGAATAAAGTTTGTTAATTTAGGATTTAAAAAGACAGAGTAGCACAGAAGATACAGACAACGCATATCAAAATGGTGTATACTCTTTTTAAAGATAGGAGTATGCCTTCTTCCAAACGGCCTCCTCAGGACTCAGCCATGGAAAGCAAAGACATTGTAGTATTTAGTGAGCATCTATAGCTGTGAGGGAGAGACGAGGGATGATCAGCAGTTCCATCTTAATAACAGAAGAGGATACATGGAGAACCTTCCCAACGATGGCAGGAATTTGAACTCTAGTAATTCTAATCCTATATCAGATATTGTGGGGCAGAGGAAGCTCGTTACTTAAAAAACAAACACACACCTTTGATAAGCTCCTGTAGGCTCTGTTAAGTCCCTATGAACAATCATTGGTGAAATCACTCCCTTCTATGTCTCCCAACAGGAAGTTAATTTGTCCTCAGTCCTTTATTGGATGACAGTATTTACTTGTATTTCAGTGCCTAAAATGCAACCAAACATCAGATTTTATCTCAGCAAGGTAGCTAAGATTCAAAACACTGCCAATCACCACCAGAGCCTCCTCTGCAGCTTTTTGTAGAGCGGTATGTTCTCCAGAGATGCTCAGCAAACACTCCTCCACTGAGCCCTGGCCCCAGCTCTGAAGCAGAGCTTTTGGGCAGCAGCAATTGGTTAAAGTACTGAGGCTTTGACTCTTCCGGTTTGTTTTCTTAGTTATGTATTTGTATTTTATGTACACTGGCGTTTTGCCTGCACATATGTCTATCTGAAGGTGTTAGAACCCCTGGAACAGAAGTTACAAACAGTTATGAGCTGCCATGTGGGCGCTGGGAATTGAACCCAGGTCCTCTGGAGGAACAGCCAGTGCTCTTAACCACTGAGCCATCTCTCCAGGCCTGACTCTTCTAGTTTTCATTCTTTCCTTTTGTGTATTTGTTGTTTGGGTGTGTGTTTTAGGGCTTCTGTGGCTGTGATTAAACACCATGACCAAAGCAGCTTGGGGAAGGAAGGGTTTGTTTCCTCTCACAGCTTGTACTCCATCTTCCAGGGAAGTCAGGGCAGGAGCTCAGGGCAGGAGCTGACGCAGAGGACATGGAGGGTGCTGCCCACTGGCTTGCTCTCAGAAATTGCTCAGCCTGCTTTCTTATACCATCGAGGCCATCAGCCCAGGGGTGACAGTGCCCACAGTGACCTCAGCCCTTCTACATCAATCATCAATCAATAAAATGCCCTACAAACTTTCCTACAGGCCAATGCTATGGAAATAATTTTTTTCTCTATGCTCTAAAATTTATTTACAGTTAACAAGTTACAAAAAGTACCACAACCAAATTGTAAATCTCATTCATGTGCACATTAAATTGTCCAGGAAAACACTTCAATTCCATTACAAACCATTGCTTTCTAATGCACTTAAGACATAACAGTTTATCTTGTACAATCGCTTTGGAAATCAATCTGGTGCTTTCTCAGAAAACTGGGAATAAGGTTACCTCAAGACCCAGCTATTCCACTCCTTGGAATATACCCAGAAGGTGCTCCGCCACACAACAGGGACATATGCTCAACCATGTTCATAGCAGCCTTATTCATAATAGCCAGAACCTGGAAACAACCTAAATGTCCCTCAGTCCAAGAATGGATAAAGAAACTGTGGTACATTTACACTATGGAATACTACACAGCTATTAAAAACAAGGAAATCCTGAAATTTGCAGGCAAATGGATGGAACTAGGAACGATCATCCTGAGTGAGTTAACCCAGAAGCAGAAAGACTCACACGGTATATACTCACTGATAATTGAACACTAGCCCAAAAGGGATGTCTTCACTTACTAGGAGATTGGGATAGATATGGAGACTTCCTACTGGGACTATAGGTGAGAGAAGTATGGGAGAATGGGGAAATAGAAGGACCCAGAGGGTCCTAGAAACCTACAAGAAGAACATCATGACGGGTAGATCCGGACCCAGGGGGGTCTGCTCAAACTACTGCACCAACCAAGGACAATATATGCAGTAAACATTGAACCCCTACTCAGATCTAGCCAATAGACAGAGCATTCTCCACAATTGTGTGGAGAGCAGGGACTGACTTTGACATGAACTCTGGGGCCCCATATTTGACCACTTCCCTGGTGGCACTCTGAGAAAGAATAGGCAGGCTACCAAGATGAGACTTTGATAGGCTGAGGCCGTATGGTAGGGGAGGAGGGTCCCCTTCTGTCACAGATCTAGGGAAGGGGAATAGGGTGAAAGAGGGAGGGAGGGATGGGAGGAGACAAGTAAGGGAATAACAATTGAGATGCAATCTGAATAAATTAATTTAAAAAAAGAAAGAAAGCATTAAAAAACAGACATAAAGGTTTATCAAAAAATATCTGGACACCCCAATAAGGAAATGTTATGTATGTATAGTCATTAAAAATCACCAATTCAAAGAATTTTTTTCAAATAAGATTCCTTCCCAGGTGCCCCTAGCTTGTGTCAAACTGGCACTGGGTGTTTCCTAGGTCTCCCTCTTTTTTTTTCTCCCCATGTTGTATAAAAACAGAAACAAGGAGGGTTCCTGTTACCCATTACAGATTTTGCAGCTCTTCCAGTTTTTGGACAGGATCCAGAAGAAAACAGAAGGTCCCATGAGCAAGCCATGAATTTGGTATCACATGACTTAGGGATTAAAAGTATCACATAGGGTCAAACAGGCATCCTCTGCCTGTGGAACACACCCTTGAGTTCCTCCTCACACCCCCAACTCCTGCTATTAACTTTCCCCTTCATTCTTACTTTCAAATTTAATCCTTGAGACAGGGTTTCTCTCCAACGCCTGTGAGGCTGAGGGTGATGGGAAACTCCAGATCCTCAGACCCTCTCCTCGCCGCCCTCCTCCCCATGCCCAATGAGAGCTATCTGGCCTGATTTTCAAAAGAACCAGCTATCCCAGACCAAAGCACTAAGTTTTACTTGAACTTGCTCACTTTTAGCACCAAGAGCCACTCTGGGCTCCAGCATCAGCCTCGGCACCAACTTCCTCTTGACTGAGGGAAGAGGCAGGTGAGCTCAGTGAGCACTTTGACTAACGGGGTAAACCCGCTGTTGCGTTCAGAATGCTGCAAATTACTGCCACTGGACACTTGGTTCCAAGCTGCCCCATTAAGCAAGCAAGATGGCAATGCTGCTGTAACAACTGTACTTAGGGCAACAAATGATTTTTTTTTTAAGCCATCAGGGAGCTAGGTTTGTCCCAACAGCTGTCATTGTTGGACCTGTGATCTGGTGTGGCCCTTCCGTCCCCACCCCAACAACAGCCCGCCCCAGATCTAGCATATCATTAACCCATTAAGCCAAGCAAGACAAGCTCTCTGCCTTCCCTGGACTGGTGTGAAGCCAGAACACAAGTCATCATGTGTCTCCTGCCCTCTTTACTGGGAAAAGCGCTTGCCTGTAGCTTCTTACAAGTTTCAAGATGGCACCACAGCAGTCCTCATTGAAAAGCTGTGCTAAGCCTTTAGCCCTCCGCCAATTTATAAGCCCTAAAAATTAAGGTCCTTTTGCTTTGTGCTGCCTCTCCGCTGAAAACAAACTTTAGTCACCATTCTCTACTGCCCCGCTTCTCCCCTCATAGCTATAAAATGGGCACGCAGGGCTTTAATCCCAGTGCTCAGGAGGCAGAGGCAGATGGATCTCTGTAGGAGAGATAGACATGTTTTTGTGTTAATTGATCCCAAGTGTGGGATGGGGAACAGCCTAGTGAGAGAGAGCAGGATGTGTATCCCCTTAGAAGTCGAACCATCTCATGGGGGAGCTTGGATGTTGCCATCTGAAAACATCCTAGTAGGGACTATGAGAGGATATATATAAGCCCAAAACAGGATGCTGAGAGAGAGGACTTGGGATTGTTCTGGCTGTTCATCAACACTTCAAGAGATGCTCCTAGCGAGAACTGCTCCGGGGAAAGCTTCAAGGCTTTGGGCTCCAGCTGAGGCTTCAGGTTCTGGTTGCTCCAAGGTCCGCAGCAACTTTGGTGGGATTGCTGGTTTGCTGAGGTCCTGCTGACTACGCCAGGAGAATGGAGATTCCTTCCTCAGAACTAGTATCCTTAAGGTTTCACTTTTGTGTTCTTTAATCTCCTTTTCCTATAGTTTGGGTTAGTCGGGTTGTAAGGAAGGTAGGCTCATTTAGTAAGTTCATAATAAAATATAGTTGTTAAGAAAATTGAGCCAACAGATCTCTGTGAGTCTGAGGCCAGCCTGGTCTACAGAGAAAGTTCCAGGATAGCTGGAGCTATACAGAGAAACCCTGTTTCAAAAGAGGGGGGAAAAAATGCAAGCAAGCTTCAGCTTTTCTCTTCCGTCTTTTGCCTCAGAGTTCCTAGCTGAGAGCTCAGAGAAGCAGAAGCAAACTTACCTTTTCTGCCCTTACACACACACATATAGGCACCATGAAATGGGACACCCCCCCCCCCCTGTATCTATACCTGGTGGTGTCTCTGTTGGTGGAGTGCTTGTCTGACCGGCCGGCCAGCCCAGGATGCTAAGGGTTGAGCCCACTGGTTGGACCATCCCGTCTCACCAAAGATTTCAGATGTTTAACTATCTCTTTGGTAGAACAGCAGGGCCTCAACTACTAATGGGCAAATGCAGCAGCGGCGCTGTGCTTGGAAGGCGTCACTAAGGCTTCACTTTGGCTAACTGGGCACCAGGACCTTCCCATGACCCGATTTTCACCCCTCAGTATGTCCCTTGTTTACCTGTCAGGCACTAGATAGAGCTAAATGGGGTTTCCTGGCACAAGTGTACTTTTATGTAATTAAGAAGAACCAAACTATATAACTTTAGTTTCCCATAAAAGCAAATAAATAAGATAAATGGCATATATTTTGTGATTATGTAACACATTCCATGCTAAAGCCTTTTTGTTTTGGAGTGAAACGAGCCTCGCACTACACTGCCAGCAGTCTGAAGTAGTTTAATATTAAGATAACATTTAAGAAGCCACTAAGACGTGCGTGTTCTTGTCCTGACCTAATCTCCGCTTCACTCCTTCTTTCTTAAGTGTACGATTTATGGTCAGATGACTGAACAAAGCCAATATTCTTCAGGCACTAGTAAATACTTGAACACAGATGGTTTAATCCATTTTATTTGCTCACAGAACAAGTATGATACCATTATATCCTATATGAAAATGTCATTGATACCTACACTATGAAAACTGTGTGTGCGTGTGTGTGTGCGCGCGCGCGCGCGCGTGCGTGTTAATATGTATGTCTTTGGGAAATGAAAGCTTTATATGAAGGTAGTTATACTTAATTGGCCAGTGATGGGCTGGAGAGATGGCTCAGAGGTTAAGAGCACTGACTGCTCTTCCAAAGGTCCTGAGTTCAATTCCCAGCAACCACGTGGTGGCTCACAACCATCTATAATAAGACCTGATGCCCTCTTCTGGCATGCAGGCAAAACACTCTATAGACAATTAATTGGCCAGTGAAAAGATTGACTTATTGGGACTTTTTGTTGTTTTGGATATTTTTGAGATAGGGTCTTATTCCATTGATCTCCTGCTTCAGAAGATCATTACTCAGCCATCCGCATAGCTGTGCAGGTACCTTGAATCCAGGCAGAGCCACGTAGCTGGCTCTGGCTAACGTCATATGAGCAGAGTGCTGCTACCCAGGCTGGTGGGCAGAGTCAGTGTGGTAAGCCTCTACACTCTCTTCTGCCTTGAGTCACTTCATAGGCATCACAGAGAGGGAAGCACCTTGACCCTTGACTATCATGAAAGAGAACTGCCCAGGAGAGCTAGTTGCCCAGCTTGAAATAACCAACTTGGTTTTGTGCAAACTACCAACTTGGCTGCATGGATACTTTTCCTGGATTAGGCCACTAAGTTCTAGAACTGTTTGTTACTGTGCACAGCATGTATGCCTGAGTGGAAGAGTTTAAGTACATTTTATTAAAAGGCTTCTAACGTGAAGGAAGAATCATATATGTAAGAAAAGCCTGCAAGTTACAATTTTACCATTTTAGCTAAGTAAAAAAAAAAAAAGTCTCAGTAACAGGAACACCGTGTGTTTACGTAAATTCTAACCGTTGTTCCATATTCTCTCTAACAATATGCAATATGAAGCGTTGCCTTAACGACCGCATACTAAACAAAGCAGAGCACACTGTGCAGATATGTTTGAAACAAAGAATAAACCAAAAAAACAGCCTTATAGTTAAAGTCTACCTCTTAAGGACAAATTTACTTAATTTCAGAGGCCAGCTCAGTGGAAGAATACCTGCCCAGCATGCATATCCACAGAGTGGAAGGCTCAGCAGACTTTCAGCTTTACACTGGAGCCCACTAGTAAACAACACAGACACTTGCCTTTCAAGAAGAACACAACTGTTTTACATCTCTTCCCTCTGTCTACGCATGAAGAGGAAGTAGGAGACAGATGATGTCATCCCAGGTTCCCTGGCCACCCCACACGGTCCCTGAACTCAGTGCCCTGGTATAGTCTGGCATCATGAGCAGAAATGTTTACCCTTACATTTTATTTTAAAATACTATTAGGGGGAGAATGGTATAATTATATTATTCTCTCAAAAATAAAAAGAAACAATTTTAAAAGTACTATTGGTGCCGGGCGTGGTGGCGCACACCTTTAATCCCAGCACTTGGGAGGCAGAGCCAGGTGGACCTCTGTGAGTTCAAGGCCAGCCTGGTCTACAAAGCGAGTCCAGGACAGCTAAGGCTACACAGAGAAACCCTGTCTCGAAAAAAAAAAAAAAGTACTATTGG
Source organism: Acomys minous (assembly GCF_964271855.1). Taxonomy (NCBI): domain Eukaryota; kingdom Metazoa; phylum Chordata; class Mammalia; order Rodentia; family Muridae; genus Acomys; species Acomys minous. The sequence goes on from NC_140483.1 coordinate 139,442,900, forward strand.
GTTCACAGAGTCCATAACTTCTCATCACGTCCTCTCCCACCTGATGTTAACCAAAATCGGTTTTCTGTCCCTATAAACTTGACTACTCTAGGCGTGGTTCCTCATATGTAAAATCAGAGTCTGCGCGTCACTAACCATAGTGTCTTCTGGGTCGGAGTGCTATTCCTTGGCTGGGTCTGCTGCAGCTGTAATTCACAGGCATGATCTAGTGCATTGAACAAGCTGAGTGCCAACACAGTGCCGAACCAGCTTGAGTACAGAATCTGAAGCCTTTAATCCCAGCTGGGGGCGGGGGGAGGGGGGAGAGCACTGAGTCCTTCCCTAACCCACAACAGCACATCTTTGGAAAGCTGGATTTCCAGAGCTGCCTGTGATGATGTCCTATGGAAAAATTAATGTGGAACAGGAAACGAGAGTGGCGGTGTCCTGATGAGACACTAGCATCCTGCCAGTGGCTGGCTGCATGCTGATGGCCCCATTTGTCATGCAGACACTCAGGAAGACGGCCATGAACTTGAAGCCAGCATAGCTATCTAACAACACCCTGCCTTTGAATAAATAAATATAGGGCTGGAGAGCCGGCTCTGAGGCTAGAACATTCGCTGCTCTTCCAAAGGATTTAGGTTCGAATCCCAACACTCAATTTGCTCACAACCATCTAACTCCGGTCTCTTCTGCTCTCTATGAGCACTGCACACACGGTGCACAGACTTGCACGAAGGCAAAACACCCACACAAATAAGAATCTCAAAAGTATCTTAATTGAAAGTAAGTGTAATTTTTACATGCATCATTTTTTTTCAAGTGGTATCCAAGTACCTAGCTGTTTGCCCCTATCCACCCCTGACTATTCCAACCTAAGAATACCATGAAAAACTTCTTTACACAGTAAGGGCTCCAAGCCCCGCCCCCCAGAGTCCTCCCTTCAACTGAGACTTCAGAGCTGTATGACAGCACTAAACATACTCTGGGGCAGAGCAGGAGGATCTCTGTATGTTGCCTATACAGAGACCCTGACTCATGGAAAAGAAAGAAAAAGAAAAGAAGACCTACTTACTGTAAGAGAGCTGTGTGTGATCCTGAAGAAAAAACAAAGGCACAGCACAGACACACCAAGAAGGAGAAGGAGAAGGAGGAGGAGAAGAAGAAGAAAAAGAAAAAGAGTCTGGGTTAAAGTCATTTAGAAAGGTCACTCTCAGTTAAACGTTCAAAGCCCAAACAATACCCACTGAATAGCTGTATTTTAAAAAAAAAAAAAATTTTTTTTTTTTTTTGCCCTGGGACACATGGACACAAATTACTGTTTTCCAAATTCTTAGGGACTCAAGCAAGCTTTTTAAATTAGAGCCTCCCAGCGTGCAGGAGATGACGGGTTCTCCAAACAGACTGAACACGCCCCGAGTCCACCACAGAGAAACCACCCATGAGCTTTCAGTGGTTTCCACTTTACTCCTGATAGCCTGCTTTTAACTTAAGAATGCACTAAACTGATGCGGAAATGCTTGTTAGGACATTTCCCTTTCCCAGAGTTCTCATTAAGACAAAATCCAGAACACTGACTTGCAGGGGGATAGTAACTTCCCTGGCTCCTCAGCTGGGGTACCACGCCCGCTAGTTACTTTTGTGTTACATGTCTCTGAACAAGATTTCACAGAAGGCACCACAATCTTCTCCATGTGGATCAGAGGACTTTGGGAATTAGAAATGTGCCTTGTTGCTAAGCTGAGTTCTATCACAAGCAATTGGCTTTTATATGGAAGACAGGCTTTGGAAGCACAGGTGGACTAAAGAGGATGCTAAGGTTAACATTTGGTGCCAGACAAGAGTCCAAATAAGCTTGGTGTTTTGTTTCAAAGATGGAACTGTGCTGTGTATCCCAGGCTGACCTCAATCTAATGATCCTGCCTCAGCCTCCAGAGGTCTGGGATCATAGGTTTGTACCACCAAGCCTAGCATTTTTTTTAAATGTGTTTATTTTTATTGATGTGCACTGGTGTTCTGCTTGCATGTACATCTGTGTGAGAGCGTCAGATCTCCTAGACCTGGAATCATAGCTGTGAAGTGTGAACTCCCTGCCATGTGGGTGCCGGGAATCGACCCAGGTGTTCATTCAGACCTTCTAGTGTGATCCGGCTAGAATACAAACACGCCTTTAATCTAGGAGACAGAGGCAAGCAAACAGATCTGAGTTCAAGGCCAGCCTGGTATAGAGCACGTTTCAGGTAAAGAAAAGCTTAGGTCCAGATGTGGTGGTACACGCCTTTAAGCCCAAATCTCTAACAAGAAGGTAAAGGTAGTTTGCAGAAGGAAGCACCCATGTTTGAAAGTGATGCCTAATTGAGTGGCAAACAAGTAGCAAATCAGAGAAGATCTGACAGCATAGCATACACCCAACTCTCAGGAGAAGAGAGAAGAAAGAGAAGCTACTTACGAGGCAATGCAGAGAGAGAGAGAGAGAGAGAGAGAGAGAGAGAGAGAGAGAGCGCAGTTTTTCCAGGACAGTAACAGAGAGAGGCAGGTTAGAGAGAGAAAAGTCAGGTAAAGACCGAATAACCAGAGAATCAGAGAATGTGGAGGAGCCAGGAGATTAGAGCAGATTGCTGGAGTTTGAGGCCAAGCAGAGCAGGCAAAGACCCAGAGAGAAGCCAGACTGAATAAGTCACCTAGGAGAGGAGTTTGAGCCAGAACAGCTGAGTTGAACCAGCCAGTCCATAGCTCAGTAAGAACAAAAAAGGGAGAGCTTATTAAGCAGTAAGCCTCAAAGGCTGAAGATATTCTAAGCCTAGGTTACAATGAACTGAGGCTAGAAGCTTCCAGGACTAGGCCTAGGTTAGCAGACAGAGGGAGTAATCATCAGAAGTGGCGTACGCCTTTAATCCCAGCACTAGGGAGGCAGAGGTAGATAGATCTCTGTGAGTTCGAGGTCAGCCTAGTCTACAAAGTGAGCGCAGGACAGCCAAGGCTACCGCAGAGAAACCCTGTCTCAAAAAATCAAAGGGGGGGGGGGTACTTTTATACCCAGGTCATCTAGAAAAGCAGCCAATGCTCTTAACTTCTGAGCCATCTCACCAGCCCCCTAAGCCTAACACTTTTATCGTAATAGTTTTAGTTTTTTTTTATAAGTTATCTTTGGTTAGATACAACACTGTACAACTGACTGTTTTCTAATCTCTAATTTTCCTTCATTTTTTTCTCTGGCTGCTCCCCCTCTCCAAGCTGAGAGGGCAGAAAGCCCTTCCAAATGTAATATGAATTCCTAGTTTGTTTTTAGATATTTATTTATGTTGTGTCTGGATGAAGCACAGTCAGTGAGGAGGTCAGGGGACTCAGTTTGTGCTAGTCAGTTCCATCTTGTCCCACCTTCTGGGAATCAAGACTCTCCTGAACGGGCCCGTATTCTTAGAATAATGACAAACAACTCACTCATCATATGCTAAGCACACAGTAGGGAGCTTAGTTATTTCAGCTGTGTGAAATCATTACTCCGTGTCAACCAGAACACGTGAGGCGATGTTGCACCTGGGTGTGATTGGTCATTGGCCAGGTTCTTTCCACTACATTTAATTTGGATCAACTTAATATACCTGGCTACCACCAGCCAAGAGACTTGCAGGAAGGATGCCTGGAATGGGAAAGCCCAGTGCCAACTTCGAGGTTATGAATGACGCTTTCAGTTTACAGTTCTAAACATTAAGGCTTTTAAAGATGTGTTTTCCAGTCACACCTAACTGGTCGCTTCACGACTCAGTTTCATGCCACCAAAGTGGCAACACACACACACACACACACACACACACACACACACACACACACCTTACTACCACGTGAATCCTCTCAGTGTACTTCGAGGGAAACAGCCTTGGCCAGTTTTACAAAGCACAACTCCTTTTGGGTCCCCAGTAATGCTCCCCTCCTCTCCAGCTCCCCAAATCTACAGGAAGCGCCACACTTCAATGCCTTAGGTAAGTGAGGACAGCCTGAGAGGCGACGTACAAGGCCCCGAGGACCCGCGGGACCAGCTGCGCCCCAAACGACTGTGCGGACTGGTCTCGCCCCGAGTGCAGGGCATGCACCCCAACGCGCGCGCGCGCGCGCACACACACACACACAGACGCGCGCGCCTGCAGCTAGAAGGCGGGCAAGGAGAGCGGCCCCTGCCAGCGGCGTCCCCTCCGGGTGAGGATTACCAACACCCATAGGTGCCGGCGATTGCCCCGTACCTTTTTCTCCCGCGCCGGCCGGCCGCTCCGCACGGAGCTCGCGGGCCGCTGCGCTCCCTGCCCGCAGCCGCTCGCCTCACACTCCCCCGCGCGCGAGAGGTCCCGACGCCTTAGGGCCCCGCCTGCCACGCCCCCACGGACCACGCCCCACACGGGCCACGCCCCCATCCTGCTGTCCGCAGGGCTACAGCGCCCCGCAGCGGCCGCAGGTCACTTCGCCGCCAGCCCTACCCGCACTCCGGGGCGATGCGTGACGGTGCCCTCTCGGGCCCATGAGGAGGACCCGCGCTGATGGCTGGTTTTCTCAGCAGCACCCGGCGCGTCGAATGAGAGGCCTGAGTGGAGAACCTCCCAGCTCTCCCAGCCCTCCCAGCCCTCCCAGCCCTCCACCTGTGGCCACCACCATGCTGACCTGCTCGAACCGATGGAAGCTCAACACCGAGGAAGGGGCAGAGCCTAAGGAATCCTTTCTCCCGCTGTGGCCCGGCGAGGGACCGGCGTGGATTTACATACCGTTGTCCACGTGTGTGTGTGTGTGTGTGTGTGTGTGTGTGTGTGTGTGTGTGTGTGTGTGTGTGTGTTTTGTGTGTGTGTGTGTGTGTCTGTCTGTCTGTCTGTCTGTCTGTCTGTCTGTCTGTCTGTCTCTGCCACAGTTACTTTTTCAGTACCTAGAAGAGCTCCCTGGACAGCATAAACTGGGCGATTACACTCCAAAAAATGTCACCTGCTTCAAAAAGAAAAGAAAAAGAAAAATGTTATTGAGAGACTTAGTAGACCGGGGAGCTTATAGCCTAATGTAAACCGAAGGTTACTTCAAAGTGTGTGTGCGTGTGTGTGTGTGTGTGTGTGTGTGTGTGTGTGTGTGTGTGTGTGTTTTCAAGTTCCTGGCAGCCCCAAGGACCAGAATCAGATAACCAATGCCATTCCCAGTCTTATATACCACTCTACTCAAGAAAAATCTTCATAGATGGGCTGGCAGCTCAGTGGGTAAATGCTTGCTGGGTAAATGAAGACCCCAATTCAAATCCCCAGCACCGCTTTTAAAAAAAAAGTGGGGGCTGGAGAGACGGCTCAGAGGTGAAGATCACCGGCTGCTCTTCCAAAGGTCCTGAGTTCAATTCCCAGCATCCACATGGTGGCTCACAGCCATCTATGAGATGTAATAACCTCTTCTGGTGTGCATACAGGCAAAACACTGTATACACAATAAATAAAAGTAAATAAACCTTTAAAAATCTAAAAAAAATAAGTGTACACACACCCACATGCTCACACACACACATACACATACATATACATGTATGAATGAATGAATGATTTGATGAATGAATGACAGAAGCCTTTGCTCCTACAGTTGGAGGGATCAGCAGGTGGAACTGTGAACACAAAGCTTCAATCTTACCTGTGACTGGAGGTAAATATTAAGTTAAATTTTTTTTTCCTGTATCCCTTCTGCAATATGGCTGGTTCCAAGCAACACAGGACCTCCTTAGAGTGTTTGCTTCCTAAAAGCATGAGATAGGAGAAACTCCAAAATCCCCTCCCTGCCCACCCTAGAAGACGGTAAGCACTTGATCCTCGGAAACTATTTGGGAATGCCTCCCCCATCACCAGCTTTGTCTTGTAGCCCCAGCTGCCGTTTTATTTAGCACAGTGTGAAAACCCTTCTGGGTGAAAATTTGTTTTCAATGCCTGTCACTCCTTACCTGAAACTGTTCGAAGCCTTTCCAGCCCCTGCCCACCAAGAGCTCCAGGTTGCTCTGGGAGCAGGTCTCAACTAAGCTCCTGAGCTCCCGACTTAAAGTATGTGCACGTGACATCTCAGAGCGATTGTCTCTTTTATCCACCTTGAGAAACCTTCTCCCCTACCTAAGGATTAATATGCAGGTAACAGTTGGTGGGGGTGGGCATTTTCTTGAGTGGTGTAGCCCCTGCTGAGGGGACCATTCTTCTATAAACAATCCTAGTAAAATTAATTGGTTGGATCATTAAAGTTTTTTTGTTTTAACCAAAAAGGGAAAAAAAATCAAAAAGGAAAGAATTGAAAGTAGAAGGGGACCTGGATGAAAAAAGGAGTAAATCAGTGAAAGCAATTTGGGAAGAGAACGAGAGGGAATAATAGGACTGAACCGATTGTTAAGTATAATTAATATACGCTAATAAAAACCAAAACACACATACACAGTTTCCCCAACTGGTTCCTTGAATAAATTCCATGGGTTCCACTTCTCTGAAAGACATTTAAGACTTTACCATAAGTCACGATGAGATGGAGGTTTAAACTATATTTGGGGACAGTCAGAGAAATCACGTTGAAAACACACACACACAAAGCCATCCTGCAAGCGCTGCCCCTGGGAGCTGGCTCTTCTGCGTTTGTTGCCAGACGTTGATTAATGGGAATTCCAGGCAGTGGCTGAGCTGTTTTGGAGATCTTATCTCCAAGGAAGCACAGTTTAGAGAAACCAGTGAAAAGAAACTCCTAAAGCTGCCTGGGTTTGAGGAAGGACCCCAGCCAGCAGCTCCATTCTTCTGTGGCTGGCCCAATCACAGCCGGGCTACTCTAACCACTCTTCCACCCCACCTTAGTTACTTTTCTATTGCTGTGATAAGACACCACGACCAAGAAAACTAACAAAAGAAAATGTCTGATAAAGGTTTACAATTCCAAGACCATCGTGCAGGGAGCATGGCAGCAGGCAGGCGAGATGCTCCTGTGGGAGCCGTAGCTGACACACTCAGCAGACAGAGAGACCTCATTGGAAATGGTATAGACTTTTGAAACCTCAAAGCCCAACCCCCCCCTCACCCCCCATCCCCCATCCCCCACTCCCATCCCCACCCTCACCCCTGTGACACCTCCTCCAACAAGGCCACATCTCCTAATATCCACCAACTGGGGACCAAGTATTCAAACCTATGAGCCTATGGAGACTATTCTCCACCACACGCACCCCACTTCGGCCTCTTCATGAGAGCGATACGTGCTCTGTGACTGACGGTGTTCACTGCCTTGTGGTAATAAGACCTGCTCTTGCTTCCACCAGCATTTATTTGATGAGTTCACTACACTAGTTATTTTCACGCTAGTGTTGATTCAACCTTCAGAACAGAGCAACTTCCCTGCCCTGTCACTTCTATTTTTTCTTTTCACTCAGCATTATGTTCCTGAGATTCCACTAGTAAATTTCTTAATTACTTAGTATATTTGTGCTTGTGTGTGTGTGTGTGTGTGTGTGTGTGTGTGTGTGTGTGTGTAGAGGGCAGAGGTTGATGTGAGGGTTGTTCTATGAGACTTTCACCAACCCTGGAACTCCCTGTTTGAACTAGACTAGTTTGTCCAAAGGCTCCCAGAATCCACCTGTCTCTACTCCCCCCCCCCCCTCAAAGCTGGGGTTACAGCAGACACCACTGTGCGGGGTCATTTTGACTTTAGTGTGGGCATCTAGTCTAAGGCTGCATGCTTTCACAGTAAACACTTTATCCACTGTGCCATGTTCCCAGGCCTTTTTTGGTTTCGGTTTTGGTTTTTGAGACAGGGTTTCTCTGTGTAGTCTTGGCTGTCCTGGACTCGCTTTGTAGATCAGGCTGGCCTCGAACTCACAGAGATCCACCTGCCTCTGCCTCCCAAGTGCTGAGATTAAAGGCGTGCGCCGCCACCACCGCCCTGCACCCAGGCCTTTAAATAGCTTTTGTCATACAAATATACACATTTTAATTACTCATTCTGCTTTTGGACAGCTAGTTGTTGCTGTGCTATGAATATTCTTAACTGTTACTCCAGGGCTACACGTGAAAGGCTGTTTCAGGGGTGAATATGTGGAACTAAAATGGTTAGGCCTTTTTTTTTTTAATATTTATTTATTATGTATACAGTATTCTGCCTGCATGTACATCTGCATGCCAGAAGAGGGCACCAGATCTCATTGTGGATGGTTATGAGCTACTATGTGGTTGCTGGGAATTGAACTCAGGACCTCTGGAAGAACAGTCAGTGCTCTTAACCGCTGAGCCATCTCTCCAGCCCCTAAAATGGTTAGGTCTTAAGGTGTATAAAGTTAGGTTCAAACTGTCACACACCAATGTGTTTCTTCTTGTCCCCTGTCTTCACCAGCACTTGTTTTCTTTGTGTGTCTGTGTGTGTGTGATGATTTTTCATAGTGGTTGAAAATTTTAGTACCCTAATTATCAGTGTAGTTTGCCACCTTTAATGTTTAATAGCTATTTTTGTGTTAACTGATCAAGTCTTCCATATACTTTATTTCCATGTGTTTGTGCTTGTTGTATAGTGCTTCAGAGGTTAGAGGAAGGTGTTCCATACTTGGAACTGAAGTCAACTGACTCACTTGATATAGGTGCTGGGAACTAAAACTGGGCCCTTGGTAAGAGCAGAAGTGCAGCTGGGCACAGCGGAGCACGCCTGCAATCCCAGCACTTGGGAGGCAGAGGTGGTGGTTTCTCTGTCAGTTTGAGGCCAGCCTGGTCTACAAAGTGAGTCCAGGACAGCCAAGGCCACACAGAGAAACCTTATTTGACAAAACAAAACAAAACAAAAAAAACCCAAAAAAACAAAAATAAAAAACAAAAACAACAAACAAAAAACAGAAAGTGCTCTGAGCCATCTTTGCAGCCTCTATTTCGTGTATTTGAGAAGACCTTTCTTACCCAGGGCATATAAAATGTCCTCCCATTTTTTCTGCCATACATTTTAAGTTTACCTTCCTCATTTAAGTCCATTTTCCACCCACAATTCACTTCTTATTTCATCTATAATGCTAGAACTATCTTTGGATGTGTGTCTGTATATGTCTGTATGGTTCTATTTTAAATCTTCTGTAGTGTTCCATTTGTCTATCTCTGTACTAGCACCAGACTGATGGCCGATGGGTTTATTTTGAATGAATATTTTTTTATTTTATTATATAAGTTTGTAGGGGACGGGCTATATGGCCAATGTTCAGCCATCTTGTCAGAGCCTAGGTTCCTATTTCTCCAGCAGTCTATCATCTACCAGAAACCAGCTGACCCTGTCGTGGTTCGACAGTTAGACACCTGTTGTGGTTTATTATGGGGGACGGTCATTTTAAGATCCCCCGAGCTCATAGTAAGAGCTACTCCTTTCTGGCTATAAACTAGCTTTTCCAGTAAGACTACTGGTAAAATCAAATTAAAGGCCAGCTGCCTGCAAGCAGCAGTTCTGGGAACGTTTTCCTGACTAACCAGATCTTTCACAACTTCCCTTTCTCTCTGGAATTTCTCTCTTCTGCAATTATAGCAGCTGTAAAGGTAGACACCTGCTGGAACATTCCAGAGTTAGGTATCCATAGCAACCCTTGCTTATGCAAATAACCACGCCTCTGTGCCTATAAAAACTCTGTGAAAGTTTTCAATAAATGGGGTTTGATCAGAATCCAGACTTGCACCCTTCTTTGTGTCTTGTGTTCTGTCCCTATACAGGAAAATTCTCCTCCCGAGCGTTACTCGAACCCTGGCAGGCCGGGGTATAAGGTGTTCTGTAACTTCTTTTTCTTCTTTATAATGATCTCAAGTTGTCTTAGCTCTCCCATGACATAGTGAAATTGGTTTGTTTTTTTGTTTTTTGTTTTTGTTTTTGTTTTTTTTGGTTTTTCGAGACAGGGTTTCTCTGTGTAGCCTTGGCCATCCTGGACTCACTTTGTAGACCAGGCTGGCCTCGAACTCACAGCGATCCACCTGCCTCTGCCTCCCGAGTGCTGGGATTAAAGGCGTGCGCCACCACGCCCGGCTGTGAAATTGGTTTGTTAGATTCCACGAGAAATTCAGGATTTTTATTTGAATTCATAGTATATGAGATGAGTATATGGTAGATTACATTGTTCACTCAGTTATTTGTTCCCGACCTGCTGTCCTGGGTAGGCTTTTGTTGCTGTGATAAAACACTGACCAAGAGGCTGGAGAGATGGCTCATAGTTTTGAGCACCTTCATTCGGTTCCCACAACACACATGGTAGCTCACAACCATCTGTAACTCACTCTAGTTCCAGGGAGATACCATACCCTCTTCTGAACTCTGAGGGCACCAGGCACACACACAGTTTAAAAACATACATACAGGCAAAACATTCATCCACATAAAAATAAGTAAATAAATAAATCTTTTTAAAATCTTTGTTTAATTAAATAAAAAGAATGTTACATAAGAAGAATCGGAAGGAATGAGACTTTTAACTATATTTCCTACACAAAGCATATGTTTTTTTTTTTACAAATATTACATTTATATTATCACACATATATAAAATAAACTACATACAGCAAGAAGAACCATGAAACAATCAGAAATTATATCAATGTTACATTCATAGTGTTTTGGCTATTTGTATTTGGCAACCTGAAAGAAAACATATTTCCTATTTTGGTGAGTCTAAAATTCTGAACGTAAATCATTATCTATCATATCTCATCTCTATCAACTTAAAACATCTATCTAGACTTAAAAACATCTTAACCCTAAACAACTAAGCTTAACTGTAAAACTAAACTATCTGGTCTTCTACCCCATCAGAGACTTGAGAAGGAATAAAATTAACTACCTGAGTAAACCAGGAATGTAGGTTAGCAGCTTCCAAAGTGGGGGAAAAAAATGGCAGAGACAGTTTGCTGCCTGAGTAGTCACCAAAAACTCTCTATAATGTTGGAGCATCATCTTCAGCCTTCTGGCCCAGTATATCTGACATAAATATTTGTGAGGGAAGCATATGTTCTTAAGATTCACTAAACTAGTTCATTCTTTTTCTTGTTAATAGTTATGACATGGATACGCAACAGCTTGTTAATTTGCTATTTACTGGCTGAAAATCCTTTGAGTTTATACCTTTGGGTTGCTATGAATAAAGCTACTATAAACATCTCTATACATATTTTTCTTTGAGTTACATTCGTTTATGTATGTGTGTGTTTATCACGGGGAACAGTTGGGGTGTAGGAGACACAGCTTAAAGAAAGCATTGGAGAAACCATATCGTTAAACACACGTGCCTATTTTCTTCAAAAGAAGGAAATGCCTGTCACCTGGTCACCCTGAAGGCTGGAGTGAGTGTTGTTTGACAACCTGGTGGTCTTTTTGCTCTTCCCCAGAGCCAACCTTTCAGAATCCCTCTAAATCCTGAGCATTGTCTAGGTCCTAATCCTGAGCTTTGTCTCTCAGTGAATAAATTCCCCCATATGAAAGAGGCCTTAAATTCTTTGCATTCCTCACCAGTAGAATTTATCCTTATGCTTTATCACAGAACCTTCCTCCAGGCCCTAGCTCTGAGTTCTGTTTACCAGCCAGTAGAATTCACACCTACTGTAAAGGTCACAGGGGCTTTGCTAGGGGAGTTTCTATGTAGCTATATCTAAAGTATCTAAAGCTTGCAATAATTGTCACTTGGAAACCTTTTCCCAAAGTTTTACTGTGTTTAAATGTGATAAAGAAAAATAAGCCCTGAGGTCAGATTCTGGGAGTGGTACTGACTTGAGTTATAGTCTTCACTTCACCAGTTCCCCCTGCAGCCCATGAGGCTTGCAGCGGTCTCCAACAGGGCATCGGCAGAGTGGGGTGGAAAGGGTGGGGAGGGTGGAGGAGGGGGGGGTGGGCGACACATGTACCATGGCATTCGTATAGAGGTCAGAGGACAGCCTGAAGAAATCAGCAGGATTTCTCCCTCTACTATGTGGGTTCATCAGGCCTGCCAGAAAGAGTATTAACCTGCTGAGCCATCTTGCAGGTCTCACAGTCTAACTGCAGGAAGAGGAGAAAGCCTGAGTGAGTGTGTGCTGTTGACATGGGCATGTCCCTAAGCCTCAGACCCACGGAAAAATTGCAAAGCCTTCTCCCATCCAGGAGGAGAGGAAGGGCGAGCCTTCCTTTCTGGTTTGTGTGTGGATGTTTGACAGTTTGTGCAGAAAATGTCCATCATAACTTTCTTCCTTTAGGTACTTCCTGAGGACTGCTCCCTACAAAGATTGTTTCTACTGAGACTAGATAAACCTGTCTTCTGGATCCATTTGTTTTTGTTTGTTTGTTTTTGGCTTTTTGAGACAGGGTCTCTCTGTGTAGCCTTGGCTGTCCTGGACTTGCTTTGTAGACTAGGCTGGCCTCGAACTCACAGCTATCTGCCTACCTCTGCCTCCAGAGTGCTGGGATTAAGGGAGTGCACCACTACACCTGGTCCAAGTATTGTTTAAGAAATAATAATCAGGTCATGCTGACCATTGTTTGGATATTGATTGATTTTTGCTGTATGCTTTATTGTAGGTTATACAGAACTGTTTGTGTCTCTTTGTTAGACTGTTTTCTTGCTCTGTTGATTTTTAAATGCTCTATTGATTGTAAAATATAAGAAAATCATGATGTAATCTGTAATGAAAAAAACTGAAACTTGCTTTACTCCATGGGAAGAAAAATAAAGTTCTTCGAGGCTATAAGGCCATTCAGTTTTGACCACAACTTATGCCTGGGTTTCAGTATCCCCCCCCACACCCCACACACCGACTCCCCCACCCTCATTCCTAAATTTCTCCTCAACAACTAATTCCTATAGCTAGTTGTTCACCAACTTGTTTCCCTTAGCAGCTGTTCACCACCTCCTCAATTCTCCCTATCATGGACCCACCAAGACTTTCACTTCTTTCTTCTTCACTGGTTCCTGGAGCTGGTCTGCAGGAGATCAGGCTGGCCTCTAACTCAGAGAGATCCTCCTGAATACTGAGTTAAAGGCATGTGATATGTGCCACTAAGCTCAGCTGATATTACTTCTCTAATCTTTACATGCTCTATGTTGTATTAAGAATCTACTCCAAGATAAAACTTCCATCTTGCAGGGAAGCTAGTTCAGAAACAGGATTCTCTAAAGGGATGTGCAGAAAAACAAAAAATTTAAGCCGGACGTGGTGGCACACGCCTTTAATCCCAGCACTTGGGAGGCAGAGGCAGGCGGATCGCTGTGAGTTCAAGGCCAGTCTGGTCTACAAAGTTAGTCCAGGACAGCCAAGGGTTCACAGAGAAACCCTATCTGGAAAAACCAAAAAAGAAAAGAAAAACTAAAGGGATGTGCAATGTTTCATCCTTCAAGGAAGCTTGTACAGCTCAGGAAGTAAATTACTGAAAGGCTTCAGGAAGTCCCTGAAACTGATCAGATATGCTAGGTTACATAATCATTAAGGACTACAAAGAGATGCTCTCAGACCAGCTGAGCAGCCTAGAAAACGCTGAGAGAACCTTTCAACTTAGAAGAGGCAGCAACTAGGTGAGACGTATAGAAGATCACCTAAGCTACCTGTTAAGAGAGTCTCCAACCTGTTGAGCTGCTTGCAGGTTTTGCAGCAAGTTCCAGGTTTATAGATTTTGCGAGCTGTCACCCATGATTGGGGGGTGGGGGGTGGGGGGTGGGGGAGATTTGGTGATGCAGCCATCCTTTTTTTTTTTTCTAAAAGGGCACATTTATTTTTAATTTTTAACTTTTTTTAATTTAAGTGATTTATTCAGATTACATCCTGATTGTTATCCCACTTGTATCTTCCAGTGATGCAGCTGTCTTTGAGCAATTTCTGCTTCTATAATCCATGCTCTTGAATGTAGCCTCAAGATAATTCATTGGTTCACCAAGTTGGACTTTGTTAATATCCTTACATTTAGTCTGTAATTAGCTGCCTATCTGGGGTGAGTAGATGTCTCCTTCTGTATAGTGTCACAGAATACCCTACAACCCACTGTCCTCACACAGGCTGGCATACGTCCATCATTATCTTCTGCTATCTAACAAACCACCCCAAATGACCATGGCTTTACATTGCAGCCTTTTGCTTGCTGATGGTTCCTAAGGTTGGTTGTCTAGGGTTCGGCTAGAATAGTAAGTTCGTCTGCTACATGGAAGAAACTGCATACACTCACCTGATTAAAGTTTAGGCTAGACAACTCAAGACTGCCGTTTGCAAGTCTGGCCTCTTACTGGGTGTGGTGAATGGCCCCTGTAGGCTTTGAAAGTTTTTTTGTTTTTTGTTTTTGTTTTTGTTTTGTCTTGTTTTTTCTTGTAGTTTTAAAGACAGGGTCTCTCTGTGTAGCCTTGGCTGTACTGGACTCACTTTGTAGACCAGGATGGCCTTGAACTCACAGCGATCTGCCTGCCTCTGCCTCCTGAGTGCTGGGATTAAAGGCTTGTGCTGCCACCATGCCTGGCTTGGCTTTGAACTTTCTCAAACTTACTTTATTTGGAGTTCTTTAATGCTTATACCTCCCTCCCAAGCCACCTACCCTAGATAGGAGAGAAAAGAGGTCCATGAGAACAGAAGTGGACCTTTGTAGACTCAGTTCCCTGGGGCAACTCCACTCTTCGCCACCAGGATTCCAGCCGACCCGTGAAACAGCCAACCAGCAAATGCAGCCGCTGGAACCTGAAGCAGCAGCCAGAACCCAGACCCTCGAAATGTTCTCTGGAGTGTTTCTTTCTAAGAGCGATTGTGGAGAGCTGCGAGGTGCCGCCCCTTAACAAGGCGCAGGTTTCCGCCATCCCGACGGCAAGCTCTCTCTAAGATAAACAAGTCCTTATATGGCAAAAGGCTGTGCAAGGGTAACTGGTGATCTGATGACGAGCAGTCCTGCTCTGACGCGGACCTATGAGGAGGTGGCACCTGGCATGAGCTGATTGTCCCTTGAGTTGTACTTAAGCTTGGCCCTTCCCTTCTTCAGGGCCATTCCCACTGAGCTTAATCCTGAGTAAAGATCTCGAGAAGAAGTCTGGTTGTTGGTGTCTTATTTCTGCTAGATGGTGCGGTGCCGGCAAGCGATGAATGGGCAAATGATGGGAAGCAATGCCAAAAATGAAAAACTCCAGCCTCTTGGTTTTGTGTGTGTGTGTGTGTGTGTGTGTGTGTGTGTGTGTGTGTGTGTGTATGTGTATATATATAATCCTCTCAGAGTCCATACTAGAATGTTCATCAGTTGGCAAAGACCACACCCGCGAAAAAGGCAGTTTTCTTCTAGTGGACAAACACTACGTGTATTCTCTCACAAGTCTGTTTCCAGCAGACAAACACTGCACACCCCCACACAAGTCTGTTTCATATCTCACTCTTGGATTTAAAACAGAAACATGTTTCCATCTTCTGTGGGCCCCCATAGTCTCATATATTTGAATGCTTGGTTCCTAGTCAGTGGAATGTTTGGTAAGGATTAAAAGGTGTGGCCTTGCTGGAGAAGATCTGTCGCTGGGGGTGGACTTTGAGGCTTCAGACGCCCGTGACAGGCTCAGTCTTGTTCTCTGCTTACTGCCTGTGAATCTGGATGGAAGCTCTCGGCTCCTGCTTCGGCACCGTGCCTGCTTGCCTGCCTGATGGAAACTCTTGGCTCCTGCCACAGCACCATGCCTGCTTGCCTGATAGCTCTCGGCTCCTGCCACAGCACCATGCCTGCCTGCCTGATGGAAGCTCCTGGCTCCTGCCACAGCACCATGCCTGCCTGCCTGATGGAAGCTCTTGGCTCCTGCTTCGGCACCATGCCTGCTGCCATGCTCCTTTCCATGATGACCATGGATTTACCCTCTGAAACTTTAAGGAAGCCTCTAATTAAATGTTTATTTGATAAGTTGTCTTGGTCATGGTGTCCCCTTTCAACAACAGAACAGTAACTAAGACACCTGGCAAGGCTGGAGCATTGGAGCCTCTTGGCTCTTAAGCTGGGGCATCGATTTAGTCAGGGCTCTCTAGGGGGACAGAACTAATAGCTAGGGGCCAGACAGCCCAACAATGGTTGTCTGCCAACGGGAGATCCGAGAATCCAGAAGTTGTTCAGTCCACAAGGCTGGATGTCTCAGATGGTCTTCAGTACACTCTGGAATCCCAAAAAAGTAGGCTCCAATGCCAGTGAAGGAAGGACTTGCTAGTGAAGGCAAGCAGGCACAAAGTGAAAGCTTCCTTCTTCCGTGCCATTTATATAGGCTGCCAGCACAAGGCATAGCCCAGATTAAAGGTCAGTCTTCCCAGCTCAAATGGTCCAGATTAAAAGTGGGTCTTCTCGAGGCCAGCCTGGTCTACAAAGCAAGTCCAGAACAGCCCAGGCTAACACAGAGAGACCCTGTCTTGAAAAACAAAAAACAAACAAACAAAAAACAAATAAAAGTGAGTCTTCACGGATAGCAATTGAGATGTAATATTAATAAATTATATATATATGTGCATATATATATATATATATATATATATATATATATATATATATAGTGGGTCTTCACACTTCAGATGATTTCATTAAGAAAAAAAATTGCTTGCAGATGGTGGTGGCACACACCTTTAATCCCAGCACTCAGAAGTCGGGGGGGCAGGCAGATCTCTGAGTTCAAGGCCAGACTGGTCTATAGAGTAAGTTCCAGAGCAGACAGGGCTATACAGAGAAACCCTATCCCAAAAAAGCAAAACAAGCAAACAAAATCCCTTACCCTATACAGCTCTGGCTGTCCTGGAACTCACAGAGATCCACCTGCCTCTGCCTCCCAAGTGCTGGGACTAAAGATGTGCGCCTCTAATCCCAGCCTTCTCATTTTCTCTTCATCTTTATGCTTAAAACCCGGCCTTCTGCGGAGGCTGGAGAGATGGTTCAGAAGTTAAGAGCATTGGCTGTTCTTCCAACAGTCCTGAGTTCAATTCCCAGCAACCACATGGTGGTTTATCTATAATGAGATCTGATGTTGTGGTCTTCTGGCATGTAGACACACAACCTGTAAGAATGCTGTATCCATAATAAATAAATAAATGTTTTAAAAAATTGTTCTTCCAGACTGGGCTCAGTGATGCATGACTTTAGTGCTGGTACTCGGGAGGTAGAGGCAGGCCAGCCTGGTCTACATAAAGAGTTCTAGACCAGCTAGGACTACACAATGAGACCCTGTTTCAACAAA
Organism: Acomys minous; assembly: GCF_964271855.1. Classification (NCBI taxonomy): domain Eukaryota; kingdom Metazoa; phylum Chordata; class Mammalia; order Rodentia; family Muridae; genus Acomys; species Acomys minous. Next base: position 139,460,031 of record NC_140483.1, read on the forward strand.
CACACTAACCAACCAACCAACCAACCAAACCCCCAAAATCTCAACAACAACAAACAAACCAAAACTATTGCGAGGTATTCACAGAGAAGATTGCTCAGACATAGGTTGAAGCCAATAGAAAGTATTTATTAGACATCTGGTGACTACACTGGGTTTTCAGGATCCCAGTGTAGGCCTGAGCCTTTCTTAGGGTGAGCCCTTAAGGACAAACAAAACAAAACAAAACAAAACAAAAAAACCAACCAACCAACCAAACATGTCCTGGGTTGACATACTTCAGTTAACAAGAACAAGCAGCCAGAAGCAGAGCTACAGCTACAAAAGCCAAAAAGCAAAGTTATTGATGAGTTGGGGGGGGCTGGGGGGGGTAAGGGGGGGAGGGAGGAAATGCTTACTGAAGATAAACCTGAGAGCATAGCCAGAGGCAGAGACATCTGGGACAGACCATAGTTAACAGGATCCTGAGCCAGGCCATGGGAAGAGAGAGGCTGGGGAGAAGGGAGCCAGGAGATCTAGAGGTCAGGAGGGTTAAAGGTAAAAGGTAAAAGGAGCAGCGTAACCAAATGGCTGGATTATATAGAGAAAAGCCACTAGGAGAAGGGCAAGCCCAGCCCGGAGCCTGGGCTGGAGAAGTTTAGGATAGGGAGCAGGGAATGCCAGCCGTACACGGCAACAGGTAGGGTCTGAGGGATGCTGGGAGAACCTGGCAGCTAGGATACACTTTAAGATGTTACTAAGCAGCTTAGTCAGCTGTTGCCCTGGATTGAGGCCTAACAAGAACATTTAGAGACTTTCCCAGAACCATAGACTTTGATGGATCAGGTTTTTGTTTTTCTTTGGGCAGGTGGTGCTGTCTGTGTGCCGAGTACTACAGCCTGGGTGGTACTTCCATCATGGAGTCAGTTGTGCCTAGGTCTGGAGGTCCTATTGCAAAAAACAAAATATCCTTAAAAACTGGTTGTTGTAGCACACATTTCTAGTCTGGGTAGATCTCTGATTTCTTTGAGTTTGAGGCCAGCCTGGGTCTCGATAGCAAGTTAGGGCTGTATAGGTGAGACTCTGCTCCTGGCCCCTCCCAAAGTCATGAAATACAATCCCCAGCTCTCTCTTTCATATTGGCTAGTCCTGAAATTCCTTTCTGCTTTAAAGCCGTGTGATCCTGGTTTGGCCTGAGAGGAAGTCCCTAAAAGATCCCAGGAGGTCCTGAGGCTTCTGTGAGACCTGCCTCTGTCTCCCTAACAGATGACACAGTTGTTGCTCCTTTTTATTCTCAAGAATGATCCGATTCTCAGACAAACCAGTGTGTCCTGGTCTGTTGCTGGTGTTCCCCACCTTCCTGGGGCTGCAGAGATGGCTCAGCTGTTAAGTGGCCGCTCTTTCAGAGAACCTGAGTTCAGTTCCCAGCCCCTACATGGTGGTGGCTCACAACCATCTGTGACGCCAGTCATTACATGATTCCGTCTTCTCTGTGTGTGGGGCTGATGGGTTCTGAGTTGTCCTCCCTGGAGATCCTGGCTTCAGTAACCGGGGTTTGAATGGTCTGAGCCAGAGCTGTTCCTAGGCAGCCTTCTTCCGGTGTACCAATGGCCTTTCCAATGCTTGAAATAGGCCAGTTCAGAGACCTTCCTAGGCTGACAAGCTAGCTTCCTTTTCTGAGGCAGAGATTTATGTTCAGAGATCTCAATCTCACTGAATTGCTGCGGCCTAGCACACCATCTTCCACAGGTGCGGGAGAGCCAAGCACTCTGTGAGCCACAAAGCCCCACTCTCTTCTCTATAGAAAGGACAACCGCCTTTGAGAAATGAGTTCTGAAAGCACCTGAGAATCTCTTCTCATTTACTATTGTAAGGGCAAAATTAATGCTATATTCTATATTCTGTAATTAATGGTGTTCTGTATGAGAACTTGTCCTCTAGGTGACCCCTTCTCCCTGTGTTCCGGGAATGACACCTGCCAGCAGGCCCCAGAAACTCCACTGGAGCCATTACATACAATTAGCTCCCAATGTTCCCCTGAGATAAAATAGACTTCCCGGGCTGGAGAGATGGCTCAGAGGTTAAGAGCACTGGCTGCTCTTCCAGAGGTCCTGAGTTCAATTCCCAGCAACCACATGGTGGCTCACAACCATCTATAATGTGATTTGATGCCCTCTTCTGGTGTGCAGTTGTACTTGCAGGCAGAGCACTGTATACATAATAAATACATCTTTAAAAAAAAAAATAGACTTCCCCTCCAGATCCAGCCTCCACCCAACGTGCCTGAAGGTCAACATTCCTGTGACCTACAACTTCCCTGAAGATCCAGCCTCCACCCAACCTGCCTAAGGGTGGACATTCCAGTAATGCATCACGTCCTCTTACCTTTATAAGCCTGTTGCCCTTGGAGTTTCGGGGTCACTCTCCTATCCTGCTGCGTCAGGAAGGACTGTGCTCCGAAGCTCTGAGCCTGTAATACAGGACCCTGTGTATGTTGCATAGGAATCAAGTCCTGGTGGTCTTTTGGGGGGTCTCGCGATCTGGGTGATCTCAGTATTACACTGAGCGATCTCGGTATTACACTATTTCTACTAACTCTGTGTGTGGCAAAGGTGTTCTGCTGAGGGCCAGAAAAGGCGGCTTCCTGTGGGGAGCATGAGTAGAGCCTGCGTCAGCGGGTCTGTTTTCCCCGTTCACCCTCTGTCCTCCACTTGGTTTCAGTCTTCCTCTGCCCACGGGTTTCTTGGAAATGCATTTCCAAGAAGAGGGCACCGAGATAGGGAAAGGGGAGAGAGGCCAGGGTACTCCTCTTAGCTGCTTTGCTGGGGTGGCTCCAGCAGCTGCTGGCTGATTGAATATAAGGCCTATTTCCTGGTGGCTCTTCAGAACTGACCCCCTTTGCTTCCTCCTGCTAAATCTGGAGGTGGTATGTGTTTTAAAAAAGTGTGCAGTGGAGGTTAGAGCTGTACAGAGGGATGGAATCACACCACGCAACAGATCCATTTAAGAGGATTAATAGGGAGATACAGGAACCATCTCTGGAGACACACACTCTGGAAAGAGAGGGAGAAGGGGGGGGGTAAAGAAGTAGTGAGAGGTAGTGGCACGTGGAGGGTGTCTTTTATATAGCCCAGGGCTGGGCCACGCCCCCGTGGCAGGTAAGCAGTGACATCACAGGTAGGCAGACCGAAGCAGAATGCTAACATTCCTACCTTTTCCTATATTTAAAAATGAGGAATGTTGGATTGGTTTCATATAAGGCAAGTTAAAGTATATAAATGTAGGTAACGGAGAAAAGAGATAGGTAAAAAAGCAATAGCAACAAAACGTCCAAATTATATGTAAAGAGGATGGAAAAATTCTACCCTGAAAATTCAAGGGAGAGGGCAGGCTATGTCGGCCATGTCCTGTAGCAGATAGGGACCTAGGAGTGCTGGGGGAACCTGGAGCACACCATTTCAGTCTTTTGTAAATGGATAAGGGGCGAAGTAATCATCTTAACTGCTTCCTGCAGACAGTAGGGAGTGATAGGGGATTTAAAAGGCTGAAATGTTGGCTAGGTTCTGGAAGAACAGGCTGTTGTATTTGTTGTCCAGGGTCTGAGAAAATCTGCAGCTGAGAAGGGCATTGCAGGTCCAGCTAGGAGGAACAATGCAAGTCCACTTGGCACGATTTCTGAGGTTGGACGGGAGCATTTGTGGGTAGCTGCTTTGACGATGTCCCAGATGTAGGAGGTCTGGCAGGATACTGGAACATATATGTGGGCAGAAGACAAAGTTAGTAGGTCAGGGAGAAATTTTTCTTTTTTAGGTGTACATTTGAAACTCTTGAGAGAGCAAAGAGAAAAGGCTTGAGACGGTGTTAATAATTTGTGAAAATCTTGGGAGAGCAAAGAAAAGGTCTGGATATGGGAGCTTCCTTCCATTGACCAGATTGCTGGCAATAATTAAAACAATTTATTTTTGGAAATGTCCAAGATTGGTTGCAGAGGCATGTAAGCTTTAAGGTGGGTGTTTCCGAAGGTGTGTCAGGAAGAACGGACGTCTGGATGTTTCCCATGGGGAGGTGAGGTCAGTAAGCCACTAGGGTGTCCCCCAAAACAGATTGTGACCCAAGAGACTGGTGCAGACCAGTTAGTAGCTCCTCAGTACTAACTAGCGACCAACAGCCTAGCTCAACTGATAAGCTAGCCACAGCCTAACTCAACAGATGAGTTAGCCACAGGGATGTAGCTATGAGTGCACTCAAAATTTTCAGCGGCTGTCACAGAACAGCAGAGAAAGCTACATCAGGAAACTCACCCGATGGGGACGAGCCTAGTTGAAGGTCAGCAATGAGGACCAGGGTGTCCCCCGCACCCAGTCAATCAGAGAGGGCCAGCAAACTCTCTAAGTAGAGGGAAGCGTTTACGCGACTAGAAAAGGAGAATTTAGCTGGTGTTGGGTGTAAAAAGGTGGGCAAACAGGTAGTTAGGGAAAGGGGAGTCCCAAAACTAGGGAAAAGGAGAAGGAATCCCACCCTTAGGGGAGAAGCTTAGGTTTTGAATTACAGTACTTATGTGGAATTAATTTGACCAGAGAGATGGATTTCCTGTAACTTACAAGAATCCTTCTAAGTTCATAAAGGGAGATAAATTTAGCATCATCACTGTTTGAAATCTGCAGTGAAATGCACATTGTTAGACATGAACACAGTGTAGGAAAAGGGTAGTAGACATATAGCACAGTACAGGCTTGGGAAAAGAGCACAAACACTCTGAGATGGGCTTAGGGAAGGCAGATAGGATCATATAGTGGAATGTTTTACCACAGTTAGATTAATAAATCAGAGCTCCATTCATCAGTCTCAATACTTTGAACAGTTAATACAATAGCATAGTAACAGGAAGAAATAAAGCATTTGTTTAGACATGTTGACCTTTGTAACTTACATTTACCAACTTAAAACACGTTTTAAAAACACCTTTTTGGTGCCGGGCGGTGGTGGCACACGCCTTTAATCCCAGCACTTGGGAGGCAGAGGCAGGTGGATTGCTGTGAGTTCAAGGCCAGCCTGGTCTACATAAGCGACAGTACAGTCAATCAAGGCTACATAGAGAAACCCTGTCTAGAAAAACAAACAAACAAAAAAAGCAAAAAACACCTTTTTGGACGCTTTAAGCAACAGGTGAAATTGACAGTTAAAGTTTGGTCTCCTGCATATGAAGAGGTACCTGAAGTTCCCATGATAGAAGCTGGCCATGTGACTATGTAACCCGAGTATGAATTTAACACAGATCTGTAGCATGACCCTGTTTGGTGAGGCTGCTGAATTTAAGAGCTGTCTGTACTCTGCCAGGTCAAGGAGCTTGAAGGCTGGACATGTCCATAGCTTTTGTGCTGGTTGAACCTCCAGTGACTAGGCACAGAGAACAAGCCTGCATGTAAGCATTGACATCCACAGGCCAAATTTGCCAACAGACTAGGCTGTGGGACCAGTGTCCCATTTTGGTTGTAGTAGCTGTGAGACCGGGGTCTCCTATTGGCTGCATCTGAAACAGGTCCTTGACAGAGCTGGCTCAGGCTGGACCCCGGCGGGAAGGGATGTTGCAGACCTCTATTTTTTTTTTTTCCAGGGGTGGTGGCTAAGGCCTGGAGTATAGTTTGTTATAACAGAGCCTGTCGGGAAGGTTCCTTTCAGGTTTTAAAGATTTTTACCAGTTCATATATGGGGCTTAGGACACATACTCAGCCTTTTAATTAAAATGGCAATGAGTTTTGTCTATCTTAAGAATATTTAAGTAGACAACTTTGTTTATAGTTTATCTGTTAAGTTGGAACATTAAAAACACAAGTAAATTCCAAAAACAGTCTATAAAAGAGAACAGAACAGATTTTGTATGACCAATAATATCACATTTAGAATTTTAGGCTAAACATGGTTTAAGGCAATGATTAAAACTCTAATATTGTAAACAAGTGAATGTTAATACAGTAGAACATTATAGAATAACTTAAAAAAAAACATCAAACCCATTAGCCAGGAAGCCTGTAGTTGAGTCCAGGTTAGTTGGTGACAGTAGAAATAGCATTTATTGCCGGGCGTGGTGGTGTACGCCTTTAATCCCAGCACTCGGGAGGCAGAGGCAGGCGGATCGCTGTGAGTTCAAGGCCAGCCTGGTCTACAAAGTGAGTCCAGGACAGCCAAGGCTACATAGAGAAACCCTGTCTGGAAAAACCAAAAAAAAAAAAAAAAAAAAAAAAAAAAAAAAGCATTTATTTACTTGTCTAGGAATTAGGAAAAGTATAGATTAGAACATAGCTAATAAACAATTGTATACCCAATAAATAATGACACAATTTTTTTTTCCCAAAAGGCAGGTGTGTAATAAACAGCAAAGCTGGGCTGATCGGCTGAGCATATCTATTGAATTGCCAGCATATCTGTAATGGAAAGGGGGTGGGGCCAGAGCATGTGGTTGTCCTTAACAAAGATGGTGGCTAATTACAGTTGTCCTTAGAGGGTAGCCATGTGGTCGCTGATAACAAAGATGGCAACTAGGCACGTGGCCGGTGAGGAGAACATCGGGCAAATTTTAAGACGGTAGCAGGCTGTGAGCGCTGAGGCAGGGTTCCCTAGAAGGCTGTGTAGTGGCTGTTACCCGGGAAGCACAGCTGAGGCGGCGGCTTCGGGCATTATATACAAAAATTAAAGATTAAGGCAGATGATAGAATAGAAGGTACCAGGCAGATATTATGTTATATAGAGTTTATAAGACGGACATGGGGGGAGAAGGAAAGGAGGGAAGGGGGTACCCCAGAGAAAGGAGAGGTACAGAGGAGAGGGAAGTAGAGAGGTAGAGAGAGGTAGAGAAAGAGTGCCACTGGAGGGTGTCTTTTATATGGCCCAGGACAGGGCCACGCCTCCGTGGCAGGTAAGCAGTGACATCACAGGTAGGCCCACTGAAGCCGAATGCTAACAGTATGAGCTTCCTGCCTTCTAATCCATGTCTCTATCCCCTACATTCTGCCTACACCCCTGCAAAATGTTTCCTCGCTTAAAAGACTTTTTCAGTTAACATCTTTGTATACATCACAGAAGTGGCCTTGACCACGCAGCCATGAGGAGTTCTCCTGCCTCTTCTTTGAGAGGCTAGGGCCTTTCCTGTTAAGAGAAGCCACCCACCTAGTAGAAATCGAGGACATGAGTCATGGTTTAGTAACCCTGTTCCTACCCAGATTTATCCAAGGGTCCCCTAGTAAACCTTGCCCCTGGCTGCAAGGCTGAGCTGCCTCTTTCCTCCACCTCACCGACCTTGCTGAGCGGCTGGCACCTGCAGGATCCGGATTACCTGGCCAGCCCGCTGGGTTTTTGTTTTGTTTTGTTTTTTTCTCCCTTCTTCTGTGCTTAACTGAAGGAAGTTCATGCATGTCACACTCACTCTCTCTCTCTCTCTCTCTCCCTCTCCCTCTCCCTCTCCCTCTCCCTCTCCCTCTCCTCTCTCTCTCTCTCTCTCTCTCTCTCTCTCTCTCTCTCTCTCTCTCAAGGATGGGTACACTGTGTCCTGTGGTGAGATGCTTGCAAAGGAGGAAAGTACCTCCTCATCCCACATCGCTACTATTCTAATCGGAGAGCTGCCCCCGCCCCAACACCTCCCACAAAAGGCATGGAACATTTTTTGTGGGACTAAACCAACCAGACACAAGCAGTTGGCCATAAAAAAGCCCCGACTGTGTTACACACCTGAAGCTTTCCCGAAAGTTGCAGAGGGATTATTTAGTATAGTATGTTTATATATAAATCACGAGATATGTGATTTCTTTGGAAACACGTCTATGTAGAGTAGATTTTGGAGTATTCTTGGTGGGAAGTCCTTTGAAAGGCACCTTAAAGAGGCAACTGCTGTTAGAACTACCCCACCACTGTGAATTTCTCTGAGCCCCGGGACTCTATGGCATAAGGCTGCGGTGTGGGGGTCTGAGTATCACGCTGTTGGGGGGTGGAGGAGGAGCAGCTCACTTGGGAGGGTACAAAGCCACAGGCACAGTGGAAGGCAGGCGCCAGGGTCTGGGTGGTCCTCGGCAAGGGGGCAGCTCCGGACCACGTTTCCAGAGACAACGTGCAGGCGCGGGGGAGGGCGGTGGCGTGTGAGCGTCTGGACACCCGCGCGGGCGCCCGGCCAAGCAATCGGTGGCTGCGGCCGGCGAGCGCGCGCCCGGCGGTGCGTGTGTGTGTGTGAGTGTGTGTGTGTGTGTGTGACAAGCGTCAGGTGACTCGGGTCACGCAGTCGCTCCCTCGCGCTCCCGGGGAGAACTGCCGCGCTCCGGCTGGCTCCTCCGGCAGCAGCGGCGGGGAGGGGGCTGGGCGCTGCTGCCGCCCCCCCTGCGCACCAGGCCGGGCCCGGGGGCGCTGCAGGCGCCTCGGCCCACGGGGGACCTCGGAGGCGAGCGTGGGCGTGATGAGCCAGGTGCTGGGCAAGCCGCAGCCGCAGGGTGAGGACGGCGGCGACGACGAGGAGGAGGATGAGCTGGTGGGGCTGGCGGGCTACGAGGACGGGCCCGAGTCCTCGGACACCGAGCTGGACAGCGGTCCGGAGGAGGGAGGTGAGACGGACGGCCGTGCACGCTCGCGGCTCTCGGGGGCGCGGTGCGTGGGGAGGGGGGTGAGGATCCAGGGCGCCGCGATGGGGGAGGGGCGCGGCCGGGCTGCAGACGGCGGCGGGGAGCGGGGTCGGATGTCGAGCTAAAAGAGGCAGCCGGCGGCAGCGTGCCTGCTGGGTCGCCCACAGCTGCGCGTGTCATTCTTCTCCGCCGTGGCCACGGGAGGGTCTGCGGCGTGGGACCCGGACGCTGGGGCGGGGCCCGCGCTGCAGGTGGTGTCCCGGTCTCCAGGAGACCGCGGGGTAAATGCATCAGACCCGGGAGTGGGCGCGTGGCGAGCGATCCTTGACCACTGAAGCTAACTGTTTCTTGCTGAAGGTGCCGGAGTTATCCCTTCGGATGGGGGCTGCCTGCATTTCATTTCTGAGACACAAAGAAGTTCAGTTTAGGATTTCTAGAATGTGTTTTTGTTTTGTTTTGTTTTTAAAGGGGGAGGGGAAGCCCACAAAAGCAGAAGGTCACTTTAAAAGGTCAGTTGGATGGGCTGTTAACATTCTCCATGTAGGTTGTAAACATCCCAGAGAAAGGACTGGTCTCTTTAATGCTCACACTGAGGAAACTGTGAACAGTGAAAGTGCCCGTGACAGGAGTTTAAATAACTTTTATTGAGAATCCACTGAACTTTAAATTCTCTGTACAAAGCCTTTCTCAGAAGACAGTTTTGATCGTGCATCTGGCAGGTACTACTTCAGTGAATCAGAAAGGGGATAAAGTTAACTAAGCCTTGAGCCTGGCAGATGAGAAACAGCTTTCCCAGTCGCCTTTCTACCGGGGTTCTTTTCTGATTCTCCATTGTTTAAACTGGTGTGAGCACCTGTGCCGTTCCCGCTTCTGCTTTTAATTGGTCCCACAGTGGGTCACTCGGCCACGTTTTTTTTTTTTAATTAAATTGCTCAGTCACTTTACTATTACTTAAATAGCATTTGTTAAGACTATAACAGTTAGATCCTCGTAGAGAAAGTCTGAATGGGGATGTATTTGCAAGGTATTTGAAAAGGCGGTTGCATAATAGCCACCTATTGTGTGGTAGTTTAGAGAGAGAAAGGAGACCCTATTTTAGAGGGAAAAGCCAGTAATTTGATACTTGCCTGGGAGCCAGGGAGTTTTACAGGGAAGGGACAGAGCCTGTCTATTTCACTGCTGTCTTTATTGAAGTGCTTGGAGACACTTTTGAAATTCGTCTTGGCAAAATTTGAAGTGAAAGTAAAGCCTTGCCGGAGGGAAAGAATTCCTGAAACAGAGGCTTTCCCGGAGCCCAGAACGGGAGGCTCCCAGTGCTGTTAATCCAAACGCAAATCTGCCTGCAGCAATGTTTTGATGACTTCAGTAATAAACTCCCCATTGGGAGTTCCCGGGTCGGGCGGAATCCTGGAATCTTGCTATAAAAGGGTACAGTATGTTCACGTGGTGAGAAGCGTGCTCGTTAATTTCTGACCCGGCAAACACTGCTGAAGCCTGGCTTTGCTTCGCTCTCTCGTGCACAGGTGGTCTGTTACTTTCTCTGATCTTTTATCTTTGAACACTTACCTTTTGACCTCTGCTCTTTTCCTAGCTTCAGTCTAGAGGTTTAGGCCTTAAAGCAGAATCTCAATTAGAAAATCTGCCTTCTACTGCCGGCACTTCCTGCAACCGATTCTGGACCCCCACCCCCACCGCCCTTCAGCTGGGACTGGGGGAGGGGAAGCCAAGAATTTAGACTTCTTGCTCTGTTTCCTTCTGAAGGCTGGCTGGGTTTTGTTTTAAGGTGTGTGTGTGTGTGTGTGTGTGTGTGTGTGTGTGTGTGTGTGTGTGTGTGTGTGTTTGCATGTATCCAGGTGCCCCAGAAGAGGATCTCCTGGAGCCACCCAGCATAGGTGCTCTGGAAGAGCATCAAGTGCTTTAACGCTGACCCATCCATTTCTGTAGTACATGCTCCTTTTAGATTTTGGTAAAGAATGCAGTTATCTGCTCCCAAGTTTAAGAGGTAGGGGTGTGGAAAGCAAGGGCTTCTTTGGTCTGAGAAAAGATGGAGATGACACGAGCAACACACTAGTGAACCCTTCCCCCTTTCTAACACATAGTGCCTGTATTCAATGGAGGTCAGGGATTTTCCCCAGGAGGGTCAGTACTCTCTGGTGCTGGGGACCTAGGAGTGGAATGTAGGACAGGCTAGCATTGCTAGTTAAGGCAGTTTGTCCCAAGCTGTGCAAGAAAATGTCGACTGAAAATGGCAAGCAGGGCTCCCACTGCCGCAGTCTGTGTGATGCATGGAGGCCCCATCTGCTCTTTGACCTTAGTGCCCTGTGAGGTTTACCATGTGTGGGAAGCTTGAAAGTGTAGTGCAGCTAAGGTGGGACTTAAGGCTCCCGCTCCATATTTTATTCATGAACAGCAGGACTTTTCAAGCAGCTTGGTTTTGATAAGGACTGACTTAGGCGCTTTTCAACCCTTCTCTCGTGTAGTTAATGACAGTTAGGCAAGACTCATCTTCAAATGCTGCCCCAAATAAAACTCTAGATTGGGAACAATGAGAAAATCATTTAAAACCAGGCTGGAGAGATGGCTCAGAGGATAAGAGCACTGGCTGCTCTTCCAGAGGTCCTGTGTTCAATTCCCAGCAACCGCGTGGTGGCTCACAACTATCTATAATGGTATCTGGCGCCCTCTTCTGGCCGGCAGGCACACATGCAGGTAGGATACTGTATAAATAATAAATACATCTTTTTGTTTGTTTTTTGTTTTTTGAGACAGGGTTTCTCTGTGTAGCCTTGGCTGTCCTGGACTCACTGTGTAGACCAGGCTGGCCTTGAACTCACAGCAATCCGCCTGCCTCTGCCTCCTGAGTGCTGAATAAATCTTTTTAAAAAGGAATTAAAAACAATTGAACAGGAGGTAGAGATATGTCAGAGTGGGTAAAGTGCGTGCTATGCAGGCATGAAGACCTGAATTCAGATTTCCGTCATCCATTTGGGGGAGGGGGTATGTACCTGCAATCTCAGCCCTGTGGAGGAAAGACAAGAGGGACCCCTGACGCTTACAACCATCCTAGGCAAGTTGTCAAGCTGCAGGTTCAGAAAGATCCTTTGGCAGAATAAGGTGGATAGAATGGGGAAGGCACACAAGGTCACCTGGCATTCACATACCCGTGTATAGCACCATCACTGTACACACACACACACACACACACACACACACACACACACACAACTACACCCCCCGAAACTAACTACCACAGAGCTAGAGGTGTCCCAGCCCCTGGTTTCAATCCTCAGCACCCCATGCAAAACTCATAATTATGACATCAGTGATGATGAATTTTTGACAGCTAGACTTTAAATTTGCTGAAGTAAGTTACTGTGCTTTAAAACCTGATCAGGAACAAATTAAAAGATATAGCCCCTTTATCTGTTTCCCTCATCATCTAGTCAGAAAATAAAAGGTTTTCCCTAAAGCCCCAATTTTTAGGGGGAAACTTGATGAAGATAGTGTCCCTGAATCTGGTCTGTGCCCCTTGGAGGAAGTGACAGTGTAGTCACCATTGGGTGAGCTGGTGGTGACACTCCCTGAGTCGCCCAGGTCCCACCTACTAGCTGTTAATAGGCTGGGTGTGGTGATACAAGCTTGTAACCTCAGCTCTCCAAAGACAGGCGCAAGGATCACCAGTTCAAGGCCTGAAAAACACCTGGCGCTGTATTCTTTTTACATATCTCTCCCATCTTGTTAGAACTGACATATGGCGATGTAATTGAAAGGCAAGGAAGCATAAAGCAAGTTCTAGATAAGCGATGGACTCTGAGTTTGAAAGTGCATCCTGTCTCTGGGAGAGTCTGTGTCTCTGTCGCAGGTGTCACTTTGTTTCAGACTAGCCTCAATCCCACGGCCCTGCAGGGCAGTCTTGCCTCCTAAGTTAGGTCTTGTTTCTACTTCCTTTATTCTTTTTGTATCTTTTGTCCTGTTTAATAAAAGTGTGTTTAATAAAAGTATATCTATCCTGGACAGCCTCAAGTATCAGTCCCTGCCTTCTTCATTATTTGAGACATCCTGACTTGTTATAGTGGTGGGGTCTGGGGTCTCTGGGGGTTTCAGTGGCTCAGCCTCCCATCCACCTCCCAGGAGTTCGCTGGGATACAGATGCACAGTATTGCATCTGCTGCAAGTAGATTGTGAGGATCCAAACTCACAGCCCCAGTCCCTCACCCCTTCAAAATAAATTTATTTAATTTAAAAAATTAAAATTAAAAAAAAATTCCCTCTCCTCTGTCAAACCTTATAAAGCTCCTTGTTGACAGTGGCTTTTCTTAGCTTTGCTGTGACTCAGATGGACTGTTCACTCCTGGATCAGTGCATTTGAGAAGCTGGTTTGATTCTCTTCTTGTAGATCTCCAAGAAGGATTGCCACTTGTTTCTCAGTGTGTAGAAGAGGTTTATATAAAAGCAGCCTTCGGGGGCTGGAGAGATGGCTCAGTGGTTAAGAGCACTGGCTGTTCTTCTAAAGGTCCTGAGTTCAATTCACAGCAACCACATGGTGGGTCACAACCATCTATAATGTCATCTGATGCCCTCTTCTGGCCTGTGGGTGTACATGCACATTCATACATTAAATAAGTAATTTTTTTAGGGGAAAAAAAAGCAGCCTTCAAAAGTTTCTAACAACACTTCCTCTTTATAGGAAGCACTGGTAAATCACAACACATTAGAGACATAATTGGATATACATATATATGCATATATATTTAAATATTCAGTCTTGTTTTTTAAGCTTCTCATTAATATGATTTGAGAGAGTTTTCTAAAAGATTTTGTTTCTACATAGAACTTTTTTTTATCTTAAGTTTGTGAGACAGAGTCTCACCATGGAGTCATGGTTGGCTTGAAACTTGCTCTGTAGAACAGCCTGGCCTTCAACTTCAGAGACTAGCCTCAAAGGACTCAACTGTCAGGAGCCAGAGTTGATGCAGAGAACCTCCCTGTTCCCTCAGGGAGAACTCCTAGACTAGCTGTTATGATATATAAACTACACTCCGTGCAACAGGTGTGGTACAAGGAAGTTTACTGTGGAAAAGGGGGCGGGGGCGGGGGGGGGGAGGAGAGAGAGAAAAGATATAGTCTGAGTAGCCATGAGGGCAGAGAGAGACAGAGACAGACAGACAGACAGTGTGAGAGCAGTGAGGGAGACAGACAGACAGACAGGGACAGGCAGAGAATGCAAGAGAAGAGAGAGTGCAGTGACAGGCCAGTCCTGTATATCTGGTGTGCAGCTGAAGTGCATCTGGCACACACCTGGTGGCAGGTACTGATGTCAGAGGTTGCTAGGCAACCCAGAGACAGGCTAGTGGATCGATTGTGAACTAACACTAGCAATTCTCAACCTGTGGGTCAAGACCCCTTTAGGGGTTGAAGGACCCTTTCACAGGGGTTGCAAATTAGATACCCTGCATATCAGATATTTGCATTATGACTCATAACAGCAGAAAAATTACAGTTATGAAGTAGCAATGAAATAATTAAATGGTTGGGGGTCACCACAACATGAGGAACTGCATGAAAGTGGGGAAGCATTGGGATTGCTGAGAACCACTGCCCTAGATTCCAGGAGCCTGGGCTGCACTGTGTGAAGAGCGCCCTGACCCTCCACTCGCATTTTTTCTGTCCTGAGCACTCGCCACAGGTCAGCCAGGCACAGTCTTTAGGAGCCCTGTGCTCATGGCACAAACCTGTCTTCTCTTTGCAAGGCTGTTTGGTTTGGGCAGGGCTCTGCTGGCTGCTGGCTGCTTTTGAAAAGTTAAGGACTGATGATACCCCTGCTAGGTGACTCCTTTCTAATTGCTGTTCCTTGGCAGGGTCCTCTAGGGTCTTTATTAGTCTGCCTCAACAGCTGGGCTGTCTTGGTTTTGGGTGGGAACAGATAGCAGATGGACTGCTGCTGTGTTTCTGTCCATGGTAATTTACCTGGGCAGTCTGCCTCTGCCTCCCTGCATGCTGGGATTAAAGGTGTGCACCACCACACCTGGCTCATTCTTTTTTTTTTTTATGTGTGTGTGAGTGTTTTGCCTGCATGTGCACTGCATGCGTGCCTGGTGCCCATGGAAATCAGAAGAACTCATTGGATCTCTTAGAACTAGAGCTGTAGATGGCTGTGAGCCATTATGTGGCTGCTGAGAATTAAACCTGGTTTGTCTGTAAAAGCAATAAGTGATCTAATGGCTGAGCTCCAGACATGAAGGTGTGTGTGTGTGTTCATATATGTGTGAGTATGCATGCACGTGTGTGTGTGTGTGTGTGTGTGTGTGTTCATATATGTGTGAGTATGCATGCACGTGTGTGTGTTTCATATATGTGTAAGTATGCATGCACGTGTGTGTGAAGGTCAGAGGCCAATGTTGAGTGTCATTCCTCAGGTGCCTTGTCTTTTTGTTTTGTTTTGTTTTGTTTTTCAAGACAAGGTTTCTCTGTGTAGCCTTGGCTGTCCTGAACTCACTCTGTAGACCAAGCTGGCTTTGAACTCACATTGATCTACCTGCCTCTACCTCTCAAGTGCTGGGATTAAACGCATGTGCCACCACGCTCGGTGGTGCCTTGTCTTTTGAGATAGGCTCTCTCACTTGGCCTGGAAGTCACCAAATAGACTGGGCTGACTGGGCTGTGAGCACCAGGCTTTGTCTTCACCACCACAGCTATGGGGTTATAATGCAGGCCACCATCATATCCTACTTTAAAAAATATATTTTTTTTAAATGTAAGACAAGGTCTATGATGCCCTGGGTGTCCTGGAACTCTATGTAGACCAGGCTGGCCTCAAACTCACCTGCCTCTGCTTCCTGAGTGCTGAGATTAAAGTGTGCACTGCTGTGCCCCACTCACACCCCACTTTTGCATGTGGGTTTCGGTCTTTGGAGTCACAACCTGTGCTCCACCTGTCCTCAGTGAGCTAAATAAAAGAGCCAAATTAAAAGTGGAAGGCAGAAAGTAATGTGTTCAGTGTGGCCACAAAGTGAAGAGAGACAAGGAGATTCAGCAGACACTTCCAGAGGCCACCAGTTCAATCCCCAGCAACCACATGGTTCCTCATGGCCATCTGTAATGAGATCTAGTGCCCTCTTCTGGCCTTCAGGGATACGTGCAGGCACGACACTGTATACATACATACATACATACATACATCTTAAAAAAGAAAAAACCCTAGAGATCCAGCAGAGTCCCCCAAGTCTGTCTCTTCTTGGTCCTGAAATATGATTAAAATTTAAATAAATGTCCAAGGATATACATGTATGAGCAGTCTTATCGAGGTATGGCCCTGCCCAGCATTGACCCTACATTGTCCAGGTTGCAGTCCCATCCTGACAGAGTGGTAGAGCTGTGTGAAATCTAGAGCCAAGTTCCTCCTCTGACTGGAACCCTTTCCTTCTCCCAGCATGAGGCTGGGGAAATTCCCTTTTCTTCAGGGTCCACTGTTTGAATAGTCTGATAGTCAGACTGACAGACACAAGTGTCTCTTCCTCTTTGCCAGGCCTGTTACAAGGTCTTTTTTTTTTTTTTTTAAAGATTTATTTATTATGTATACAGTGCTCTGCCTGTATGTTAGCTTGCACGCCAGAAGAGGGCATCAGATCACATTATAGATGGTTGTGAGCCACCATGTGGTTACTGGGAATTGAACTCAGGACCTTTGGAAGAGCAGACAGGGCTCTTAACCACTGAGCCATCTCTCCAGCCCTTTCTTTTTTTTTTTTTCCTTTTAATTTAATGAGTGCCCTATCTATATGTATACCTGCATGCCAGAAGAGGGCATCAGATCCCCACATGGTTGCTGGGAGTTGAACTCAGGACCTCTGGAAGAACAGCAGGTGCTCTTAACCTCTGAGCCATTTCTTCAGCGCCCCCCCCACCCCCTCCCCCATTATATAAGTTCTAGGGTCAGATTTGGGTCCTCATGCTTGTACTACAAGCCCTGCTTCCCCAGCCCTTAGAGCAATGTCTGAGTCCTCCACACAGATCCTTCTTGAGAATTGTTATTTGTGTGTTTGTTTTTGTTTTTTGAGACAAGGTTTCTGTGTGCAGCCCTAGCTATCCTTTTGTAGACCAGGCTGGCCTCGAACTCGCCCCTTCCTGAGCTTATAGACACTTTTGGCTTGGCCCTGCCCTTCCGGGAACTTCTCTGGTACATAGTGGGACTGTTGAGTCTCACAGGTGATGCCAGTAAGGGTTATTTTACACCTTCTGGGCCTTTCTTCCTCGTCACCAGTTCGTTCTTGCCCCCCTTCCGGGTATTGAGAGCAGCTTTCATCCTGTCTGCCTTGTCCTCACAGCATTTTAACGTCCATATCCCTATGACCCTTTCCTGGATGGTTCATTCTCTGAGACTGTCATTGTTTTCTTTAGTTTCCATCCTTGTAACTTGGGGGTCTGTTCTGATTCTTTGGGTAAACTAGCTTCTTCCATTTGTTGAGCCTATATTCTCTTCTGTAAGCAGCACTTGAATCTTAACACTACTCACGTGTTCAGCATCTGAGGAAATGTCTGGGAGGGAGATGGCAGCGTCTGCCTCAGATGGCTCTGGGCCCCATGCTCTGTAGTGAGAGCTGCCACACTGCGGGTCTCCAAGCCTGCAGGCTCCTTCCGCCCGTCTCTGGATTGCCTAGGGAGTTCTCATAGCGTTGAGTTGTACTTTGGTCTTGGTTTTCCATGTGCATCTATTTGTTCAGCTACTTTTTAAAATATATTTATTTATTATTATGTATACAGTGCTCTGCCTGCACATACCCCTGGACACCAGAAGAGGGCACCAGATCACATTATAGATGGTTGTGAGCCACCATGTGGTTGCTGGGAATTGAACTCAGGACCTCTGGAAGAGCAATCAGTGTTCTTAACCTCTGAGCCACCTCTCCAAGCCCTCAGCTACTATTTCTAATGCACACCCTTTCTCCATCTTTTAGGGATTCAGCTTGCAAAGGCACTAACATGTGACCTAAGTCCATGCTCTAATTTCCTGAGGCAGACTTGTCATGGCAGTCCTGTGTGTGTGCTCAGTGATTTGGAAAGGAACCTAGTGCCTCAGGTGTACTCTGCATTCTGTATTTGTACCTGTCCCTTTACAGTGTGTTGCTTACTGTGTTTGGAAGATACACAGTTACTACCAATAATAAATTCAATAGTATCCTGGCAACCACTAATCTTTGTAGATTTGTCTGTCTAATTGCTTCATTTGATGGAATTATATGCTATGTAACCATTCTTTCTGTTTTCTTTGCACAGTGCAATGTTTTCAAAGTTTATTCCTATTGTACCTTGAATCAACACGCTAGTCCTTTTTCATGGCTCATTAGTATTCCATTATATAAATATGTCACATTCTATTCATTTACGGATTGATGGGCTTTAAGCTGTGCCTGTTTTTTTGGCTATTGTTAGTGAACATTCATGTACAGGTTTTTGGGCATTTGTGTGTGTGTGTGTGTGTGTGTGTGTGTGTGTGTGTGTGTGTGTGTGTGTGAGAGAGAGAGAGAGAGAGAGAGAGAGAGAGAGAGAGAGAGAGAGAGACAGACTGACTCTCATAGCTAGGCATGGTGGCACACACCTTTGATCTCAGCACCAGAATGTAGAGGCAGAAGGATCTCTTGAGTTTGAGGCCAGCCTGGTCTAATGAGTTCCAGGACAGCCAGGACATAGTGAGACCTGGTCTCAAAGTCCATATGTAAAAATTCAAGTATTTGGTGTTTGTGGAGAAGCGAGGGGGCGGGGGAAGAGAGACTCTTATTATACAGATCTGGCTAGCCTCGAACTCACAAGATATCTGCCTGCCTCTGCCTCCTGAGTGCTGAGGTTAAAGATGTGTGCCATTAAGTCTGGCTGCATATGTTCTTTGTGTGTGTATTTTGGTTGGTTTGGGTTTTTTGTTGTTGTTTGCTTTTGTTTTTTGAGACAGGGTTTCTCTTTGTAGCCTTGGCTGTCCTGGACTCCCCTTGGAGACCAGGCTGGCCTCGAACTCACAGCAATCCTCCTGCCTCTGCCTCCCGAGGGCTGGGACTTCAGGAGTGCACCACTGCACCTGGCTTTGCATATGTCCCTTTTAAAAGTATATTCCTATCAATAGGCCTTATTGTAGCTCCATATTTAAGCTTTGGAGGATGTTCCATTTTACATTTTCAACAGCAGTGTCCATCTCTCTGCCCCTTCCCGACACTGGTTTCTCTCTGTCCTGCTTCTCTCTCACGGTCTGACAAGTTTCTGCAGTGGCTGATAATGGGGGGCATGTATTCCTATGCTCATTAGATAATAAGGATATAGTGATGTGTATGCATCTTCTCTGGAGAGACGTTTAGATCCTTGGCCCCTTTTCTTTTGGGTTTTACTAGGAAAGTTTGCTCTTCATTCATTGCAGAAGCTAGAACCTTGCCACACAATGATTCACAAATGTTTTCATCCATTATGTTGGTGGTCTTTTCATTTTCTTTAATTAAAAAAAAAAAGTTGCTTAGACCAGGCAGTGTTGGCCCATGCCTTTAATCCAGCACTTGGGAGGCAGAGGCAAGTGGATTTCAGTGAGTTCAAGGCCACCCTTGTCCACAGAGGGAGTTCTAGAACAGCCAAGGATATACAGAGTAACCCTGTCTTGAATTAAAAAAAAAAAAAGCCAGGTGGTGGTGGTGCACACCTTTAATCCCAGCACTTGGAGCACTTGGGAGGTAGAAGCAGGCAGATTGGATCGCTGTGAGTTCGAGGCCAGCCTGGTCTACAAAGTGAGTCTAGGGTAGCCAAGGCTACACAGAGAAATCTTGTCTAAAAAAAAAAAAAAAAACAAAGGAAAGGCCTGGAGAGATGGCTCAGAGGTTAAGGCCACTGACTGCTCTTCCAGGGGTCCTGAGTTCAACTCCCAGCAGCCACATGGTGGCTCACAACCATCTGTAATGTGATCTGATACCCTCTTCTGGTGTGCAAGAAGACAGTGTACTCATATACAGAAAATAAATAAATAAATAAATAAATAAATCCTTTTAAACAACAAACAACAACAAAAAAGAAAAAAGAAAGAAAGAAAGAAAGAAAAAGGAATGCATATGGTGTTTTCCAAATGGTCAGAAGAAGTGTCAGTTTCCCTGGAGCTGGAGTTAAAGCTGCCTGTGAGCTACCTGGCCTAGGTGCTTGGAACTGAATTCTGGTCCTCTGAAAGAGCATCAAGTACTTCTGAGCCACCTCTCCAGTGGTCATCTTTTACATTTTTTGTTTGCTTGCTTTTTGTTTTTGTTTCTCTGTGTAACCTTAGCTGTCCTGGAGCTCACTCTGTAGACCAGGCTGGCCTCGAACTCAGAAATCCTTCTGCCTCTGCCTCCTGAGTACTGAGATTAAAGGCAGAATCCACCACCATCCAGGTTTTTAACTAACTAACTAACTAATTAACTAATTATTATTATTTTTTAATATATGGGTGCTCTGTCTGCATGTACACTTGCATGCCAGAAGAGGGCATCAGATCCCTTTATAGAGGGCCGTGAACTCAGGACCTCAGGAATAACAGCCAATGCTCTTGACCTCTGAGCCATCTCCCAGTCCCTCTTTTTAAATTTTTGATGTGTAGTTTGTGTCTTTCCTCCCTCTATGGTAACTTGTACATGGTTACAGCTACGAAACAGCTGCCTAATCAAGGCCTCCAAGATGTTGGCTAACATCTTAGCTCCTCAGTTGAGGTGTCGGTCCATTTTTGAGCTAACCTGTATGCAGTCTCGGGTAAGGGTCTTTGCATGTGGATGACTAGTTGGCCCAGCATCCTTAGCTGAATGAGTCTTGATGCAATGTAGTTCAAGCTGGCCTAGACCTTGAGACACTCCCGACTTAGCCTCCCAGGTGTTGCAATGATTAGCTGTGTATCACCATACCTGCTTGAGTCTTAATTATTTTAGGTCCTTGACTTTACTTAACTATCATAACAGTCCTGAGAAATATTTATTGTCATTATCAATTACATTTTATGGATTTTTAAACCTGATTTTTTTAAAAGAAAACTTTGGTTTTTTAAAATTATGAATACCGGTGTATGTCTAAGTGTAGGTTTGTGCATGTGAGTGTGGTGTGCACAGAGTCTAGAAGGAAAGATTGGATCCCTGGAACTGGCTCAGTAATCCATCTGACCCCAGTCCTAGTCCCAGCACTCAGGAGGCAGAGGCAGGTGGATTTCTGTGAGTTCAAGGCTAGCCTGGTCTACAGAGCTAGTTCCAGAATAGCCAAAGCTACACAGAGAAACTCTGTCTGGAAAAACCAAAAGAAAGAATAAAGGAAGGAAGGAAGGAAGGACAACCACTGGGCCATCTCTCCAGCCCCATTTAATTAATTAATTAATTTATTAATTTATTTTTGTTTTTCTAGACAGGGTTTCCCTGTGTAGCTTTGGCTGTCCTAGACTCGCTTTGTAGACCAGGCTGGCCTCGAACTCAAAGTGATCTGCTGGGATTAAAGGCGTGCGCCACCAACGCCTGGCTCAGCCCCATTTAATTTAAATGTTAGTAACTCCCTGTGGTTCCCTTACCAGGTGACTAGGCTGAAGTGGGCAGGCCTGTGAGAGAGATCCTGATCTCATGTGTTCTCTCCCAGTCTGAATAAGAGATCTCTGGTCTGTGCCTGTGTCCTAGGCTTTGAGGCCTGTGGAGGCACTAGTCAGCAGGTTACCAGGCGTATGTATCTCGTTAGTGCATAGATGCTCTGACGACCACGTAGAAGAGGGCATGCCTCAAGACGTGAATCCTTTTTCAGGCAGTAAGCTCCAGGAAGCCTCTGCTTTTTTGTTTTCCAGAGCTCCTCCTTGAGATACTGAGCCATGCACCGGCATGTATGAGGGAGTTAGGGCAGTTTTTAAGGTTCTCGTGCCCCCCATACTCTTCCTCTCATGAATGGTGGTAGAGGTGACACTGTTGGGAAGCGTAGTGTCTGAGTATAGACCGGCTGAGGTGGAGGGGAGACTGCCAGTTAGCTCCTGGTGACGACTCACCTCGTCCTGGCTTGTGTTCTCTCCAGTTCTGGACTTCAGCGACCCCTTCAGCACTGAGGTGAAGCCCAGAATCCTGCTCATGGGTCTCAGGAGGAGCGGCAAGTCGTCCATACAGAAAGTCGTCTTTCACAAAATGTCCCCGAGTGAGACGCTGTTCCTGGAGAGCACCAACAAGATCTGTAGGGAAGACGTCTCCAACAGCTCCTTTGTTAACTTCCAGATCTGGGACTTCCCGGGGCAGATTGACTTTTTTGACCCTACATTTGACTATGAGATGATCTTCCGGGGAACAGGAGCCCTGATCTTTGTCATCGACTCCCAGGTACGTGCTGTTTCACCACAGGCAGCGCCTACCTCCCCACGTGTGTGTGTATGCCGTGTACATACGGAGGTGTGTGTAAGCATGTGTCTACCATGGGGTGTGTGTGTGTGTGTGTGTGTGTGTGTGTGTGTGTGTGTGTGTGTGTGTGTTAGGAGGCAGAGGGCATCTCTCCAGAGTCTTCTGTCCTGCACTTTGTGCTCAAGTTGTCATCCTGCTGGTCCGGTGGTTTAAGTTTTGAAATCTACAGTGCACCTTACTATCAAGCAAGGATTTCTTAGAGCCCTCAGCTTTTATAGCAGAGGAAAAGGCTTCTGTCCAGTCCAAACACACTTAACCTCACAGATGTAGGCCAGATCACAGAGGACATGTGGGATGACAGGTTCTCTGCAGCAGCAATTTACTTAGAAGGGTACATTTTACAATGTTTACTTTCTAAGTAGATACAATTCTGGGTGAAAAGTTTTCTTCTGAATCAAAGTGTTGTTTTGCCTATGCCTTGCTGTGGTTTTTCCTCTCGGCCCCAAGTTCTTGGAATAATGATTCATGAGACTCAAAATATTTTTATAGATACCTAGGCCATATAGCTAGGTTCTTCTCTGACTAGCTCATAACTTAAAATAACCCATTTACACTAATCTACGTTCTGCCACGAGGCTGCTTCCCTCTGCTCAGGAGCCATGCATCTGTCCTCCTCACACCTTGCTGGCCGAATCTCCCGAGCCTGGCTCAATCCTAGAATCCTTTCTGCCTACTGGATGCCCCACCTCCTGTTTCCTCCTCCGCTATAGGCTGTTAGCTTTTCTTTTCCTTTCTTTCTTTTTTTTTTTTTTTTTTGGTTTTTCGAGACAGGGTCTCTCTGTAGCCTTGGCTGTCCTGGACTCGCTTTGTAGACCAGGCTGGCCTCGAACTCACAGTGATCCACCCGCCTCTGCCTCCCGAGTGCTGAGATTAAAGGCGTGCGCCACCAAGCCCGGCTTAGGCTGTTAGCTTTTCATCTTCCATACAGACACAAGAGATTCCATGTCTGTAAACAACTTGTATACCTGGTGCCTGCAGACGCTAGAAGAGGATGTTAGATCCCCTGAACCTGGAGTTTTAGACAGTTACCATCTGCCATGGAGGTGCTGAGAATTGAACCCGGGTCCTCTGAAAGAGCAACGAGTGCTCCTAACCACGGAGCCATCTCTCTAGCCCTTGAATCAACTTATTACTGGCAGTATGTACTTGATCACTATAACTGTTTTATGTACTTTGTAGATGACTATGAAAATTCGAGGTAGGTATCTTCTAGAAAGATGGATATTTAATGTTTTTTTCCACAGTTCACGTCTGTGTTTGAATAACCAGTTCCTTTTTTTTTTTTGTTTTTTGTTTTTGCCCCTATGGCCGTGAGTACTGGGAAATGTATTCACACAGGGTGGGTTTTGTCGTAGCATTTACTCAGTAATATAAAATCCTTCTGAGTTGTATCTCCTACATTTCCTAGTTATCTGTCATAAAAGTTATTTTTAGTAGCTTTCTGATAGATCTGTGTAAGTCCTCCTTCAGATTGGTTGTTAACGAAGGATAGGGTGCCACTGATTGGTGAGGGCTTCACTCCTCAGCCAGGAGCCGTTCCTCCATCCTCTCTAACTGGACTCAGTGGGAAGAGGAGGAAGGGGGCTCAGGCTGACCATGCCGGGAGCGGGCGTGGGGCTGGGGCCTTCAGGAGCCTGTGACTGGTGTCAGCTGGAGGGTTTCCCAGGAGTGAACTGCCTCAGCAGTCCAGTCAGCCTTCCAGGGTATGTGTAATACAAAGTAACGTCTTTAGGGAGGCATCTGCTCCAGGAGGCTGTACAGCATAACCAGTTCTGACAACAGGGCTCTGAGGGATACCTTCTTCCTCCAGGGGAAGTCTGTAGAGGGTAGATGCCTGGCCTGTGATCTAGTGCATCTAGATCCACTCAAAGCCTGTGCACAGACCCTTCGGGTGCCTGCGGCTTTTGGGAGCCGCTTTCCTGGTCCTCCCACTTGTGTGTGGGTTCCATTCTCTGGGAGGCTGGGCTGAGAACCTGGTCAGAGTTTTCTTCAGCCTTCTGGAGGCTAGCTGAAGAAGGCTCTGCCTGAGAATCAGTTGGGCAGGGAGAAAGGACTGGAAACATGTCAGCTTGTACTGACGTGTTTCCAGTCCTTTCTCCCCTGTCCTCCTGTCTCTCTGCCAGCACCATAAATCAGAGGCTTGAGGCACAGGGGAGTGGCTAGTGTGTGCACAGTACAGGGTGCGAACTCCATCTTCCCTCCCTCATCCATGCCGATTCTGTAGTTGTGTAAGTAGCTGCCTGTGGGTGGGTGGATTCCAACCAGATACTGTGCTGTGCTGTGTAGCGGCTCCAGTGCAAGACTGTCTAAGGCATTTTGTGATATGGCTGTAATTTAGCCCCAAATAGGTGCAGTTCCTTATTTTTACTTGACATTGTTTATTTTATTTTTGATCATGGTTACATGTGTCTCAGTGTGCATGGAACACACACACACACACACACACACACAGGGAAAAAAACAACATAATGGTAGGGGTTAAGCATCTGTAATCCTCTGTTGTGCAGGTGCCCAAGGAGGCCAGAAGAGGGTGCCAGGGCCCCTGGGTCTGAAGTTAGAGGTGGTGGTGGTGAGCCGCCCCACTGGGTGCTGGGAATTGAACCTGAGGCCTCCGCAAGAACAGTATACGCTCTAGCTGCTGAGCCATCCTCCAGCCTCCTCCAGTCATTAAGGCTATATCATCTGCTAGTGTAAGCCGGGTGTGGTGACACCCCTTTAATCCCAGCACTTGGGAGGCAGAGGCAGGTGGATCTCTTGTGAGTTTGAGGTCAACCTGGTCTACATAGTGAGTTCCAGGACAGCCAGGGCCATGTGAAGAGGCCCTATCTCCAAAAAAAGTTTGTTAATGTAAAGTGTGATCAGGTCGTTTTTATCAACTTAACAGGGTGTTTAGAGTGATATAGTCTAGTATTTTTTTTGAATATTGGGCAGCTTTGCTCACAGACCTTCCCCTAAAAGTGAGTTTTCTCCATAATTAAAAATATAAGCCAAAAACCAAAACAAAACAAAAACTCCACACACAGCACAACAAACAGCTGAACTGTCGCAGTGCACACCTTTAATCCCAGCACTCGGGAGGCAGAGGCAGGCGGATCGCTGTGAGTTCAAGGCCAGCCTGGACTACAAAGTGAGTCCTGGACAGCCAGGCCTGCTATACCAAGAAATACTGTTTTGAAAAAACAAAATCAGCAAACAAAAGAAAGAAAGGAAGGAAGAAATGAGAGAGATATAAGCCACAACATGTTTGAGATGTAATTTCCCTGCAGGAGATTACACTTCTTTTAAGTATATACTTAAGGGGCTACAATTTTGTTTTGTTTGTTTTTTATATTTTTATTTTTTATTTTTTATTTTTTTGAGGCAGGGTTTCTCTGTGTAACCTTGGCTGTCCTGAACTAGCTTTGTAGACCAGGCTGACCTCCAACCCACAGTGATCAGCCGGCCTCTGCCTTCCACGTGCTGGGATTAAGGGCGTGCGCCCAGCAAAGGGCTACAATCCTATCTCCCAGGTTACCACTTGACTTTGAAGATGCAGAGCCTTCCCGCCCTCAGGCTCCCTGGGGCCATGTCACACACTGTCCCCCAGGACCCAGCCCCAGGCAGCCACAGATGTGCTCTTATGCCTGTGGATTATCCGCCTTGCCAGAACTTCATATACTGGGAGCTTTTGGGTGGTACTTTAGGTTTTAATGCTCAGTCCCTGGCCTGCTGTCCACTGTGTCCCCCTGTCACACTGTTCAGAGCACGAAGATGAGACGGGATCCATTGTCATTTTTGTCTCCTCTTAGTTTCCTTTTCCTATGTTCAATATTTTAACTCATTTACAAACTAAGGCTTCATTTTTTTTATTGATAAAATTTGGAGAGTAAACAAATGCAAGCCAGGCATGGTGGCACACACCTTTAATCCTAGTACTTGGGAGGCAGAGCACTCTGAATCTGAGGCCAGCCTGGTCTACAAAGTGAGTCCAGGACAGCCAGGACTACACAGAGAAACCCTGTCTTGAAAAACCAAACCCATTCCTCCAAAAAAACCAAAAACCAACCAAATGCAGAATACAAATCCCACCCCACAGAAACAAACACTCCCTACTTTTTGCTATCTGAGTTTTGTGTATATTCCAGGTTTACGGTCATAACGGAGACAAGCGATAGCTTGGGTAGATGTTATAAAGTCCTCTAGAGTCTGTCCTTCCCCCCCACCCTCTCTCTCTCTCTCTCTCTCTCTCTTTCCCTCCCCTCTATCTATCTATCTATCTATCTATCTATCTATCTATCTATCTATCTATCATCTATCTATATTTGTTTGTTTTTTGAGACAAGGTCTTACTGTGTAGCCTTGGCTTTCTAGAACTCACACTGTGGCCTCAAACTCACAGAGAGCCAACTGCTTGTGCCTCCCAAGTGCTGGCGTTAAAGGTGTGCACTACCATGCCTGGGCCTTTTTATATATTTATTCTTTGTTTTTTGTTTTGGTTTTTCGAGACAAGGTTTCTTTTTGTAGTCTTGGCTGTGCTTGACTCACTTTGTAGACCAGGCTGGCTTTGAACTCACAGAAGTTCACGTGCCTCTGCCTCCTGAGTATTGGGATTACAGGTGTGCAGCACTGCACCTGACTTTTTTTTTTTTCTGTAAAAATAAGACCTCTCTATACCTTCCAAACTAGCAGTAATTTAGAGACCTGAGTAACCAGATGTGAGGGTCTGTCTGATGCAGGAGGGCGTGCATACAGCACTCACAGACTCATAGCTGTGGCCTCACAGCAGCCTTTGGCACAAGCTGTGTGTTCATGAGGCTCATCCCTGAAATTTCCATCCACAGGTCATATATATGACATGTTATGGGCCATCTATAAAGCAAAATTTCAGAATGAGTCTCCATGGCAAAACCCTGAATGAAAAACACATACATACAACTTGATTCTTTTTTTTTTTTTTTTTTTTTTTTTAACACTTATTCAGGGCACATACCATGATGTTTCTGTGAAGTCTGTGAGGTGAGAATTTTTTTGTGGGGGATGTTGGGAGTTTGGCAAGATATTTCCAGAGATTATAGCCATGTGTTTCCAGGTGATGAGTGTGTATAGAAGGTTCTGGAAGCAAAGCTAAAGGCATGAACTTTGTTCCAGGATGACTATATGGAAGCACTGGCCAGGCTCCACCTCACAGTGACCAGGGCCTACAAAGTGAACACTGATATCAACTTTGAGGTGTTTATTCATAAAGTGGATGGTCTGTCAGACGATCACAAAATTGAAACCCAAAGAGATATTCACCAGAGGGCAAACGATGACCTTGCGGATGCTGGATTAGAAAAAATTCACCTGAGGTAAGAGCTGACACCTCTTAGGGTCCTGGTGCTAAGAAAGGTTGGAGCAAGTGGGCTTGGGTTTCTGTCACCACGGCTGCCTAGGTGTGGGCTGGCTGGGCATGGGTTACAACTTACCTCTTTATCTGTTTTGTGCATGGTTAGGATCAAAGATGCGTTGCACTGACTAAGTGCTAATTTTTGGTGGAGTAGTGTTTGTTTTACTTTTGTAAATAAGTTGTCAAAGTTAAACTTCTTGCCTCATATGAAAAAACAATAAAACCCATGACTCTCACCCAGGATGCTAACTGGTGCTGAATAGTAGTTCTTGCTAATGGGATGGTATTTATAATCTTAAGCAGACGACACTTAAAAATCATTAGGATAGGAATTCACAGGAAATTTTCTCCCATCTGTTTGTGGGATTAGATAGTATATGCGTCATTGATTTTTGCAAATTGGAAGATTGAAAAAAAAGTGACATGCTTCACTATCAGTGATTGAAAAGCTGCTAGTTGTGCAAGAGAGGCTTGTGGAGAGACGGTGAATACAGGGCCTCTTGTAGCACATAAAGATGCTCTTATGGACAAGGATGCCCGAACTCTAGAGCTTGCCAGGCAGTAAAGAATGGGCGTGGTTCTGGCACCAGAGAGGTGGGAGGCCGCCTGTGGGGACATCCATTATGGATCCTGAAGTGGCCAGTGCTCGTGTGTTAGAATGTACAGAAGATGACTGATGCTAGTGACAGAGCCTAAGGCAACCACTCAGCGGGAGCCTGGTGCAACCCTGCCTTCTCTTTCAGCTTCTACCTGACAAGCATATACGATCACTCCATATTTGAAGCCTTTAGTAAAGTGGTACAGAAACTGATCCCACAGCTCCCGACGCTGGAGAACCTGCTGAACATCTTCATCTCAGTGAGTACATGGTTTGCTCCCGTGCGAGTCCTTTGCAGAGAGCAACAGGGCAAGAGTAAAACATTGTTAACAGCTGCCCGCGTTTCAGGGCCTCTTTAGTAGCACTCAAAAGATACTAGACATACTGTTTTAGAGCCTGTAAAATTTAACTGTGAAAAGGTAGTGCTTCCCGGATCTCTTGGAGTGCATATTCAAGTGGAAGGCAAGCCTCGGTATTAATGGAGCCTTACCTTACGTACGAAGCAAAAAGCCTGGTTTTGGGGCCAGCAGTTTGGCACAGCAAAGGCACGTGTTGCGAAGCCTCACCACCAGAGTCCATGGACCACGGGGTACAAGGAGAGAACCAGCTTCTTCCTGAAAGTAGTCCTCTGACCCCCACATGTGTCCTGTGGCAAGTCCTGACTACCTGGCAATACAAAAAATATGTAAGAAATGTACCACGATTTCCTTAAAACCCCTTGGTTCCGTGAGTGAGGGAAATCTGTATTGAATACCTGCAGATTTAACACCCTGTGAATGACGAGCTTGGTGAATCCTCCAAATGGCCAGAGTTAGGAAACCCTGCCTGATGGTTTACCTAAGGCTAATAATGCAGGCTACTCTGCCTCGCATTTCTTCAAGTCCATCATAAAACTTATGACAGTAAGCTTTATTTATTAATTAATTTATTTTTTAAAAGATTTATTTATTATTATGTATACAGTGCTCTGCCTGCACATACACCTGCAGGCCAGAAGAGGGCATCAGATCCCAGGATTGTTGTAAGCCACCATGTGGTTGCTGAGAATTGAACTCAGGACCTCTGGAAGAGCAGTTAGTGCTCTTAACCTCTGAGCCATCTCTCCAGCCCCCGGCAGTAAAGTTTAAATTGCAGTAAAATGGCACAACTGGAATTCCTTGTAATTTTTGCATATATATATAAATATAATATTGGGACATCATACCTTTTAGACCTTTAAGGAAATCACTTTATTATAAAATTGTTGCCTATTGGTTGTACAAATTAGAAGGCTTCACTGTGGCATTTTCTTTTCTTTTTAAAAATTTTTTGATATTTAATTTGTTCACTTTACATCCTGATTGTAGCCTCCTCCTTCATCACCTCCTGGTCCCACCTTCCCTCCCTCTACTGTGACATTTTCGTAGAGGCACGTGTTACACTTTAATCCATCTTACACGCCATGCTCCTGTTCCTTCCCTCGAGTTGTTCCCTGCCCCCACCCCCAAACCGGTGGAGTGGATTTTTGTTGCCATGTAACCATGAAGTGGTCTGAACTTGCTGTTACTTTAAGGCACGTCTTTCTCCCTCCCCCCCCCCCCCTTCCCAGAACTCTGGAATTGAAAAAGCGTTTCTGTTCGATGTGGTCAGTAAGATTTATATTGCGACTGACAGTACTCCAGTGGACATGCAGACGTACGAGCTCTGCTGTGACATGATAGATGTGGTGATTGACATCTCTTGTATTTATGGGTAAGCAAAACATTCTTCTTTATTGCAATTGGAGCAAATTAATTTTTTCGGACAGTGTATTCTGACTCCGCTTTTCCCTTCTCCGTCCATAGAGGCCGTAGTTGGGCCGTCCCTCCCCGGGTTGGAGACAGAGCTCAGTCATGCTCAAAGTCCATAGAGCAGTCTTCAGGGCTGCAGAAAAAGAGGTGGGGGGGGGATGCTGGGAGGGAGGACCACCTACCAGCCTTTCTTAGCTTCTATAGCATTTTAAAAATTTTATTCACTTGGCTATTGTACTTTTGCATCTTTCTATTTACTCACTTGGCTTTTTTACTTTGGTTTTAAGTAACTGAGGTCTGTAAATAGACCGCTTAACATGCCAATAGTAACAAGTAACCGCTGAGCAGATGCCTTTTATTGTGACTAAAACTTTGTGGGACGTATCACCTAGTTTAATTCCAGCTGTTCCGTGAGGCAGGAGTTACTCTACTTGCTTTACAGATAAAAGAAACAGACTTTGAATGGTGACTTTGCTAACAGCTGCTTTTGCTGTCATAAGAAATGCCTAGGCTCTGAACCTATTGTTCCAAGTGATCATGATCTGAGACTGAAAACCCTGCACACAGCGCACCCCATGGGGGCATCAAGAGCGTTCCCGTTATCCTATTTGTGACAGAAATTGTGGCAAGGACAACTTATGTAGGACCTGTCAGTGCAGGAACATTATGAGCCTCATACCAGTATTTTCATTCTTTTTTTTTTTTAATATTTATTATGTATACAGTATTATGCCTGCATGTGCTGCACGCCAGAAGAGGGCACCAGATCTTAATGTAGATGGTTGTGAGCCACCATGTGGTTGCTGGGAATTGAACTCATGACCTCAGGAAGAGCAGTCAGTGCTCTTAACCGCTGAGCCATCTCTCCAGCCCCAGCATTTCCATTCTTGCCAAGGTCTTAGGAGGTGAGCATGTTATGTGAGCACGTGAGTCTGCATGAGCACAAGTTAGCAACCGGGTTCAGAGAACATGGGACAGAAAGTCAGATGGTGGAAGGCAGAGGGGGATAAGCTCCAACCTTCTAGAGGTTGACAGAGCAGCAGTGCCAGGTGGTGTGACGCAGTGAGAAGAGTGACAGCACAGGGCCTGACAGAAGGCTGGCAGCATGCCGGCCCCAGCTACCGGCTCGCTCTCACTGCAGCTGTACAAGCTTGCTCTGCAGACTCTCAAGCATGCAGAGTGTTTCCAGCTTTAGTAATACAACTTTTTCCACTTGCTAATATTATTTTAAGCCTCTAGGAAGTTTTGGTTTCTATGAACTTTAAGGCCATAGTAAATAAAAACTGGCAGATGTCATTTGGCCAGTTTTCTAATTCTCTACCAACCAGACAATCAAAATCAAATTTTAAAAAATACTGAGGAGGATTTTTTTTTGGTTTTTCAAGACAGGGTCCTAAATTCAAATCCTAGTACAGGAGGTGGTTTTGAATGATTGACAGGTTATAGTGATTCCATTGATACTTTCTTTTTATTTATTTTTTTAAATTAAAAAAAAAATTTTTTTTGGTTTTTCAAGACAGGTTTTTCTGTGTAGCCTTGGCTGTCCTGGACTTACTTTGTAGACCAGGCTAGCCTCGAACTCACAGTGATCCACCTGCCTCTGCCTCCAAAGTGCCGGGATTAAAGGTATGTGCCACCATGCCCAGTGATACTTTTTTAAAAAATAATTTATTTATATATATGAGTGCCCTATTTGCATATATGTCTGCATGACAGAAGAGGGCATCAAACTCCATTTTAGATGGTAGTGAGCCACTGTGTGCTTGCTGGGAATTGCACTCAGGTCCTCTGGAAGAGCAGCCACTACTTAGCTGTCTACTAAGCCATCTTTGCAGCCCTCATCGATACTTTCAAAAACTAGTTTCCATATTTTTTTAAAGAGTTTGAAAGTGAAACAGGACAGGCAAGCTGTAAGCATTGGCAACTGCCAGGAGGAAAGAGATGAAAGAGGGACATGCCTTTTTGAATTAGGATTCAAGAAACCGGCCATGCTGTGCCATGGAGGTCTGCATGTAGCTGCATGGCAGAGGGGAGGGGCACTTCAGGGAGAGTGTCACAGAAAGCATGCTCAGGCTTTTGGGCAGAATCTGAAAGAAAACTAGATAGCAGGATAGCCGTGCTGTGTGCTGGGCACTCTAAGCAGCTGTCTTTTTTTTTTTTTTTTTAAGATAAGATCTGTTATTGTCTGTGCTGGCCTTACTTTTAAGTATGTAGATAACCAGCTTTAGGCATTTTTCTTTTCTTTTTTTTTTTTTTTTGGTTTTTCGAGACAAGGTTTCTCTGTGTAGCCTTGACTGTCCTGGACTCACTTTGTAGTCCAGGCTGGCCTCGAACTCACAGCGATCCGCCTGCCTCTGCCTCCCGAGTGCTGAGATAAAAGGCGTGCGCCACCACGCCCGGCTTAAGGCACATGCCTTCATTATGTTGTGTTTGCCCTTTTTACTTCTACAAGATTAAAGCGTCAGCTTTGATGAAGTTGGTTTTTATTTGGATTTTACATCGTGGTTTACTTCTGTCATTAGTTTTACTCAAGCTATTTATTTGTTTATTTATTATTTTTGCCAGCCCAACTTTCCCCAGTATCTGTCTGGCTTAAAGGATTTTTCTGGCAGCCAGTGTGTGATCAGAACTCAGTATGGGCAACTGTTTACTACACAGTAATTTTTGGGTGAAATTGATAAGGCTTAGTGTAATTTCAGTTGAGTCAAACTTCCCATCGCTTAGTCATGAATTTGGGCAATACATCAGAAAACTTACATAGTTTCAGGTAAAGGGAAAAGCTACACTCTCTCTGTCTGTGAGGAAAGGATTCAGACCCAGGGCCAGTAGTGTCTTCAGTGGGTCCTGCTTTGACCATTAAAGCTGTGATGTCAGTAGGTAGCTGGTGAATTCTGTCACCTCTCCAGTCGGAAACTTGGAAGTACTGATGGTGTACAGAGGAGGAAGCCAAGGTCTGACGTCACTCAGCTTCTTCAAGCTGACACAGTAGAGTGGTGGCTCAACCCTGTGCCTACAGACCACACCTGAAAGCGCTGGCTCCACGGAAGTGACGTCAGCCACGCAGGAACGCTCTGTCTTTCATGGGTTTGCCTGTTTTTACCCATGTGGACATACTTGCTTTTATTTTTCTGATGCACATCTGTCATTTGTGTTTTAGGTTGACTGCTTGGAAATTAGTTGCAGGGCTGTTGATTCTTTGTATTTCCTGAGAACAAGGATACCTTTTTATAGGTCTATAGTTTAGTCATCAAATAAGGCAAACTTTTAGAATGTCTAGCCTACTCTGTTAACTAATATATACCATACTCAAATTTTACCAATAGTCCTATGGTGCTGCTGCATTTTTCTGTGGATCTAGGACCAAGGGCCTTACCTGTGCTAGACAAATGTGTGACCACTGAGCTGTATGCACAGCCTCTTTTATTTTATTTTTATTTTTATCTATCTATCTATCTATCTATCTATCTATCTATCTATCTATCTATGATACAGGGTTTCTCTGTGTAGCCCTGGCTGTCCTGGACTCACTCTGTAGACCAGGCTGGCCTTGAGCTCACAGAGACCCACCTGCCTCTGCCTCCCAAGTGCTAGAATTAAAGGCCTGCCACACCACTGCCCAGTGTTAATTCTGTTTTCTAGTACTTTTTTCCTTTTGCCCAAATCAAGCCTGTGTCCTGTCTGTCTGGACTCTCTTTGGAAGTGTTTGACCTTGCTTTTGGCAGCCTAGCTGTTCTACCAAGTAAAAAACAAAATGCCTTTGGCTCTGGAGGGGTGAGAGTGCTCCTCTTCCCCCCACTTGTGTTCCTCAGGCACCGGGAGCGTTGCCTAGTTGCCACAGTAACCACTCATTGTGCGGATAAGAGAGTACTGTCAGAGTCACCTTCTGTGCCTGTGCCCAAAGGCACTGCAAGTATAAATGACTTATTATTAGGATGCTAGAGTTCTGTGTGTGTTGAACCGGGGGGTCTGTCTCTGGGTTGCGATTTGTAGTTCTTTCTTGGAGGTCAAATACACTTTGGTTTCTGTCTCCATTTAGTCTCAAAGAAGACGGAGCAGGAGCCCCATATGACAAGGAGTCAACGGCCATTATCAAGCTGAATAACACAACAGTTCTTTATTTAAAAGAGGTGACAAAGTTCTTGGCACTCGTTTGCTTTGTCAGAGAGGAAAGCTTTGAAAGAAAAGGTAATTTTTGGTGTGGATTAAAAGAACTGCCTCAGCCCGCACTGCCTCTGTTGCCTGTTGAACGTGTGTGTAGGCGGCGGCATGCCCTCGGAGCCTCGACTTGATTGACAGCCTGAGGCATGCCCTGCACGAATGGGCATCCGGCCCTGCCTGTCCGCTGGGTGTACAAGCTATGACTGGGATGGGGTGGAAGTAGAGCGAGGAATCCTCCCCATTGCCAGCCCGCTGCACCAGGAAGGGATTTCTTAGCCTGTGTTGCAGCTAGAAGGTGTTAGCTGAGCCATGTGACTTGTTCTCCTGATAAAGGTATGTGGCTCTGGCTTCTGCTTAGTATTCACATATTCTTGGAATAACAAGGATGCAGTGACCCACATCGGAAGGGTGTGGCTGACACTGGCTCTGCCAACTGTCTTGTAAGGGTCAAGCAGGTATTGGTGTGTGGCTATGTGTGTATGTTTTAAGTAAAAGCAATTTGCTGATTTTTTTTTCTTTATTTTTAAATGATGTTTGTGTGGCTAGGGCTGTTTACTGGTAGCCAGGGTGTAGCTAACAGGGCTAGGGGTGCCTCAGAGCTTGTCCAGCTACTCTGAGGCCTAGGCTTGCTCTCCAGCCCTACACAAGCCAAACTGAGACAAAGCTGGGAGCAAAGGCAAGCCAGTGAGGTGCAGCGCTAACAGCTGCCAGAGCGGCTTCCATTAATTCGTGAGCAATGAACACTTATAGTCAAGGAACACAGTTGGATATACGCCTTTAATCCTCATGTTGGAGAGGCAGAGGCAGGTGGATCTTTGTGAGTTCGAGGCCAGCCTGGTCTATAGATAGATGGAGTTCCAGGGCAGCCAAGGCTACACAGAGAAACACTGTCTCGAAAAAGCAATAAGCCAATCAACCAACAAATAAACAAACAAGAACATAAAGAACAGGGCTGGAGGCTGGGCGTGGAGGCGCACACCTTCAGTCCCAGCACTTGGGAGGCAGAGGCAGGTGGATCTCTGTGAGTTCGAGGCCAGCCTGGACTATGAAGAGAGTCCAGGACAGCCAGGGTTCTGTGTAACAGAAATCCTATCTTGAAAAACCAAAAAACAAACAAACAAAGGACAGGGCTGGAGAGATGGCTCAGAGGTCAGAGGTTAAGAGCACTGTGGTCCTGAGTTCAATTCCCAGCAACCACATGGTGGCTCACAACCATCTATAATGAGATCTAATGCCCTCTTCTGGCATTCAGGCATATATGCAGGCAGAGTGCTATATACAAAATAATAAAATAAAAAAAAAAAAAAACAAAAAAAACCCGTAAAGAACGAAATGAAATTTCACATCTGAGGAAAGCCTCATGTTACATTTATTTATTTGTTTCTTTCTTTTTAGTTTTTTCAAGACAGGGTTTCTTAGTGTAGCCTTGGCCATCCTGGACTTGCTCTGTAACCAGGCTGGCCTTGAACTCAAAGATCTACCTGCTTCTGCCTCTCAAGTGCTAGGATTACAGATGTGTGCCACTGCACCTGGCACTTTTCAAATCTTTGGAAATGTGAGGAGCGCTCTGGAAGCTCTTTAGGAAACACTTAACCTCACTCACAAGACACCTAACCTGCCTTTCCTGCAGCCTGGGCCTGGTAGGTGATGGCTGCTCCTCTGCTGCCCCCTACTGGCGGTGGCTGACACACATGGCAGCGATTGTTTCTAGCACCGTTTAGTGTGTTTGTCTCCTCCCGCAGGGCTCATAGACTATAATTTTCACTGCTTCCGGAAGGCCATCCATGAAGTTTTTGAGGTGAGAATGAAAATGGTGAAATCTCGAAAGGCCCAGAGTCGGCTACACAAGAAGAAAGGACCCACTGCTAATGGAACCCCGCGAGTGTTGCTGTAGGGGAACGGCAGCACCTGAATCCAGACCTCAGTGATGGGGCTGCACTACAGTAACTGCGGCACTGCGGCAAGACTGGGACACTCACATGGATATGTTAAAGAAAAAACTACCCTTTTTAAAATAAAATAAGCACTTTGAAGCAAAAACTTGTATAATAACAATAAAATGGAACCCACTGTACTTTCACTACATAAATGTAAACTTTTATGTTGATAGAAAAAAAATCCCTCGTGAAAACTGCCAGAACTGTACATATTTTGCACTTTTTCATGTTTTTTCTCACTGAAATGAACTTTGATAAGATGACTTTTCTAAACTCTTCTCTGTACTTGGTGTCAAGGACGTGCATACTATAGTCCATATGGCAATTGGAAATTAATCCAAAGTAATACCCTGCTAATGACTTTTTGTAAATTTGGGGATCTTTGCTACCAATTGTTGAGGGGGAAATCAATTTTCATTGGAGCAGGAACAGGTCAGGGCTGGAAGCTCCAGGCAAGAGCAATAAGAACCTGTCCTATTTATAGGAAGTAGAAACAGGAATTTTGTAGTCGGACAGTGGTGGTGCACACCTTTAATCCTAGCAGGTGGATCTCTGTGAGTTCGAGGCCAGCCTGGTCTATAGCATGAATTCCAGGACAGCCAGGGCTACACAGAGAAACCCTGTCTCAAAAAACAAACAAATGCAAAACTAAGAAATTTTGTAGCAAGCTTACCTATCGGTTTGTATCCCTATGGCCACGCCCTCTTACTCACTGTATCCCTGTGGCCACACCTTCTTACTCACCGACTTTGTGAAGCTCTTTGCCTCCCACACACCTGGCAGTCACTTTATGCAGATGTGTGATTTCTTTTTGCTGCATTTTTCTAATGAACCTTGGGGACCAGATTTCTGAAATGATGCCAGTCAGTGTGGAGAAACCTGGATGTTGTTTGAGGAAATTAGGACAAATAGCATGGATTTGTTGGGGGTAAAAATTGAGTCGGGCTGGTTGGTGCACGCCTTAAATCCCAGCGCTAGGGAGGCAGAGGCAGGCAGATTGTGTGAGTTCGAGGCCAACCTGGTCTACAAAGCAAATCTAGGACAGCCAAAGCTACACAGAGAAACCCTGTCTCTAAAAACCAAAAAAGAAAAAAAAAAAAAAAAGCAGCAGCAGCAGCAGCAGCAGTGCTTCTAAACTTGCCAAGGAGGCACAAATAACAGAGGCCAAGAGGTTTCCCACACGTAGGCAGCTGGCCACTCAAACGATACATGTGTCCTTGTGTGTG
Organism: Acomys minous; assembly: GCF_964271855.1. NCBI lineage: Eukaryota > Metazoa > Chordata > Mammalia > Rodentia > Muridae > Acomys > Acomys minous. The sequence continues at coordinate 139,497,057 of NC_140483.1, forward strand.
CTGTGAATGTCGTCGTGTTGTGCTGTGTCTGAAGTCTTTGTCCAGGCCCAGTTTTTAATGCCCCATGACCACAGGAGTGGAGCAGATCTTCCGTCTTCCACTGAGTTTAGTCCTTGGTGGCTCCATCCGTTCCCTGGCTCACCCTTTCATCTGCGACAACATGCCTCACGCCCTCCACCCGTTCCTACTATGTTCCACTTGCCACAAGCTTGCTCGGCAAGACACAGGACCTAGGAAAGCCTCTGGCCAGTGGGAAAAGGGAGGCCTAAGGACGTACATCAGCTAGCTGCATATGTGGCTTTTTTTTTTTTTTAGATTAGTCGGGAAGTGGGAGTCCTAAATCTAGCCCTATTCCAAACCATTCCAAAGGTGCACATGGCATTAGAAAAGATTGTTTATAAAGCAGAGTATCCTAGGGGTGGCAAAGCTGGCTCTTGCAAAAACGTAGGAAGTGCCTAAAGCAGCTTGTCCCTGAAGCACACTTCCTTTAAGAGCCACCTTCCCATCTTGCTTCCTCAAGTTCTGTAGTTGTGTGTGTGTAGGGGGTTATTTTGTTTTGTTTGAGACAGTGTCTCTCTATGTGGCCCTGGCTGTCCTTGAACTCAGAGATTCGCCTGCTTCTGTGCAGGGATCAAAGGTATGCATCACCATGCCTGGCCAGGTCTTAAGAGTTTTGAAACTGGAGATGGGTGACTGGAATTTATTATTTGAGCCTCCCAATAGTCTGTGCTCTGTTAAGATTTCTAGTAATTATGACATCATGGCTCCTTCCTTATGGTTCCTCCTGTGCAGAGACCCGAATGAGTAGGTAGAAGCCTTAAGTCCCAGAGAAGTTTCTCCTTTCCCTAATTCCTTAATTTTCAAGGCTTTGGTGACAGTCTGGATGGAGGCTGGCTGCTCCTCCTCTTACCCCCGCCTCACCCCAACCACCACACCCAGACACTAGAGAAAAAAAAAACACAGTTTGCTTTTGTGAGACAGGGGTCTGAGATAGCCTAGGCTGCCTCAGACTTGCTAAGTAGCCAAGGATGAGCTCCAATTTCCGGTCCTTCTGCCTCCATTTCCTCTAAATGCTAGGATTATAGGGAAGCACCACCACGCTTGGCTCGGACAGTGCTGAGGCTTTGTGCATGTGGGCCAAGCACTCTACTGAGCCACTGTCCCCAGCTCTTGTTTCTTAATAATTTTTACAAAGTATTTCTCTTTGAATATATAAAGAATTGAGTTTTTAAATAAGACACTAGTTTCAAGATAAGACCCTTACTTGTCTGGTAAACCACATAAAATGGCCGTGTCTAAGTGGAGCGGCCACTTTAGAGCTGGTGATATAATGGGGTTTTTGTTGAAATGTGCCTTAAAAGCCTATCACTCCAAGAACATGTGACTTTGAGGGATAGGCACAAGCGATCCTATGACAAAGGGCCCATGTTGCTGACCGTAAATGCACTCTTTAGTTATCACATGCTAATGCTGATTACTGCCTCAGGCCTTTGAAAGATGTCCGGATGGTGATGTTCTCAAGTGTGTGACTAGAATCACACCGGATCTTCACGTTCATTTTCTATGTGATCTTAGATTTGGGAGTTAGCTTAATGCAGTGCAGATCTGTGTTTATGCTCCAATGTGACTATCAATAAAGGTCAAACTCCTGGCTAGAGTGGCTGCACAGGAACATTTTTGTTTGGTTTTAGGAGTTGAGCACTTGGAGATTTGTAGAGCGGGCAAGCTTTGGCTTTCTCAGTCAAGTACAAATTCTTTGTAGCGGGTGAGACTGAACCAGATACCTGTCCTCCTGGGACTGGTGTGAGTGACGTGTACGGAGTGCTTTGGGAGGAGTATAAAGAAGAGCAGGTTAACGGTTACCAAACGTTATTCTGTAAACATAGTATATTTCGGATCCTTAAATGGGAAAATGACTGAAAACCGCAGCAATACTGTTATGCATGGGATGTACACCAACTCTGTCTGAAGCAGAATTCATAGCATCAGTGGAACTGTCGTGATGGTTAAAGGATAGATGCACTCAACAAACACAGGCCGGGGGAGGTTTGTAATCACACTATGCTTTACTGTTGATAGGACATCATTTGTAACTACCGCCACCACACTCGTCAGGGATGCTAACTGCCAACTTAAAAGCATGTTTGTGTGCCAATGATTGGTGATATACCCATAGCTTAGTTTTCTGGGACCAGAATGGTCTCTTTTGTTAAAATTTAAGATTATGTTTACCATACACACACACACACACACACACACACACACACACACACACACACATCACTGTTTGATTGGTTATGTTAGGTCCATTTAATAAAAAGTTTTAAAAAAAATGTATCGAGGTGGGATCTTTCTATGTTACTCCAACTGATCTTGAACTTCCGGGCTCAACAGGTCTTCTACTTTGGCCTCTGCAGCTGGGTCACAAGTTTGTGCAACCAGCCTTGACTGTTTAGCAAAATCTCTCCATTACTCAGTTCTAACTTTATGCAAATGAAGACAAATCATGGTGTAAATTGATCGTACACTTTCTTTATTTGAGACATGGTCTCAGTATATAGCCCTGACTGTCCTTGGAACTAAATAGATCGGGCTGGCCTTGAACTCGGAGGACTGCCCGCCTCTGTCTTCTGAGCGCTGGAACTGAAGGTGTGTGCCACCAGGCCAAGTTTGAATTTAAACTTTGATTTTTTAATCCCATTTTCCTTCAGCATCAGTCAAGCCTAGGGCCTCCTTATACATACTGGGCAGGCCCCAGCCCTTTGAACCCTCAGTACACCGTATTTTTAAATTTGAGACATACCTATTAGGATGCTGTTGTTTCAGATGATATTGATCTTGGACTGAGAATCCACAAGTATGCCCTTCAGCGTTTTGGCACTCCAAGAACCAGCCAGACTTGCTTCCCATGAAAAGGCTGAGCTGCCACACTGAAGTGTGGGTGTTAATTTGTCTCGGGCTCACTGGCACCCTGGCTGCCCTGCTCTCTCAATCTCTACCAGTAAACTGGGGCAGACAAATTCTAATTTCTATAAAGAGGATCATAAATCATAAAACTACTAGCCCTCCCATGAATTGGGCCTCTTCTGGAGTTGCTCAACTATAGCAGGACAGTCAGACGTTGGTCCCACACAAAGCCCCCCCCAGGCTCTGTTCAGCAGTTGTCTCGGCTGCTGCTGCCTAAGGCCAGGCCCCTCAGGCTGCCGCGCGGTTTCCTTTCCAGCCCTGTAGGAAAGTATGCTCTGGGTTCTCAACTCTCTTTAATGAGGAAGCCAATAAGCAGGTGGTGATCCTGGACTTGGATCTTTAATAAAGCAGTCATTAGGGTTCTGTAAAGCAGTGCAGTAAAGTGGCTCACCTGTATGGCTGTCCATCCAGTGGGAAAGGGACTCCTGGGACTCAGTGTGTAAGAAACAGTCACCAACCCACAAAGTACTGCCTGATTTCATTGTCTAGACAGGGTTTCTCTATGTAGCCATGGCTGTCCTGGATTTGTAGACCAGGCTGGCCTTGAACTCACAGAGATCTGCCTGCCTCTGCCTCCCTAAGTGCTGTGATTATAGGTGTGAAAAGTTATTTAACTCAAGTTCTAAGGAATCTGATGCACTCTCCCGGCCTCCAAAGGCACTGCATGTACATGGTGCATGTACCTACATGCAAAAGGCTATATTATTTAAAATATCACTTACTGTACACGGCTATACGTGTAAATGAAATAAAGTCCATCTGAACTATTAATTTATATATTTAGATCTTTGCATTTATATCACAAATTACATAAAATGTGTAAACTGACATTTCCTCATGCAATTCAACTTTTTTCAGTGTACCTAGTGCCTTAATCATCATCATCATCGTAACATTTTGAATGATCTAATGGTTCTCTTGGCGTTTAACACAGAACACACCTTACCTTTAGTAGGTTATTGTCAGCGGAGGCCTTACGGACTTTTCAAGACCAATCTGCTTGTTGGAGACAGGTGGTCTGGAGTTTGCAGTTTTCCCTTAGCCTTCCAGAGTGCTGGAATTACCTGTGTGTGCTGCCATGCTTGATTGACCTGAGAGCCAGTTTTCTCTTGTTTGTTTTGCCTCATGCTGGGCTCCACAAGCAGGCCACTGCTGCACTTGCCAGTGCTCTAGACTGTTTTCCCCAGCATACTAGTGACCTCCATGAGTAAGTACGTCTATGTGTGTGTGTGTGTGTGTGTTTCCCAGGCTCTCACCCTCAGCAATGATGAATCGGCATGCTTTTGCCTCTCTGCATCTGTTACCGAGGCTGGTGACTTTTATAACAAAATCACTACCATTCAGCATTTAAAAGGACATCTTGTCTCCTTGAACAGTATCTTATTCAAAAGCAAGAGACTGAAGGTCCAAAAATTCTACGTCCTACTCTGCCACATATGGCATATATTACTGTTTACAAACACCTACACCTAAACTCTACGTCAGGTCTCTGAGGAAGTAAAATTGGTGCCAATATTTTCTCACAGGACACTAGAAGGCAGATGGATTGTGACGCCTCTTTGGCATTGAATGTAAGAGTGAGCTGTGGGGAAGGCCGGCTGCTTTTCAGAAGCGGTTTCAAGGGAAAGCCACATAGTGTTAGCTGAGTGTGCTAAAGAAACTGATAATTATAGCCCAGAATGCCGGGGGCACAGAATTCCGAATTCCTACCCTTAGTGCTGACCTTTGTCTGCAGAGTGAAGAAAGTGACATGTATTTATGAACTTAAAAAAAAAAAAGGTTTGTGGCTATTACAGTGGAAAATAAAATAAAAAGGTACTTCGAAGTATTGAACTCAGCCATTAACTGTTACAGTTTCCTGTAGGCTCAATTTTCTTAACCAATATATTTTGGTTAAGAAACGTAGTGACCAAGCATACGTCACTTATAACCTGACTAACCAAAACAATAGGAAATGAGGATTAATGGACACAATAACAAAACCTTAAGGATATCAGTTCTGAGGAACGATTCTCCTGGCATGAGCCGCAGGATTTCTTCTGCTGGAACCTGGGGTAACCAGAACCCAGAACCTCCACAGGAGCTGGAGCCTGGAAGCCTTCCCTCAAGCGGTTCTCTCTAGGCGCGTCTTGAAACACAGCGACGAACAGCCAAATCTATCCCAAGTCTCCAAAAAGCCCCGCCTCCAGCTCTGGGCTCATTTATATCTCTCCTCCCAGAGTCTGTTCACAGAATCTTTTCAGCTGGCAACAATTAAGCTCCTGCACGAGGTGGTCAGTCTTCTAGTGAATTAACCTCACCTGTTCTCTCACGAGACCGTTCCAATCCCACACTTGGGATCCTAAAAACCAGGTTTATCTCCCCTTCAGCTTCCTAATGAGGGCACAGCTGTGAGGAAGGGGCAGCAGCACTCTAAGCTATCCACCTTAATGTGACGACAACTGAGTGTCATCAATCAGCAACTGGCTAGCTGGGAACTGCGGTCATAGATTGAAGTGATAGGGTTAGGGACAGAAGAAAAAGGGCACACGCAGAATGGCAGGGGAAGACTGTATAAAGAGCTCTTAAGAGAGGTGTCAGTGGGGCCAGAGAGATGGCTCAGAGGTTAAGAGCACTGACTGCTCTTGCAGAGGTCCTGAGTTCAATTCCCAGCAACCACATGGTGGCTCACAACCATCTATAATGTGATCAGATGCATACTGTATACATAATAAATGAAATAATAATAATAAAAAAAAGAGGTGTCAGCTCTATAAGGAGGTGCTTTGATGCTTGTCATCTTTGAAGCAGGCTGAGTGTTGCCAGGAGTTAAACTTGTCTTGTTGTCAAAAAACCTTTAGAATAATAAAAACATCTTTAAATGCCATATTCTGTAGGTCTCTGAGGCTTTTGAAGACCTTATTTAACTATTTTACCTTATAGAATGATATCTATTTGACCTAGAATATATATTTTTGTGATAAAATTAGACTAGTTTTTGACATGTCCATAATTTGCATTAATATACAAAATACCACTGAATTAAAAAATAACCTTATTTGTGAGTAACAAGGCCTTGAGATGAGTAGATTCAAAAATCTATCTTTTGTTCTATCCTCCCTCTATATTTCTATATCCCCTTTCTTTTCAGCTCCTCTCTCCTTATCCACAAAAGAAAGAGAAAGGAAAAGCGAGACAGCCCTGAGTCCAACCTAGTTTCCTCGCTAATAATAACCTATAACGAGCTCCCGATGAAAATAGGCATCTGTAGACCAAGAGAGTAAACAGCAACCTATCCAACCCGCCTTAGAGGAAATGGGGCATCATTCTCTTAAGGTTTCTTCAGGCTGCTTTAGGGCAAATAATATCTTTGAAGCCCACTCCCCCCCCCACTCAAAAAAAAAAAGATTGGGGAAAATGGTTAAGTAAGCCAGGGATAGCATTTGTGGTCCATTTTCCAAATGTTGCAAAACTCCAGCCTTAATAGGAGTTGCTTCAAATGTGGCAAATCAGCCACTGGGCAAAATGTCATTTCTGCCACAGACAGAATTCTGCCAAAAAAATAGGCAAGTTTAGATGCAGGGAGAGTCAATGACGGAACTCTGCCAAGTCCTTAATTGTTCCTGCTTCGCAAATATGTCTATCAGGTATATTAGGCCAGAAGGCTGCTGCTAATGTTCCAATGTTATAGTGTTGGGTGACTGTTCAGGCAGTAAATTGTCTCATTTTTTCATTTTGGAAGCTGCTAACCTGCACTTCTGGTTCACTCAGGTATTTAAGTTTTATTCCTTCTCTAATCTCTGATGGAGGTGAAGACCAGACAGTTTAGTCTTCCTTTTTTTTCCCCCTTTGGTTTTTCAAGACAGGGTTTCTGTGTATAACAGCTCTAGCTGTCCTGGAACTCACTCCGTAGACCCGGATGGCCTCGAATTCACAGAGATCCTCCTGCCTCTGCCTCCCAAGTGCTGGGATTAAAGGCATTGGCCACCACACCCGGGGTGATAGTCTTTCAATTAAGCTTAGTTCTTTAGGGGTTAAGATGTTTTTAGATCAAGATAGATGTTTTAAGTTAATAGAGATGAGATATGATAGATATCGATCTTCATTCAGAAATTTAGACCCAACAAGATAGGAAAGATGTTTACTTCAAGTTTGCCAAATACAAATAGCTAAATCACTATGAATGTAACATTTATATAATTCCTGATTGTCTCGTGGTTCTTCTTGCTGTATGTAGTTTATTTTAGTCATGTGTAATAATATAAATGTATATGTTAAAAATATAATAATAATAATAATAATAATAATAACAACAACAACAACAACAACAACAACGTGGGGGGAAAAAGAGAGGCATTAGAAGGCAGAAGACACAGAAGCACCCCAGTTGTCTGCAAGTACATCTGGGCACCTTTTCTCCCTGTCACAAAGGACAATTTTAGCTCAGTTGCAGGTGTTTCCTTTAGAGCCAAACTTAGAAGCTGAAAGCACACTTGTGAAAGCCATCCATTGGTTCATAAGAACCGAGAGAAAGGTGGGTACAGATTGTGGTCTTTTTGTTTGTTTGTTTTTTAAAACAGTTTTAAAAACAATTAAATCTTTTGTTTAATCTAAAACAAAAATTCTTTTTATTTTTATTTATGTCTATGAGTATTTTATCTGCATGCATGTATGTGCACCACATGCATCTCCTCTGCTCCTGGGCATCAGAAGAGGCTGTGAGATTCCTTCAACTGGAGTTGCTGATGGTTGAGTACCCGTATGGGGCCTGGTGACCGAATCCTTGTCCTCTGTAACAGCAGTAAGTGCTTTTAACTGCTGAGCCATCTCTCCAGCTCCTTACTAATAAAAAACAAAATGTCAAAGAGTGAAAGAAACAAAAAGACACAGTCCATGTAAATCAAGCAAAGGCAAGGTTTTTGCTTTATTTCTGAGCATAGTGCTCCCTCATCCCTAGCATGGCAGTGCTGCAGGGTTGGGGGAGGGGGTCCCCACACAGCTCACAACTGTATCAGTAAACTGAATCTCCCAGGAAATAAAAATGTAAAAAGCCACAGGAAAAAGTAATAATGTAAATTGCAATTTGCTATTTAGAAATTTGCTACCATTTAGATACATTTTTGCTTATTCATTGAGGGAAGGAAAAAGAGTGCTTGTCAGTCCCTGGTGCCAGGTGTTCCTATTCTGGGTGCTCTGTTGGTTTTAATACACTCACTTGGTGTCTTAGCACCACAGGTATTAAAAATACACCAGATCCCACACTGTGAGCAGAGCTGTGGAAAAAAACAAAACAAAACTGTTTTCTCTTCCAGATCCCTCAACCGGGCACCAGATGGCAGGCAAAAGCCTAGCAGGCCCAGCATGCTGAAAAAAAGATTTCTTTCTTGTCCTTCAGAGTTTAAACCTGAGAGCTTTATACCAACACAAACAATATTCTATTACTAATATCAGCTACATCACCATTAAAAAAACAACATAGTCCCAGCACTCGGGAGGCAGAGGCAGGCAGATCGCTGTGAGTTCAAGGCCAGCCTGGTCTACAAAGCGAGTCCAGGACAGCCAAGGCTACACAGAGAAACCCTGTCTCAAAAAAACAAAAACAAAAAAAACCAAAAACAAAAAACAAAAAAACCAAACAACAACAAAAAAACAACAACAAAGCAAAACAACCTTCAATTCTAGGGAGGGAAAAATAAGAAAAACCATGGAAAGTGAGCTTTCTTTTTCATTTTTATTTTCATTTTTGTTTTGTTTTGTTTTTCAAGACAGGGTTTCTCTGTGTAGCCTTGGCTGTCCTGGACTCACTTTGTAGACCAGGCTGGCCTCGAACTCACAGCGACCCGCCTGCTTCTGCTTCTGCCTCCGCCAGTGCTAGGATTACAGGCGCACACTTGGCTGTAAGAATAGTTTTAAAGTGACAAATAGGTATCTAAAGGAACGGAACGTCCAAATACCACTGATGTCTAAGAAACATGTACCTTGCACAGCTGCAGCAGTCAGCAAGCTGAACAGAATTCCAAGCCCCAGTAGTGGAGCACTGGCACGGAGCCCGAGGCCAGCGGTGGTTAAATTACAGAAGGCTTGTTTGCAGCAGTAGACACTGATGTGGAGGTTCTCCTGGGGGCAGCTGTCCGAGCAGCCCTTATGCAGGGTGTAGCTAAGGCTGACATTCCCAAAGCCCGCAGCAGCACATGCCATCGTGACACGGTATTTGTCTGGGTCCTCGAAGGTCTTTAGTGACAATCCCAACTGCTCCTCTCGTTGTTGCGGGAGAAGCACATCAGGGAATGGCCTTGCTCCACACCCAGAAGGGCTGCCAGCAGCACAGGCACGACCACCCTCATGCCGGAAGTGACTGACATCTGTTGAAGGCTCACAAGCCAAAACGAAGCCTCCGGGAGAAGCAGACCTGAAGATATCCCGAAACCTTAGATCCAGGTGCTCACCACAGCCTGGAAGTTCCTGGACAGGCAGAGCTGGGTGCCGCTCTAGTGGAATTTTAAATAAGTTTTCTTTTACCTGGGGCTGGGCAGATACTATCCCCTAAACTACCTTGTTAGCTCTCGGGCCCCACATCGCTTGCCATTTGCTTTAATCAGCAGCAGGACTAAGGCTGTCTGCATCTTACTGTTGCCTTTGGCCAGATTGAGGTAATTGTGACCTGCTGTGACCTCCCCCATGGCAGTTTGCTTTTAACTTGATAATCTCAGAGACTCATCTTTTGGGCAGGTGAGGAAGTGACAAACATTACACATCCCGCCAGGCCAGCACAGCAATTAACAACTGACAAATACAGGGACACATTCTTACAGCTGGTTGATACAATATGTGTAGGTGTAGCTCATCCCAACAAGTCTCAAAGAGTAGGAGCCAAGTAGCAATCCCTCTGCCCTCAATGCCTCTCAAACTAACTCGTGAGTGGGTGAGAACAGGGGACCATTTGTACCTGAGCCTGCCACTCACTGGTTCAAATGGTCATGCCTGTTACCCTGGCTACCAATTCTCCATCTCTTAGGAGGAAAAAGCCAATTCCATTGCTGAGAGGTAATTAGCTAATTCTGTAAGAAGTCCCCACCCCCACCCCACCCTTTTTTTGGAGACAGGGTTTCTCTGTGAAGGCCTGGCTGTTCAGGAACTCACTCTGTAGAGTGAGCCACAGGGCCAGTCAGCTATGGCTAGACTATGGACAGTCATCTAAACACTAAGTGGCGAGTGTCATCCCGTGGACCCTCCATATCCAGCCAAAGAAAACAACACGACCCGAGAAGGAAGAAGCTCAGACTGTGACCATCCACCCAGACCAGCCTCACCTTCCAGAGACTACAGGGACCGGCTCTCCAGCCCTGAAGCCAGTGGGCCCACACTGAGGGGGTGGGGAGGGATGTGGGGTAGGGACCATGAAACCCCTTCCTCCTGTTGAACTCAGAGTAATACTGGTCATGACGTTTCCTACAGGGTTATCCCAAAGGCTCCCCAGGATTGGACTCTGACATAAATTTTTTACTACCCCTGCTTCATCTAAAATTAATAGGTTAAAAATAAATCTTATTTCTTTAATGAGTTATGCTTAACTAAGCATCCAATACAGTTGGCCCTTATAAATGATAAACAAAAAAGGCTAGCAATTCCTGGTTACCGCAGCCGATCTGGCAGGAATCCTGTGGGGGGGTCCTGGAGCGCTTCCTGTGTGTAATGACTGGGCCCTGCTTAATAGACTGCTGGTATCTCAAAACCTGCTCCTTCATACCACTCACAGTATTTGAAAAGTAACTAAAAGAAACTAGTTACTAAAGGTAACTAAAAGAAAACTAAAAGTGACTAAGAACTCCATTTTGTGTCTGCTTGGGCACTTTTTCAGCCCTCATCCCCTGCCCCCCCCCCCAACAGTCACATTTACCTTGGCAGCACATTTGGGACTTTCCATGGCTCAGACACGTAACTAAAATATCTGCTGATTGTATAGTCAAAACAAATGCTACCAGATCCCCTGACCTACACCTGACAAGGCCATTGTGGTTTCTCTACAGAAGTACTCTACCCTGAGCTTTGGTGCTGAGAGATTATTCCAGGCAAGAGCCTGCTCTTGGTCCCTGGCTTAATAAAGGACAATGATTTGGCGTTATTTTTTTGGGAACAAGCTCAAGAAACTCGTTCTAAGTACTGCCATTTTGGCGTCAGACACAGGGACATGGTTTAATCACAGGAAGAAACTAAATTCAGGGTCCCAGGCCCCAGGGGAGCTGGGGACTTGCCAATAGCTGCACAGCTTCTCTGGTAAGGAAACAGTTGTCTGCCTCCCGACATCTCAGGGACAACTTGAAAGGAGACAGTTGTCTGAGTCGACTCATCTCGAGGACAACTTCTCCATCTTGCTGGCAGGGTCAATCAAATCCATGTTCCCAGGCCCAGGGACCTACTCCCATCCTTACTGGTGGAAACGCCCTTGCTCAGCCCCGAATGTCAAATTATGATTGGATGATGCTACAGCCCACCGGCTCCCACTCGCTTTATGGCTTCCCCCTTTAAGTTTTTCAGCCCTGATCTAGCAGCACTTGGCTTGATTACGTAAGTTTTTGTCACCTGCATTGACCTGGTGTTTGAGTTATGTTGGATTTAAGCGGACCCCACAGCAATATGTGCAGTGGTCTATAACTTCTCACCTGGACTATAACAGTAATAATATAGCAAGGGGCCAAGAGCCTGTAATGTACCTGAATAAACGAGAACTTAAATGAATTTCTTCAGGACGTCCATTTTCTTCACCCAACACTCTCATGAAGAATAAATGATCAGGCATTGAACACCCAGTAGACCTTGTATTAGGGTGTGCACACTGAGGGGAAGGGACTCACATTCAAAGGGCTTTGGTCGCTCTCGAGGGAAAAGGGGACACAGAGATTATAGCTCAAAGCTATCAAGGTTCTAAAGTGTTTTTGAACCTCATCTTTTGTCATTTGTGGTACCTCCTGAGACAGCTGTAAGGTTTTTGTTGCGTTTGTTTTCTTAAAGTTATCTTCAGGATGAAATTTATTCCAAACTTCACTTGGGAGACAGAGGCAGGTGGATTACTGTGAGTTTGAGGCCAGCCTGGTCTACAAAGCGAGTCCAGGATAGCTAAGGCTACACAGAGAAACCCTATCTCAAAAAGAAAAGAAAGAAAAAAAGAAAGAAAGAAAGAATTCCAAACTTAATTTGGGATAGAATCTTTTTACCTGCTATAAATTCTACCTTTCTTCTAGGAAATTTGTTCTGAAAAAGCAAAGTATTCTTTTGACAAATTTACATTTTCTGGGAAAATTAATTACCCTCTCGTCCAATTCAGTCAAGAATGTAGTAACCTTTATGTAGCACTACTCCTTTTTAAATCAACACATTTACCCTCCCTAGTTAGAGAGAAAGTGGCGTTGGCTTTTCTCTTGCAGTGGTTATAATTAAGCTTTGCCATGTGCCCACAACTCAGTGCTAGGTTTGTTACTGTTGTTTTTACCCAAGGAAGAGCCCCAAAGGGCCAGGTGAAGTTGGCTTCAAGAATAAAAGAAAGGAGACCCGTCTTTATCTCCACTGTTTGGCGGGAAAGGAGAGCCCCAAGGGAAGGTGGACTCGGAGGCTGGTTGACAGTTTTGACATCGGTTGCTGGGCAGGGGAGGGGTGCTGTATGCTAAATTTAGGGACTGACCACAAAGAAAAAAGAATTAACGAAGAAGCGCATTGGAGTTTGGTTTTGCTTGCTTCTCTGTTCATCAGATTATCAATTTACTGCTCTGAAAATATCACCTTTAACGGCTTAAAAGGTGCCATCTAAATGTAGCTTTTTTTCCTCCCACTTCGCTCTGTTGAGACAAATCACTATGAAATTCACATATGCACCGTTAACTCTGTCAATATAAAAATATAACACTAACTTGTCCAACTGGTTAATATTCATCTCACAACCTTTCTAATCTCTACTGGGTCCTGGTCCCTCTGTCCCTCCTTTCCTCATTAAGCCTTCTGAATATACATGAACCTGTCCTACACATTCCCCTCAAGTCTGACCTGTTCTGTTTATGCGCCTTTACTAAAATTCCACGCGATCTTTTGGTTTCATTTTCTGGAAGGTTCTGATGCACACCGAAAAACGGGTGCCTTATAGCTAATCACACTGCGGAGCTAGAGACCACCGGCACACAAGTCCACTGCAGTCCGTCGCAGCAACACCAAAAGCGGGCTCGGAGAGGCGCAGGTCACGGTCGCCTGCTCTCCCACTCTCCCCGCTCGCCCGCCCGCCGCGCCGTTCTTCCGAGCATCCCGCGAGGTCCGGGCCGGGGCGAGGGTTACCCCTGAAGGGCTCGCGGCAAGGTGGCCTCCGGGGGCTGGGCCGAGGGGACGACGAGGGTGCGGCCCGTCTCCGCAGATCACCGGGCCCGCCGCCGCCGAGTGAGTGACCGAGACCGCCACGAAGCGACTGCCACGTCAGGCCGACTTCACAGACCGGCGCGGGCGGTGACGCAGCGGCGGCGGCGGCGGCGGCGCATCGGGCGGAACGTCAGCCCCGCAGGCCGTCCGCAGCCCGGCGCCCGGTTCGGAGACGCCCCGGCGGCCGGCCGGCCCTCAGGGAGGCGGACCCCGCGGCCCGCAGCTCGCCCGCGGTCGGTCGGGCTGGACTGGGCGGTGTCAGCCGAGGCCCTCGCCAGGCGAGACCCGGGCAGCCGCGGCGGCGCCGACGGGAGCGGCAGCGGGGAGACTGGCCATGGAGACCCGCTACAACCTCAAGAGCCCGGGTGAGCGGGGGCTGCGGGTGGGCCGGGTCGGACCGGGCGAGGAGGGGGAGCCCCGGGCTCACGGGCGCGGCGCCTCCGCCCGCTCGTGTCCGCCGGCCCTCGCGGCGGCCCGGGGTTCGCGCTTTACGCGAGGCCGCTGCCGGTCCCGGGGTGCAGGCCGCAGGGCGGGGCGGCCGCTGCGGCTCCCCTGATGTGCGGGCGTCTCCTGGTTCCTTGCCTCTCTTTCCCGGGAGCGGAGCTGGAGACAGCCATGCCAAGGGCAGGTGTCAAGGCGGCGTCGGCGGGTTCTACTGGAGGTATCCCTTGCTGGACCCGCATCCTTAGTTTCCCCCTCCGTCGCTGCCGACGAACTTTTTGTTCGGGGTTTGACTCACGTTTGAGGAATCTGCCGTTGGAATGTCCCATGTCAGTATTTGGGGGCGAATTTATAGACATAAAGATGTCTTGTAACTAAACACAGTTGAGCTGTGTACTTGAGAATAAACCATGATTTGGGGGAGTGAACTGCTAATACGTGTGAATGCATGAAGACAATGCCCCCCAGACAATCTTGCCCTCCAGTTATTTTCTGGTGCGTTAAGAACACTGCAACCCTCCCCCCACCCCACTATCAGTAGTCTAGTTTTAAGGCAGGTGTAATACAAATTACTGGATTCTATACATGGTCTTTGTTCTAAATGTACCTTGGTAATTTGTCAGGAAAAAAAACAAAACCAAAAACCCTCCCAGGAGCGCTAATTAATAAACCCCAGCGTATGCTGCTGTTTTAAGTTTTCTTTCTACACACTAGTTTCGACTTTAAGTCTAACATCCTTCTGGAAAGAGTGGTCGTTGTGAGTTTTGTTTTTTTTTTTTTTAATTTTCAGAATATATAAACGAAAAGCCCAAGGATATTGGCCCAACAGAATGTTGTTAGCTTGAATGCTGACAAGAAAGTGTCCTTAGGTAAATATAGTCAGTCATATTTTAGGGGGTTTGTTTAAAAATTGGCCATGCTTGTGCAAGAATTATATTTACACAGCTGAATTTTAACGGGCTACATTCTCTGTATTAGGCACATTACTTAAAACCTGAAGAATTAAAAAAAAAAAAAAGAGAAAGTCACATGAAGTAGAAAAGCTTTAATTTTGGTGCCAGAATGATCGAATTAGTTAGGCTCTTTTTTTTTTTTTTTTTTTTTTTTTTGAGACAGAGTTTCTCTGTGTAGCCTTGGCGGTCCTGGAACTTACTCTGTAGACCAGTTGGCTTTGAACTCAGAAATCCACCTGCTTCTGCCTCTCAAATGCTGAGATTAAAGGCATGAGCCATCACTACCTGGCTAAATTAGTTGGGCTTTAAAAATAAAACTGTGTAGTAAATTATACAGTGTTTCCTTAGGCATATGGCTGCTGTAGATCAGCAGAGGGACTTAGGCAGATGTCCAGAGAATAATTAGAAAATGTCAAAAATTGTTCAATGTTTTTTAAAAAAAGATTCCTTTTAATCTCTCTCTCTCTCTCTCTCTCTCTCTCTCTCTCTCTCTCTCTCTGTGTGTGTGTGTGTGTGTGTGTGTGTGTGTGTGCATTGTTGCTTTGTTTGCATGTAGGGCTGTGTGAGGGTGTCAGATCCTCTGGAAGTGGATCTATAGACATTTGTGAGCTGCCACGTAGGTGCTGGGAGAACTAGGGTTCTCTGGAAGAGTAGCCAGTGCTGTTAACCTCTTAGCCAACCTTCAAAAAATGATAACATTTAAGCAACTTTAGGAATTAAATACATTTCTACCTGGGCATGGTGATACATGCCTTTTATTCTGCAGTGGTAGGCAGATCTCTGTGAGATCCAGCCTGATGTGCATAGTTTACAAATTTCCAGAGTATGTTGAGCTTTGGTTGACTTTTGTATCTGTTTATAAATTCCATTCTTTTTTAGGTTTCCTCAATGATGGTGGTATTCTAAAAGCAAGTTTAAAAAAACTTTGCCACTGGTGTAGACGATTTTGAGTTAATGAGACGATGAGGTCGGTGACCCACAGGACTCGCTGAGAGGTGGAGAAGCCTGGTGATAGTGCTTGCTCTAAATAGTCTCAAATCTTTGTTATTTATAGGTTAATGACTATGTGAAAGGAAGTAATTAAAGCGTCCCACTTCCTATCTGCCAGGTTGGGTTATCTCAGTGACATGGACAGGAAACTTTAAAAAGAGAAGACAATACAGACAGTGGTTAAAGAGTTGACTCGTGTAGCTGGTAACTTTGTTCAGTTCCTGCCAGCCTAGAGTCCTCCTATTTGTACTTTGGTGTCAACCGAAGGAGGCTTCCCGCGAATCAGTTTCCAGCCAGCTCAGGCCCTTCTCAGCTGTAGACACATATGGTTACAGTGATGGAACATTTCTACACATCCCCACGGACTGAAAGTCTCTGCGAGTTGTAAAACCCACATTCACTGATAGCCTCACCTTCTTCAGACTTGTGTAGCTCCCTAAAATCCATATCCTGTGGATTCCCGGCACTCAAGGAGCTGCCGCCCTTCACACACCATCCCAAAGCCTTGAGCAGGCTAGGCAAACTGGTCCCCCGCTGAGATATCTACAGCGCTGGTGGCACCTTGAAGTTCTTGCTCCTTTACCTTACCCCAGCGGTGAATGGTGTCACTGTTGTCACCAGAGCCATTGAAACAAAGGTGGATTTGGTCTCTTCTCAAATGGACAGTGTTTCAGCAGCAATCCCTTAGCAGCCAACAGCTAAGTTGGGTAGCTTGCTGGGTCGGGTTGGTCGGAAGTAACCCGTGCTTGCGTTTCCAGCTCCATCTTTGCCTCTCTTAGGCTGCTTTGCATTTTCACCTGAACCACTCTCCAGTTGTGTTGTCTTCATCCCTATTGGAGCCTCTGTTTGGAATGCTTTCCTTTTAACTCACCCGAAATTCCTATTCCTGAGGTGTCCATAAGGCTCAGCCTTCTCAGTTCCCTCAGGTACCTAGGCCGTCCTCAGCTCTGCTCCACCTGGTCAGTACTGTCACATTGCTATATGCATGTTAAGCAGGGAGCGCTTCTCTCTTGACTCACACATTCTTCAAGTGTGTTTTGTTCATTTTGTTTATATTTTAAATTAATTTTATTTTTTATATGTGGGAATACCTGAGTGTGGCTGTGCATTCTGTGTGAGCCTGGTGCTTGCTGAGGCCAGAAGAGGGCATTGGGCCCTTTGGAACTGGATTGTGACCGTCCATGTGGGTGCTGGGCATCAAATCCTTGTCCTCTGGAAGAGTAGCTGCTGCTCCTAGCTGCTGAGCCATCTCCAGCCCTCTGTTTTGTTTTCCTTTTTAACATTTATTTAGTGTGTATGTGTGTGTGTGTGTGTGTGTGCGCGCGCGCGCGCCCACGCACTATGACACTCAAATGGAGGTCAGATACAACCTGCTGGAGTCAGGTCTCTCCTTCCATCATGTGGGACTCAGAGATCGAACTCATGTTGTCAGGGTTGGTGGCAAGTGCCTTTGCCTAATGAACATCTCTCTGTTTTTCTTTTGTTTCATTTTTTGTTTGTTTGTTTGCTTTTCGTTTTTCGAGACAGGGTTTCTCTGTGTGGCCTTGGCTGTCCTGCACTTGGTTTGTAGACTGCTCATAGAGACCCCCCTGCCTCTGCATCCCAGCTGCTGGGATTAAAGGTGTGTACCTGGCTTCTTTAATTTTTTTTTTAAAGAAAATATCTTTGTAGTGTCTTTGTAAGCAGAAACATTAGTTCTTATACATTTGCTGACGTCCCTTCTCCTGAGAACAGGAAGGGGAAGTTGGGAGCATCATTTGGGTTCCTGATGGGAATCTCTAGTTTGCTGCCTCCTGAGCCATAGTGTGTCTTAGGAACTGACGACATTATGATACCGCCTTTCCAAGAGAAACTGATGTTTGGAAGACAGTGGCCTATAAAAGATCCCTTTAGTTTTACATTTTGACCCTAAATTTAGTGTAAGTACAGTGAACTAGCTGAGTGAAAGAAGAGGGCAAATGCTGGGCCCATGGAGCCTACAGTCTTGATCCAGAGAGACCAAATGGTCTCCAGAAAAGCAAAACTTAAGAGTAGGAATGCCGGGCTGGAGAGATGGCTCAGAGGTTAAGAGCATTGGCTGTTCTTCCAAAGGGCCTGAGTTCAATTCCCAGCAACCAGATGGTGCCTCAGAGTCATTTAGAGTGAGATCTGGTGCCCTCTTCTGGCCTGCAGGCAGAATACTTATACATAATAAAATAAATAAATCTTAAAAAAAGAAAAAAAGAGTAGGAATGCCATTATCTTTCCTTTATGACTGATGTTGTCCCTCACAGTTAGAGGAAACAATCTTGCTGGGAGACAGAGATGGGGGAGGGCGGGGGGTTAACATAGGCACTGTGGTAGAAGCAAGAGACAGTGGTCAGCAGGGACAGATGCTCTAGCTTTAGTTGCTTGGTAGCACTCTGCACTTGGAACCAGAATGGTTTTGTTTTGTTTTGTTTGTTTTTGTTTTTTGAGACAAGGTTTCTCTGCATAGCCTTGACTGTTGTGAACTTGCTTTGTAGACCAGGCTGGCCTCAAACTCACAGTGGGCTGCCTGCCTCTGCCTCCTGAGTGCTCGATTAAAGGAGTGTGCCACCACGCCTGGCTCATTTTTATGTGACTTTAAAACAAGAAGTTATGGCTAATTTCTGTCTTGGTTATTTCTTGTTGCTGTGATGAAATATTCTGACAAAAGCAACTGCAGGGAGATTGGATTATTTTTGGCTCACAGTTCAAGGTTAGAGTCCATTGTAGTGGGGAAGCCATGGCCGCAGGAGGTTGGAGCATGCAGTCACATTGCATCTAAAGGCAAGTGCAGAACATTGTGAATGCTTATGCTCAGTTACTGTCTCCTTTTGTTTAAAGTATGGTTCAGGACCCTAGCTTAGGCAATAGTGGCATCTACAGTGAGTGGGTCTGTCCACTTCAGTAATCAGATCAAGACCATCTCTTGGTTATGACCAACAACTTATCTCCCAGGTGATTTTTATACCTCATCAAATTGACATGAAATTAACTATCATAATACTGGGTTTTCAACCTGGCAGTACCTAGAATCACCTAGCAGATGAGCCTCTGAGCAGTTCCTGTGAAGATTGTATGGGTTAGGTTAGCCTTAACTGTGGGAGGCACCATTCCATGGTCTGGGCTTCTGGACTGGGATAAAAAGGAAGCATAGGATGAGTGCTAGCACTCAGCTCTCCGCTTCCTGACTGTGGGTGTAGGCTAAGCAGCTAGCTGTTGCATGGTTTTCCCACCATGAAGAACTGTACCTTGTGAGCGGGGATAAACTCTTCTTTAAGTTGCTTTTGTCTGGGTATTTATACAGCCACAAGAAAAGTAATGCAAGAAGACTTTGGTCCTTTTCTTTAAAATTATTATTTGTACTGGCTGGTTTTGTGTCATAAGCTAGAGTCATCAGAGAGATGGGAGCCTCAATTGAGAAAGTGCCTCTATAAGATCCAGCTGTAAGACATTATCTTAATTAGTGATCAGTGGGGGAGGGCCCAGCCCTGGGCTGGTGGTCCTGGGTTCTATAGGAAATCAGGCTGTGCAAGCCATGGGGAGCAAGCCAATAAGCAGCACCCCTCCATGGCCTCTGCATCAGCTCCTGCCTCCAGGTTCCTGCTGTTTTAGTTCCTGTCCTGACTTCCTTTGGCAATGTGGAAGTGTAAGCTGAATAAATCCTTTCCTTCTCAATTTGCTTTTTGGTCATGGTGTTTTGTTGCAGCAATAGAAACCCTGAGATGATGATGACATCCTCCTCCTCCTCCTCCTCCTCTTCCTCATCATCATCATATGCATGTGCAGTATGCAGGTGTGCATGTGCATGCGTGTCAAGGTGAATGTGTGGCAGTCAGAGGACAGCCTCAGTCAGTTCTTGCTTCTGTCTTGTGGATGAGGACTCTTAGTTGCTGTTTTTGCTGTGAGCTTTAGTTGGCCTGCAAGCATCCAGGTGATTTTCTTGTCTCCACCTCGTCTTAACACAGGAGTGCTGGATTTACAAACATGTATGCTACTGCCACTGCGGCTAGCCTTTTCCCTGAGTCCTGGGGATTGAACTGAGATCGTCAGGCTTGCTTGGCATGTGTTCTTACCTGCTGAGTCATCTTAGCAGCCTTCAGTCTTTCTCCTTGGCCCCTAGATGGGAGGCTTCTCCACACTGACCTTTTCAACCAAAACAGTTACCTATTGGTTATTTTTCATATTAGGGTTCTGATTAAGCTTTTCTTTGAATAAAAGATTTTGTCTTATGTCAAATTCATTTACAAATATCACCAGTCACAGCTCCAGATTCTTGGGAAGAGAAATGTTGGAAGACTTTAACGTTCATTCATTGTATTTGAATAATCTCTGTTCTAAGCTGTGAGAAGACCAAAGTGACATAGAGCCTTACAATACTTATCAGAAATGACGGGTTAAACAGATCCTGGGGGACAGTGTCAGGACAACACATAGCAAGAGCCTCAGCCTTGTTGGTCTCAGGGCAGTGGGTGACCGACCTCACTGGCCGTTAGAGTCATTTGAAGACGATTCCTAGTCTGTATTCTACCTCGGATACTATTTGCCCAGATGAGGACGGGTGGGTAAGTATCACGTGGACCTTCCTGCAGAAATTACTGAAAGGTGGGCCATGGTGATGCGTCCCTTTCATCCTAGCAGTCAGGAGGAGTGACAGGTCAGAGGCAGGTGAAGCTCTCTGTGAGTTCCAGGCCAGCCAAAAGGCTGCATAGTTAGACCACTTGTCTCAAAAAACAAACAAAAACCCAAAATGAAACAAAACGACAGTAACAAACGACATTGCTTGTATGTGAGAGCCAGTCTAGGTGGCACAGGTGTCTGAACAGGTTTGCAAGCAGAGGAAACTAAGTAAGGAGGTCTGGAGCAGAGAGCAAGTGAGGCGTCTCTGAGAAATGAACAAAGTTGAATGTCTAGAATTTGGAGCAAGAGGTTGTGTCAGATATGTATGTCTCTAATACAGACTTGATCATGCTGTATTAATATTTATTGCCTTCCAACTCTGAGGTCTCGGTGCCCTAGAATTTTATGATTGTAGCTGCCACACCTAGCACCTAGTAAATACTTGAAGTATTTGATAAGTGGGCAAATTCTCAGACTAGGAAATGGAAAAGAATAGGAAGATTGTGAAGTAGAAGTTTGGTTTTGTCATATGAAACAGCCCTGCTGTGTGGCCCTGGCTGGCTTCAAGCTTGAAAGCTTCCTGTTTTGGCCTCCTGAGTTCAGGGGTTCCTGGTGTGTGCCATCACTCCTGGGGAGGAACTTTTTTTGGGAGGTGGGGTTCCAAGACAAGGTTTCTCTGTATCCTTGGTTGTCCTGGACTCACTTTGTAGACCAGGCTGGCCTCGAACTCACAGTGATCCACCTGCCTCTGCATCCCTGAGTGCTGGGATGACAGGCGTGCACCACCATGCCTGGCTGGAACTTTTTTAAAGCATAGATTTAAAAAAAATCTTAGATTCAAATGATACAGTTTGAAAAGCAGCTCCAGATTGAGCTGGCTCTGTGCATGGGAGTTGCTTTCCTATTAGCCTGTCTCTCTACCACGCTAACTTTTTTTTTTGTACATTTCATATTCATTCCTCTGCCTGTTCAGTCTCTTCTGTAGAGCTACCTGTTTTTTTGTCTAGAACTCAGAGACCACCTGCCTCTGCCACCTGAGAGCTGGGGTTAAAGGGGAGCACTGTCACAGCTGGCTAGAAAGGTTTGTATTAGTCAGTGCTGATCACTTAGAAAAGTGTATTTTAAATATCTCCATTTTCTGGATTTTCTTTTAGCTGTTAAACGGCTGATGAAAGAAGCGGCAGAGTTAAAAGACCCAACAGATCATTACCATGCCCAGCCTCTGGAGGTCAGTCTCTGTGTCCGTCTTCCTCAGGATGCCTTAGTATCTAAGACAGCTCTAGGAAGGACTGTGTTTCCATTGCTTGGCTTGTTAATGATGTGTGTGACATTGTTACTGACCCACTTTAGTTCCTGAGTGCTTCATTGGCCTTTCATCAGGTCCCTGAGGCAAAGCTGATTTAGGGTCTCTGTAAGTGAGTTCCAGATACTAACTTGGTGCTGAGGGAGGGAGGGTAGTAGGAAGGACCCCAGACACTATGGCAAGAAGCCTCCAGCCCCGCAGGGGTCTCTGCAGCGACCCTGGGCTTTTGCCACAAACTTCTCTACCTTGTGTTTTCACCTGTGAAAGGATACTGAATGTGCAGGTCAGGTTTTCATGGTAATAGGGAAGACACAAATTCCATAATGTGTGAGAACTTTGAGAATTGAAAAGTAACTTAGTAACTGTGTCATGACATATAGCCAGTCTATTAATGTTACTAGCCAGTTATACATAATGAGGAATACTTTGTAAAGATTTGTTAAAATGACTCAAATTTATACTAATGACTTGGCTATATTTTTGTAATTGGTGTTTTAATTAAATGAATCTTATATATAATAGGACTCAGAATTTTTAACTTATTTGGTTTAAAAAGATTTTAGCTTTTATGAAAGATAAAATTTACATTAAACAACCCCCTTTTTATTAATGACTTTGAGACATTTTGAGCATTGAAAGTATTATATCACTATTAGGAAGCATTTGATTTTCTTCACCTGAAATTTTTAATGTTACTATTGATAAAAATGATAAAATTTAAATGTTCTTGGCCCTGTGGATTCTTGTTCTTGTTTAGGATAACCTTTTTGAATGGCACTTCACAGTTAGAGGGCCCCCAGATTCCGACTTTGATGGAGGAGTCTATCATGGACGCATCGTTCTGCCACCAGAGTACCCCATGAAACCACCCAGCATTATTCTGCTAACGGTAAGAGCTCTCGGCTTTTCACAGTGCCTGTGGGCTAGGCTCTGTAGCCATCTGCAGCTACACTCAGCTTAGTCACATGCAATGAAGTAGAATATTGCTCTCATTTTTCCTTCAGAGCCTAGACCATGGTACTTTTTCCTCAGAATAATTGAGAGGAAGCTGATGCATCTGTGAAGTACAGTGATAGTAGTGAATGTATAAGTGTCGAAGCTCGCTTGTTAGGAGTCAGTGAACGAGGGTGTGAGGAGTGCTACAGAAACCTTAATAAATGTTATTTAGTTTTTTTATATCTTAGAATTTCTACCTTTGTGTGTTTTATTTTCATGTGGAAGAATATATACTATTGCTATATTAACTCTCTTGATTGCTAAGCTTTCCTTCCCCCACTTGTTTAGTTTTTTCCTAATCATGAAAAAATACAACACACACACACACACACACACACACACACACACAAACACAATGGTCTTTTTGTTGCCTTATTTCTGTCTTTGATAATCTTACTGCTGTGTAGGCTATTGCAGTCCAGTTTCACAGATGTTCTCTGTTAAAGCGTGCTTTCTCCGCTGATCTGAGAACTGCCATGGCTTCTCAGACTTCATCCTGCTGCAGCGAGGCAGCTCTCTGGGACACGAGGTGCTCATCCACAGGAGCGGACTAGCACAGCTGTCGCTGCACTTTGGAGAATGTAAAAGGCATTTGATTTAGAGACACTGGCCAGGGCTCTAACAAGTGCCCTTTCCATCTTAGTGCATGTAGGTCATATATTGTCTTTGAAATTTAGCTTTTGTTCCTGTCAAGTGGAAGGATGTTTTGGCAAATACAGCCACATCCTAAAGTTGCTGGCATCTTGAAGCTGCTTAACAAGTACTGGGTCTCCCTGCTAACGTTGATGTTGGTGTAAGGCTGGGGCTGCCCTTTAGGCTTCCATCTTGGGACTCACTGCAGTTAACTGGGAGCAACAAATGTGTGTGTGTGTGTGTGTGTGTGTGTGTGTGTGTGTGTGTGTGTGTGTAGTAGGTACCAGCTGAAGCAGCCGCACCCTCCTCAGGGGTCAGTGTTGCCTTCTCATTCTCATCCTCCCTTAAAGCCACTTCCAGCTGTGATTCAGGAAGTGGTTCTAGAACATGACCCAGGAGTGTCCAGGAGGCAGGACCGAGTCGTCTCCTCCCAGTGGAGTGCTAGTTCTGTCTTAGTGTCTGTTCTTTCTCAATTTCTTCCTTAATGTTGTGGCTACTTCACCTGCTCAGGACAGCAGCTGCTTTTTATTTGTGAGTTAGCTTCAGCAGTCACCTCTGAAAGGACAGTAGGTGCCAGGAGTCTCTTAGTCTTTTCCTCTTTTCTTTCTTCCTTCCTTCCTTCCCTCCCTCTTCCTTCTTTCCTTTTTTTATTTTTTGAGACAGAGTTTCCTTGGCTGTCTTGGACTTAATTTGCAGACCAGGCTGGCCTTGAACTCACAGAGATCCACTTGCTTTCCTGCCTGCCTCTGCCTCCCCTAGTGCTGGGATTACAGGTGTACTCCACTGTGCCTGGCTTAAATAAGACTTTTGCAGTTTTTAAAATGTGTTCTTTATTTCTAAGGCCAATGGACGATTTGAAGTAGGCAAGAAGATCTGTTTAAGTATCTCAGGACATCATCCTGAAACCTGGCAGCCTTCATGGAGCAGTGAGTATTAATGAATATAAGATCCTGTCACTGTTTAGTGTATACAAATGAATTATACTCTTTTGAGATTGAAGATGCTTTGGCCAATCTGTGATACACTGAGAAATTAACAAGAATACCTTTCAATGTAGGTTCGTACATTAGTTTATAAACTCTCACTTGTATCTCTTCTCAGAACCTTCAGATCTTTTTCCAGAGTAAACCTAATTCCTCTTAAAATGCTTATTTTGTCTGTGTCTCTATTTGTGTACTTGTTTGTGTGCAGATGTGTGTGAGGCCAGCAGTTGTGGGGTGTCTTCGTCAATTCTCTTCTACCCTATGTCTGGAGGCAGTCTCCCTCTGAACCTGGAGCTTGCACATTTTGTTAGACTTGATGGCCAAGCCAACCCCCAGGAGTCGCCTGCCTCTGCCTCCCAAGTGCTGGGGTTACAGGCGTGTGCCACTATGAAGCCCTTTTTTATTTCTTAAAACAAACACACTGAAAGCACAAGAGTGCTCAAGACCAAATTTGGTCCCCAAGCTTGCACTGCTGATCTGGTTCCTAATGCAGCGCCTACCCCAATCCCACCCCTCCCCCAGCCCTGACCCCAGCCCATCCCGGCCCCTCCCCCAGCCCTGACCCCAGCCCATTTCACTGAATTATGTTACCTTTCTGTTTCAGTAAGGACTGCATTGCTGGCCATCATTGGGTTTATGCCAACTAAAGGAGAGGGAGCCATAGGTTCTCTAGATTACACGCCCGAGGAGAGAAGAGCACTTGCCAAAAAGTAAGTTCCTTGTTAGAGCCGAGTGGTATTAGTGGTTAGCAGTGTTACGTATCTTTCTCTGCTGTCCCCTTGCTTAAGGATCCAGTCTTAGCATTGTAGAAATCCAGTTCTGCAGATTTCCTCAGAGTGGAAACTTGTGATCAGTCACAGGGTTTCACTTGATGTCCATGTCAGACAGGTGCTTTTCCACTGAGCTGTACTGCCAGTCCAACTATCTCATTCTTTTAAACGTAGTTCATGGGCTGGAGAGATGGCTCTGTGGCTAGGAACACTGGCTGCTCTTCCAGAGGACCTGGGTTTGATTCCCAGCACCCACATTATGGTTCCTAACTATAACTCCTACCCCATAGGCTCCAGCTGACTCCACCTTCTGGCTTCTGTGGCCACAGGAACATATATGATGTACAGATGTATATGCAGGCAAAACATCCATAACACATAAAAAAATAATAATTAAGAATAAAGTAGTTGGTAACGGTCTACTAAGAGTTGTTTTTCTCCAGTGGGAGACATACCTCCTGGGAAGTATTACTGCCCTTTGTCCCACTTCAGACAGCATCACAAGTGGGAAGAGCCAGAGCCATTGTTTATGTACAGTTGTTTGCAGGATCAACTCCCTAGGTGGTAACGGAACCCAGCTCATGGCAGATAAGAGGAGGATCTGGGATAAAATAAAGGAAAAAAATTTAAAGGTAGTAATATGGTAATACTGCCTTCTCAGGGTTTTGTTATTTGTTTTCCTCTTTTTGGTGTATTTTTATCTACATATCATAATAATTCATTCACTTTAAAGTGCTGTTTTCTTTCAGTAGTGCTGAGATGATGGAGACAACCTCGCCCTTTTTGAGACAGGGTCTCACTGTATATCCCTGGCTGTCCTGGAACTCACTTTGTAGACCAGGATGGCCTTGAACTCACACAGATCCACCTGCCTTTGCCTCTCCAGTGCTGGGATTAAGGGCATGCACCACCACACCTGGGTACAATAGTTGGTTTGATACATTTTCTGTGCTGAAGTCTTCTGCCTACACCAGTTGTGAAGCTGAGGATGACCTTGAACTCTTTATCTTATTCCTCCACCTCCCAACTGCTGGGACCACCGGTGTGCAACACCAGTGTGCACTCTACAGTGCTTGGGATCATGCCAGGGCTGTGTGTGTGCTAGGCAAGCCTTCTACCAATTGAGTCACACCCCTGCCCTTAGTGCGGTTTTGGCTCCATCTAGAATACAAAAGGGTGGTGGGAAAGCAAGTACATCTAACGAAACAGTGTAGTTGTAGGTCTACTCTGCCTAATGTAACTGGTGACTCAGCCTATCTGAAGTTTTCCCACAAGTTGTTGCAAATCTTTCATCTGTATTCCTGCGTAAGTGAATAGCATAGGTGAATATTTTCTAAGTAATATCTGTAAATTGGCTGTGTGTGTGTGTGTGTGTGTGTGTGTGTGTGTGTGTGTGTGTGTGTGAGAGAGAGAGAGAGAGAGAGAGAGAGAGAGAGAGAGAGAGAGAGAGAGAGAGAGAGAGAGAGAGAGAGACTTTTTTTTTTTTGAGACCGTCTTACTATGAAGCCGTGGCTGTCCTGGAACTCACTATTTAGACCTGGCTGTCCTTGAACTCACAAGTTCTGGCATTAAAGGTGTGTGTCAACACACCTGGCCATAAACTCTATTTTTAATTGGCTTCTTTGCTGTTTTATATGTTTCTGCTAGGAGATAATTGGAGCTTTATATTAGACTTTTTCTGCAGACTTTGAATGGGCTCATGATCTGTGTTCTTGAGGGTAGTATCATACAGTCTAATAGACAGTTTATATAAATATGCTTCCACTGTAGAGCTGAAGCTCTATTCTTTAGATAACTTATTTTTTAAAAATGAAATCTAAACTTTTTTTAATGAACACTTTTACTTATCTGAGAACTAATACTGCCTCGATTGTCTCACAGCCTATAGATAGATGACTGTTAGTGGTTTTTTCTGTTAGTTATTTAGTATCTAAGTTTTTTAAAAAAGATTTATTTATTTTTGCTTTATGGATATCTTGCCTGTGTGTGTGTGCATATGGCTGTGTGTTGTGTGTGCAGTGCCTGTGAAGGTCAGAGAGGGTGTTGGGTCCCTGAGAACTTAAGTTGCAGGTGGTGGTTACCTACCATGTGGGTCCCGGGAGTTGAAGGCCAGTCCTCTGGAAGAGCACTTAGTGCTCTTAAGTGCTGAGCATCTCCAGCCCCTGTCTGAGTGTCTCAATAAAGGTGAATTGGTACTCTACTGTTTGGGCCGTGCTCACTGAACAACATTGTCTCCTACCAGATCACAAGATTTCTGTTGTGAAGGCTGTGGCTCTGCCATGAAGGATGTTCTGTTGCCTTTAAAATCTGGAAGTGATTCAAGCCAGGCTGATCAAGAAGCCAAAGAACTGGCCAGACAAATTAGTTTTAAGGTACTCTAAATTCCTGAACAGATCCGCTTGTGGAGCCTTTTTGTTTACTGTTGAATTCTAGGTAAGAAGGAAAGTAATATATTTTGGATTGAAATTTTGTAAATAATGTCTTCACATTATGAAACATGTAAGCTGTGCTCAGGAAGGCCTTTGGGGCAGCAGTTAAAGCTAGACTAGCATAAAGACTGCATCCGGATCTCAACTTTGCAGTTTACTGGCAGTATGCTGACATGTCCGACATAGTACTTTACCATCATGTGCCCCCTTTATCCCTGTAAATGACAATCCTACCTCCCTGTGGGACTTTGTCAGGATATGGTAATTAGCACATGTGGTACATGTATTATAGGTGCATTTAGAACCATCTCCAGTGCTTTATAAATTCTAGTTCTTTTTGAACAGACTAGGCAACCTCACGTCCAAGAAATAACTGCTGTTAATATTTTGGCATATTTCCCTTTTTCTGCATATTTTAACCAAATATAAAATTTACAAGATATTTTACTCCTTTGAGTAAGCACACTCATGTTTCTGGAGTTTAACTAAGCTGTATTAAGCAGTGTGCATCCTCTCACCTGCTTTCCTGCCCTCTGCTTCTGGTCCAGTTCTCGGGAGTTTTCTTTTGGTTCCTTTCTATGATTCCTATTATACTTAACATCTTTTCTCTGAAGATCTTAGGGTCAGATGTGTTTTGAGTATTGTGATTTCCCAGATTCGAAAAAAAATACATACAGCTGAAGTTGACTGTTACAGTAAAGCCTGGTCAACCTGGGACTGTTGACTACTGTTACAGCCCAGGTAGCCTCACAAGCTACATCAGACTTTATATATGAATCGCCCGAAGCTCTAGTTTGCAGAGATCTTAGACGTGTGGTCGGGAGCCATGGGTGGTGGTGGCCTTAGCAGCTGCCTGAGGACGCAGGTTGTCTCCTTGTCCTCCTGTCACACCTAGATATAGCAGCTGCCAGCACGCTTAGCCGGCTGATGGTAAATATGAGAGGAGCAAAGGAAATAAAGTCAGGAGAGGGGATTAGATGGTTGTTAATACGTTTCTTCTTGTAACACTGCTCTTGGGTATATCTTATTTATAGGCCGAAGTCAATTCATCTGGGAAGACTATCGCTGAATCAGATTTAAACCACTCTTTCTCACTAAGTGATTCACAAGATGATTTACCTACAACATTCCAGGGTGCTACAGCAAGCACATCGGTATGGCTCTTATCTTTTAATACACACAACACACACCCACCCACACACACACACACACACCCCACATACCCACATACCACACTACACCCCCCGCACACACACTACACACACACTACACACATGTACACCACACACACACTATACCTCGCACTCTACAACCCCCCCATACCACACATATAACATACACACAACACACACATATATACCACACAGACACATGCACACATACCTCCACACTATATACCATATACCATGTACCATATACATACCATACACACCACACAGACACGCACATACCACACACGTACACACTGTATATATACCACACACATGCACACACTTGTTTGGAGTAAGATAAGATTCTAGATCAAATACTGAAAATTATGTTTTTGGGGTCTTTTTTTTTAGTAGTAGGACTAGCCCAGCTGCCCCACTAATTATGTTGTTTGGAACAAATCTTTCTGGGCATCAGGTTTCTTTGTTAAGTGGGGTTGGATGAAATAGTTTCTAAGTCTTGTTGTTGTTTGAGAATGCTGTGATTTCTTTAAAGTCAGTGTTAACACAGGGCTAGCCTAGATAAAACATGAGCACTAATAGCTTTCTGGTATTCTAGGCACTGAGTGGTAAATCCCCTGAGCCACAGTCCTGCCGTAGTTCTGCCTGGTGCTCTGTCACATGTGGCTATCTAAGTTTAAATTCAGTCACATTTAGTGAAGTCAGCCACGCTGCCCCTCAGGCACACTGGCTGTGTCCTAAGCTCTCTGCAGCACATGACTAGCAGCTTACACACAGAACTTAAATTCTGCTCCTGCTGCCCTGTTGAATTGCTGCCTGGTGTGGAGTTAATGACCAGGCACTGGATGGAAGAACAAGTGTCTATGGGTGGTGATAGCTCTGCTCTGACCCATTGCTTCAAAAAGTGGCTCAGCACAGGTGATCAGAGAGGCTGATTAAAAAT
The DNA here is from genome assembly GCF_964271855.1 of Acomys minous. Lineage (NCBI taxonomy): Eukaryota > Metazoa > Chordata > Mammalia > Rodentia > Muridae > Acomys > Acomys minous. Next base: position 139,526,631 of record NC_140483.1, read on the forward strand.
ATTGCTGTCGTAGTGCTAAATAATGAGTATTATGAGGAGAAAATACATGGTTTGACTTAACATGTATACATGATGAACTTATGTCTTTTGGAGTCAGCTTTGTTACAGATTATTTGACTAGGAAGCCACATCTTAAATTCCCTCGGGTCTGTAGAAGGCATTTACTGATTGGTCAAGGGAGTTGTGCACATGCTACTATGTATGAATAGACCCGGCATTAAACTTAGGTCATCGTGCTTGGCAGCAAGCACCTCTATGTACTAAGCCATCTCACTGGCCCGATAGTACTTCAGAGGTCAGAAAAAGAAAAAGAATCTACTATAAAGTGGGACTAAATACCTTTGAGTGGCTTTCTTTTACTTGAGTGGCTTATGTGTAAAATGGGCACATAAATATGCTTTAAATCTGTCAAGTGCCTTGTTACCTACTCCAGTTAATACTTATTTTAGTTATCATTTGCTTTGTCATTAGTAAATGTCTATGGCTTAGTGTTTTATATAGTTAGTGGACTAGGAAAAATACCTGAGAGTAGCTTGTGTTCTTTATTCTGTCAGCTTCCTGGTCCCACCCAGGGATTGAAATTTGGAGTAAGCCATTCTGTCTATACGAAAAATCACTCCAGGGCTGGTGTAATGGCCCAATGGGTAAAAGCATTTGCCACACAAGTCTGGCAGCCCAAGTCAACCCCTGGAGCCCACATAAAGGTGGAAAAGGACCAACATCTCAGTGTTGTCCTCTGACTTCCATAGTGTGACATGGCACATGACCCACATATATCATGTGGATGTACATCTACAGTAAATAAGTGAATAAAAATTTAAAAGCATTTAATATAAAAAGCAAACAAAATCACCTACTGTTTGTTATTGTAAACATCACTATGACTATAAATATTTTAGAAAGGAAAAATTTAATCATTTCATAACATTTCATCAATATTTAACTACTTGTTCAAAAGGCACCTGAAATATAGAAACCTAAGTAAAACATTTATATAAGCTTTTTTTTTTTTTTGGTTTTTTGAGACAAGGTTTGTCTGTGTATCCTTGGCTGTCCTGGACTCACTTTGTAGACCAGGCTGGCCTCGAACTCACAGCGATCCGCCTGCCTCTGCCTCCCGAGGGTGGGAATAAAGGCGTGCGCCACCACGCCCGGCTATATAAGCTTTTTTTTGCGGCCAGGGGGGTGGGGTTCAAGACAGGTTTTCTCTGTCTGCAGCGTTGGCTGTCCTGGAAGTCACTCATAGAGATCCTCCTGCCTCTGCCTCTTGAGTGCTGGGATTAAAGGCGTGCACCACTACCACCCAGCAATAAGCGTTTTCGTTAAAGCACATGCACTAAATATTGGGCATCAATTGATTCATTTCTTCTGTAGTACAGGAATCAAACCTAGAGTCTTATGTGGCCTGGGTTATTTTTTAAAAAGGCATGGTCTTGCTACGTACTCCAAGTTAGCCTTGAGTTTACCAGTCCTCTTGCCTCAGCCTCCCAAGTTCTAAGATTACCAGCATGTTTTAAGGAGTGTTTTCTAAATGTATTAGTCATGCTAATAAGGAGGCTAAGAACTACTCTAAGTAAATTTACAACTTAGTTTTCGAACTTAAATCTGAATGCCTCAAAAGGATATGTTAATAGTAGCCATATTAGTAATGATTAACATTTACTAAGTAATTGTGTATCATAAGCACTTTATGTCATTAATCCATTTAATCCTCACAACTGCTGAATTGGATATTATCCTCATTGTACGGATGAGGGAGCTAAGAGTTAGGTTAAATAACTGGCTTAGGAACACACATCTAGTAAGCAAAGCTAGAGTAAAAATAATAAAGAGTCACTGTTTTGTCAATTTTACGGGCAGGATAATCCCCCTTAAACCAAGGAAAAATAATATACTCAATGAAAGTTTTCATATGAGCCAGTCTCTTAGGCGATAGTGGTACTGTCATCATGCTCTTCCCTTTAGAGCTGCTCCTCATGGGAATGGTGGTGTGCGCCTGCAGCCTTAGCATGGGGGGAGGCGGAGGCGAGAGGACCACATGTTCAAGGCCGGCTGAACCTCGTGAATCTGTTCTCTTTAAGCTTTAGTCCTTGGATCTACTGAACATGCTTGTGCTCTTAGCTGAGCAGCAGCAGGATGCGGAAGTTAGGCTGTAATGTTTCTGTATTGGCTGCTGTAACTCAAGTTCACTCACTGAATACTGGGTCACTTCCTATGTGGCATTCGTGAGGATATGGGGCCTCATATAACACAGAGCTCTTCAGTGCACTCTTCAATGGACAGATCGTCCCTTGGAGTCCTAGACTGTACAAGTCTGATTTTATGCAGCTTTTAATTCAGCATTAGTACAATTTCTTAACTCAATGTGGGTTAACTACATTTAACAAATTCCAAAGAATAATTTTAAGAAATTCAGTTTATGTAAGCTTTTTTCCTATACTAGGGAGCAAACCCAGTGTTTTGTGGATGGTAGGAAAGTGCTCTGCCACTAAGAGGCGCACCCTTGTATTTTGAAATGAAGTGTTGGTATGTGGCCCAGGCTGGCCTTGAATTTACCATCTTGTCTTCACTGCTCTTTGAGTGCTGCTATTTTGGCTGGGAGCTATCACACACAGTTAACATCTTTTTTCTTTTTCCTTTTCTTTCTTTCTTTCTTTCTTTCTTTCTTTCTTTCTTTCTTTCTTTTTTTCTTTCTTCAAGACAGGGTTTCTCTATGTAGCCCTGGCTGTCCTGGACTCCCTTTGTAGACCAGGCTGGCCTGGAATTCACAGGGATCCACCTGCCTCTGCATCCCGAGTGCTGGGATTAAAGGCATGCGCCACCACGCCTGGCCAGTTAACATCTTTTAAAGTTGAAATGAATGGCAGGTTTCAAATGGAAATTCTGCAAGTAACTTAGATCAGCCGTTTCCCCCTTATATTTAAAGTTTGTTGCCAGCACAAAGCTTAAGGGCTTTTTTTTTTTTTAGACAGGGTTTCTCTGTGTAGCCTTGGCTGTCCTGGACTCGCTTCTGTAGACCAGGCTGGCCTTGAACTCACAGCAATCCACCTGCCTCACTTATCTTAATGGCTAAAAGAAGTATTTGGATTATATTACTTGATTCTTTTCTGTTTACATTTTCTCTACTGGAAAGTATTTGAAAGGTCTTGTATGTAACTCGTGTTACACAGAGTAGAACATACATTTCTATATCTTTTCTCAAAGAATGAGTATGTTCTGGTGGTGACAGCTGCTCCCAGTGAGAGAATTAAAGGCCTCTGATGTAGCCGAGGCAGGCTAAGGAGTCTGTGTGTATGTAGTTCTGTGTTTTGTGCCTTCTTTGAGTGTGATACTGCCAGTTTTAGTATCTCCAAGGCAAACTTAAGATTTTAAAGCCCTTATGTCACATTATGATTGTCCCCTAACTGAGTAGTCCTGCTGACTGGAAGAAGCTGTCACCCGTGCTGTGGAGAAACAGCCATGTGCAGAGCACTGAGGCACTCACGTACCCACAGCATTCTTGACAACATCAAACACCCAATTCTAAGTTAAAGATACTTTTAGACTTGGGTTTAGTTCACTTGTCTGGGATTGTGGGAAGGGGTAAGCTGTGTTTGAAAACAAGCACACTTTTACAATAGTGATATGAAAAATTTGTGGTTAAATTATTTTCTTACTAGTGTTGATATGGTAAAGTAATACTGAGGAAGTCAGAGTCACAGAAAGTGTACTTTTTGGAGTTGGATTCTTTCTACCATTTGTAGTGAGTACTTTTCAAGTTGGAAACGGAGAACAAATTGCTTCTCTCCTCAGTCTTCCGACGGAAGAGCAGGGAGCAGAAGCTGCTGTTGCTGTGTTTGCTGTCACCTGTTGTTAAACAGGCCCCTCCACCTCACGGTGCTCAGGACATCACCGGCTTCTGGCTTATTCGTCAGGTGGTTCCTAGTCTCAGCATTCAGATGGCCTTTGGTAGATTTCCCTGGTCACATTGAATACTTCTAGGTATTCTCAAACTGTTAACAAGTGCAGATACAATTTATTTTATTTTACTAATTTCAAACAGATTTTCTTATCCTTTCCTAGTATGGAACCCAGAATGCATCTGGAGCACCCTTGCCACAACCTACCCAATCAGCTCCTAAGAGTACCTCCATGAGCCCTCGGCAGCGCCGAGCCCAGCAGCAGAGTCAGAGAAGGTCATCCACTGCCCCCGACGTCAGCCAAGGCCAGCCACCAAGAGCCAACCACACAGAGCACGGCGGGTCGGCCATGCTGATCGTCATCCTGACTTTGGCATTGGCAGCTCTTATATTCCGGCGAATATACCTGGCCAATGAGTACATATTTGACTTTGAGTTATAATGCTGGTTTGTGACTAAGAGCTGTGACTCGGTTGCTTCATTAAACATTCTGCATTGGGTATAACCTAAGGATTGTTTACAAGAAGATTATTTTGTACTTACCCTTCGTTACGTTTTTACTGTTACAGATTCACTGTGCTGTAGGCAGACACCCAGCTGTGCTCCAGCCGTCTGTGCTGCCTAAGTGAAGGGACTAGGAGCCGTGGTTCCTTGTCTGCTGTTTAACCTGTTTCACAAGCAAGTAGCTTACTGTGGCTGCTCACGCCCGAGCTGCTTCTCTATAGATTTGCAGTGCTTTTCTATGTAGTCCTTTGGAATTTTCAGATAAAAAGTGGTGTTTCCACATCAGGAGTATTACTGGCTACTCAGTACCAGCAGCTGGGTACTGTCCTCAGTGATGTACAGTTGGAGACTAACAAGTGGCCGAGGGACAGCAGGCTGCTCACTTGCTTCTTGAAAATGGCCACTTACAGGAAAGGCTGGGACTGCCCATTCTGTGGTTTTGTATTTGAAATTTGTTCAGTGAGAATACTTTTTATTTCAGACATTTATGAAAATCTTTGTTATATTCTTGTTTTTGGATATTACTTGAAGAGGAAAGACTCTGTAGCCACTTTGATATGTACCATCTCCAATATGCACACAAATGGAAAGCAAGCAGGCTTTCATAACCCTGTCTTAAGGAAGAAAGGGTCCAAGCCAAGAAATTATTTCATTTTTCTTTCACAAGTTAGGTGAAGAGATCTTAAAGTTTGGATCTTTGCTCTGCTTTTATCTGTCCATGCTTTGAATTATATGCTCATTTCTGTAATCACTGTAGCTTTTAATTAATTCTAGGAATAAGCATAATATTCAGATTTTAATAGAAAAACTCAGGGCCCAAGTAACAGTGATGAAGACAAATAAACTTTTATTTAGAATTGTTCACTAATCAAAGCCCAGGAAAGATTTCAATGGAAAGTTCGGCTCTACCTTAGAGCCAGCAAGCCCCCAGATTCTGACATCCAGTTCTGTCATCACAGTGCCTAGTGAGACTGCCTAAAACAATATTGCCTTCAGCGTGTTCCTTCAGCAGCCTTGAGGGCACTCTTGAAGACCCTGCATTGCCGATTGAACTGGTATAGACCATCCCTAGCTTTTAAATATGTCATGTTCTTAAAGTCCATTTATAAGTTTTTTTAAAGCACAGCTGAATATAAGTGGTATTTAGGTTAGCTCATATGTATTTAAGTACATGTGGGAGGGCACTTGTAAAGTCCTTATGTGGTTTTCACTAAATACAATTATGGGCAAGATAAAAAGAGCTCACAGCTGAGCATGGTAACACATGCCCTCAATCCCAGCACTCGGGAGGTATAGGCAGGTGGATTGCTGTGAGTTCGAGGCCAGCCTAGTATACAAAGTGAGTCCAGGCCAGCTAGGACTACACAGAGAAACCCTGTCTTGAAAAAAACGAACAAAAAACAAAACAAAACAAAACAAAAAGCCCTCAGCTTGCAAAATCATTTTAAAGGTGAGTTTAATTGTCAGTCCTATTATTTGATTTAGGGTCTGTTAACCACTGCACATAATTTCCACTTTTATTTTGGTAGTTGGGTTTTGTTGTTAAGTCAACAGCTAAATTTTTAAAGGCACTGTATGCTGCAACACAATCTTAAGTTTAATAGAGAAGCATTTTATAGCGTAGCATTGTTTCTCTCTGTAGAGAAGAACTGGCTACAATGGCTCATTTGCTAGCACAGGCAGTCTTCCTCCCAGCCAGACCTGGCCTGCTTTGCTGCTTTGTAATCCTCTGTCTTCCATGGGCACCTGTGCCAACCGCTGCAGACGCTTCTGTGATCTCACCCACTCTCCCCTAACTGGCTACCTCCTTATGTGTGTTGGCATTTTTTAGCACCTGATAACACACATCAAAGTGGTACATTTTGTTTCCCCTCCCCCCCATATGTTATCTAAAAATTGTCCTCCAACCCCTCCCTCCCACTGGGGTCAGTGAGCACACAGAAGGGGCCTCTATTGTCAAAGCCTGAGTTTAACTTCTTGGTTCCAGTATAAGGCCCAAACCATGTAGAAGGTAAAGTCTTAAATTCCCGTTTCCCCAGTTTTGAGATTTCAAAACTCAAGGCTTTTTCACTGAGCAGCACAGCACATGACCACACGTCAACATAGTTAAAATAGCATGCTTGAAAAAACTATGCCTGTTTCACTTGCCTAAGCCCGTGAGCCTGCCAGCTCTTCTGTTGTGGGCCTTTTCTTGTAGCACGTTACAGTTCCATGCTGCTGCTGTTTATCTACTTAAATAAATGATTTCATCATGTGTCTCAGTGAATTAAAAAAAAAAAAACTAAGTTATTTCTCGGTTTTACTCTGAAAATGACAAATTTCCATATTGCAGGAGAACAGGACCTCTGTCCAGCTTTGGCTTCATGAGGAAACACTGTATCTTGAGAGTGCCCGTTTTTATAGACCAGAATCTAAAACTTACCTAAGCCGTTTTACAGGGACTCAGGGCGAAGTGCTGAAACGCCTGCATCATTCTGTTAACTGTAAATAAGTGTGCAAGTGAACACAGAGTAACCTCACTGTCATGTGACTTCCTGAGACCATGCGTCCATCAAGCAGGGCACTATCCCCAGACCAAAAACCAGTTCACCCAAGACTATGTGAGTGAGCCAGTGAGTTCTCTGGGGCTACTACAGGGGCATGAGTGAAGTGAAGGCAGTGCCATGGAGGAAAATCGTATCTCCGCGTGGGTGGTGACTCGGAACAGCATCCCTGAGGCCTATGACGGGCAGCTCAGCCAACCGGAGTCTCACCGAGCAGCTGGTGCTTACGGGCCTTGAGTGTTGTTTCAGGAGCTTCCTAAGCCTTGCTGATTTCCTTTCCTTCCTGAGGCCCTCGAAGCCCCACCCCCTTCTTCCCTCCAAAAGAATGTTTCTGTTGGATGGAAATAGCAATGCTACTCTGACCAGGAGCAGTGAGTATATATTTCAACCATTGAAACTGGCAGGAAGTTGTTCAACCCAAAAGCTGTCTGAATACCTTTTGAATAGGTGTTGTTCAGAATTTGTTTGAGCTGCCCAATAAAACCAGTGACTACACTCACACCTTGTTTTGCCCAAAGGTTGTATTCTTTGCCATCTAATCTTACCTCTTGTCCACATTTTTTTTGGGTACCGTGTCGGGATCTTTCACCTCTTTGTGCTTATTGCCTCTGCTTTCATTGGCCACTTTCTAATTTGTGCCACTACCTCTGGCTCTCCAGTCTCGTGCCATTCTACAAGCAGCAAGCCTTCAATACACCTGCATCTGCCTCTTCCTAGTGCCTAAGCCCAATGGAAGCCGCACTGCTGTGCAGGTCCAGAGCTGTGTTTCCGCGAGAGCTGCTGGGATCCTCCTCTGAGCCAGAGCCGCCCCATCCATCTCCTGTTAGTACAGATGTTAGTTTTACCAAACTTGAGGTCACGGCCGGTAGCCCAAGAAACCAAGTTCAATGACTCATTTTTGAGAAACCATTAAACCAGCCAGATTAATAGTAAAAAAAAAACAAAACCAGATTTATTCAGTGTAACCACACTGGGAAGAGGGACAGAGAGAGCCACTTGCGGGGAGGAGTCTTGAAGTGAGATTAAAATGTAAGAACAGGGCCTGCAATATGCACATTAAAGCAGTCCGGGTCAAGGTGTGGGCCTTCTCCCTGTTAAACCATCGTTGTCTTGCCTTCAGTATCGTCCTGTAGTGTGGTCTGACAAGTTGTAAGTCTCTTTTTAGGAGAAAGGTGTCCCATTCCAGTGGGTACCTTCTCTTCTGCCAGCATAAAATTCCTGGGGGAATTCCCATTTGGGGGTGTTCCAACAATCTGATAATACGGTTGAAGGACACAAATGTCTCTAGAATAACTTCATTTCTACCAGCCCAGCTATAATTGCTACCGAATCCTGGATCTCTTCTGTGCCCCTGGAAGCTCTCACTGTCTCATGAGGTTAAAACACTGCCTTAGACCTCAAGGGCTCTAAGTGGACACCTGTTTCCTGAACCTTATGTTGCAAAGGAATCCCGTCTGTGTCACACAAAGCAAAAGTAACCCAGCCAGGCAGTTTCTCTCATGAGCAAGCACTCAAGGGCAGGCTGATCACTTAATTTCCCTAATGCAGGTGGTAGCCATACCTCATCCCGCTGTTGCAGCTCAACCCGATAGTCTGATGTGACTGGCTATTTCAAAATTGGCACAAAGGGCAAGAGGGTGGTAGTAAAGAACTGTGCAGTGGTTGTACCCTCTAAACCACCAGACTTACCATAGTGGAATTCAGGACATAGTTTATTTTCCTACTCCAGAAGACAGAGACACAGCTCCATTACATGCTCTGCGAGAACCTGGAGAGTCCTATCTTGTCTTAGAGACTTCCATTCAGGCAAGGAAAGACAGGAAGGAAGGAAGGGAGGGAAGAGATGAAGTAGAAGAGGAGGATTCTAGAATGAACCAGTGAGAATAAAATCTAACATATATCTTAAGCACAGACATTGTTAGAAAGGGGGCTCGTATCAGGGAAAGGACAAGACAGCCATGGGTCCTGGCTTCTTCAGACGGAGTCACACTTACATGTCTTTACAACGTGCGTGTGTAGGATTTTGGTAGCCTTCAATTCTTATCAGTAACGGTTGCAAAGAAACCCCTTCCCCATTTTTATAACATTGCTCAGTGAGTGAAGTATACAACAAGGTGAAAAGGTGGAGACCTTCATTCTGTGATCAAAGTTGTAGGTGGGTTTGTGGGATTACTGTTTACATGAGAAGCAGGCCTGCTTCTAGAAACTCAAGGTTATACAGTGTGTTGTTCCTACATCTACAGTGTGCCCCGAGAAGCAAATGTTGTCCCTAACTGCACCTTGGGCTTTATCGATGTTTCGGAAGTTTCCTCCCTCTGGCAGCAGACAGGCAAACTTTCCCTCCCGCAGCCCCATCACGTTTCCTTGCTGCCCTCTACAGATGCGTCAGATGCCCACGGCTTGCCCATCTTCACTGTCCCACTTCCGTCTTCCTTCTCTCTTTCTCTTGAGATACCTCATCTGAAGGGTCTCACATTTGGGTTCAAGGACACTGAGATAGGTTGTTGGGGCTTTATGGCATTTGTGAGAAAACTTATTAATGCCATGGACAGTCAGATAACAGCACAGTTATCTGAGGAGAGTCCAGGGCCCAGCACCAGACAGATAGAATGGCAGAGGCCCTAAAGAGAGGAACCAGGGCCCATGTGGCAGAATCTAGGGTCCTTTCTTGTTGCTTTCTGAGGAAATGTGTGTGGTGGTGGTGGGGATTCATAGCAAGAGCCTGCACTCAGGATCCCTCATCCCCACAGGAGGTGAGGAAACAGGTGGGGCAGACTGGCCACCAATACCGCCTTTGATGTAAACTTACTCCCCATGATGAGAAACGAGTGTGTTAGCTGGAATAGCAGACCGCGTTCTTCTGAGGAGTTGCACAGTGAATGAGATACTGTCCTTTTCACCTAAGGGTTAAATAAGATAGGGAGATCTCCACTTTGATTTGTTTGTTTGATTTTCAAGACAGGGTCTCTCTGTGTTAGCTTTGACATTGAACTCCTCTTTGAGAAGACATCTGTTAGCTGTTTTTTTTGTTTTTGTTTTTGTTTTCCTACAAAGTGAATTTTAGTACAGAGTACAAACAATGACAATGTAAGCTTCGGGGAATCCAGAAAGTCATAAGGCCTAGGTCCACCTCTCACAGGACAAACAGACTCCAGAGACACACTCCTGTCAGTCAACAGCCTAAGCTCCCCTGCATATTGGCAGTTCCTGATGGGGAAGCTCCAAATATAAAAAGTCTCCTTTAAGTTCTTTAGCATCTGCCCCCAGTCTTGGTAGATGTCCACGTGCCTGGCAGACACAATCCAGGAATCAGCTACAGGCTACAATTGCTCCAAAGGTGCGCCACAAAACCAGAAAGCCCTGGGCTTGCTGAAAGCTGATGTAAACCAGTCCACGTGGTGTGATTCTTCCTGCCTCTTTAGCTGGGTCAGCTAACCAGATGCTTTTAATGAATGCCCATTGCCCTAATCTCCCAGCTTTTGACTAAATGCCAGCCTTCCTGGGCCCTGACAACAACATCCTAATCCCTACAGGAAGTACTTAAAGAGGAGAGAATACATTATCTCTTGTCCTCAACAAAGGGCTGAAATATTAGACCCAAAGGAAACTCCCTTTCAAAGGAAACAAAATGGCTACCATAGTGCCTATTGGCATACCAAGATTATATGGCCTTAAACATTTGATCTTCCTATGCTAACCAAACAGGTATAGTCTATGAATGAGCAATGAATCTTTTGATCCAGTACAAATTTTGTCTCCCACTTCCCAAATAAAGAATGCTAAAACTCATCAAGGATTAGACAGGGACACATAAAACAAAAGGGTAATGATAAAGCCACCTGCCTCCATTTTAGGCTTGAAAGCCATCTTATAGTAAAGACAAACTAGCCTTATTCCTGCTTATGATTAAACCTCTGCTTCTCAAGGATTGGGCTATGCCCCACCTTTAATCTTAACTACAAAATGTTCTGTATTGCCTGTTTAGAAAGACCAACTATGTTTCAAAAAGTTGTTATGACTGACCATCTTGCAAGCCCACCTTTGTTTCAAAGGGTTATTATAACCACCTGTTGTTATCACTACCTCGTCATGGACAACTTGTTATGCTGCTCCTGGAACTCGGCCTATTTGCCTGCCAAATCTCCCATTTCAAAACCCCCTACCCGAGTTAAAAAAAAAAACAACAAAAAACAAAAAACAAAACCTTATCTTGCCATGTCTAGTGCTAATCTCTTGAACCCTGTGTTAACACTAAGAAATCTGCTGCAACATTTAATATTAGGAAAGAAGTTTATTATGAAAGGGGAAGGGGAGAGAGAGAGGAGAGGAAAAGATCTGTGCAGGGGAGAGAAACCGAGGCAGGCAGAGAGAGAGAGTGCAGTGACAGGTAGGCCCTTTATATCTGATGCTGGTATGCAGTGGAAGTACCTCTAGCATACACTTGGCAGAAGGCGATGATGTCAGAGTTTGCTAAGCAACCTAAAGGCAGGCTAGTGGATCTGCTTGTCAACTAACACCCTGCCTAAGGGGGAGGCAGCCCGTATTAATGAATTTTTAAAAATCTGCTCTACTTAAGATTTGGCCATGATAATTTGGGTCAGTGGTCTTTCTTCTGGAGTCTTTGGGATTAACACATTCTTACACCATCTTCTTTGGTTATTTGATTTCCTAACCCACCTGATTCAGATTAGGAAGCCTTACAAAATAAGATGTGTCATTTCATTCCTCTTTCCTGCTTCTAATTCTTTCCTCCTCACATAATAAAAGTTCAATTTTGTTTCTTTCCACCTAACCTCCGTCCTTAGATCTGTTTCTTTGTGGCCAGTACACAGTTACCAAGCTTTAAGGAATTAAAAAATACACCTAAGCATACAAGCAGGTTAAACATGACCCCATATGTCTCTATACTTCAAGTGTGCACAGTTCCCTTTCAAGGATAGAAGTCCAGCCAGTTGATGATGTCTGACTTCACACAGTTCAGGGTCAAAGAGAAATTTTAGGGCTCATGATAGGAAAATGAGGTTATATAAGCATGCCTTTTCTCTTTACATGCTATTCTTCAAAGTTAAAATACATGCCTTTGGGTATTTTTTGGGGGTGGGGGTGGGTGGGTAGATAGCTGAGGTAAAAGCAGCCATGCTCAGCCATAGGCAAAGCATAGTCTCTCTTAAGTCAAATGACCCTGGAGAAGCATCAGTGTTTTTTCTTAGCATTCCCCAAACACATGCAAATCCACTTGAGATCAAAGCCGCCTTGCTGCTGGATGTGACAGACTGGTTTTATGCAGCCAGAGAGATGGATTAATGATCTCAGCAAAAAGCTGGCATGTTCAAGAGATTTAAAATATTTTTTTTATATAACAGCCTTAGCCAAAGCTGTTCTAGGGTTCAGAGGAACCCTAGTTCCCAGGGAGGACAGATTCCTTAACTAATGGCCAATTTCTAAGCAGAGGGGAGGACAAATGCTCAGGGGTAGGGGTGGGGGGAGAGAGAAGCACCAGGATCTATTACTGGGCTGGGAAACTCAGCCTTGCCAACCATGCCCTCACAGCCCCTCCGAGAAGCACTGCCAGAGCCCTGGGGACAAGATCCATGGTTAACTCACAGAGCATTTTCCCCGTTGAAGGTCCCTACACAGCTTCCTATTGCCTCATAGACATCTGCAGAATGCCTTGTTTTATGAGGCTTGTTTTGTTTCTGCTTTGCCTGATGGCTCTTGTGGAGAGCAGAAAGCCCAGGAGGAAGAGATGGACTGGGCAGCTGGAACCGTCCAAGCCAAGGTAGGCTTGCTGGGTGAGGGGGGCATTTCCAGTAGGTTTCCTCAGAAGGGCTAGAAGCTACCTCCTTAAATGTCCTATTAGAACGCCCCAGCTAGCAGGACTGCCAGCTTCCCAAAATGCTAACATCTCGCCACAGCGCTGAGCACAGGTCTGAGCTATAGTAAGTCTTGATTCTGACAACCGTGTCCTCAAGAGCATCTTGGTAGATGACTCTTTACCAAGCTTTAAATTATTATTTAAATTCTTTAAATTATTTAACAGGGAAGAACTTGATCATATTAATGGGCTTTGTGTTACTGTTTTGAATTCTAGAGAAAGTGTTAGGTTGCCAGCAGTACATGTGTACTGACAGAATTTGCACTGAAAATTGTTGTATTAAAAAACGTCTCTACTCTTAGTCAATGTGATTTGGACAGAGGTACAGAACTTGATCCCCCAAGCTGAAAGCATAAGGACTGCTGGGCATGGAGAGGAGCAGTCAGTCAGACATAAGCACCCTGTGTGACATGCTTTGCACCTTGTTCCTCTGGGTCTTCTCTCTGACAATGAGTGCTTTTGAATATAATCGAATAGGGTCTTCGTTGGTTAGTTTGTTTATTGCAGGGCTGAGTGTGTGAGGCAAATTGTCTAGGTCAGTAGTCTTCAAATAGTTTTGGCCATGTACTATTACAGGTAATGGTTTCTGGAAATTGTACCTCTCCTCTTCTCTTCTCTTCTCTTCTCTTCTCTTCTCTTCTCTCTCTCTCTCTCTCTCTCTCTCTCTCTCTCTCTCTCTCTCTCTCTCTCTTTACACACACACACATATGTGTGGGTGCAGTATTGTAGATAGGCACACTAGATTAAGCCTTGGCTACTTCCTTATTTTCAGAAAGAAGCTAACAGTAAGCATTATAATCAGCTTGTAGCTCTTCGGTGGAGACTGCCACTCTGGGAAACTTGGATCTCTCTGAGGCTTTGTCCTACTCTGCCAGAAAACACACTCCAAACTGATCTTGGTTTTGTGTCCAGGAGTACAGGCCTAAGCCAGGAAGAGACCTAAGAAACCACCTGGTTCAGTCACACTTCTGAGCCCTGATTTTGGGAAACGTGGTCAGGTGTTGTGTGAAAAGGAGATTCAGGGTCAAAGGATGCTGGGAAACCCTGGCTGCCGCTCCCGCAGATCAGCTCCAAGAACAGTGAAGAGGAGAGAAGAAAAGTCTTGGTGGAACTGTGGTAGGGAGAGGTGAGCAGGTGGTGAACAGCTGCTTAAGGGAAACCAACCATTGGGGAACGTCTGTTGAGGAGACATTGAGGAACGGAGGAAAGAGAAATACCGGAGCCCCAGGCATATGCGGTACAAACTGAAGGTTTTCAAGCCGAGAACCTTATTTTCTGTCTCTCTTACAAGCTTACTGTTTCCTTGTTTTTCTGTCTCTCTTCTTGCTTATTGTTACCCTCTTTTCTATCTCTCTTCTTTCTTGCTGTTAGTCACTTTTCTGTGTCTGTCACTTGCTTGCTGTCTGCCTGTTTATCCTTGGGCCAACCCCAGTATTGTATTTAAGTGAAGCTTAATTTTTTTCATTGTAGATTACATCATAATTTTTATGATCTTTTATAATCAATAGGGCATTCAAAAATAAGCAAAGCAAGAAAACAGTCTGACAAAGAAATACAAAAAGTTCTGTATAATGTATAATAAAGCACGCAGCAAAAAAAATCAATCAATTTCCAAGCAATGGTCAGCATAACCTGATTATTGTTTCTTAAACAATACTCAGGAAAGTTTAATCATAAATTTCTCCAGGGCTAAAGCCATTGTATTTACAAGATTGTTATAGCAAGATAGCTTGAGCTAAATGTTCTCTAATAAAGAAAAAACTTGACTTACACCCAGTCCCAAACCAAAAGGTGTGCTATCCAAGCCTAGACTAACTGCCAAGAGGTCCTTTATTATTTATTGTAAAATATCTGTAAAGCATGATGTTCCAAGCCCACGTTCTATTGCTCTCAGAACAGATTTTAAAGAAACTTTTCTATAGGTAACAGTATCTAGCCAGGTACTTAACTTCCTTACATGCGGTTTCTGCTTGGGTGCTCACAGTCAGAGCCAAAAACTCTTATCATTGTCTCAAGCCCTTGGCCAGATGGCCTCTTTCAACATTCTCTGTGGGAAAAAATTTTCCTGGTATGAATTTCCTTAGGGCTAAGAAATAAAGAGAAAAAGACAGTTTTAGGAGAAAAGGCAGATTTTTAGATAAAATTACACCAGGACCATCCATATTTAATATTTAAGGGCAATGGTGATCAGCCAGAGATCTTTGGAACTTTGTCAAGCAAGGCCTCAACAGCTGTTCTGGATGTCTAGAGGTCATGCTGGACAGTCGGAGGTCTCTGGAACTTTGTCAAGCAAAGCCTCTACAACTTGTCCTCATGTCTGTGACACCTGGCATGAGTCTTTTTCTTTTCTTTCTTTCTTTCTTTTTGGCTTTTTGAGACAGGGTTTCTCTGTGTAGCCTTGTCTATCCTGGACTCACTTTATAGACCAGGCTGGCCTCGAACTCACAAAGATCTGCCTGCCTCTGCCTCCCGAGTACTGGGATTAAAGGCTTGCATCACTACTCCCAGCTGGCATGAACCATTTTCAATAGATGTCTTCACAATAGAGTTCTAGAGTATTTTTGATTCAAATGGACATTGCGAACTTTGAAGAGCACAGTGTTTATTCAAAGTGACAGAACAACTGCTAACTTGTGGCACTCTCTCCCACTGGGAGCATGCTGGGAAGCAGGCTCATTTTACAAATGTGTGAATGCCTCAGGGGTGTGAGTTCACTCATAATAAAGGAAAAGCACGGCAGGAAATTGCCTCCCCCCCCCCTGCCCCCGCAGAATGGTGCCCACACTCTAGGACCCCAGCCACAGCAGCCTGGCTGTCACAACTTCCACCTGACACTATGTGGGCGCTGGGGAAACTTGATATTGACACTCAGGTGAGGACCATCTCTTAACATTTGTCCCATGGAGGAGTTAATATGAGAAAAGATGACACACAGCCAAAGGGTGTGCGCTCACCGAGACATGGCTGGCGAGATGGTAGGAAGCACAGCGCAGGGTCTTTTCTGGATCTCTCAGGACATGCACGTGTCAGACCACCATGGAGCTGGGGCTCCTCAGAGGTGGGGCACGTCAGTCATGCTTCCAACACTTTAGATTTCAAGTTTTCATTATGCAGGAGTGACATTATACTGACAAGTAGCAAAATACGACCTGACCCCTTCATTCTTCGCCTTGGGACCCTTCTTGTAAATCTTGCTCACACACGAACATATATACTCATTCATACACACGTACCACCCAAGTGGTTCTTGTCACAAACACACAGGGTGTATGGTCTCCCTCACATAGTCACACATCATACACATGTTACTGTACACACAATCACACCCCGCCTTCTAACCTGCCAGCCTTCTGGCATCTGCTGGCGAGCTTCTCATACAAAACAACCATTCTGCCCAGTAGGGGTGTTTTAAGACCTGCTGCTCGTGTTCTGGCCTTTGGTGTTCCCCTGTGTTGAGCTGATGCCAAGGCAGTCTGCTGCACCTCTCACTCAGCACTTCCTTTTTCTTCCTGTCTTTCTGCGTCCTACCTCAGCCCACCCCTCCCTGGCCCCCTCCTTCCTCGTCTCTTCCCTTTCCTGTCTGCAGAGGTCCGGCCATGGGTCTGTTTTCTCCAGTCTCTGAGCTTGAGCTTCGTTGATGGTTCCCTTTCCTGACTGCGGTCTCTCAGGGACCCATCTGTGGCTGTCCCTCTGTTGGTTTTCTGGCTGGTTGACCCAGGGTCAGCCCCTTTTGCTCCCCAAGTCACTCTTGCCCCATGACAAGGAAGTTGAGAGGCCAGAGAAGCCACTCTCTGGCCGTGCAGATTTTTTTTCCTTCCCCCCTGATCTTGCTGAGCCTCTGTTTTTCCAACCGAGGAAGGGGTTTGAGGATCTGGCGAGGAGTGGCTACAGTTCACAGTTCACAGTTCAGTGCCTGCGTGGAGCAGAGCTGCCTGTGAGAATGAGTGTGACCATTCCTGTTGCTAGGGAATCGATGGAGATCCAGACCTCTGCTAACCGCCTCCCATGGGCAGAGCTGCCCCGCCTCCCACAGGCATGGTGAGCACCTCCGCCCCTTTTTCTTCTCATAACAGGCCAGGCTGGGGGTCAACAGTTCTGACCTCTGCCCATAAGGGTGGGTGGGGCTCAGATGTCTGGGGCTAAGGTCCACACCTGATCAAAGATGAGTGGAGAAATCGCCCTCATAACTATCTCGGGGCCCAGAGGACCTTAATGACTCAAGTTATCTAACAAGTAGTCCCTAGTAAGAAAGAAAGAAAGAAAGAAAGAAAGAAAGAAAGAAAGACAGAAAGAAAAAAATCCAAGTTCAAAGCAGTGGCTGTCTCTGACATGAACTCTAATGCCAGCTTTTTGATCACTTCTCCCGGCAGGACTGCTGTGCCAGGCCTCAGGGGAAGATGACATGCTCAGTCCTGATGTGACCTGAGGAGCTGGGGTGGATGGGAAAGTGGGGGGGGGGCTCCCATTTTCTGAGGAGTGGGGGAGGGGAGAGAGGGTAAAGGGAAGGAGGGTGGGGCTGGGAGGAAAAGAGGGAGGGGGTTATGACCAGGATGTAAACTGAATTTTTTAAATGAATTAATTTAAAAAAAAAAAATCTGAGCCTCAGTGGCAACGGATTTAAACCTGCTGTGTGCTGTTGGAGTGACGGCATTCTGTGACTTCCGGTTCGCTAATGCTCCCCCAGATAGATGTGGAAAGTGTGCTGACAGGAAAGGATTTGCGCCTGAGGGACAGAGGGCACAGTTAATGTCTTGTGATCAGCTAAGCCCTCTGAGCTCCATCCCGCTGCGGTCTTTGCAGGCGATCTGCTTATGATAGCTGCCCTGCTAAGGTGACCCTGGTCCTGGGACAAAGGACAGAGCAGAGCTGTGGCTGCAGGAGGAAAGACATCGATGAAGATATTTCCAGTAGAGAAAGTGGGAGCAAAGAGAAGTCCAGTAGCTGTGTTGGTTGTTTTTTTTGGAGGTTTTTGTTTTTTTGTTTTTGTTTTTGTTTTTTTTTTTTTTGTCCTCTTGACACAAGCTGGAGTTATCTAGGAAGAGAGAACCCCAATTGAGAAAATGCCTCCATCAGATTTGCCTGTTGGCAAGTCTGTGGGGCATTTTCTTGATTAATGATGGATTAAGTTAGAGTGTGCGGCCCACTGTGGGCAGTGCCACCCCTGGGCAGGTGGTCCGGGCTATAAGCAAGCAGGCTGAACAAGCCATAAAGAGCCAGGCAGTAAGCAGCGCAGCTCCACGGCCTCTGCATTAGCTTCCGCCTTGAGGCTGCAGCTTGACTTCCTGCCCTGACTTCCCTTTGTGACGAACTACTTATCTAAGGAATAACCCCTCTCTTCCCAAGTTGTTACTGCTTATGGTGCTTATCACATCAATAGCAAACCAAGACAGTAGTTCAGAGAGTGACAGTGCAAAAAGGGCCGTGTACACCGACCCAGGGACGGTGCATGCAGAGAACCCAGACCCCCTGCTCAGACCTAGCCAAGGGGCAGCTCATTCTCCATGGTTGTGGGGAGAGACTGCCTCTGACATGAAGTCTGATACTCCCAATTTCATCACTTTCCCTTGGTGGGGAGGCCTTGCAGGCACACAGAGGAAGGGGAAGCAGGCTATCTGGATGAGACCTGATAGGATGTGGTCATATGGTGAGAGAGGAGGTCCCCTTCTGTCAGAGGTCTAGGGGAGGGGAATAGGGCGGAAGAGGGAGGAAGGGTGGAAATGGGAAGATAAGAGTGAGGGGATAACAATTGGGATGTAATCTGAATAAAAAAACCATATATATATATATATATATATATATATATATATATATATATATATATATATATATCCATGTTATATAGCACAAGCCTTTGTGGTTCATTTGTATAGTTCAGACTTTCTTGAGCATGCTCTGTTACATATAGGTCCACATACAATTTCATGCATTGCTGTCTCATTGTCATCTTTTGTTGTTTTTGTTTTTTTGAGATAGGGGCTCACCAAATAAATCTGGCTGTCCTAGAATTCCCTACGTAGACCAAGCTGGTCTTGAACTCACAGAGATCCTCCTGCCTCTGCCTCTCAAGTGCTGGGATTAAAAGTGTGCAGCACCACTCCTGGTTTCAGTAGTATCTCAAATCTTTACCCAGAGGTGTGTGTTTTAGTATTACTACCACAGTGAGCGATGGGTCACCTTCATACACTGTAGAGTGCTGCTGTGCCTGTGCCAGCTTTAGACTGTGTCGGGGAGAGTCTCAGCCTGTTCTTTTCACATGCTAACTATGCAGCCTTTCCCGTCTCTGGCTGCTGGACCAGGCCTGGTCCCACAGACTCCTAGGATATGGAAGTCCCTCTAGGACCTCTGCATATGACTGCTCATGCCCAAGGGAAGTGGACAGGGCCCAGGTTCTGTGTCTAGCTCTACTAGAGGAAAGCTAAGTGGGCTCTTCTTCTCGCCACGATCTTCTATGATGGAGCTTTTGTCTAAAGGCAAAGCTAGTCACCTCACCCTCCCCTGTCTGCTTGATTAACACCATCTATTGCTTTTCCATTGCCTTTGAGTAGGCAGCACTTTCCTGTGACTCTTAAGGCTCTGACTGCACTTGAGCTTGCATATGCCTGCAGCCCTATTTTCTGCCATCCCTAAAGCTGGCCCTTTCCTTTTTCATCGAACACCCACTCAGACTGTAGCTGAGGATGTGGGTCCTGCACCAAGTGTCTCTCTGGCACCCAACGGGGGATATGAAATTAGGCTATTGGCTGGAAGGATGGGGATGCCGTGACAGTGCAACCTCCGGCATGAGGACCCTGGCAAAGAGATTGCTAAGAGGGAGAAGGAGTGCTGGGACATGGCCTTAGTGACACTGGAAGGAGGGATGGGCGGGAGGTAGAGGGAGGCAGCAGTGCTATGGTAGAGACTGAGCAGGCCGAGGGGTAGCAGAACCCAAGTGCTTTATCAGAGCCCTCCTGGGCCTCTGTGCTACAGCGCAGCACGGGCAGGGCCTAAGGCCGGGCACTGCTGCCGATAGCCGAGAAGGCAGCAGCACAAGGAGTCCAGCTCTTAGGAGAAATAGTCCTGGCTTATTTATCTGGGGTGAAGAAAAAAATTGAGTCCAAAAGTACTTGGGGTGGGGGAAGCAAAAGCACTTTATACAGTACCGTCATGGCGCATGCCACTGCTTTCATCCAAACCTTTAGAACGGCCGACACCGGAGTGAGCCCCGGGGTTAGCGTGGACTGAGGCGGCAGTGATGTATCAGGGAAGGCTCGTCAGTGGTCAAAAGGTCCTGCTGTGGGGTGCGATGTGGCTAATGGAAACTGTGTACAGAGAGGAGCCCAAAGCTGGCTCAGAAAAGTAAGCTTTTTATTGTTTTATACAAGGAAAAGAAGGACTATCACACACGTCTGTGGCGGCGACTTCCGGTAAAGGCTGAGGAAATGCAACATGGGGAGGGAGGGTTGGCCTACACTGGCCTTCGGCTTACTTTTGGTTCAGAGTGGGCGAAATTGCTCATGGGAATGAGCGGTGGCAGAGGGAGGAGCTGGGGCCTGGCAGCAGGGGTTGAGGGTAGCGGTCAGACCCCTCCCTGAGTCCCAGAATCTCACAGTCCAAGAAAGCATAAACAGGAAAGGGTCTTGCTGAAGACAGAGTGAAAAGACTTGGTGGTGGGTCAGCTGGGACCAGATGGACTGAGCCAGGTTGGTGGCTGCCATGTCAGAGGTGTCCCATGCCCATGCCTGTCTCTCCTGGCTCACCCTGCCCTTTCCTCTTTAAAGATTTTGCCATAGCTCATCCCAATTGTTTTCCTGCCAAACCATCTCTCTCCTTTTCTTTACCCTGTTTTGTAGTTTTATGGCACTCAGCACTCCCTGACATGACATCCTTTATCCATCGGCGTGTTTATTGCCACCTCCTCAACTAGGTTACAGGCCCATGAGGATCAGCAACACTCTCGCATGGTGTGAATGGGTTAGGCAGAGTGGCTGCTCCCAGAAATATGTCAAGCAAGTGACCTTGATTCCAGGCACTGGGGGACTACCAGATGGCTGTCCGTGTGGATGCTGACATCCCGAGGTTGAAGGGGAAACAGGTGGAATCAGAGCCCTCACTGAAGTGAGAGGACGAACCGGGAGGTCTGGGGCTGTGAGACAGACAGGAGCAGCCCCCAAAGAGGTCCTAAGCTGGAGGCTGCAGCTTATAAAGGACTGTGTGTGGGTCGGGGCCTGCCACCCCTAAACTGGCCCTGAGCTAATAATAAAACCTTCTGTGATCGTGAACGCATTGTCTATTCTGTCCAAGCTGGTAGCCACAAGCCATGCGTTGACCTTGAGCATTTACACATGGCTAGCATGAGAGAGAAACTGGATAGTAATTGTACTAAATTCTATCAAAGCTGTAGGTGGCTGCCTATTTCTAATGGCTACTTCACAGGTGTGCAAAGCTTTGATGTCCCCCTACGTTAGACTGTCTGTGCAGAGGTGGTAGAGGACAAAAGTTAAGACAGGCGTCTCCGAGGTCACAGGAGAGGGAACATGCCAGTTTTCCTTTGTAGTCTAAACAGGAAACACGATTTTTTTTTTCCTAAAAGTGAGACAGGAGTGTGTGGGTAAAATGAAAGTATGAAAAAGGGGTGTTGAGCACTCAGAACGAAAGTGTCTCATTGTTTTTACAACCCCAGAAACCCCACAGGCCCTGAGAAGACCTGGCTCTTTTCACGTGTTAGTCACATCACCTCTTAAGCCACATAGTCAGCTCCAATCTGCATCCGGGCATCTCTGGAAATTGCCAATGGCAGCACCAGAGTAATCCTGCTGGTTTTCAAGTTCCACTCACCCAGCTCCCACCAGGGCTTTAGAAAGTCCCGGCCCTTTTGCCTCCTCAGATCTTCCCAGCCCCCAGGCAGCAGTGTGACAGCTCTCTAAGTGTGGTTAAGTCCCAGAGCCACCAACAGGAAGTGATAGTTTGTAATCACTGAGGTGTCACAGGATCTTCAGATGTTACATTGAAGCGATGGTCCTCAGTGTGGCTGAGTGGGAATCAGTTAGTGTGGGGCCTTTCCAGAGATGCAGGTTTAAGTGGTCTGGGTTGTGGCTAAACATCAGCATTTCTGAAAGCTCCTGGGGGTGGGGGTGGGGCGGGATCCTAATGTACAATTAAGACCAAGAATCATCTAGTTTAAGAACAACTTAGGCCAAACGTGCTAGAATGTGTTTGAACTCACTCTAGAAGCTGGCAGGGGCATCCTTCCATGTTACCGTCTAGTGTGTGCTGGGCTTCGTGCCTAGCACAGACAAACAGAGGTGAGCTCAGATCCCACCTTTTAGGTTGACTGAGAAATACAAACGATACAGCCCAGGTACCCCACATAGAGTAACTGTCCTCCCTGACACAGAATAACAACCAGTGGGCGAATGCTTCACAATATCCTGGGTCTGAATGTTCTAGACTGTATGGTTATGGTGACAAAATTAATCTAGCTAGCTAGTGAACTAGCTAGATGGGGGTGTGTGTACAGATCTGTCCCCTGGACTTACAGGAGCGCTCCAGGTTTAGCTGGGGAAAGCAGTGTTTAGAGCTTTTACAATGCTTATATCACAGCATTATTTATTACAAACCGTACTGTAACACATGAATCTCACTGTGCAGCCCTGACTGTCCTGGAACAAACTCTACAGACCAGGCTGGCCTCAAAACTCACAGAGATCCACCTGCCTCCGCCTCCTGAGTTCTGGGATTAAAGGTGTGTGTCACCAAGCCACCATGCTCAGCTTTGAGAGAAAAAAAAATTTTTTTTTAAAGAAAAAAACATAATTTTCGCCATCCCTCAACTTAACTATTTTTATCCTCTTGAAACTAACTAAGACCTTGCTGGGTAGAAAAATATTCTGCTGCAGAAGATAGATGCTCCCAGAAATGTTTCAGAAGGACCTGTCCTCGGGTGGGCATCCTTGTGAGGGTGTAGGTGGTGTGGACATTGCTTTAGCCTCCTCCTTCCTTGTGTGTGCTGGAGAAAAGTCACCTGCAGGGAGTCATCTGTCCAATCGTCCAATCGGTCTCTCCCTGTGCCTTGCTGAGCCATGGAAAAACATCTTTGTTTCTTTGTAGCCACTTGTATAAAAAGAACCTGGATGTAACCAAAATCGGGACAGGAAAACCTCCGCCCCTGCTCAGAGTGGAGGACCATGACTTCACCATGAGGCCAGCCTTTGGAGGTAAGAGGGCGTCCTCCCCTAATGGTTGGGCCCCAGCCACCTCGTCTCCCTGTCTCCAGAGCTGCCACGCTAAGGTACAGTCTGCACCATTTTCTTAGCCACAGCTTGCTGAGTGAGATAAACTCTCTAAGGAGAGAAGTTGTCAAAGAGTATGAATCTTATTCAGAAGAAGGCTCCACACCCATTCCCTGTTACATCACATGGGGGCCCAGCTGTACTCCAACATTTACGTTTTGTAGAGCGTCCACATCCAGGCCATGGCAACTAGGGAAGGAGGCAGCATGTTGCCCTGGCCTGTGGGGTTCGACTAAAACTCAGGAGGAGGTTCACCTGTTGGAATGCAAGACACAAAGAAGGAGAGCAAGTCTGACTGATCAAGCTCTCAAACTTTATTAGTCAGGCAGCAGTATTTATAAGTCAGAAGGCAGGGAAGCATATTGCCATAGCAACCCAGCTGCAGGCTTTTCTCAAAACACAGGGAATTCCAGGCAGGGTCATAATGTCCTGCCACACAGGGTATCTGGCTCCATCTCTGTCTAGTCTAACTGCTAAACCTCAGGCAGGCCACCAATCTCTTCTGAGCCTCTGTTTGCTCCTTTATGAAGTGGGAACAGTGAGCTGGAGAGATGGCTCAGTGGGTAAGAGCGCCGCCTGCTCTTCCAAAGGTCCTGAGTTCAATCCCCAGCGACCACATGGTGGCTCACAGCCATCTATAATGTAATGTGATATGATGCCCTCTTCTGGCCTGAAGGTGTACATGCAGACAGAACATTGTATACATAATAAATAAATAAATAAATAAATAAATAAATAAATAAATCTTTGAAGTGGGAACAGTAATCAACACATGGGAGTTCTGTCCAGATAACAGGATAATATATGCAAAGCCCTTGACACATGCATGTTCATTCACGTCCTTGCAGAAAGTCCAGCTGTCAGACCTTCCTCTTGTGTGACTGCTGGAGGATTTAGAAATTAATTTGTCTTATAGACTTTTGCATTTTAAAAGGCAATGTATTTAATGCAGATTCTGCATGGAGCTTAGGTCATCAGGCTTGTGTGGCAAGTACTTATCTGTTGAGCTATTTCGCCAGCCACACTGAGTTTATTTTAGAATCACATAGTATGTATGTCTGTTTAGGGCATAAAGGTGAAGAATTCGGACAGGCCTTTATAGTTCAGCTGTGTTAGGTGGACCAGAGATTCATCCCAGGAGAGAGGTTGAGTCAGCTGCCTTGGAGGACAGCTGGCTGTGGGAATAGGAAATGTTGGCTGAGTCAGGGTCTTATGATCTTGAAAGGAGACTCACAGGAAGTTGTGTCATGGGGACCACAGAGGAAAAGGCTGACAAGAAAGGAAAAAGAACCTAGGCAGTGTCTCTCAGCATCAAGGCAGGTACAGGGGATGCAGGGGCACGCAGGCTGAGTGCTAATAGCAGCAAAAGGCAATGGCTACTGCGGCAGGGACCACTCATGTCTGAGGTCTCCTTACATAGTCCAGTGGGAGCTGGGGATTGAACTCGGGTCCTCTGGGAGAGACATACATGCTCTCAACCACAGAGCCATCTCTCCAGCCCCTGGAATTTTCTCTATTGCCTAGATTTGGATTTAACTAGGCCTTCTTCTAGCCTCTGGTTGCATCTGTGGGTGCACCTGCCATCACTGTGTTACATCTTTCATTCGTTCTAAGCTCCTGGAGAAAGGAACTTCATCAGCCACCCCCACACTGTGGCTGCCATGCTCAGGGCTTGTTGTAGCAGACAACATTAGCATGGAATGTTGAGTTTACTGGTCAGTGGGTGAAGCTGTGTGGATCTGGGAGGCACTGAGACAGGTGAGGACTTACTCAAGTTAAGCTGCACATCCATCTATCCCTTTCTCCTGTTTTCTTCCCCTTCCTCCATTCTCCTCCTCCTCTTCTTCCTCCTCCTCTTCCTCCTTCTCCTTCCTCTCCTTCTCCCCCTCCCCTTCCCCGCCCCCTTCTAAGCTGGGACTGAAACCAGGGTTCCCCACGTGCTAACTTCATGGTCTACTAAAAAATAATATTCTAGAGCCACGATTTATTTATTTATTTATTTTTTAACAATCTGACACCCAAACCATCAAGTTAGGACACTCAATAAGGAATTGTTATTACAATTTTGTTTTTCATTCTAACTGATTTTGTTAGTTTGAGAACATGTCGTCATAAAAAGAGGCTCTGTAAAAGGTGCCTGAAGAGTTCTTTGCCCATGGACAACCCTCCATGATTTCTGTATTCGTTTGATGTGGCAACTTCTTTATAGGTGACCCAGGGTATCACAGACACTCCGTTTCCATTTCCATGGTAACTAGGAACACACACTACTATACTAGCAATGCTAGCAATGCTAGTAGCATTTTGCTACTGGGCCTCCCTGCTGTGTCCTGTGTATGGTCTCAGTCCTGCATCTGCCCACTCTGCTGGGGAAAGCACACGCTCCTACAGCAGCCTTGGAGCGCAGGCCCAGGTGACAACCCAGAGCCATGCTGGGTGTATCCAGGCACTGTAGGCTGTACTAGTATGACAGAGAGCCACTCAGGATGCCTGCCACTTCACTGGGAGCCAGATTTTCAGTGCAGCTCCTCAGTAACCTGAACACCAGTGCCAGGAGGCTGGGAGACAGTCTTTCCTCTAGCATGGATCAGGCCCTCAGCAGCCCCACCCCCTGTTTAGTCACCTGGAGGTGACACCAGGAGGAGTAAGGTACAGGCTTGTCCTCTAAGCAAGTGAGCCCTGCCAGGGGGACAGTGGCATGCTACCATTACTGCTCATGAGAACAGCCTGCTACTCTTTATTCACCGCTTGAAAAGGCCAGTGATTTAAGGGCAAACTGTTGGGCCACAAAAAGGATGCATTGGGAAACTAACAAAAGCCGGGAGGCCGTTGCCAAAGATGACTGTCTGGGGTGTCAGCTATGTGTAGAGGCATTGTAGGGAGGAACAGAGGAGGAGGAGGAGGAGGAGGAGGAGGAGGAGGAGGAGGTCATGGGCAGGACTTGGAGACGCCTAGGTGATACAACAGTGGCCTAGAAGGGGATGTCGCCTTAGTGACGTTTATCTGGGCATGAAAAAGAGGGAAGCGGTTATGCAAGATTAGGTCAAGCCAACCTGACCCAGAGGTTACAGGGGTCAGGCACAATATAAGGGCAGAGATCCAGCCTTTCCATTCTGTTTTCATCACGCATCAAGCACTTATACAGGCCCAATGGGAGAATTGGTGCTTTCTGCAAAATATCCCTGTCTCTGAACAGTAGTGCACCGCAGAGGGCAAGCTGAAGGCCTTGTCAGCAAAGCTAGTGGGAAACTGGAGATGACTGGCAACTGTGTAGCCTCCAAAATCTGGGCTTTTAAATCATGACTAAAAGAAGACAGTCTGGGTGGTGTGGAGGACCCCTCACAGGCTTTCTGCAGAGCATCAAAAGTAAGGGACCTACCTAGTAGACAGATGAGAAAGCTGAACCTCAGAGAACTCTCTGTTGGCCACACTAAAGCCAACAATCAAGACCAAAACTCATCCAGACAGCATGACAATGCAACTGTTTGTTTTAAAAATTGATATTGCATAGTTTTTAAGAAATCTGTTTCCCAGAATAAGGATAATCCAGCTTCTCCATCTATGGAGAACCCACAACATGGGTGAAGTGACAGGAGGTGAGAGGAGACACAGGCCAGAAGGGGAATTGAGTAAAAGAAATGGCTCTTCACTCTATCTGGAGCGTGTTAGATCATATAAGTCCAGAAGGGGCAAACTACCATCTATATCATACAAACACTCGAGTACACATGCACTCATGTGTGTGTCCAAATACACGAACCCTACACCTCTCCCCAGAGGTGGCAGGATGTTTCCCTCCTGTCCCCCTTACCAGATGATCACAACATGGGGATGTTGGTGGGCAGGGCCAGGACAGACTTAAGCAGTTAGCATCTTGTAGGTGACATGTAGGATAGTGGTGAAGTGACAGGAGGTGAGAGGAGACACAGGCCAGAAGGGGAACTGAGTAAAAGAAATGGCTCTCCACTCTATCTGGAGCGTGTTAGATCATGTAAGTCCAGAAGGGGCAAACTACCATCCATAGGCTTGTCTTCCACTCTGGTTTTGGTTATTCAGATGTTTTCTTGAGTGCAGTCAGGTACCTGGTGGCACTAACATTCCTGGTAGCTTTAACTCACTCTCAGACACTGGGATGGCTCATCTTAGCTGTCAACTTGACCACCTCTGGAATCAACTCATGCCCACGCAGCTGGACACGCCTGTGAAGAAATATTCTTCACTGGATCGTTTGAGGTATGAGACCCACCCTAAATGTGGGCCACACCTTATAAGGGCACCCACATAAACATGGGAGGAAGGAGCTTTTGCTTTCTGCCTGCTTTCTCTTACTCTTGCTGGCAAGTTCATCCATGCTGCGTTGGAGGCATGCCTTTACTGGTATCAGGACTTGTTTCTTTGGGATTCCAATCCAGACTGAAGACCGGCTGAGACATCCAGCCTCGTGGACTGAACAACTACCAGACTCTTGGCCTTTTCTTTAGGGGACAGCCATTGTTGGACTAGCAGGACCACAACTTGTAAACGACTCTCATAAATTCCCTCTTAAAGTGCATAGATTCATTCTGTTGGTTCCATTTCTCTAGAGAACCCTGACTAATACAGATTGTGGTGACAGGATTGCTGTGACAGGCCTGACCATGGATTTTTGGAGGAGGGCTCAAGGGGTTGAAAGTGCTGAGAGAAGTGGGAACTGTGGAGGCCCAGCTCAAGAAGTTTCAGATGGGAACAATATTAGCAACTGGGCTTATTTTGACAAAGAATGTGGCTGCTTTTTGCCCTTGTCCTAGAAATTTGCCTGAAAATTGACAAGATAATGGACTAATTTTTCTTGGCGGAGGAGATTTTAAGGCAGCCTAATCTGCCTCTGTTTTATGCAGGTCTACAAGGAAAAGAACAAACAAGATACACAGAATGTATAGTCAGGAGAGAAAAAGAGTTCCAGGAAATGCAGTGTTGGGCCTAAAGCTTATGCTGAAGATTAGGAAGGACCCCAGGTGATATGGAATAAGGGAGGAGTGCCCTCAGGGCAAGACCCTAACCTGATAATCCTGCCATCTGTGAAAGGAAAGGGCTTGAGGAATCTTCTGTTCCCTAGAAGCAACAGCAAATCAAAGCTTATGCAATTGTAATTCAAGGAGGGGCCAGGCTCCAACCTAAGCAGCCAAAAACAGCATTTTCAGCCATTTCTGGCTTTAGCTTCATGGAGGCTATGTGAATGTGGTGGTTTGAATAGGTATAGCCCCACAGACTCCTGTGTTTGAACGCTTGGCCTTAGGGAGGAGCCCTATTAGGTTGTATGGCCTTATTGGAGTAGGTGTGGTCTTATTGGAGTAGGTGTGGTCTTGTTGGAGTAGGTGTGGTCTTATTGGAGTAGGTGTGGCCTTGTTGGAGTAGGTGTGGTCTTGTTGGAGTAGGTGTGGCCTTGTTGGAGGCTTTGAGGTTATATATGCTCAAGCTACACCCAGGGTGAAACACAGTCTCCATCTTCTGCCTGCGGATCAAGATGTAGAACTCTCGGCTCCTCTGAGCACCATGTTTGCCTGCATGCTGCCATGCTTCCTGCCATGATGTTAATGGACTAAACTTTTGAAACTGTAAGCCAGCCCCAGTGAAATGCTTTCCTTTGTAAGAGTTACTTTGGTCATGGTGTCACTTCACAGCAATGAGCAAAGGGTGGTAGAATCTTCCTCAATGGTTAAGGAGAGCTGCTGAGACCAGAAGTGTGTCAAGGGGAATCCTTGCATGGAGGCCCAGAGATACCTCTGTGACATCTAGATTCTGATAGTGGTTTCATGATTTTGGAGGTGACAAAGCTGTGGGATATCTTTCAGGGTGAGCTAAAGACAGGAGTAGATCCAGCCGAAGAGAGAGAAGTGTGCTGTTGACAGCGAAGCTGGAAGAGCAAAGTCATCTAAACCCTTGACATCAGATACATAGTTTCAGGATTGGAAGTTTGCCCTGATGGGTTTTGGTCTTGCTTTGGTCCAGTAGTTCCTCACTATGGCCCCACTCCTGCCCCCCTTTGGAATGGTAATGTATATTAAGTGTAAGTGTATGTTGGAAGTCTGTAATTTGCTTTTTGATCATACAGGAGGTTACAATTAAGAGATCTCAGAGTCAAGTCTCAGAGGAGTCTCTCACTTGTAAACTGTGTTGAAAGACTACGGAGACCTTTGAAGGTGCACTAAATGCATTTTCCATTATGATATGGCCAGGACCCTATGAGAGCCAGGGATTGAAATGTGACAGTTTGCAGACAAATGGTTCCCACAGGCTCATCTATTTAAATGTGTGGCCTCCAGTTGGTGGAACTGTTCAGGAAGGACTAGGAGGTGTGGCCTTATTAGAGGGGGGTGCGTCACTGGGAATGAGCTTTGAGGTTTCAAGGGTGCCTGTTGTCATTCTGTCTTGTGCTTGTGGGTCAGGATATAAGCTCTCAGCTAACCGCCTCAGTGCTGTGCCCGCTTGCCTGTTGCCATGCTTCCTCAGTGATGGTCACGGACTGTAACCTGCATACGTGAGCCCCAAATGAAATGTTTCCTTTTATAAAGTTGCCTTCATCGTGGTGCTTTGTCATGGCATTAGAAAACTGATGAAGACAGACATTGGCATGGTCTGGAGGCGAGCTGTGCATTGCGTTCTGCACATTAAGCTGTACATTAAAGTGAACCTCTCTCTATCCTCACTACTAAGGTGTAGTCTTCAGAGAGGTAGTATAAAACAGCCCCACCGGTGGCTCTGCGCTCTAGTCTCTTTTCGTGATGCCCTGGAAATCATCTAAAGCACCACGCACACCCCTGGCTCTGGCCCCCCCCAACCCCCCGCAGAACTGACAAATGCTCCCAGGAGAAGTCGATCCTAATACCAGGTCCCCTCTTTGGTGCCTGTTTCCTTCTAGCATTGCCCCCATAAGCCCGCACAACTCTGGTAACTGATGCTTTCACAAAGAAGAGAGCAGACTGGGAAGTAAGTTGGTGATGGGGTTCTTGCCCACCATAGATGAGGTTTGTTCCCAGCACCACTCAGCCTCCTGTTGTTAGCTGTAGAATCCCTTGATTATTTCCAGTGGTAGAGATGGGTTTGTCCAGCATGTAGAAGACCGTAAGTTCAATTCTGTAACAACACACACACACACACACACACACACACACACACACACACACACACAGTCTCAACCTTACAAATAAATGCTCAGTTCCTAAGATAAACCTGATTTAAACATGACATACCATATTTTAAAATTTAGCACCAGGGGACTGGAGCAATTAGGCAACTGTTCTTGCAAAGGACTATGGGTTTGAGTCCTTGTACCCAGATGGTGACTTACAACTCTCTGTAAATCCAGTCCCAGGTGACTTGACACCCAGAAAAACACCCTAAATAAACAAATAAACCCTAAAGTTTAGTAACAGACACTGTTGTTGGTTTATTAGGAGTTTAGAGTCTGTGTTCTGAGTGAGGTTGCCTCATGGTTTTGCTTTTTCATTTTGTTTTGATATCATGAAATAAATGGATGTTTTTGGATCTCTCTTTTGGTTTCATAAGCTTTCTTTCTATAACTTCTGGGAGTGGGTATAGAACAGGGCTAACTCCTTCTAAACCATTGGTGCTTTGCTGGACCTGTTATTTTCTTTGTGGGACAGTTTTAATTACAGACTCAACTTCACCTGACTCTTGAGAATGGCTGTTTGGCTACGAATGTAAAGATGTTAAATATGCTCACTAAACCCCAAGTTTTTATTTCTTCTCCTTTTTAAAAATGTTCTGAATATTATAATATATTCCCTAGTTTTTTATTTCAAAAGAAAATTGAGCCCCGATGCAGCCAAGTTGCCAAGGATGGCCTCAAAATTCAATCTTCCTGGGGCTGGAAGAATTGGCTCAGCCATTAGGAGCACTGGCTGCTCCAGAGGACCTGGGTTCAATTCCCAGGACCCCTGTGGCAGCTCACAACTGTCTGTAACTGCAGTTCCAGGGGGTCCATGGCACCAAGCATGCATGTGGTGCACATATATATGCATGCAGGCAATTCTCATACACATAAAACACACACACACACACACACACACACACACACACACACATTAAAACAAACCCAACCTTCCTGACTTAACTTCCTGACTAGCTGAGATTACAGGCATGCACCACTATATGAATATCAAACTCATTAAATTTTTTTCTACAGTATACATGCATTTAAAAAAAACTGCACAGCTGGGCATAGTGGCGTACACCTTTAATCCCAGCACTCGTGAGCAGAGGCAGGTGGATCTTTGTGAGTTTGAGGCCAGCCTGGTCTACAAAGAGTCCAGGACAGCCAAGGCTACACAGAGAGACATTATCTAGAAAAACCAAAAACCAAAAAAACCAAAAAAACCAAAACCAAAACAAAACAAAAAACCCTGCACAAATTAAGTGCTGAGCTCACTAACCTCTCACTAAATACACTTGCCAATGTAACTACCATCCAACTCAAAGGAAAAAAAAAAAGCAGGCTCCTAGATAAACCCACAGATAAGCAGTTTCAGAAATCTGGCCATAGAATCTCGCCCGATGTGCCTTTACCTTTTGCAGTGCTGTCTCACACTAGACTGAAGCTACCAGGGGGCAGAAGTCCAGCTGTATGTTAGCTCCTCTGTAGGAAGGTGCTCTAACCAAGATCTCGCTCAGGCACAGAAGCCACACTATTCCATCTACCTTGCAGACTCGGCCTAGTCTGGCTCTTAACTGGCCCAGCAAGCAGTCTAGGACTGGCATGGAGTGCCGACCCATGAGACCCACTGAGTCTCTGACCTCAGTGATAACTGTGTAGGGACCTTACACATCAAGAACTAGCAGGAAACACCCCACATAGACTTCTGAGCCCCTGCGTCACCCCTGAAGCAGCCCTGACTCCACAGGGATGGTGGCTGGTGGTCTCTCAGCCCCAAGTGAGGAAGACTGCACCTTAATCGGCTGTCTCTGCTCTTCTACAGGCCCTGCCATCCCTGTGGGCGTGGACGTGCAGGTCGAGAGCCTGGACAGCATCTCCGAGGTGGACATGGTAGGTGCTGCCCCAGGCTGGCTTCAGGGAGGGATAACACTGCTGAGCGCATGTCGGGGGGGCCTCTGGGGTGCAGGTTGTAGCTGTGAAAGCTGAAGGTGACCAGATTGGGTCTTGGAAGTTGGCCCAGGACAAGTAAAATCTAGAGCAGGGTTTTTGTTTCCACTGGTAAAATTAGCGGGGGACTGAGGCCTTTGGAAGGCATGCTGCAGGCAATAAAATACAAGATGCCCAATGAGTCACGTCTGGGGGAGTGCTAGACATGGGTATTTTGATTGAAATCCTTCGGTGCATTGATTTTTTCATTCTTGTGTGAGCATAGCTTCCCTCCTCCCCCTCACCCCACCCACCTCCCCCTCCAAGGCCATGCCCATCTTTTGCCTGTCTTGTGGAGGCTCACTCACCTTGAAGGGGGAGCTTGCCCCTCCATGCCTTCAGCCCTCTTTGTTCTGTGTCCTGCTCTTTTCGTTTACAAACTTCTGCAATGGCCTTCCTCTGGGTCCTCCCAGGAGCCTTCTTTCTTACCCTTTATGTCTCCGTTGAGATAAAGTTCCTCAGAGTTTCACCTAAGCACGCAGTCTGGGGCTTCTGTTTTTCCTTCGTAACTCACACAATCTAGCTGTGCAATGGATTTATTTAGGAACTTCTCTTCCCTCCTCCTCTCCTCTCCTTCCTTCCTTCCTTCCTTTCTTCCTCTCTCCTCCTCTTCCTCTAGCCCCATCCTTGTCCTCTGGTTTTGGCAAGCAAATACAAGGTCTTGCACCTCTAAGCAGACACCCCACTGAGCTCCTAGGACTCCCCTGCCTCCAAGTTGACTGAGAAAGTCCAGCTCCTGGCAAGAACATGGTCTAGGGTGGAAGGTGAAGGTCTCCAAGATACCGCAGCACAATTTGCTGGATCCCTTGGGTAGCCAACAGCTGGGTTCCGCTGGCTCTGGGCTCAGCCTGGCTTCCCTAGACCACAATTGGATGCTGCATCTGGGGATGATGAGCCATCTGCCCTCCTTCAAGAATGACTTCTGATCGGTATCCTGGGGGAGAAGTGGTGTCTTAGTGAGGGTTTCTGTTGCTGTGATAAAACACCATGACCTAAAGCACCATACAGAGGAAGGGTTTATTTGGCTCACACAGCCCATCACCCAGGGAAGTCAGGACAGGAACTCAAGACAGGAACCCAGAGGCAGGAACTGAAGCAGAAATTATGGAGGAACACTGCTTACTGGCTTGCTCAACTCGCTTTTTTCCTTTTCTTTTCTTTCTTTCTTTTTTTTTTTTTTTTTGGAGACAGGCTCTCCCTGTGTGGTTCAGGCTGGCTTCACAAAGGTCTGCCTGCCTCTGCCTCCTGATTGCTGGGATCAAAGGCACGTGCCCAGCTTCAGCCTGCCCATGGTGGGCACCACCACAATGAGCCAGGCCTTCTACTGTCAATCATCAGTTAAGAAAGTGCACTACAGACTTGTCAATAGACCGTTGGAGGCATTTTCTCTGTTGAGGTTCTTCTTCCGATATGATTCTGGCTTGTGTCGAGTTGACAGAAAACCAGCCAGGACATGTGGCTTGCCCTGCTTAGAGAGCCCGCAGCCAGAGAGGAAGTAGGATGGCAGCAAAATGAAGTAGCAGGCAGAGACCATCCAAGCTGGCCTCACACAGTTGGGACCTGAGAATTTGCAATATGGCCCTTACCCCACTCCCTGGGGTCCCTCACACATGCTCTCCAGCGTGTGACCAAAGAGGCTGGTCCCATCCCACTCCTAATTAGCTACTATTTTTTTGTGCATAGAAGAGCAGTTGCGGCAA
This sequence comes from Acomys minous, assembly GCF_964271855.1. Taxonomy (NCBI): domain Eukaryota; kingdom Metazoa; phylum Chordata; class Mammalia; order Rodentia; family Muridae; genus Acomys; species Acomys minous. Next base: position 139,560,559 of record NC_140483.1, read on the forward strand.
GTGCTGACGCACTGGTAACTAGATTAGTCTAGGAATAGACTCATGTGGGCCTAATCTTGGGGTCTCTCCCCCTCCCCCACTCCTGGAGTGTCTTCTCTACCCACCATTCTTTTCTTCATCTGCTCCCGGAAGAAGGTCTTCTGGGAGGTTACCCCGCCTCCCACTGTAACTTGTGTCTTAGCTCTGGCTTATGGTCGAACGGCCCAGCTCTTGGTTTACGGCAGCGGCAGCTCTACAGGGCAGGAGACACCTTTTCTTTCTTTCTTTTTTTAAAAAACAAGATAAGGCTTCAGGCTGAAACGGTAGCAAGTGTGCGTGATTCAGGTGAGTGCTCTACGCTGAGCTACGCGCCCAGCCCTCACTCAGCAATCAGTTATGGAGCTCTCGCCGCCGTGTGTTTTTGCAAGGCATTAAATTCAGTGGTGAATGGTAACTCACTGTGTGAAGACCACGGTTCTGCCCTCAAGGCCCTCACAAGTCCAGGGGTAGAGATCTTTGTGGGAGGGTCACCTGACTGTCCAGGCTCCTGAGACTGACCCCCTCCGCTGACGCCCAGTGCTTGAGGATGCCTGAGCTCTCAGTTTATGCTCCTCGTCGCGTATTCTGTGCGGAACTAAATTATGCGATGTGAAATCCCCACACCTTTTTTTTTTTCCCCGAGACAGGGTCTCTCTGTGTTAGCCTTGGCTGTCCTGGAGTCACTTTGTAGACCAGGCTCACAGCGATCCACCTGCCTCTGCCTCCCGAGTGCTGGGATTACAGGCGTGCGCCACCACGCCCGGCTGAAACTCCCCACACCTTTAAAGAGTTATTAAAAGTCAACTCATTCCTCTGTTTGGGGGGTGGGGGGTGGGGTGGGGCACTGGTTTGAGGCTTTTGTGGGGGATAACTGGGGAGACTGTTACCTGAAAAGCCTCCTTCCCCGCCCACACCTGTTGTTCTAGCCTCCCTCCCCCTGCACCGCCCTCTTCACCTCCCCCACCTCCTCCTTCCTCTCTTCCAACTCCTGTCCATGCTTTAAGGAGAGGCGCCCCTCCCCCCATGTTTGGATCTCCATTTATCATACCGTTCCTGTCTAACATTCTTCCTTTGACCTTGAGGCCCTTTTCTTCTTACAAAATTCACCGAAGGGGATCGTGACACTTTCCTTTCCAAACTGACCGCTGGAGTTTTTCTTCTGTTATAGTAAGAAACTCTGTGCACAGGGACCTGGTGAGAAAGGCCAGGGTTTTAGAAGCAGTATACCCTGCTGGGCTCTGGCCGCGCTGTGGCCCCCACGGATGTGTTTTCAGTTGCAAAAGAGAGCCATGTTTTCCCTACGGCCACAATGCGATATCACGCTGGCCACCATGCCCAGGACCGCAGAGCTGTCCCTCTGAGTCTGGAGGCGGAATCGAGAGTATTCTGCAGTGGAGGACGGTGGGTCAGTTGCAGGCAGGATGCTCTCTGAGCCTTTCTGTGTAACTGCCCTGCTCTGGCTTCTTCCTGGCTCCCAGGACTTCACCATGACCCTGTACCTACGGCACTACTGGAGGGACGAGAGGCTGGCCTTTCCCAGCACCAGCAACAAGAGCATGACCTTTGACGGGCGGCTCGTGAAGAAGATCTGGGTTCCCGACGTCTTCTTTGTTCACTCCAAAAGGTCGTTCACTCACGACGCCACCACTGACAACATCATGCTGAGAGTGTTCCCTGATGGCCACGTGCTGTATAGCATGAGGTAACAGTCCGAGGGCCACTAATCCTTTGGCCAGTGTCATCTCTGGCCCTGATGAGCTTGTCTCTGTAGCAGGGTCTATGGGGGGTGACACGGCCTTTGGATGTCAGTCTGATGCTCCCTCTTTGCTGGGGACTTATACTTGACTTGAGGGGGACAATGCCTTTTTTTTTTTTATCCCTTAGAGACTAATTATGAGTCTAGTTGATTTGGCAATGAAAAGTTAAAATTAATAACAGTAGCTGCTGTTTGCTAAGTGCTGTTGCAGGTTGGCTTCTGAAGGGATTTGGCTGATTCAAGGGTCCTTATTCCTTACGCTTCTGAGTAAGGACTCAATTTTAGTACCAGATCCGCTCTTTTCTTGGGTGGAGGATGCCATGGGCCCCACCTTCCAGGCATCTCTAGGGGAGGCAGCCCTGATAGCCGAGGAGGGTGCGGAGAGGGATGCGAGTGTGGACAGTTAGCAGTCAACACCCCCACTCCAGCAGCTGGCCGCCAGCAAGCCCAATAAAGGAGATCCGCCACGGATCCAGAAGCCAAAGCTCAAACTCAGTTTCCACGCCTTCGATACCTGCCTCCTGAAGGTGACCTACCCAGGCTGCCGCCACCGTGGGTGATGTCCCGGGAGCCCCGGCTGATGGTCCACTCCCAAGCCAGCTCGTGTCTTTGTGTTGTACATACAGGATTACTGTCACTGCCATGTGCAACATGGACTTCAGTCACTTCCCCCTGGACTCCCAGACCTGCTCTCTGGAGCTGGAGAGCTGTAAGTACGCACGCACGGCTTTCATGTCTTTGCCTTACTCCCCGTCCCCTCCTCGCGCCATGAGGGAATTGTGCGGGTGAGAACTGCCTGTCAGTGTTAAGAACTGTGCTCTCTGGTCCAGGGATTTACTCATTGCTTCCCACAGCTAGGGAATAAAGGGGTCAAGTTCGCTTCTTTTCCTCTCCCCAAAGATGCGTATACGGACGAAGATCTGATGCTGTACTGGAAGAACGGGGACGAATCCCTGAAAACGGACGAGAAGATCTCCTTGTCCCAGTTTCTGATTCAGAAGTTTCACACGACTTCCAGACTGGCCTTCTACAGCAGCACTGGTAGCTAATGACCGTCCCAGCCGGACTCAAATGTGGAAGAGACACATTTGAATTCTTCAGGCTCAACTTCTTCCGCTTCCAACAAATATATTTTTGACTATTCGAATAAAGTGTAGTCCCAAATAGCACTTTTGAAAAGCAGGAGATAGAGTCAACTGCTGTCTTCTGAGATCCCATGCCCAGGGGGGACAGCCTCCAGACAACTTACTGTAGCTGTCTGACTCACAAGAGCGGGATTATGGTCTGCAGGCAGTCTTGTGTTCTACTTCACAGCTAGTGTGTGTGTGTGTGTGTGTGTGTGTGTGTGTGACAGAGAGAGAGAGAGAGAGAGAGAGAGAGAGAGAGAGAGAGAGAATGTGTGTGTGTGTGTGTGTGTGTGTGTGTGTGTGTGCGCGTGTGTATGTGCATGCTGGAGGCCGAGCCCAGGGTCTTGCACATGCTCAGTCCATGCGCTACCACTGACATACTCTATCAGCCCAAATGAGGTAATTTTTCAGTACTCAGTTTAACCTCTTGGATCCTGGGCCATGTTTGAACATTTGAAATGATCCATTTATCAATCTTTGTCTAGTCTTACCTTAAGCCCCTCAGTTAGATTTTTAGGGTCACCCTAACGAAGCTCTTCAGACTGGGTGTTTGAAACAATTGAGATTTATTCTGTCAATTTGTGAGGCCGGAGGTCTGAGGGCGATGGGCTGGCCCTCTGTGGAATGGAAGGCAGAGCCTCCCTTCCAGGCCTCTGCTGTTTGCCAGCTAAGCTTGGCACCCTGACCTGCAGCTGTGCCATGACACCCTCCTGTCACCATGTGTCGTTCTCCTGTGCCCTTACTTGGTATCTTCCCTGTTTGCTCATGTCCAACTTTCCCTCTTCTGTAGGGACACCAGTCACTGTGTCTGGGGTCCACTGTGACCTTCCTTTGTCTTGATTACATCTGCAAAGACCCTGTCTCTAACTAAGGTCACACTTGCTGGCAGCAGGAACTAAGACTTCCCTTTGAAATATAATTCAACAGTCCTTCTGCAGGCTCCGGGGGCCAACGGAAGGGACCCTTGTCCGAGAGAGAGAGAGAGAGCCGAGATGCCCAAGCCCTTCCATGGAAAGCTTTTGTGTGCCTTCCTCATCTTGCATGCTGTCCTAGCTGCTCACCTGGCCCCTCACACTATTCTCGTGGCACCAAACACTGGAGGAGCACAGGCCCACGCGGTGCTCTGCAGCCTTCAGACCAGCCACAGGCCTGCTTCAACACGCCCAGTGTGCCCATCTTCCTCTCTTCCCCTTAACTCATGTGCACACACGTCTTTATCTATTCTCTGTAGTTGTTGTCTTGCTTAGCTTTAAGATTTATTTTATTTTTATGTAGATGAGTGTTTTTGCCTGCGTGTATGTATAGGCGCCACATGTGAGCCTGGTACCATCATCAGATGTCAGAAACTGGAGTTACGGATGTCTGTAAGTCACCATATAGGTGACTCTGGACAAGCAGCCAGTGGCTCTTAACCACCAAGGCATCTCTCCAGCCCTCTTATCTATTCTTTTTTAAAAATATATTTTATTAATTTATTCATATTACATCTCAATTGTTATCCCATCCCTTGTATCCTCCCATTCCTCCCTCCCTCCCTCCCATTTTCCCCTTACTCCCCTCCCCTATGACTGTATACATTAATGTATACATTAAATAATTGCTATCCTACAAATCCAAAGTTTAGATATTACTATTCTTTGATTTCAGATCAGGAAACTGAGAGTTAAGGATGAAGCGTTCAAGGCTATGTTGGTTCTGGACTCTGTGCCGTAACGCACACTTGACAATTTCCTTTCCCATTCAAGCCTCCCTAGAGCTCAGATTCAAATGCATCTTCCATTCCACCATTCACCATGACCTGCACACACGCCAGGGGAGTGGTGGTCTCACACAGGAGTTACACACGTTCATGGCTCTTTTCTCTGCCCCAGTGTTTGCAACACAGCTTTCTGCTTTTTGTTTGTTTGTTTTGTTTTGTTTTGTTTTTTGAGACAGGGTTTCCCTGTATAGCCTTGGCTATCCTAGACTTGCTTTGTAGACCAGGCTGGCCTCGAACTCACAGTGTTCCGCCTGCCTCTGCCTCTGCCTCTGCCTCTGCCTCCCGAGTGCTGTGATTAAAGGTGAGCACTACCACACCCGGCCCTGCTTTTCTTGACTAGAAGTGAGGATGATGAAACAATCCTTCCCAGAACAGAGGCAGCTCTACAAGCCTAATGAGCAGTGTGATTCCCTTTGTGGGTGCCATTTGGAGCAGGGGGGGGGGGGGAGGCCAGGTAAGAGAGCTGATAAGACTAAGCAAACATGGCATGAGGTGTGCTTGAGTGAGTGGCCAACTCAGTGAATAAGGGGACCAGAAGGAGAGCCCAGCTCTTCTGGCTCCTGACCCAGCAATACTGACCTCAACAAGAGAGAGATAACTCTGCTTAAGCTCCCGAGTAGCCAGCCACTCAGGCAACACAGCTGTAGTCTGCACAAAGCAAATACCAAAACCAACAACTAAATCTGTATGTTTCCTTCTGCTTTGCCCCCAACCTGCTGTGAAAAGTTAGATCATACTCCGTTAGAGAGTGTACTAGATACGGGCCAGGCGGGCCTAGCAGAGAGGAGGCAAGGCTTTGTGTCAAGCCTACTGCCCCTGGACTTACTTTGTTAGACCAGGCTGGCCTTTTGAACTCATGGGGATCCACCTGACTCTGCCTCCCAAGTGCTGGGTGGGATTGAAGGCGTGCGCCACCACTGCGCCTGGCCCAAGTTTCTGCTTTCTGTGGTGGTGGAGAACTGTCAGGGATGCGCTGATGGGAACTCATTCCTCCTTCCTGTGTCCCCCAGGCTGGTACAACCGTCTGTACATCAACTTCACTTTGCATCGTCACATCTTCTTCTTCTTGCTCCAAACCTACTTCCCTGCCACCCTGATGGTCATGCTGTCCTGGGTGTCCTTCTGGATCGACCACAGAGCTGTGCCGGCCAGAGTTTCACTGGGTAAAAGTATTTGATAAGGTGTGGTAGGATGCTTTTGGCTCATTTTATTTTTCAGATGACCACTAGGTAATGGAGAAGTAAAGCCATGGGCTGGGCGTGGTGGCTCACTAAGTGTAATCCCAGCACTCAGGCAGGGCTGGAGGACTGGAAGTTTAAAGCTAACTGGGGCTACATAGAGATACTTTTTTTTTTTTAAAAGAAAATAATAAAGTAAGTCTTTAGAAGTCTTAGCTGAGGGCCTTGTGAGTCAAAAGAGGGCTTTGCTGCCTCTTGCCTACTCTGTTCACATGAGATCTGAGGTACCACCACATTGTGAAAACCTGGGGAACTAGCACTGTACCCCCTCAGACCGCATCAACTCACAAAGGTACAGCCAATCTGGAGCATGTGCCTTTACAAGGCACAATGAGAGCGCAGTACTAAACTAAATAAATGATTGTGGCAGAAGCCAAAAGGTTATCGTGTGAATGCCAAAACCCTGCTGGCTAGTACAGCTGAGGCCAGAAGCAGGCGCTAACTTGTGGCTCCTGGAGTGAGGGCTGCGTTCCTTTGGCCAGACCCTGAATCCCAGAGTGAGAATGTACATCCCAGCATTGCAATTTGGACAAAGCCAGGTGGAGCCTGACAAATGGGAGGACGTCTCAGGCAAGCCACAGCGGAGGACAACTGGACAGAGCGCAGTAAATGTGGCCGAGGCAAGGGGACAATGCTTACTCCTTCAGAGGTGCCCTTGAGCTACTGTTTTTAATTCCACACCATAAGTGAGGCACGATCTTGTCAGTCACATCACAGGAACTCAGACTCCCAAGGTGACTGAAAACAGGCAGCTGGCTCTTGGGGTGACATCCTGGAAGGGGTGAGTTAGGGAAGGCCTGACTGTTAGGGAGTGGAGCCTCACACCCCCCACTGGGTGGACATATGGCTGGGAAATCTCACTTGATTTAAGAGACACCGTGAGGTGCGGGCACAGTAGTGGGTCAGCAGCTGAATTAAGATGGTTTTACAGGCATCATGACGGTGCTGACGATGTCCACCATCATCACGGGCGTGAACGCCTCCATGCCCCGAGTGTCCTACATCCGGGCCGTGGACATCTACCTCTGGGTCAGCTTCGTGTTTGTGTTCCTCTCGGTGCTGGAGTACGCGGCTGTCAACTACCTGACCACAGTGCAGGAGCGGAAGGGACGGAAGCTACGGGAGAAGGTTAGGAGATGCCACTCCTTTTCTCTTGTAACGTGCGCCTAGCGTCTGGCTGAGAGAGTAGGGACAGTTAGGAGGGGCCAGTACCTGTGGGAGAGCGTGCCAAAGTGTGAGCAATTTTCATCTTGCCCTACTCAGATAGAAGCTGTGGGTAGGAAAGAAGATCTTTAAGTGCTGCTCTGTGGTAGCTTTTGTGCCCCTCAGCGTTTGATGACTAGCAAGCAAGCAACAAACAGGCAGGAGCCACAGCGGGTACCACCATCCCCGAGCTCCAACCCTTAGATCCGCAATGGTTCCTTTCTCATACAGTATAGTTTGATGATGGTTTTGCCTTCCTCTCCACCTCCTAACCAACTCAACTTTTTCATTCCTTTTCTCCTTCTTAAAACAAAACCAAAACCCAAGAAATTGCCCCAACCTGAAACCATATTATATCAACAAAGCCCAATAAGACCAAACAAACAAACAAACAAAACAAAACCAAAAAACCAAAACAAACAAAAATAAATAAATAAACATAAAAAACCAAAACAAACAAAAACAAAAAACCAACAACAAAAACCAAAAGCCCAAACAAAGCAAAATGAGACAAAACTAATTACTTCTTTGCAGGTGGGTATCAATTACAGAGGGCTCCTTGGGTAGGGTTGGGAGCCCGTGTCCACTTCCCTCTCTCAGGGCGGGGACCCCATCTGCCTTGAACTGTCTTGAACACACTGCAGCAGTCTCTGTGAGTTCACGTGTGCATCAGTCCTTTTCTGTGTGGAAGACACTGCTTCCTGAGAGTCATCCATCACCTCTGGCCTTTACAGTCTCCCCTCCTCTCTTCCACATAGCTCCCACGTAGCTAGCTCCCTGAGCCCTGAGGGGAGGGGTTTGACGAAGGCGTCCCGTTTAGGACTGAGCTCTCCGAAGTCTCTCACTCTGTCCATTGTCCAGCTGCGAGTCTTTGGGTTGATTATTATCTCATGTTCTTTTTTTTTTCTTTTTTCCCTCATGTTCTTTTAGTAGGATAATAGTGTTTGGTTTTAACCAGGCCTATCTAGTCTCAGGTTTCCGGACACTTGAACAGCACCAGGTATGGCCATAAGTGTGAGCCCTAAGTCCATTCAGCCAGAAAGTGCGTGGATATTTCTGGAACTACTGTACCACCGTTGCACCCGTCTATCTTGCAGGCAGGTCCATATTGCAGGATTACAGCGTTTGTAGCTGGGTCGATGATTACCTTTCTTCTCTGGTAGCATGCAGAGCACTTCCCAATAACATGGATGCTTGTCAGTAGGAATGAAACTTCTAGTTAGGCATCGTGTTCAGTGAGATATGTCACTGTTCTCTTCAGCAATGGGGCCTTACCATCCAGTTGTGGGAAGTAATCAATAGCCTTGGCAATAGCCTTTGAAGTTTGGGGTTTCTATGGGGCCCCTCTGTACAGTGACCTGTGCCTGGTACTTGGTGGCATAAGTTGGAGCACTGTCTCCCTTATTATTTGGTGACTCCATATATGTATACATACATACATATGTATATATAGTGTATATATATAGTAGTACAGTTTTCCATTTGATTTTTCTAATGGCAATTAGTGTTAGTTGTCCCTTCCTCCACTCTCTCCTTTTCTCTGTTCTCTTATCCCCTCCTACTTTATCTTACCCCAATTTCCTCCTTGTCTCTCCATAAAAATGTGTTCCATTTCCTCTTCCTTGGGAAATTTTCTCATCCCTGCCAGTCTCTTACCAGGTACCTAACCTCTACGGTTCTTCAGATTGTGGCCTGCATATTGAAGGCTTAAAAGCTATATCCACATTATAAGAGAAAACATACAGTATCTGTCTTACCTCACTCAGGAGGAATATTTTTTTTAGCTCCATCAATTTACCTGCAGTTTTCATAACTCCATTTTTCTTAACTGCTGAGTAATAGTCCATGCGGCAAATGTGGCACGTTTCCCTGATCAGTTTATCAGTTGATGGACACCTAGGCTGTTTCCAATGTCTGGCTGTTATGAGCAGAGCACAGTGAGCACGGATGACCAAGTGTCTCTACGGTAGGGTGTAGATTCGATTGAGTATATGGCCAAGAGTGGTTTAGCTGGATCTCTATGTAGATCTATTCCCAGCTTCCTGAGGAGCTACCACACTGCTTTCCACAGTGCCTGTTCAAGGTGCACTCCCACCAGCAGTGGGTAACCTGCTCACCACTCCCAGCTTCCTCACTAGCAGAGACTTTCAACCTCTGAGTCCTCCCTCCAGCTCCTGTCATTTGTTCAGCTGATCTTAGCCGTCCTGACTTAGCCCCTCTGAGGTAAAATGAGATCTCAAAGTACTTTTAATGTGCATTTCCCTGATGGCTAAGGATATTGAACATTTCTTTAAGTGTTTCTCAGTCATTTGTGTTTCATCTTTTGATTAACCTTCTGCTTAATTCTGTACCTCACTTTAATTTTTGGCTTATTTGTTTTCTTGACGTTCAGGGTTTTCTTTTTCTTTTAATTTAAAAATATATTCTAGATATCAACCTTCTATCAGATATATAGTTGGTAAAGATCTTTCCCCATTCTGCTGCCTGCTGCTTTGCCTGAGTGGTGGTGTCCTTTGCCACACAGAAGCTTTTCGATTTCATGAGGTTCCATGTAACTGTTCTTAGTGCCTGCCCTATGGTGTCCTGGTCAGAAAGTCCTTTCCTGTGCCAGTGACTTTGAGCCATTCTCACTTGCTCTCCTATCAGATTCAGGGCACAAGGTCTGTCCTGAGGCCTTGATCCCTTTAGAGTTTTGGGCAAGATGATTGGTACGGCTCTATTTGCATCCTTCTACAGGGAGCCATGCTGTCCAACCAGTTCCATCTGCTGAAGATGCTGTCTTTTCCCCCTGTGTGCACTTTCATTGAATAGGTATAGACAATGGACAACTTCTTCTTGTTTTTGATTTTAGTGAAAAATGTGTTGAGTTTCTGTTTAGGTTGATTTTCGCTAGGAGTTTACTGTAAATTGCCTTTATTATGTTGAGGTTGTCTCTTGTCCCTGATCTTTTATCATGAAGGGATGCTGAATTTTTGTCAAAGGCTTTTTGTAATCATATGGTTCTTATCTTTTAGTCTGCTCATGTGGGGGATTGCATTTATTGATTTACATATGTTGTACCATCCCTGCATCTCTGGGATGAAGTCAACTTGATCATGGTGGATAATCTTTTTTGATGTGTTCTTAGATTCAGTTTGCAAGTATTTTATTGAGTGTTTTTCATCTATATTCATAAGAGAAATAATTGGTTTATAATTTTCTTTTCCATTCTTTCTTTTATTTTTTTCTTTTTCTCTTCTTTTTTTGGGGGGGAGGGGGGTTGGGTCTTTGTGTGGTTTTGGTACCAGAGTAGTAGTGACCTTATAAAAAATTGGGGGGGGGGCACTGGAGAGATGGTTCAGAGGTTAAGAACACTGCCTGTTCTTCCAAAGGTCCTGAGTTCAATTCCCAGAAACCACATGGTGGATCACAACCATCTATAATGAGATCTGGCACCCTCTCCTGGTGTGCAGGTATACATGCAGGCAAAACACTGTATACTTAATAAATAAATAAATGTTTGCTGGGTGTGGTGGCACAAGCCTTTAATCTCAGCACTCGGGAGGCAGAGGCAGATGGATCGCTGTGAGTTTGAGGCCAGCCTGGTCTACAAAGTTAGTTCAGGACAGCCAAGGCTACACAGAGAGACCTTGTCTCAAAAACAAACAAACAAACAAACAAACAACAACAAAGCAACAACAACAATAACAAAAAAGAAATTCACCCATTTATTCTAGGTTTTCCAATTAGGTGGAGTACAGATTTTTAAAGTATCTCATGATTGTCTGTATTTGTAGCTGTTGTAATGTGCCCCTTTTCATATCTAATTTTATTAATTTGGATCTTCTCTGTGAGTCTTTTAATTAATTTTCTTAAGTGTTTGTCAATCTTACTGGTTTTCCTCCCATCCAAGTACTAAGCAGGCTCAACCCTCCTTAGTTTCCTAGATCAGACATTTTTATTTTTTTTTAAAGTTCCAACTCTTTGTTTCATTGATTCTTTTTTTTTGTTGTTTATTTGTTTCTATTTCATTGTTTTCAGCTCAATTTGGTTACTTTTTTGTTTTCTCCTTTTGAGTGTGATTTTTTTCTCCTCCTAAAGCTTTAGGTGTGCAGTTAGGTTACTAATATGAGATTTCTCCATTTTTAAAAAATGTAGGCACTTAGTGCTATGAACTTGCCCTTAGAGCTGCCTTCACTGTGCTCTATAAGTTTGGACGTATTAATTTTCATTCAATCCTAAAATGTTTTAAATTTCCATCTTGATTTATGTCTTGACCTGGTTTTCCTTGAGCAGTAAGTTTGTTGTTGGTGTCCAGCTCTAAGCATGGCTGCCAGATGGGATGAGAGGTGGGTGCCATTTTAATTTTCTTCCATCTGTTGAGACTTGCCTTGTGCCCGAGTATGTGGTCAACTTGGAGGCAGTTTCCTCAGCTTCTGGGAAGAGAATTTTTCTTTTGAGTTTGGATAAAGATGTTCTGAAGACGCCTGCTAGGTCCATTTGACTTATGACATTATTTGATGTCAACATTACTCTGTTTATGTTTTGTCTGAATGACTTGTTCTTTGGTAAGAGTCGGGTACTGAAGCCACCCACTATCGGTATGTGAGGGTCAATACATGATTTAAGCTTTAGTGGTGTTTCTTTTATGAATGTGGGTACTCTGGTGTTTAGGGCATAAATCTTGAAAATTGCAATATCTGTTGGTGGATGTTTTTCTTTGATGAGTATGAAGTGCCCATCCCTGTCTCTTCTGATTAGTTTTGGTTTGGTCTATCTTATCAGATATTAAAATGGCTACACCTGCTGGCTTCTTGGGTCCATTTGCTGAGAATTACCTTTTCTACCCTTTTGATCTGAGATGATGCCTGCCCTTCATGATGAGGTGTGTTTCTTGGAGGCAACAGAATATGGACCCTGTTTTCTAATCCACTCTGTGTCTTTTTATTGGGGAATTCAGTCTGTTAGTATGGAGAGTTATCCCTGAGCAATGTTTGTTTTTTCCTGTTATTTTATGATTTGGATGTGGGTCCACCCCTTTTATTGTTCTGGGATCATTTATTCTTTGTGTCTTCTTGGTGCGCTTAACCTCTTAAGACTGAATTTTTCTTCTAGTGCCTTCTTGTAGAGCTAGATTGGTACTTAGAAACTGCTTAAATTTGGTTCTTATCATGGGATGGGTTTTTTTGTTTTGTTTTGTTCTGTTTACTGTGATTGAAAGTTTCTCTGGGTACATTAGTCTGGGCTGGCACTTGCGGTCTCTCAGAATTTGTAGAACATCTATCCATCCAAGCTCTTCTGGTTTTCAGAGTCTCCACTGAGAAGTCAGCTGTCATTTTGATGAGTCTGCCTTTACATGTTACTTGGTCTTTTTGCCTTGCAACTTATAACTTTTTTCTCTATGTTTAATTTTTTTTTTTTTAAATCATTATGTGCTGAGGCAGTTTCTTTTCTGGTTCAACTCTTTGGTGTTCTGTACTCTTCTTATTCCTTGTTAGGCACCTCTTTCTTCAGGTTGAGGAAAATTTTCTTCTATAATTTTGTTTAAAATGTTTTCTGGGTCTTTGACTGGGTGTCTTCTCTGTCTTCTATCCCTATTGTTCATGGGTTTGGTCTTTTCATGTTGTCTCAGATTTCCTAGATGTTTTGTGTTTGGATTTTTTTAGATTTAACATTTTCTTTGACTGAACTACCCATTTCTCCTGCCTTGTCTTCAGCAACTGAGATCCTCTCTTCCTTGTCCTGTAATCTATTGGTGACGCTTGCCACTGAGGTTTTTATTTGAATTTCTACAATTTTCATTTCCAGTTTTAGTTCAGTTTGGGTTTTCTTTCATGTCTTGAATTGTTGTCAATATTTCACTTGACTATTTGTGTTTTCACAGACTTCATTAAGGGATCTATTTATGTCTTCTCTACGGCCCTTCAACATGTACATAATTGCTGTTTGGAGTCCTTGCCTTGTGCTGTGCCTATGTTTCATTTCTCAGGGCTACTGTGATAGAGTTCCTGGAGTTGGGTGGAGGCATACTCTCTTGGCTATTCAAGCTCATGGCTTCATGTTCGGAGGAGCTAAGGTGTTTGAGGTGATTCTAGGTGTTGGTGTTGGGTCTTGTCTATGTTGAGTGTGTGTTTTGTTCTGTGGTCACTGCTGCCCTTCCTGGGTCGTAGGCAAGTGTGGTAGCTGTAGGGTCACCAGTAAGAGTGTTTTTGCAGGTTGAAGGGCAGCAGAAAGGGATGGAGATGAGCTATGAGAAGAGGCTGAGAGGGGCAGTAGGAAATATTTAGGGGGTCTGGTCCCCACTAAGAGACAGTTGGGGGTGTGCTGGGAGGAGGGACTCAGGCTGCAAAAGGATGAAGAAGAAGAGTCAGGGATGAAGGGCTGAGGGGAGACCTGGGTCTGTACCAAGAGGTGGCGTCTCAGCGAGTGGAGCTGGGGCGGGATGATGGGCTCCTGTGAGCAGGCTACCACGGGATGAGGGGTAAGTCTGGAGAAAGTGTAACAGTTTCAACCCAGTGTGGCCACTGGAAACAGTGGTTGACGCATAGGACAGAGAGGAACTGTCAGTAAAGCCTGAGAGGGTCCTTAAGGCAACCACAGAGTATTCCATGAAATAGCTGGTGCTGGCACAAGGGTACTGATTTGGCCATTAGACTGATGGTGCTTTTGCTTAAGGTACCAGGGGTCACAGGAAGTTGACCGATAGCTGCTAACTAGGGATTCAATCCCCATTCCTCCCCCTTTCTTATGTACAGGAAAACGGACACAGAAGGAGTGTTCACAGTAAGAAGGTGACCCTGCCACCTGTAGTGATTTCTAGCAGCAACCTTTCACACTTGCCCGGCACCCTGAAAAGTGGCCTTTCTCTTCCTCCAGATACACTAGGTTGCTCTTAACCACTAACCTATCAATCCAGCCCCTATTTAAATGTTTTGAATAGTCTTTCTTTTTTAGTTTTTAAAAATTTGGTTTTATGTGTTTGAGTGTTTTACTACTATGTATGACTGTACACCACGTACATGCCTGGTACCTGAGGTCATCAGAGTGTGCCAGATGTTCTGGAAGAGGAATTATGGAGCCATCATCTATTGTGAGCTACCAGATAGGTGCTGGGAATTGAACCTCGGTCTTCTGCGAACATAGCAAGGGCGCTTAACCACTGAGCCAACTTCCTACCCCCTGTTTAAATACTTGTGTTTGATAATCCTTCCGTTTTCTATCTTAAGAAATAATAGTCAGGGCTACACAGAGAATCCTTATCTGGAAAAACAAAACAAACAAAAATCCAAACAACAAACAAACAAGAAAAACCAAAGCCTTCGTCTAATTTTGTATAGCTACAGCAGAAGAGCTACCCTGTCTTCCTGCCACCCTCCCTCCAGCAACGAACTGAGCTTTTCTGCCTTCTGCTGATGCAGTTATCTTAAAATGTACCATAGGCACCATAAACCCCAAGTCTTTGTGTTTTGTTTTGTTTTTGTTTTTCCGAGACAGGGTTTCTCTGTGTAGCCTTGGCTGTCCTGGACTCGTTTTGTAGACCAGGCTGGCCTCGAACTCACAGTGATCCGCCTGCCTCTGCCTCCCAAGTGCTGGGATTAAAGATGTGCACAACCACGCCCGGCCCAACTCTTTTATTATTTATTTATTTATTTATTTATTTACATATTATTAAGAGACAGGGTCTCTCACAAGTAGCCCAGGCTGGCTCAAACTTGTGATCTTTCTGCCTGTTTCCAGAATGCCAGAGTGACATGCATGTGCTATTGCACCCACTTATGACCCTTAACTCTTACATAAATGCAACTTTGAAATAAGGACACTCACCTGGCGTGGTAGTGCACACTTATAATCCTAGCCCTCAGGGAGGCAGAGGCAGGCAGATCTCTGTGAATTTGGGGCCAGCCTGGTCTACAAAGCAGCCTAGGATAGCCAAGGCTACACAGAGAAACCCTGTCTCAAAAAGCAAAACAGAAAACAAATAGGAAGGAAGGAAGGAAGGAAGGGCACTCTTTGCTTTAAGGTTGTTTTTTTTTCAAAGTTGAGGACAGAACAACCGAGAGCCTTGCAACGCCAGGTAAGTCTCTACTGCTGAAGGACATTCCCAGCCTTTCTTCATCTTTTGTCCCTTTTCCTTGATTCAGGAACACCGAGGCAGATCTCCAGCACTAGAAATAGAATGCATAGACTTCAATTCCTGGCTTAGGCACTCATGAGTTAGGAAGAGGAAATGTGGGAGTTTTAGGCAAGCCTGGGTTGCAGAGAGTGAGCTCCTATGTCAAACAAAATAAATAAAATAAACCCTGGCTCTCTATCTGCCCCCTGGCTTCAGGGATTTGAATCTCAGGTTTTACCTCTGAAACAAGGCTGGATCAGTGGCTCTCAGTTCTGGCTGTACAGCTGTTGTGTAACCGACTTTTCCTGGGAAGACACAACACACACACACACACACACACACACACACACACACACACACACACACCACCTACTCACCCCAGATAGGTAGCCCATAATAGACCAAAGAATGGCTACCACCAAAGTCCAACTTGCTGAACCAGTGTTTTACTGGGGTCACTTACAGGAATATGGGTGAGATTAGAAATGGGTGAGGAGCAGAAATGACTCAAAGACAGCTGCATCACTAAAGCCCACCCATGGGTGACAGCTCTAGTGAGCCACACTGCCCACAGGCAGCCCAGCAGGTTGGAGAGTGTCCTTTTCCAGGTGGTTCTGTTAGTCTGAGCCTCTCATGGGCAGCCTGGCTGGTCTTTTGGGCTTTTTCCCCCCAGGCACTTCCTTGGTCTCTGTTTCTTTCTTGGAGCTGGATTTTTGTCAGTCTTGGCAGAGACTTCACTGCTCTTATAATTCAGGGGGGGGGGGGCGGCGGCTGATGAATCTGGTCCGTTTCAGGAACTTCCTGAAGCTGTTTTGAATTGTTAGCTTCTTGTCTTTATAAGCTGCCCTGCCAGATGCCATGTTTCAGTTGTGAGGAAACTGCTACACAATTGCGGAATGATTTCCAAGTTTAAAGCTAGCCTGGAGTGGGTGTGAGAGTGGCCCTAACATGCAGGGAGAGGAAAGAATTACCACACTCGGGCTCTCTGAGGTCCTTAGACCTATGTCTCTGGGTAAGTAGGTCAGCTCCCTTTCCCATCACAAGTTCTAACTGAGCCCGTTCTGTTCGCTGCCTGTAGTTTCCGTGCATGTGTGGAATGCTGCACTCAAGGACCATGATGCTGGATGGAAGCTACAGTGAGTCTGAGGCCAATAGCCTGGCCGGCTACCCGAGAAGCCATATTCTGCCAGAAGAAGAAAGACAAGACAAAATAGTGGTCCATTTGGCCCTCAATAGTGAATTGGCAGCCTCCAGGAAGAAAGGCCTTCTCAAAGGCCAGATGGGGCTCTACATCTTCCAAAACACGCATGCCATTGACAAATACTCCAGGTTGATATTTCCAGCCTTCTATATAGTTTTCAACCTGATTTATTGGTCAGTGTTTTCCTAGGGATTCCAAGGCTGTGTCCAGGAAAGGGCATGGACAGTCCTTGGCGGACACATGGGCCTAATGACCACCCTTCCTACACCAGGCCAAGCAGCTCTCCCTGGCTTGGGGGAGCCCAGGGACCTGCAGCTGCCCTCACCCCATCCTCATGGGTCTTTTCCTAGCTCATGCTACTACATCACACCTTTGACTTCTCCAAACAGTGCTGTCTTTTGTCATTTGTGAACTTGTTCACAAGAATTCCCCTTATACCCACTTAATAAAAGACTCACATGCCTCCCAGATGTCCTGAGATGCTCATATGGGAAGAAAGAAAATGAAGGACAAACTAAGGGGCATTCTGGGTAAGAAACTGGATACAAAACTCTGTGAATTTCTTCAGTTGAATTAAGTGCCTATATGGGAAGAAAAACAAACAAACAAACAACTCTCAGAACTGAGAGGAGAAGTGATTTGGCCTACACAAAACTGGTAACTGACATGATTTTATAAATTATTCATTTCCCTATTTATTCAATCATTCATTAAACACAGAGTCCCTACCAAGCACCCGGAACTGTGGGAATGAACGAGTAGTCTTTCCCTTCATTGAGCTTCTTTAAGCTACGCTCCTTCTACACACACAATGTATTTCTGCTCCCCCCCCCCCCCCCCCGCCCGCCTCACTCACCCAGACCCATTCTGATTCCTCGTGGTTTTGTTCCGGGTCTGTCTAAAAGAGCATTTCCACGCTCCTGTGAGACTCTCATGAAGCCGGCTGGGTGTTTCTCCCCCTGTGAGACACCCTTATGGAATGAACTGGGGCCTGAGAATATTGAGGAAAAGCACAGTGTGGGCCTGGAGAGAAGGGGGCCTGGGTCTGCAGTGGAAATCTAGTCAGACGCCCACCCCACTTCCCGTTTCAGGTCCCTCCCCTTCCTCCTCAGGAGAACGGTGTCCTTGATCGCCACCACCATTATCATCATGTCTGTGTGCAGGTCCAGTGGGCACCCCAGGGATCCTACCCCCTGCACCCAGAAGGGTCCTACACCCTAGGGTGACTTCCCCCTTACTTCTACTGCAGCTGAGTCGGCGTTAAGGTAGTCTGACGTGCTTAGCTGACACTAAGTTGTGGTAGGAGAGTACTAGAAAGTTTAAGGAAATCTCTATCAGAATTTTGAGTGGTATAAACAACATGATTCCTCCCTTAAGCCAAAGCTTCTGGAGCCAGAAGGTTTTAGGGTTTCATTTATTTGATTTTGAGGAGCAGTAAGTAGGGAACATCCCCTTGCTAAGGAAGGACACCACTTTACCCTCTTTCTCACTGTCCTCACCAGCTTCCTGTAAGGGCCTAGGTATCTAGATCCACAAAGGACAAAACCTTGCTTCAAATTAAGTAAATTCTGGCCTGTAGAATTTGCCCTCCATCACGTGACTCTAGGGCAAGAACTGATGCTGAGGACAGAGCCTCCATGAACTCTAAGCCAGGGAGGGACCTGCTGCAGCTACCTGGTCCTCTCACTCGCTCCGCGTCATCGATGTTCACATCTCTTCACCCCCCCCCCCACTCTGTTTCCTCTATTTCCTTATGCTCTGAGGCTGTGGGACAGAGCGGGACTCACAGGGCAGTCTCAAGCCAGGCTAGTCTGGTTCCACTGTGACACGGGTTACCTTGGGTGGCCACAAGATCAGTAAGCTTCTGAGGCTATCCCGAGATTTAAGAATTCTCTAGAATAACGATTTCAACCTAACTAAGGCTGCGACCCCTTGATACAGCTCTTCTTGTTGTGGTGACCCCTGCAGCCATAAAGTTGTTTTTTATTACTACTTCATAACAGTAATTTTGCTACTGTTATGAATCATAATGTAGATACCCTGAGAATGTATGCAACCCCTGAGAAAAGGCTCATTCAACCTTCGAAGGGGTCATGAGCCACAGTTCCACATGGATGCGCAGAACTTGGAAGAGTCATTTTCCTTGTGGCTGTGACTTATTATTATAATGTGAAACTGGAATTAACAAAGAGAAGTGTACAGGAGAGGGTTTGGGAGAAACAGGTGCTTCTCTTCCACTGGACCTGCATGGACTGGTTTCCCCCAGCAAGGATGTGTGAACAGTGCAGTGAAGATGACTGGTCTTAGTCTCTAGCCTTTCTGGAACCTCGGCAGCACCTTGGGCACAAGGTGCCTAATGGTGGTTCTAAGAGGCTAGGAAGGCCAAGAGCAGAGAGACCTTGTCTAATCTTGTCTCCTGTATCAGTTACTTTGGTGTTGATGTGACAAAAATTCTTAGCAGAAGCAACTTAAAGGAGAAGGGATTCACTCTGGTTCATGGTTAGTCTGTCATAGTGGGGATGAGTTCACACTGCCAGGAAAGTGCGGCTGACGCTCCTCATACGGGTGGATCAGACAGCAGAGGGCTCAGACAAGAACCATAAGGCACACCCTGTGACCGTGTGTGCTGGCCAGGCCACGTGTCCCAGAGATTCCACAGCCTCCTAAGACAGTGCTACCGTAGAGAATTCAGACACGTGGGCCTTGGGGGAGACATTCCTATTTGAACCACACCTCCTAAAAGCCTGGCTTTCAAATACTATTACCATGTGACTCTGGATAACGGTCACATTTAAATCATAACGTGTTAGGGCCATGGTAAAGCTCCAACACATGATGCGGATTTTGAAGAAGGAAAGAAAGGTAAGACTGGGTTTCAAGGACAAAGCTGTCCCTCAGATGCTCTTAGCTGTTGGGCTTTAGGGTAGAAAAACACGGGGCCAACTATATGAGAGGTCTCTGCTAGGTTAAGTAATAAGAATTAAGCTTGTAGGAAGAAATAAAAGATGAGACTTTAGGTGACTTCGAACAGCTATAGCAGGCCTGATTTAACGCCAGCGAGGTGGCGCCACTAGTCTGACCACACCAGGAGCAGCACATGTCACTCAATGACCAGAATTCAGGAGAGTGTAGATTGCAAGCCTCGGGCTGGGGTTTTTGTAGCCAAGGACAGGAAAGGGGAAGAGTGAAGATGGAGTGAGCCAGAAAATGAGAAGAAGCCAGACTGAGCAGATCACTGAGTTAGTCGGAGGCCAAGCACAGCAATTCGGGCCCGAGAAAGAAGCCAGGTTAAGTAAGTCAGCTGGGAGAAGAGTTTGAGGCAGAACAGCCTAGTGGAACCAGGCAGGCCAGAGCTCAGAAAGAACAAGTAAGGGTGAGCTTATTAAGCAGTAAGTCTCAGAGGCTGAAAACATTCTAGGCCTAGGTTAGATTGTACAGAGGCTAGAAGCTGGCCTAGGTTACCAGAGGAGGCAGTAAGCCTCGGAGACGACAGTTGAACTTGGAGAATAAAAGTTCCTTTTACAGAAGAGAGCTTTGTTAGGGGCAGAATGGGGAAGTTAGCAGCTCTGCTTAGACGGTTGATTTTGAGAGTGCGCGCTCTGTCACCTCTTTTTGTAACCAGAGGGTGTCTGGGGTCACAGTCAGCTGCCTTTCTCTTGCAATCCCCAAATAGCTGCCTTCTGGAACTTTGAATTCAGTTTAGGGCCTTGGTGTTTGGTTCTGGTGGTTCATTCACCTGCTCTCTGATATGGTAGCCATGCACCACTGACATATTTAAATTTTTATGAACTAAAGTTAAATAAAATTGAGACTTGGTTCTCAGTGGCTCTGACCAAACTCTGCTCAATAGTGACAAATCCCCCGTGGCTTCCGTACTGGATGGTTGAAAGTGCCTTGAGCAGTTGTTCCCCACCGTCCTAACACTGTGACCCTTCAATACAGTTCATGCTGTGGTGATCCCCCCTGCCCTTAGTACCATAAAATTATCCCCCACACACCATAAAATTATTTTTGCGACTTCAAATTAGTTTTGCTGCTTCAAAACTGTAGTTTTACAAATGCTGTGAGTTAGAACATAAATGTTTTTATAGGTTTGCCCAAAGGGGTCATGCCCCACAGTTTGAGAACTGCTGTCGTAGACAGAGAGCTCGGCCTGTGAGAAAAGGTGGGAGGAAGAAGAAAGCTTGGACACACAGAGAAACGGACCCACGGGCAGGTCATCCATTTTAGCTGCATCTCAGACTGTGGGAAGGACAGATGAAAGCCCAGCTGTTCCAAAGCGCTAGGGCTCATGGTAGGGCTGCACCACACCAGTGTTAATGCTTGCCTTCCACAGACCACTGGACTTCCCAGTCTCGTCGTTCAGCAAAGAACTAGGTGTGTTAGTAAGGATAAGGGCGCGGTATAGGGCCTCTGGATCTGCTTAGAAACCGTTCATCTCTAGATGAGACCATTAGCCGTATTGCTTTTGTTGAAAGTATTATTGAACCCTAGCATCGCTCTGCTTCTAACTACGCTGCCCTCATAAGCTGGCACACAGCAGAGCTGCCTGTTCAGAAGACAAATAAAGAAAAATCCCACTAGTAACTGGGATGAATCCTGCAACAAACACCTGGAACCCTGCGTGCTTCCACCGTGTGGGAGCATGCCCCCGCCGCACGACCCCGCCCCACGACCCCGCCGCACGACCCCGCCCCACGACCCCGCCGCACGACCCCGCCCCACGACCCAGCCGCACGACCCCGCCCCACGACCCCGCCCCACGACCCCGCCGCACGACCCCGCCCCACGACCCCGCCCCACGACCCAGCCGCACGACCCGACCCCGCCGTACCACCACTCTGCTTCACAGGCTCCCTGTGATCTGGTAGTCCGATTCTACTTGAGACAACAAAAGGAGACGAACCGGAAACAGCAGTGAGAGAAGAGGAAGGCTAAGGAAATGCTGAGAACACAGAGGAAAGAGTATTTGCTGTGGAGTATTTGAATTGTGCTTTAGTTCACAGAATCTAAGATACAATTAGATATGACATACACTCTGATTTCATGCACCACTAAGGAAGAAAATAATGCTGCTAATTGCATGTGGCATGCCAGTAATTAATATTAAATTGTGGGAAATATCCATATTAGAATAATAAAAAGAAATAGATGTTATTCAAAAATGGATGGCTGGTACACTTCACAGATGCCAAGGGGTACCGCACCATCTTCAAGGGTTTACGCTGGAAATGGGGTGGGGAGCATGTAAAGCAGTAGGGAACCCCTTAGCCACTGAGGCATGCATGTTACAGAGAGTGTGGCTGAAAGGGGGGGAAGGCCAACACAGGGCTTGAGAACGTGCTATTATTTGCAGGGTTTGGGGAGTAGGGCAGTGCTGGGACCTGGGATTAAACTAGGCAATAATTTCTGAGCAATGGATAGGAACTGTTTTATTTCAGGCAGGAATAACACGGCAGGGAGAAAGCGCAGGTGCATTCAGGGGACAGAAAATAGATGCCCCTTATACTATACAAAATATATTAGAGGTGAAAATTAAGTTTGGACAGAGAAGGATTTTGAGTAGGGGAGGGGTATTTTGGGTAATCTACTTGCCTACAGAACACAAACTTGTGTTTTAATCCAAGTAAGGTGCCAATGGAGGAGGAAAGCTGACAAGCACGGGGACTTCCGGGGTTGAGGTGGGACTCACTGTGTCCCTTGAGAATCGTTTCTCAGTACGTGTCCTCGTTCTCGCCCACTTCAAACAGGCTTCGCTTCCCTGATGGGCGGGGTGGGCGGGAGGAGAGAGGGAGGCAGCCGAGAAAGTCTGTGAAAACAGTCTTCTAGTTCCTCGACTCTGGTGGGAAGGCTTCCTCCACTTGGACTAAACCCAAGGAAGGGATTCTGCTAATCCAGTCTGGGCCACGCCTGTGGAAGACGGTCAGAGACCGTGCTAGTTTCTGTGTGGAAAGTTAAAAACCCTCCAAAAGTATTTTTATTTGGCTTAGTCTTTTTATAACCACCCGCGGAAGGAAGACTAAGACTTTAGAAGCTGAGAGAACCACTGAGGAGAAAAACAAAAGATCACAGTAGCAGAGAAAGTTCATGTTAAGTTCAGTTGTGAAACAGCCTGAGAGGACCAGGAAAGAGGAGGAACCGGTCTGCATGGAGGACAGGGCAGCACGATGAGAACATGGAGGTGTCAGATAAAGCGCTCTACGCGCTTGTCTGGAAGGCAGATAAAGGGTAAGACCAGGTGATGCTATGACGGGGAAGACTACCTGAAGGAAAAAAGCAGAAGAGGTGTGAAAGAGCAGGACCCATTACAGTGGCGCGAGTCAACTGTTGTCACAGCTGGGAGGGGAATTCTGCAGAGAGCAGAGACAGGCTCGCGCCAGCAACATGAACACTGAGAAGGGGCGGCTGTTCTGAGCGCAGGAGCCCAGGTGCAGGCGCACAGACCCGTGCGTGCGTGGTGAAGATCTTTAACCCACTGCAAGAATCTCGGGGCATAGTGCTACTTGTGAGAAGGTGGGTTATGTGGTTGGTTCTTACCCCTTGGGAAGATTGAAACAAAACAAAACAAAAAACAACCAAACCCGACATCCTGGCGTGCTTGTTCTGAATGAAATTTGTCTTCTCAATAGTGGTTTCCCGAAACTGTAAAAATATAAATAAACAAACAAATAATGCATGCTGGGACTGGGGAGGGGACGGTGATACAGGAACAGTGCTTATCACTGGGTCATTAGGTCCGTGCTCCAGACTTGGGAGCATTTGTGCCATCTTCCGTCCCTCACACATTGTGTGGACACTGCCCTCAGCTATCATAGAAGATACAGTGGTAGACATTCAAGTACCTTGTACTGGGCGCATTCCCTGTCGTCAACACTGTGGGATGTGCTCTTCCCTTAGGTCCCCGAGCTGTGCTTAGCTCTGGCGGAACATGAATGAATCACCTCAGGGAACATTAATAAGCCCAGTGTGGAAGGGCTCAGGTAGGAAGACCTGAGCTGGAGGTCAGCCCAGACTATAGATCAAAACTTGTCTTAAAAAAAAAAAACTGGGCTGGAAAGATGGCTCAGTGGTTAAGAATACTAATATTTAAGCTGTTCTTTCAGAGGACACAGGTTTGGTTCCCAGCAACCACATCTGGTAGCTCACAGCCGTCTGTAACTTTAGTACACATAAACTCACACACACGCACACTTACGCAGACACTCACACATAGACATCCACATCCACACATCCACATTCACACATTCACCCCAATACACAGACACATACAGGCACAGGCACACATACATGACTATACACACACACATACATGTAGACTCAATTTTCTTAGCCAATATATTTTATTACAACTTATTAACCAAGTGTACATTACTTATAATCTGACTAACCAAAACCACAGGAAAAGAACACAATAACAAAACAGTAAGGATGTCAGTTCCGAGGAATGATTCTCCTGGTGTACTCAGCAGGATTTCTTCTGCTGGAACCTGGAGTAACCAGAACCCGGAACCTCAGCAGCAGCCGGAGCCCTGAAGCCTTCCCTCGAGTGGTTCTCTCTAGGAGCGTCTCAAAGTGAAGCGATGAACAGCCAAAACTAAGTGAAGTCTCCAAAGGCCCCGCCTCCAGTTCTGGGCTCATTTGTATATCTCCTCCCAGAGTCTGTTCACGGGATCTTTTCAGCTGGCAGCAATCAAGCTCCTGAACGAGGTGGTCAGTCTTCGAGTGGATTAACCTCACCCGTTCTCTCACGAGACTCTTCCGATCCTGCACTTGGGATCCTAAAAACCAGGCTTATCTCTCCTTCACATACACACATATATACACTCATACACTCACACACACACACTCACACAGATACACATACACTCACATACACACTTACACATATACGTCTACTCACACATACACACACATTCACACGGACACACACGTCTATACATATGCACACACACACATTCACCCTTGCACACTTACACAAAGACATATACGTCTACTCACACATATGCACACATTCACATGACACACACGTCTATACATATGCACACATATGCACACATACACATTCACCCTCACACACTCCCACACACAGGCACACACACACAAACACACACACATTCATAGACACATAGGCACACAATATGACTATACACACACACACACACACACACACACACACACAAATAATAAACAAATCTTTAAAAAGCTAAGAGCAGGCAGATCGCTGTGAGTTTGAGACTAGTCTGGTCTACAAAGCAAGTCCAGGACAGCCAAGGCTACACAGAGAGACCCTGTTTCAAAACAACAACAACAACAACCTCCCCGCTGAAAAAAAAAAAAAAAAGCTAAGAGCTACAACTCGCTAGTTCCTAAATCTACCGTGGCAATTGCGTTGTCTCCACTTCCTCTCTCTAGGCTGGTCTAAAGGCGGAAATAAATTTCTCTGACAGAATATTGTCTGGATATGGAGGCTTTCCTCTGGACACGATCTGAGGCCATGTTCCCTGACACAATGAGGAGGCAAGAGATGGAAGACAGGGATGAATAGAACGTGTGGCCCTGAGGCTGCTGACCAAGCCATGGGGGGAGCAAGGAGGAAGGCGGGCCTATCCTCCCCCTCCCTATCCCCTCCCTCCCTTACCCCCCCCCCCCCCCCCGCTACCGCTCTCCTCTTCCCCTTCTCCCCCCGCACCCCGTTCCCCCCTCCTATCCCCCATGCCACTTTTCCTCATTTACTTATCTGCACTGGTCTTAGCAAACCAACAACGATCAACCCACCAACCACGGAAGTGGCTGTTGCCGGAACCTGCTCCTCCCGGAGCCCCGAAGCAAGGTTGTATGGGTGAGATGTGGGAGCAGGGCCAAGATGGCCGCAGAAGCCCTCTGTGTAGTGCGTTCCACTACACAGCTTTTTGTTGTTGTTGTTGCTGTTGTCTTTTTGTTAATCGTTTGTTGGGAGAAGTTTTTGCTTTCTCCTTCTATTTATTTGGAAGGCTTTGGCTTTCTGGTGGCACGGGTTCAAAGGGGACAGGCAAGGCCCGCCACTCACAGGCAGAAGCAGTTTCCAGCCACAGGGCCCAGCCTTCCCCAGGTTTCTCTGACCCCCACCCCCACTGCCTCGGTTCGTGCCCCACAAGGAAGCAGCAGCCACGGGCACTGAAGCATGCGTGCCCCCTTCTGTGGTATTTAAGAGGGTGCAGAGTGGAGCTCTGAGAGCCGGCAGGGAACTTGGGTGGTGGGGGGGCTTGTGGGTCGGAGTTGTGGGGTGGGCAGGGGGAGGGTGGAGCTATGGCAGACGAACACTAGCAAAAGAAGCTCCCCCAGGGCCAGCAGGTGCTTGTTTTAGGGTCCGGGACGGTGGGAGATGCTCACTGTTTAATGAACGAAGCGAATGAGCTACTCATCTCTGTCCGAGTCCTCTGTGCCCCAGGCACCATGCCAGCCACTTACAGCACGTAAGTTTCTGTTGGCAATTGAGGTATCTCAGTCTTGTTCAACACCGAGGCAGGAGTCTTGACCGTAAAAAGAGGTACTTTGTGGTCTCTAGTGATAGAGTGCTAGTCTGCAAGCTAGAAACTCTGGGTTTGCACCCCAGAATTGCATCAACCGGACATGGTGGCACACACTAGCAATCCTAGGACTCAGGCGGGGAGGACCAGAGCCTCAAGGCTACAATAGTGAGTTTGAAGACCCTGTCTCCAACAGTAAAAGAAAATTAAGGAAAATAAGAGAAGGGAGGGAGAGCCTTTGCTAGCTGTGTCACTTTTGAGCCATTTAATTCCTATGGATTTTCATTTCATGTCAAAAACAACTTTTAAAAGTGTAAAAGCCTTTGTGTGGAATTCCTAAGACCTAAGTTCAGCCTCAGCACCGAGAAATAAAAACTAAAAGCAAATAAGTGCAAATACCCAGCTAGGCACCTGCCCCAGAGAAAATATAAGTAGATGACAGAAAAAAGGAGGGCAGGGAGGATGAGGCAGGTGAGGATGGCGGGGGAAGAGGCTGCCAGCGGTAAGGTTTGCCAAAATCAACCATGTAAACCACATCTCCACGAGCTGCGTCCATTCCTGTCAGCATCATTTTAAATGTTTATTTACTTATTTATGTGTGCATACATACACACATATGTACACACAGGCCTTTGTGCTCATGTGGAGGTCAGAAGACAGCTTGTATGAGTCAGTTCTCTCCTACCATGTGGGTCCTGGGAACAGGACTCAGGTCCTCAGGCTTGGTGGCAGAGGCCTTTCACCCATGGCGCTGTCTCACCAGTCCTATTTCCGTCATCGTTAAAGCTCAAAAAAATAAAAAACACTGGGAATGAAAGGTCTCATCTTGAAGTGTGTGAAATTCTTCCTAAGAGGACCTAGTGTGCACTGCATCTGCACCATTCTCATCAGAAGGACAGAGGAGACTGTCACAGACCCATGGCACTTTTGGAGTGGATCTCATTTGCATTTGAGAAAACTGATGCAGGAAGATTACAGTAGCTTGCTTGATGTTACATAGTGCTTAGAGAGAAGAGCTCCCTCCGTGTTAGTTATGGGGCTCAGGCTATTTCTCAGCTGACAAATCACTTGAAACTAGGGACAGTATATGTCACAATCTGGACTCCACAGTTCTGGCCCTTTGGGATCATCTGTGAGGACTCGCTGAGGTTAGAACGAGATAGCTACCTCTCAGTGTTTGTAACAAATCGTGTTTTGGAACATCAGCAAGACAGAAATGAGCCTCCTCCATCTTGTATTCTTGCTGAGGCCATTTCAGGTCTAACTAGAATTTGAGCTCCTTCATGGAGAATCCCATGGAAAATCACGCAGCTCTGTTCTAGGAGCCTGAGGCCAAGATGTCCCAGCTAACTTATCTTAGCTTCTGTTTAACCACCTGCTTGTGTAAACCTCCCCCTGCAGCTGCTGAGCGAGATACCAGGATAGGTTTTTACCTTTTGAAAAAACCCTTTACTCCAAACACCTGGGGTTACACTTGGTTCCTGAATACCTGAGTGTAGTCCTTATGGCTAGAATAAAGACTTTCTATTGGCTATAAACTGTGTCTGAGTGGTCATCTCTGGTGGGCTCCCCATTAACACTTTCTATTGAGTTTCATAGATCATATTTCTAAACTTAAGAAAGCTCCTTTAAAAAGTTGTGTTATGTCATTGAATACCACCAGGTTTATACATTTTCTTTCAGTGACTTGTTGAATGTCAATGAGTATAAAGCTAGCAGCTTAAAAAGGTCCTGGATTCCCTTGACAGACCACCCATGTCCTCATCAACAAGGTTTAAAAAGATGGAAACTCAAGAGTGGACAACGGAGTATGTACCCTCTGTTCCAGGAAGTCCTGAGCTAGTCTCTCACTGCCATAAACATGGGGTGTCCCTTGATTTTTATGGCACAAGAGGGTGGCAGGAGCTGCTGCCACTATGTTTGCATTGAAGAAGCTAAGTGGCTGCAGGAGGGAGGCAGGTAAAGGGGGAAGCTCCCAGGAGGCTGCCAACCGCTTCCTATTTACAACCTTCCCCGGTGAAAAACAAGTCCTGAGGAAGGTTTTGCTCTTGATTGCGCATACTTAGATAAAAAACAGGGAATTCGGAAGGAAGAGGAAGCAGCCAGAGGAGAAAATGCCAATCGTTCAGATGTTCCCAACGTAACTAGATGCTTTAATGGTACTTGCTGAGATGTTCAGGCCCAAGGGGCAGGATGCTAACCGTACACCCCGCCCCCTCACTATGTCCCTCCCCTCAGAGACCGTCTTATGAACATAGACCTCTAAATAGTTAGGGTGTGCAATCATGTCTGTTCCTGGAAGTGCTTCTTTTGGTGATCTATTATTCAATATCTGCAGCTGACACATTTCACTGAGGTAACTTAGCATGTAACGTGCAGTGAAACGCACAGACGCGGTGTCTGTTTTGCTGACTCACATCTGCTGCCTCGTCATGGTCTCCTCACCACCTCTCTTACCTCACTACTATCCTCAGTTGTTCATTTTGTCATTTCTTGTAAATGTAATTTTTTTTTTTTTATTTCCTCAGATGAGGGGATGGGATGAGATCCATACCCAAGCTTTGCAATTCATGACGTGGGTTCAGCCCAGAGCATTTCTATCTAACTATCGCTAGGCCTGGAAGCTTCTAGCTCTACAAGCCCAAGCCTTAAAGACTTCAGCTTCTCTGAGACTCACTGTTGAATAACCTCATGCTTTTAGTTCTTTCGGAACTCCGGATGGCTGATTCAACTTAGCTGTTCTGGCTCGAAACTCTTCTCCAAGCTGACTGAGTCAAACTGGCTTCTCTGCGTCTCACTGAATTCCTCTGCTTGGAAAAGTTGCCTCTGAACTCCACAAAGAGAACTGCACTGAACTGTACTGTATTTCCAAACTCTACTGTACTGTTGCCATGAACTCCCGCCTCCCCCCCCCCCCACCCCCCGTCTCTGTGCTGCCCTTAAGTAGCTTTTCTTTCCTGCATCCTATTTCTGACTCATTCTGTCAAATCTTTCTCTGGCTTGTCACTTTGCCCCTCAATTAGATGCCATTGTTAAGGATTAAAGGTGTTAACTAAAGGCGTGTTTGTATTTAAGCCAGATCCACACGGACCGAGGTCTCTGGATGTGATCCTTTGCCTGGGTGGCCGTTTTGCTGGATTAAAATTCCTCTATCATGTCTAAATTCATGCGTAAAATCACGAGGCATGTACTCTTTCATGCCCAGGTTTGTCCCGTCAGCGTCACAGGCCTGAAGCTAATTCCTGTTCTTGCATGTAAACACTGCAGTTGTGTTTTCTGCTGGATAGCATCCCACTGTGTGGACAACTGTGGTTTCTCCTGTCGATGGACAAACCTAGCTGTTTCTACTAAACTGCAACAAGATAAATTAACCATAAATGTACATGGCAATCTTCTACAAACATTTGCAAACAAGACTCTATGAACGTGTTATTATTTCTCCCATGATTACAGGGGAGAGAGATTACTGGGTGCTAGGTCAGAGTGCAGTGTTGAAGTAGTTGTATTAACATATGACCTACTAGTGTACAATCTGTCTGCTTGAAATGTGCAATTCAGTTTCTTTTAGACTCCGATTCATGCAACCATCACAATAATCAAAATTTGAACATTTCATTACCCTCAAAAGAAACTAATTATCTTTGGCTTTCCCATTCCTTCCCTCCAACGTTTCCTTTCTGTTGCTCTGTAATGAACACGTTATGTACTTGGAGCTTAGAGATGGGCGGTCGTGAGTGAACGCTTTCTTTCATTTTGTGTCATCTTTTTCCTCCCTCCGTCCATCCCTCCGTCCATCCCTCCCTCTGCCTCTTCCTTGCTTCTGGTACTGGGGCGTGAACCCAGGGCCTTGCATATGCCAGAAAAATGTTACATCCCACTATTTCTCCAGCCTCCGTTAAGGTAATGTTTTCGTCACGAATCCATGCTGTAGTACGTATCTGTGTTTCGTTCCTTTCTAGCTGCAGAGTGACAGTGGTTGTGTGGATATGCTCTCTTCTATTTATTCATCCATCATAGATAGGCTTTGGTTTCTTTCGATTTTTGGCTAATGTCAATCATGTCACTGTGAACACCAATGCGGCAGCCTTTATGGAGACGTTAAAAACACATTTTTCCCCGGGTACAATATCCTAAGAGTAGAACTGCTGTCATAGTATCATTCTGTATTTAACCCTTTGTGGAACTGTTTTCCAAAGAGCAGGCATTTTATATTCCTTGCCGCAGTAGACGAGGCTTTTAACATTTCCAAGCCCTTACCAAAACCTTTTATTGTCTTCTTTTTGTTAGACCAGCCTCCACGGTAGGTATGAAGTGGTCTTTTTGTGGTCTGGTTTTGCATTTTCCTGTTGGCAGATGGTGCTGAGTTTTCTCATATGCTTTTGGCTCCTCATGTATTTTCTGTGACAAATGTCTATTCAAGTTGCTTGCCCATTGTAAAGTTTGGTTGCCTCTTTTTTTTTTTTTTTTCTGAGACAGGGTCTCTCTGTGTAGCCTTGACTGTCCTGGACTCACTTTGTAGACCAGGCTGGCCTTGAACTCACAGCAATCCGCCTGCTGTCCTGGACTCACTTTGTAGACCAGGCTGGCCTTGAACTCACAGCAATCCGCCTGCCTCTGCCTCCTGAGTGCTGGGATTAAAGGCGTGTGCCACCACGCCCGGCTTTGGTTGCCTCTTTATCACTGAGCTTCAGAGGTTGTTTATACAGCCTAGACGCAAATTCAGGTTTATACTTTACAAATACTTTCTCCAGACAACTGATTCTCTAAGTTTATTATGATGACTGATGGAGCCCGATAGTTTTCATTTTGGTAAAGTCCATTTTATCTGTTTTTGTTTGGTGGTGTTTATAAAGCCATACTTAATTAAATCAGGCATGCATGCATTTAACCATTCTAAGAAAATGGCAGGTATGTGTGTGGGTGTGTATGTGTGTGTATGTATGTGTGTGCATGCATGCATGTATATGTGTGTATGTGTGTGTGTTGTACTTGTCTTGGCACAGAAACAGGGCCATCAAACATCAATACTCTTGATGAAAACTCAGAGGTGACACAGTGTGTGTGTGTGTGTGTGTCCCTGTAAGCATAACAGCCTGCAGTGAACCATCCAAGGAATGACAAAAATGAAACTTGCCTTAGCCTGACTTAGCAAGTGCTAACTTAACAGGTTCAAACTTCTGGAGTCTAACCCTAGAAGGTTTATTTTAGCCATATTTAAGCACAGCACAATTTTGGAAACAAGGTTTTTGATGACAATGAACTCAGTCCCATGTGTACAGCAAGGCTTAAGACATGTTTGCACTGAAGCTCTTTACAAAGCATGTATGGCATCTTCCGTAAAGATAGGTTCTGTTAACTTAGAAACAAGGCTTAAGATAAGGGTCTAGAGAGAATGACTAAGCTACACATAATGCCTGTGGGAGTCAGGACTGGCTTGACCCTAAGGTAACATAGAAGTCACTTAGGCTGCTGTAAAGTACAAGCGACATCGCTCATAAGGATGGGCTTAACAATGCTCAAGATCTAGGGTAGAAAAGCTTGAGATAAACAAACATAATATTCCGGGGCATTCCAATAAATCCTGGCCCCACAGACAGGTTATAAAGATCACCAGGCTATAAATTATATCCTTTCCTATAATTCCAGGTGGAAGACAGGTAGACATCTCTTTCTTGAGGGGACAAGCCTGTGTGTTTAACTCTTTCTCATTTCCCTAGTACTTAGCTGTGTGCATGAGTGTCACGACCCCTCCAGTGGAGTCTGTGTGACAAACACTACACAGGCCTGAGGCTACGACCCTGGAAAAGTCTCCTGGACTGGGGGCTGATGTTTCTGCCAGGAGAAATTAAATCGCAGCTCCTTTCTCTCATTGAGCTGGCCTGGAATCTATTCTTTCTTCTTAACTGTACTTCACTCCCATGTCTGGACTCTTCAGGCATAGCCACGGTCGCTAGGAGACGACCCTGACTCGGGACTGCAGCCAGGGGCTGTTAAGGGCAGGAGGAGCTCTGCTTCACTTCCACTTATTAACAGAAACATGATTGAGAACTGGTTAATAAGTTATATTATGGCTTCCAAAGAAATAGAGTATTTCAAAAAATTCCAGACACTGGCACTTAGATATCAAAAAAGGAAACTAACAAAACAAAACCAAAAACCAAAAACCAAAAACTGTCTTGGCACACGGGTGCTGGGCACAAGTTTCATAGGGAGAGAACACTGACCCTGGGCAAAGGGAGCACACACATTTGATATCAAACCAGTACCTTAGAAGTGATAATGTCTTCACTGCGTGTTCTGTACCCTGTATTGTTTCATTTAAAGTTATAATTCAACGTATGACATCACAATGACTTTACATTCCGTACCTGTACTTTGTATGCTTGATTACTCACTGACTTTCTTAAATCTACTCTGTGAAAAAAAAAATGTAACCACAAGCCCCCCTGCTCTTAAAATAAATGTTTAAAAACTTAGACTGCTTAGCTACAAAATAAACTCAGACACAGACTTGA
Organism: Acomys minous; assembly: GCF_964271855.1. NCBI lineage: Eukaryota > Metazoa > Chordata > Mammalia > Rodentia > Muridae > Acomys > Acomys minous. The sequence goes on from NC_140483.1 coordinate 139,592,974, forward strand.
TCTTGAGTTTTGTCTCTGTTTGTCACCTCCTTATCTCTGCCCACCGACACTTCGAGAATTCCCGATCCCAAAAACCTATCCCCAACTGAGCCAGTACGTGACACATGAGGGCATCTTACCCCCCACAACTCATGTGCAACTTGAACTTTGCTTGGGCTGGATACAGGTTTAAGCCAGAGATCGAGAAAGGAACTGGTTAGCACAGAGCAGAAAACAATACTCCCCAGCCCCCCAACAATTTTTAAGAGTTGGCAAATATCAGTTGCAGTCACGTAATGAAACAGGCATGTTTCTAGGTTTAGTTAACAGGCAAGGACACAACTGTTCCTGTGGATTGCTACATCTTTATGTTATAGCACAGAGTCTACTCTCCCCAAAGGAAGCAATATGCAGAGAGCCACCTTAGCCGGAGAGCATCCAAAGTGGTAGATGGTGTGTGGTGTGTGTGGTGAAATCCCACAGATGGTTTTCCCTTGAGCAACTGCAGCAAGCACAGCTGGCTCTCGATCTCTGGCTGCTGTGACAAAATGCCCAGGCTCGGTGGCTTAACCTGTAACAATTTTGCCTCGAGTTTGAAGTCTGGCAATCCTTCATCCAGTCGTGCGGCAGACCCTGGGTGGCTGGGACAGTGCCCACACTGCAGCCTCACCACCTGGAGGAGGGCCGAAGAATTTCTGGTCTCTCTTTAAAATAGAGGAAAGAGCCACATTGGTCACCCCTGGAAAGGAAAACGGAGGCCTAATCTGCTACTTTAAGAAAATGTGGTTTATTAGGAGTGGCCTTGAGACCACCACCAGGCCTCAAGGTGAAAAAGAGAACATTATAGGCAGAAATAGTACATGTATGTGAGAGGCAAACATGAGAGCAGCTTTAACGGGAAGGAGGGCCTTCATTAGGAGGATAAGTCAGGGTTTCCTTTGGCCTCTGCATCCGCTGCACACAAGGAAGCAAAGCAGAAAGTGAAAACAAATTTTATCTATCTATTTAATTATTTAATGAAAACAATGTAAATAGAGAGATAGCTGCCACGGGAAGGCTAAGGTGGAGGGTGGTTTTAGAGAAATGCCAGAGCGATCCCAAGAACAAAGGACTCTCAGACTATTAGAACATTTTTACCAAGTGACTCACAAGGATCCTGTGGTGAGCTTTAAGGGCAGTCCAGGGAGTGACTGGAGGTATCTTATATCATTTTACCGTGATTCCCACAGAGGGCGACAAGGCTGAATTTTCCTACTTGAACTTAGAAGCCTGCTTCCGGAAGATTCTGCCTTCCCTCTTTCCCTCCCTTAACCCTTCACGTGATGGTCGCCATCATTTTTTGTATCTTGGGACAGAGCCCCTGGCTCAAGGCCACTATAAATTCAGCTCTGCTTTCAAAACCAGCTTGTGGCTTGGAGGCCACGGGCCCAAGAGGGTTTTTGGGAACAGTAGCCAGGGCATGTGACATATTCATTCGACAGACAAGACTTTGTGCCTGAGATAGGGGGGCCATTAGTGACCGCCTCTGTCTCACCCTCATTGCCTCCATCCTGAGCAGAACAGAACTGGTTTTACACGTGTGCTATTCCAGGTCCAGGAGAGATTCTGATCCAGGGCAAGTGGAGCACACTTATCTGCTGGAAAAGCTATTTGGCTAGAATAAGGAAGGGACCACCTTCCATACAATGGACAGAAATAGGAATGAGGCATCTATAGTGCAATCCTGAGTAAAATGGCCAAAGGAAGAAAGGGACTGAAGGATGGGAGGAAGAAACCCAGATACGCATTGCTCCAGTGGTCCCCAAGTCAAACCATCTCATAGCCCAGAATTCCTGTCTAATGAGAAAATTTTTAGTTTTTTATATTTATTCTCTCACAGATTGCACCCTAACTACAGTTTCCACTCCTTTCTCTCCTCCCAGTTTCCCCATCCTTCCTCCTCTATCCAGTCCTCCTGGTTCCATTCATTTCCCTTGAGGAAAGGGCAAGCCTCCCGGGGATATCAGTCAAACATGCCGTGTCAAGTTGCAGCGAGACTAGGCACCTCCCTCATATGAAGGCTGGTCGAGGCAACCTAGTCGGAGGAAAAAGGACCCAAAAGCAGGCAAAAGCCCCTGCTCCCACTGTTAGGAACCCCACAAGAAGACCAAGCTACACAACTGTAACATACACAGAGGGCCTAGGTCAGCCCCCGTAGGCTCCCTGATTTTTCAGTAGTTCAGTTTCGGTAAGCCCCTATGGACCCTGTTTACTTGATTCTGGTTTTGTTTTTTTTTTTTTTTTTTTTTTTTGTGGTGTCCTTTTTATAAATTTTTTGGTTTTGTTTTTCTTTATGTAGCCTTGGCTGTCCTAGACTTACTTTGTAGACCAGGCTGGCCTTGAACTCACAGTGATCCACCTGCCTCTGCCTCCCAAGTGCTGGGATTAAAGGCATATGCTTCTACACCTGGCTTAAAAAATATTTTTAAATTTTTTATGCATACATTAATAGTATCACACATGTATAAAATAAACTACACACAGCAAGAAGAACCACAAAAAATCAGGAATTATATTAATGTTACATTACAGTGTTTTGGCTATTTCTATTTGGCAGCCTTGAAGAGAGTATCTTTCCTATCTTGGTGCATCTAAAATTCTGAATGTAAATCAATATCTATCCTATCTTGTCATTATCAACTTAAAACATCTATCTAGACCTAAAAACACCTTAACCCCTAAACAGCCATGCTTAATTGTAAAACTAAACCACTGGTCTTCAACTCCATCAGAGAGTTGAGAAAGGAATAAAATTAACTACCTGAATAAACTGGAAGTGCAAGTTGGCAGCTTCCAAAGTGAAAAAAATGACAGAGATGTTTGCTGCCTGAACCCAAAACTCTCTATAACATTGGAGCATCATCTTCAGCCTTCTGGCTCAGTATATCTGATAGACATATTTGTGAGGCAGGAACTACTGAGGACTTGCTTACCCAGTCTTGGCAGAGTTTGGCATCCAAACCTTGACCTCCTTGACTCCTACAAATCGTCCTTCCCCTCTTCCACAGAATTCCCCGAGCTCCACCTAGTGTTTGTCTGTGGTCACTGCGCCTGTTTCCATCCGTGGCTGGATGGAGGCTCTCTGATGGTAAGCCCCTGGCCACAAGTATAGCAGGATAGCATTAGGATTCTTTTTTTTTCTTTCTTGCTAGTCGTGTTTGGTTGTATCCTAGGTCGCTGAGATGTCCAGCCTCTGGTTCCTGGCCCTCCAAGCAGTATCAGGGGTGGGCTCCCTCCTGAGGCATGAGTCTCAAGCTGGACCAGTGTTGTTGGCCACTCCTGTAGTTTCTGTGCCACTTTGCCACAGCCCAACCTTGCAGGTTGAAGGTTTTGTGGCTGGCTTGGTGTCCCCATCCGGCTACCGGGAGCCTGGCCTGCTTACAGGAGATGGCCAGTTCAGGCTCTCTATCCTTCATTGCTAGGGATCTTAGCTATTGTCACCCTCATAGATTCCTGGGAGTTTCCATCACTCTTGGTTTCTTCTTTGCCTCACAAATGCCCCCAAATTCCGGTTGTCTCTCCCAGCACTCTTCACCAACTCCACATATGACTAATTTAAAAAATATATAAAGAACTCAAGAAACGAGACATCAGCAAACCAAATAGTCCAATTAAAAGTGGGATCTAAACAGAGAATTCTCAACAGAGGAATCTTAAATGGCTGAGAAACACTTGAAGAAATGTTCAACATCCTTAGCTTCCTTTTACTGTGAGCTGTCTATCTCCTCATGGGTCAGCTGTTGAAGGTGTAATCAGTTCACATCATTCCTGTCACCTGGTCATATTGGTCTGTTTCACAGGACGGCACCTTTGAAATACTTACTGCAGATTTCAAGAGCTGGATAATTTCGTAACTTGGAGGGTGTCCTAGTTACTGTTCTGTTGCTGTGAGGAGATACCAGGACCATCATGGTGGGGAGCTTTACATCCTATTGACAGGTGGGGGGAGGGGGAAGGAGAGAGGGAAAGAGAGGGGGGAGGGGGGAGGGAGGGAGAGAGAGAGAGAGAGAGAGAGAGAGAGAGAGAGAGAGAGAGAGAGAGAGATCATAAACTGGGTATGGTTCAGGCTTCTGAAACCTGAAAGCTCAGAAACAAGCATTCAATCATGAGACCCTTGGGGAGCCATTCTCATTTAAACGGCACAGAGTGATTTGTCTCCAAGTGAAGAGATGACAGTACAGTTAAACTCACCCAAGAAGACTGTGGCAGTGCTAGAAATGCCCCATACTTTATAAAACCACATTTAAAGGGGCGGGGCAGAATTCACATCATTGAAAACAGCAATGGTTTAAGTAGAACCCTTTTGGGCTACCTTTAAAAAATTTTTTTAAAATTAATTAATTTATTCAGATTACAACTCAGTTGTTCTCCCATCACTTGTATCCTCCTGTTCCTCCCTCCTTCCCACTCCTGCTCTATTCCCTTCCATGATCGCGGGGGATCTCCTCCCCGACTATATGGTCATAGGCTATCAAGTCTCATCTTGGTATCGGGCTATCTTTCTTCTCTGTCTTTCTCAGGACTGAGGTGAATATATAGTGTCTCCTACAGCCTCCCCATGGCTTGTTTGTTTTTATAATTTTGATTAGTTCTCATCAGAGATCACATTTTACAAATCATGTTGGTTCTTAGTGGAAAAGTAAAACTTCTGTCATGCCTCGCAGGAAGGAGGGCAAAAGCTCTCATCTTCCAGAGCAAGAGACCCAGCGTGTGTTTGAAGGATGGCTCAGTCACTAATTATCCTCAGGATACATTAAGCATCTATTATTTGACCATAATTATGAGAAAAGAAAGGCAAAATTTCATCCACAGTACACAGCCTCTTTGCTGGTGAGGAGAATGGGACAAAGATGGATGAGACACACTGACAACAGCTACAGAGTCCTCACAGAAAAGGCCGCGCATGGGGAGCAGTGGCCAGCCATTTTAGGTAGCCAGAACCAAATATTAGTGTGTTAAAGCTCAGCCTGTCATTACAGGCGTGTAATCTTAGCCACCCCAGAGGCTAACATAAGAGCATTGCAGGTTTAAGGCTAGCCTGTGCTATAGAGTCAGTTCAAGGCCAGCCTGGGCAACTTAAGATTCTATCTTTAAAAAAAGAAAAAAAAAAGCAAAAAAAAAAAAAAAGCAAAAAACAACTCATGAGGTGGGCCCAAGAGAGAAGGAGCCCATTGAAACAGGTTCATTGGAGCTTGGTGTGGTGGCACATGCCTTTAATCCCAGGGATTAAATCCCAGGCAGGCAGATCGATAAGAGTTCGAGCCAACCTGGTCTACAAAGTAAGTCTAAGACAGCCAAGGCCACACAGAGAAAACTTGCATCTAAAAAACCAAACCAAACCAAACCAAAATAAACAAGCAAAACAAAACAAAAACCAGGTTCATAGGAATAGGCTATTGGTTGTTGCCCCAGATTGCCCCTCATTTTCCATAGGCAGAAGCTGACTTAGCTACCTGTCTCCCAGACTCCACACTGTTAAGACAGCTGTGCCCTGCACCCATTTCTTGCCAGGATCCTGGCCTGAAATTTCTTATGTCCAGGCTTTTTTTTTTTTTTTTTTTTTTTTTTTTTTTTTTTTGCCCTCTACAAGACACATCGGATTACCAATGAACCAGAAAATTCCAAAAGGAAAGGAACTCCAACCCTGATTCTGATTTCATAGATGGTCCTCTTCTGACCAGTCCAAATGTCTCTCCAAGATAAATAAGAGTCCCCGTACCACCTACCTGATGCTTCTTTAACCTGGAAGCTGAGAACATCAGCAGACGGCGTCTGAGTCCAACAACAGTGATGCTCTGCTTTGCTGTTCCATCTACCTATGTGTCCACCAATGCATTGCAAGTGAATGCGTGTGTGTGTGTGTGTGTGTGTGTGTGTGTGTGTGTGTGTGTGTGTGTGTGTAAATATCTTGGTGATGACTTTTGACTGTTACTGACTCCTTTGACAAATTCCCCCCTCCCCCCAGGACTCTTATATTGATGCAGCCTCTGTAAGGATACAACTCTCAAAATCAGAAACTATGGAGTAAAATAGTAATCTTAAAGCCAGTTTAATCTACTTAAGGAACACAAAGGTGCCTCTAAGTTTATATATTATTCTAATTTCATGTAATTAATCTTTTGCATATATTTGGGACAATAACTATATCTGTGCTTTTAGCTTAAAAGAAATCACACATACCGTTAATCTGAGCACTTGGGAGGCCGAGGCAGGTGGGTCTCTGTGAGTTCGAGGTCAGCCTGGTAGATCTTCTGGAGCTGGAGTTACCTGCAGCTGTGTGAGCCACCATTAAGTGTTATGAACCGAACCCGGATCATCTGAAAGGGTAGTGGCATCAATGGCTCCTAAGTGGTGAGCCATCTCCAGTCCAGTCCTAGCCTGGTCTACATAGTGCCCCAGCCCCCCAAAGAAATAAGCCATCAAGTAATACCCATAAATACATATAAAGCTTATAGATATAACAAGCACTTTTGGTAAAACAAAACAACCCCAAAAAACTAATGAAAAGAAAAATGAGAAAGGATTTCATACCGAGTGTGTCCTAAGATAAATGGTTGTTAAACTTGGCCTGTGAGATACATCCGGTGCTGGTGCTTGCCATGAGAACCTGATGACCTCAGCTTGGTACCCACAATCCCCATGGGAGCAGAGAGCCAACGCCCAGAAGCTGCTTTCTGACTCTGCGCCTGCACCTGGGCATATGTGCACATGCAGTCACACACCACACACACACGAAAGAAGACGCCTTACACTATTAGAAAAGGTTCTGCTGAAACGTGAAGAAGCATGGTATGGGCGTGCCCCAGCTCAGTATAATTAAAGGATGTTAATCGGCCTGCTCAAACAACTCTCATTTAGAAATATTTCTTTTGTTCTGTTCTTGAGGCTTTTTTTAATCCTTTAATCAGTTTATTTTCATTTTTACGAGATCACATTATTAGTGACTTAATGAAGCACAAAGATGAAGATGGTTTAAAACTATGAAGAAGGCGTTTTCCCCCCTTAACAGCATTAAAAAGGTTACACAAAATAGGTCTAAATCTTACGCTACAACAAAATAAATGATAAAAATCACCAGGATACCTACGTGTGGTGGCACCTGGAAAACTGAGCAGAAAGATTTTGAATCTCAAGCCAGCCTAGGCTATACAGTGAAATCTTCATTTAAAAAAAAAAACCACTGAGGTATCTATATATTGTCAAAAGTGATCGAATCACTGAACCCTTATCCTGATATGTAACATAATACACTGCTGGGTATATAATCCATGGGCGTGGCACAGCTTTGATCTCTAGTACTGTAAGAAAAATAAAAGCCCTAATTAAATCCTTAATCCATAAAAGCTGATTATCTTCTCTGAATTCTTGAGAGACACTTGCTGCAGCTCATGAGACACTTCCTTTCATTGCCTGTATTGTTATTAACAGATAAAAAATGTTTCTTAAAAGTTACATATCAAAGCAGAGTGCAAATTTCACTTGATACTTAGAGGCATCCTCGGTGCTTTAGGTGAATGGCTACAAACGCCCAGCAAAGACTACATGGCAAGTGCATTTTCACAAACATTGTTCCACAATGAAGCTCCAGTAGGAAATTGGTGATTAAGATATAGATTATAATCACAAAATCAATACGTAATAGGCAAGTGCCTGGGCAAGGGGGCTAATTTTACTTAATTCTGGGTAAACCCTCTATAACTCAGCTATGCCCCCAGTCCTGATTTTATTTCGTTCTGAAAGAAAAACAATTCTTCTCTTCATAGTATTTAAATGAAAAAAAAAAAAAGATAGAACACACGCAGAAATTATTGCAATCAAAGACCAAATAGTAACTGTAAACACTACTCTACTTAATAGCATCAGAATTCAGAGTAAATGCGACGTGACTCCTCAAAGGCCTTAGGAAACTCTTTTCCTTCACCTGAGTTACGCTGGAATTCTGACTGATGCACTGGGGAGATTCCATATGAGCACACAGAATCTTGCAGATCTGCTGAAGCAGCTCAGTGGGATCATCAGGATGAGTAAGTAAATTCAGGTAAACGATAATGTCCCTGAGATCTTGAGACACTTGTCAGCTCAGCATCTCTAAGTTGGGCCAACTGGTAGACCATCTCATGCACTTTATCCACACACAGCAGATTGAAAGCTCCATTCTGTCTTTAAAAACTCCTCTAAAGAAGTCAACAGATGTTCCATTTTCTTCTGCCGTGACAGGATAAGATCTAGTTCTTGTTCCAACCTGTTCTGGTCCATTTTCACCTTTTCCACTTGGTTATGCCAAAGAGTAATCTCATCAGCAATCTCAATCAGTGCGTGCAGGTTCCAAGCATTGAATTGGTCAGCCTGACAAAGAAGCTGTTTTTCTTGATCTTGTAGGTGAAGGCTCCACCTATTCCCCATACTGTCCAGATGACCGTATGTCATTATAGGAGTTACTGCTGAGTTTACCCTCACAGTAACAGGGAGAGAGGCCACCGTGAATAGGCCATTGTTAGGGAGGTTTGAGGCACATGTTGAAGCCACTTGTCACTGTGGTGGTGGTACTGGTGGCCACTGTGGTAGTGGCAGTCATCGGGGCTGTGCATGCGAGTCCCTGGGAAGCCAGGAACATTTGGCATTGTAGGAAACAGTGCTCGAAGTATCTGGTGGCCACAGTAGATCCTGGAGGCAACCTTTCCCTTCCTGAACTGTCTCGCTATGCCAGCTGCGAAGCAAAGGCCGAGGCCGTCGAGAAGCAGGTGAGACGGGAGTGAACCCAGACCAGGACTTACACCAGCAGAGACGCAGCAAACTCCCAGGAGCTAGCAGCTACAGGCCCCGTGTTCGAGTTTCTTACTGCTCATTTTGTTCGTTTGTTTTCATACAGAGACTCTTTATGTAGTCCTGTCCTGGAACTCACTCTGTAGATCAGGCTGGCTTCCTGAGTGCTGGGATAAAAATGGTATGCCACCTCAGCCGGTGGTTCATTTGGTTTGCTTGTTTGTTTCTTAAATCCTTTTGTAGTTAGATAATTTGAAAATTGCTCAAGATATTTGGAATTTTCTATGATATATTCCCAAATGATAAGAATAAATGCCAATCCTGATTTTAATATGACTCTACCCCAAAATTTTACTCCTTACATGAATCGTACTTTTGTCATGTCTATTTGCCTGCCCAAATGCCAATCTTACTTGAACCAAGACTTACTGTCTAAAAAGATTCTGTAGACACAGGCAGAAATATGTAGCCACACAGGGAACCAAGGAGTTGCCCTGGCCTAGCTGCCCTGAGAGGTTAGAGTCCATGGGACACAGTGCGCGCCTTCTGGTTCCTGATAGGATGATACGATCCTTCAGGAAGTGAAGCATTCAGGCCTCTGTTTGTTTCTCTGTATGTTCCCTCAGAGTCAGGAAAGCATGGAAGTTTGATAGGACAACTAGTCCTAGACATTAGACTTTTGTACCCTGTAGTTTGCAAACGTCATTGCATCCTGACAACTACAATTGTATTGATCCTGGCAACCGCCATTATATTCTGTTTCTGATAAAGGTATAAAACATCTGATTGCTCTCAATAAAATTGCCCCAGCTTAAGTCTTGCTGTGGACCCTCCAATCCTTCCTGATTTCATTCCTTGGGACCACATCAGGTGACCTTGGCCCGGGAAGTAAGCTCAGATGCTTACACATTTGGTTAAGATCCTAAAAATGAGCCCAAGCTTCATGGCTTCTACGTGTGCAAAACGCGATGCTTGGCCAACAGGGGCTCAGCAGGAGCTCAGCTTTCTGTATAGCTGACTGGTTGAAACTGGTGTGATTGTGGAGCTAAAATGTTACAGGCTGGGAGCCTAATTCACCTAGAGCTATCTTTGGTCTTCCAAATTTTCTATTCACTATTAACGCCTAAGCATATTTGAGTGTGCATATAGTTAGAACCTACAGAATTTAAGCTTGACAATCAAAACAGAAATCCATGCTCTGGCCCTTAGCAAGCAACTAGCCTCCCCTTCCTCATGAACTCCATGAAAGGGAACCCCAAGCCACAGTGGGGGCCCTGAGCGCTCTCACTCATGAGGTCTGCTGTCACTCTTGACAAGGTATGTCTTTCCTGTTTGCACTATCACGCTACTTTTGAGTGAGGTTTTCATGCAACCTTTTGGCTGTCTATGTACACCTTTATTTCAACCACTTAACAAGATGCCAGGTGAACACACCTGGTCCATCTGTCACTGGTAATACCAGGGGACACTTGGAGGCCACGTGGGAATCAGCTATCTTAAACTACTGCCTGGCTCTCCCCTCAACCAGGCATCTCCTCCCTGGATCCTCTGTACTGACCTGGAGAAGCCGTGGTGACTATAGGGTAAAGAGAGAAGGGAGAGAAGGCTGCCCTTAGGAAGGGCAGAATTTGGATTTAAACCAGTGGCTTTGTGAATTGGTCTGGAAATGTTCTGTGAGTCATGGGTAAGATTGCCTGGGGGTGGTCCTGTTTCCCCAGCCTGCATTTCCCACTTCCTTCTCACAGCTCCCTCTCTTGCTGGCAGCTTTGTTTCGTCTTTAGTAGAGTCATGTGGTGTGAGTGGTAAATGAAGTTTGTTAAAAGCATGACAGAGGCTGGGCGTGGTGGCGCACGCCTTTAATCCCAGCAGGTGGATCGCTGTGAGTTCGAGGGCAGCCTCGTCTATGAAGCGAGTCCAGAACAGCCAAGGCAACACAGAGAAACCCTGTCTTGACTTGATGTGGCAGGGTGGGTTATGGGGGGGGGGGCTCCTCTTTTCTGAGGAGTTAGGGAGGGGGCATGGAGGAAGAGAGGGGGAGGGTGGGACCAGAAGGAGAGTAAGATGGGGGCTACGATCAGGGTGTAAAGTGAATAAAAGTAGATAGATAGATAGATAGATAGATAGGTGATAGATAGATGATATAGATAGATAGACAGGTAGACAGACAGACAGACAGACAGACAGATGGTGAGGAGTGGTCAAATAAGGCCCCTGACATCAGCCTCTTGCCTCCACATGCATTCATATAGACACACATGCACACACACTCACACATGTTTGCTGACTCACATGTGGACATTAATTCACACACACACACACACACACACACACCACATACACACACACACACACACACACACACACACACACACACACCCCCCAGAACAAAACAAAAACACCATCAGGTAAGCAATCAAATGAGCATGTGTGTTTCTATCTCTGGCTCTTCCTCTCCCTCTCTTCCTCCCTCTGTCCCATCTCAAAATGCACACAAGAATGTTTGATTTATTTATTCATTTAAGTAAAATAACTTAATAAAAAATTTCACCTGTATTAATAAAGTCATAACTAGAATAAAAATTGAAATGGAAAATGTTGCACTCGAAGTACAGTTCAGCCTTCCTTCCACAGACTCTGACAGTGCTCGGCATGCATCAGGGCCCTACAGGGCGGTGACTTGCAACACGTAGGAAACAGATTGGCAATGTGGCAAACAGATGAGGCCAATTTTCAGTATTTTTATTAGCACATATTAATGGTACAAAATAATGGGTTTCATTGTAACATTTGCTATATATACATGACGCAATTTGATCATATTCCTGCTCCGTTACCCTCCCAAACGCCCGTTTCCTCATTTCCTCACCCTCTTAAATCTTCCCAAATAATTCCCCTCACACTTTCATGTTTTGTTTTGTTTTATTTTGTTTTGAGACAGGGTTTCTCTGTCCTGGACTCACTTTGTAGACCAGGCTGGCCTCGAATTCACAGTGATCCACCTGCCTCTGCCTCCCGAGTGCTGGCATTAAAGGCGTGCGCCACCATGCCGGGCCATGTTTTCTTTTTAAAACATGGATCTTTGTATCATATGACAATTGCGTTTCCGAGTCTGTCTCTTTTTCCTCAACGTGATGACCTCCAGTTCCACCCACTTTCTTGAAAACAACGTGGCTTCACCCTTCTTTACGGTAGCTGTGTGCCAGGTTATCCGGCTGTGATGCACTGATGCGGTGGAATTCCCCACGGCTGGGCCCGTTTGAACTGGCATCTGTGGCTACTGTGAACAGTGAGTGCCACAATACATACGGCTGTGCAGGCATCTCTAGCACCAGGTGACTTTGATTACATCTAGTATGTATCAGAGTGACTTGGTGGACCACATGACTCAGTATGGAGGGTACCCAAAAAACCCAAAATAGGAATAGCTTTCTGAGCTCTTGAATTGCTGAAGTCAGCCAGGGCCCAAACCAGAAAGGCTCTAACAAGCCTCTCTCCTCCCTCCTGTGAGGGGAGCCTCCTGACGGACTGGCGGAGCAAGAGGTCTTACTGCAAAGCTTCTGCAGCTGGTGTGAGCCCATCTTCCCTGTGGGCTGCCACTGCTGTGCCCTTGGTGTTACCATGCCATGCTGGTTAGTATTATGGTTCATGGGCATCATAGCTGGGTAGGACTGTTGGTTGCCACCCTCCTTTGGAAGCTTCCTGGTGCCTTCTGGTCCTTAGGGAGATGGTTTTACAGTCAGTTCCAGCTCAGGGGCCTCCTCTGCTTTTCCGTGTCTGAATTACGTAGCTCTTTAGCAATAGGGACTTACCTTCCACCTGTAGGGGGCGACCAAGAGCAGCAGCGATAGTCGGTACTGTTTCGAGAGTCTTCTTAGACAACCCTGAGCGACAACTCAGAAGAGGACTTCTCATGCCTGGTGCTGCGGTTAGGGTTAGATGTCGTCAGCTCTTGAAGGGAGCAGCAGCCGCAGAGGGAAAGTGCTTGTTTAAACTATGTGTTTATATACAGACCTTGGCAGGTTTTCTACGTAGATAGTTAATACTATGATTCCTCATGACTTCTCAGACATCTTTATTGTTATTTTCCCTCTCTGTTTTCTATTTATCTCTCTTCCCCTCCCTAATTAGACACCGCCCCCCCCCATTTTGTCCATTCAGATCACCTGTGCCCTGGGATTCCCTTCTTTGTGGCCTGCTCACCAACAATGATCCTTTTTTTGTTGTTTTTTTAAATTTTAAATACGTTCCTAGATTCTATAGTTATTACAAGATATGTATTCACTTCTGAAGATGTTGCGCTAGAAGTCTCAGATGAGAAACGACAGTTGATATTTGTCTTTCTGAGTCTGGGTTACCTCCCTCACTATGGTCTTTTCTTTCTTTCTTTTTTTAAATTAAAAAAAAATATTTATTTTATGTATATGAGTGCTCTGCATGTATGCCTGCATACCAGCCAGAAGAGGGCATCAGATCTCAGTGTAGATGGTTGTGAGCTACCATGTGGTTGCTGAGACCTCAGGAAGAGCAGACAGTGTTCTTAACCGCTGAGCCATCTCTCCAGCCCCTACGATGTTTTCCTGTTCCGTCAATTTACTTGCAAAGTTCATGATTTCATTTTTCTTTACTGCTGAATAGTATCACATACTGTATATATGTACATTGCCGTTATCCATGCATCATTGAAGGTCATTTAACTTGTTATTAACAGAGCAGCGATGAACATAGCCAAGTGACTATGTGTGGAGTAGCAGGTCAAGTGCTTTGGGTATATGCCAACGAGTGATGTAGCTAGAGCACATAGTAGCATTATTTTTAGCTCTGGGAGGATTCTCCACACTGATTTCCATAGTGGCTGCACCCGTTGGCAATTCCACCAACAGTGAACCAGCGCTGCCTTTCCTGCACATTCCCCTCAGCGTTTGCCGTCGGTTGATTTGTTGATCCTTGCCATTTTGACTCAGGTGATGAAATCTCAAAGTTGGTTTTGGTTTTTTGGGAGACAGGGTTTCTCTGTGTAGCTTTGGCTGTCCTGGACTCACCTTTGTAGACCAGGCTGGCCTCGAACTCACAGAGATCCACCTGCCTCTGCTTCTGAGTGCTGGAATCACAGGTGTGAGCCACTGAGCCTGGCTTCAAAGTTGTTTTGATCTAAATTTCCCTAATTGCTAGAGATGATGAATATCGTTTTAGATATTTTTACCCACTTCCCCCCCCCCCCCCTTCTTTTGAGAACTCTCTGTTCAGGCTCCAGGCTAATTGTTTGTTTGTTTGTTTTTGTTGTTTTGAGACAGGGTTCTGGCTTCTGTGTAGTTCTGGCTGTCCTGGACTTGTTTTGTAGACCAGGCTGACTTTGAACTCACAAAGATCTGCTTTCTTCTGTTCCCAAGTAATGAGATTATAGGCATTTACCGTCATGCCCAGCTTCCCAGACTAATTTTTAAAATGGATCATTTGTTTGTTTGCTTTGACTTTTTTTTTTTTTTTTTTTTAGATTTTAAAAAATATTCTGAGCCAAGCATGGTGGCACACGCCTTTAATCCCAGCACTTGGGAGGCAGAGGCAGGTGGATCTCTGTGAGTTCGAGGCCAGCCTGGTCTACAAAGAGAGTTCCAGGACAGCCAGGGCTACACAGAGAAACCCTGTCTCAAAAACCAAAATAATAATAATAATAATAATAATAATAATAATAACAACAACAACAACAACAACAACAACAACAATAAATTCTATATATTAAGCCTCAGTCTGATGTACAGCTAACAAAGAGTCTCTCTCTTCTGTGGGCTTCTGTCGGTGCCGCACCGTCCAGTGGAAATAAGACCCAACAACCAGACTTCTTCTCGAGATCTTTACTCAGGATTAAGCTCAGTGGGAATGGCCCCAAAGAAGGGAAGGGCCAAGCTTAAGTACAACTCAAGGGCCAATCAGCTCATGCCAGGTGTCACCTCCTCATAGGTCCGCGTCAGAGCAGGACTGCTAGTCATCAGATCACCAGTTACCCTTGCACAGCCTTTTGCCATATAAGGACTTGTTTATCTTCGAGAGCGCTCGCCGTCGGGATGGCGGAAGGCGGAAGCCTGCGCCATGTTAAGGCACGGCACCTCGCAGCTCTCCACAGGCTTCCTCTTTACCAGATTGATTGATTGTTTCCTTAGATGTGCAGACAATGTTTAGTTTCATGGCAAAGTCGTTGACCTTAATTCTTGAGCAAATGGAGTCTTACTCAGAAAGTCCTTTCTTACACCTGGGTCATGTAAGGCACTGCCTGTGTTTTCTTCAAGAAGTTTTGGGGTTTCTGGTTCTAGGCTTAGAGCTTTGATCTACTTGTAGTTAGTTTTTTGTTTTGTTTTGTTTTTTTATAAGATGATAGACACTGTTCCAAGCCTATTCTTCTGCATGTGGACATAGTTTCCCCAGGAATATTTGTTGAGGACACTTTCTTCTCTTCAGCACATGTTTTTGGCATCTTTGTCAAATAGATGGCTGAAGTCATCTGTACTCATGTTTGGGTCTTCAATTTTGTCTCATTGGTCTACATGTCTGCTTTTGTGCCAATACCACATTGTTTTTATTACTACAGGTCTGTAATATAGCTTAAGATCTGGAATGATAGGGCTGGTGTGGTGTTAGGGACTCAGAGGTTAAGAGCACTGACTGCTCTTCCAGAAGTCCTGAGTGCAATCCCCAGCAACCACACGGTGGTTCACAACCATCTATAATGGGATTCAATACCCTCTTCTGGCATGCAGGCTCTATATGTGGATAGAGCACTCATATACATAAAATAAATAAGGAAAGAAATCTTTAAAAAAAATATAGAATAGTAATCCCCATGTCCTACCTCCCGAGCGTTGTTCTTTTTGCTTAGCACTGTTTTGTCTACCCTTGGTCTTTTGTGATTCCATATGAATTTTAGGATAGTTTATTTTTCCTATTTTTCTAAAGAATGAGATGGGGATTTTGATTGGGATTAGATCAAATCTCTATATGGCTTTTGGTAAAATGACCATTTTCAAAATATTAATTGTACCAACCCAAGAGCACGGATGTCATTCCATTTTCTAGTGTATTTCTTTCTCTCTTCCTTTAGAGGCTCACAGCTGTCATTGTGAAGCCCTTCACTTCCTAGGTTAGGGTTCTTCCTAGATGTGCTATTTTCTTTGAGGCTCCTGTGAATGGGAGTGTGTCCATTATTGCCTTCTCTATGCTTGTGGGTGGTGTGTAGAAAAGCTGTTGGTTTGTGCAAGGTGATTTTGTATCCTGCCACATTGATGTATTTATCATTTGTAGAGTTTTTCAGGTAGAGTTTTTGGGATCTCTAATGTATGCTATCATGTCATCTACAAATATGGACAGTTGACTTCTTTCCCTTTGTACTCTTTAATTTCTTTCTTGTGACTTACTGCTCTAGCTAGTACTTCAGGCACAATATTGAAAAGAAACAAGGATAGTAGACAGCCTTGACTTGTTCCTGACTTCAGTGGGATTGCTTCAAGTTTCCCCCACCCCCTTTAAAATTATGTTGGCTATGGATTTCTCATATATAGCTTTTATTATGTTGTGGTAGGTTCCTTCTAGTCTTCTGTTCTCTGGGACTTTTATCATGAAGGCATTTGGATTTTGTCAAAGGCTTTTTCTGCATCTATTGAGATGACCATGTGATTTTTGTCTTTAAGTCCATGTGGTTTATTACATTTATTGACTTGTGTATGTCAAACCATCCCCGCAATTCAGGGATGAAGTCAACTTGGTCATGGTGGGTGGTCTTTTTGTTGTCGGTATTTAGTTTGCAAGTGTTTTATTGAACACTTTTGAGTCTATACTCATGAGGAACACTGGCCTGTAGTTTTAATCTCTTGTGTCCTCACCTGGTTTGGATATTAGAGTGATACTGACTTCATAGAAGAAGTTTGGGAGTGCTCCTTCAGTTCCTGTTTTTGAGGGGCTTAAAAAAGACTGGCTGAAGATCATCTCTGAATGCCTTGCAGAATACTTCTGTGGATCTATCTGGCCCTGAATTTTTTCTTTGCTGGAAGGCTTTTAAATTACTATTTCAACTCATATGGTGTGTATCTGGAATAATTTGAATGAGAATGATCCCCACAGGTTTGTATATTTGATTTCACGGTTCTCAGTTGGTAGAATTGTTTGGAAAGTGGTCTTGGTGGAGTGGTGGAGGAGGTGTGTCAGTGGGGGTGGGTGAGCTTTCAAGTGTTTCACCATTCCCATCTCTCTCTCTCTCTCTCTCTCTCTCTCTCTCTCTCTCTCTCTCCAGTGACATGCCCACCTGCCTGCTGCCATGCTCTCTGCTATGATGGTCATGGACTCTAACTCTCTGACACCGTGAGCCCCAAATTAAATGCTTCCTTTTATAAGTTCCCTTGATCATGTTGTTTTGTCACGGCAATAGAAAAATAACTAAGACAGTGTCTGTTCAGGTTGGTTTTTGTTTTTGTTTTGTTTTGTTTTTGGCTTCTGTTGGTTTAAGTTTAGTGATTTGGCTGAGTCTAATATTTTACCCATTTCTTTTAGGATTTCCAGTTTAATAGAATATAAGTTTTTAAGGCATCCTCTTATAATCTTTTAAGTTTCTTTGGTATTGTAATGGTTCCCTGTTCATTTATGATTTTGTTAATTTGGGTTCTTTCTTTTTGTTAGTTGGGGTAAGGGTCTGTGGGTCTTGTTTCTCTTCTTAAAGAACCAGACCTCAGATTCCTTGATTCTTTGTATTGTTTTCTTTGTTTCCATTTCATTGATTTATCCTCTGTTTTTTTTTTTATTGTTTATTGCTGTTGACTGGGCTTCGATTTAGTTATTTCTTGTTTTTCCAAATTTTTGAGTTGCATCATTAGATCATATTCTGATTTTTTTCTTTTTCTTTTTCTTTTCTTTTGGTTTTTCAAGACAGGGTTTCTCTGTGTTAGCCTTGGCTGTCCTAGATTCGCTTTGTAGACCAGGCTGGCCTCAAACTCACAGCAATCCACCTGCCTCCGCTTCCCGAGCACTAGGATTAAAGGCATGCACCACCATGCCCGGCCTGATTTTTTCTTATTGAATTTTTAAATTCATAATCATAAACTTAACTTTGCAATCCAGCTAGACTTAGAGGGGAATAAGGAAAATATGGAACCCAAAGAACTTCAATGAGAGCAGAGATTACAGGGTACTGGGAGCAGATGGGGTGGGGGTGCTCTCTTGAGCTACAGAAAGAACGGTCTGGTGGGTTAAGATGCCCACAAGTCAAGAGAATTAGAGTTGTCCACAGTCGGAAATGGTGATCTTCTTTCTGGTCTTGCCATTCCTGGACCCAAAGTGCTCCATGGCTTTCATGATGCTCATGTCTTTTCAAAGACCACACGCTTGCCACCCAGCCACTCACACTTGGCAGTGCAGATAAAAAACTAGGAACCATTTGTGTTTGGTCCACCATTTGCCATTGACAAGATACCAGGTCCTGTGTGCTTCAGGATGAAGTTCTCGTCCTCAAATTTCTCCCCGTAGATGGACCTGCTGCCAGAGCCATTATGGAGTGTGAAGTCACCACCTTGGCACATGAATCCTGGAATAATTCTATGAAAGAAGGAAGGAACCCTTATATTCAAATCGCTTCTCTCCAGTGCTCAGAGCACGAACATTTTCTGCAGTTGTTGGAACTTTATCTGCAAACAGCTCGAAAGAGCTGCAGCCCAAGGGCTTGGCATCGGCTGCAATGTTGGAAGAACATGGTGGAGTTGACTATGGCTGCAGCAAGGGGTGACAGGGGACAGCAGCATCTGCAAAGCGATCTTTCTGATTTTTTAATATAGGGACTTAGAACTATGAATTTCCCTCATAGGACTGTTTTCCATGTGTCCCAGAGATTTTGTTGTATTGTGTTTTCTTCTTCATTTAGTTCTAGAAAAAAATTAATTTCTTTTTGACCCATTCATTGTTTAGTAATGAGTTGTTTAATCTTCACAAGTTTGTATACTTACTAGAGATTTGTTCCCTGTTGATTTTAAGTTTTATTGCACTGTGGTCAGATGGTATACACAAAGCTATTTAAATCTTTTGAATTTGTAGAGTTTGTTTTGTGTCCTTGGTGTGGTCTGTTTTAGAGAAAGTTGTATGTGCTACTTAGTAGAATGTGTTAATTTTGGCTCGTGGATGGAATATTTTGTATCTGTTAGGTCCATTTGATGTATGATGTCATCTAATTCTGATGTTTTTCTGTGGTTTTTTGTTTTTTGTTTTGTCCAGATATCCTGTCTACTGGAGAAAGTAGCATATTGAAATTACCTACTGTTAATGACTTGTTTTAATCTGTGTCTTTAAATTCAGTAGTACTTTTTTTTCCATGAAACTGGTTGTGTCAGAATTTGGTGCATTTCTGTTTAGGATAGTAATGTCTTCTTGGTTAACTACTTCCTTGATGAGAATGAAGGGCTCCTCTTTATCACTTCTGATTAATTTTAATTTAAATTGTATCTTGTCATATATTAGGGTAACAATGCCTGCTTGCCTCCTGGTCACATGTGATTGGAGCATCCTTGTTCATTATTTTTTGTTGTTTTGTTTGTTTGTTTTGAGACAGGGTTTTTCTGTGTGTTGTCCTAGCTGTCCTGGAACTCACTTTGTAAACCAGGCTGGCCTCAAACTGACAAAGATCCATCTGCCTCTGCCTCTCAAGTGCTGGGATTAAAGGTGTGCGCCATCTTGTTTGTTCTTTCTTTAAGGCAGTTTCTATCTTGAAAGCTATGTTTCTTATAGACAACAGACAGATTTATGTTTCTTGATCTACACAGTCAACCTATGTCTTTTAATCAGAGAATTGAAGCCATAACATTTAAAGTTATTATTGAAATGTGTATGTTAATCGTGGTCACTATGTCATTGGTTTTGGTGTTGCTATTTATGTTCCAGTGATATTTTATGTTTTAGAAATCATGGCTTTGTATTTAGCTGTGCGCACTCTTCCTTTTAACTCAAAATATTGCTTCCTGTATTTTCTTTGTATTCGGATTTTTAGATGTAATTTTTAAAGATTGTTTATATCATGAAAAGTTCTTCTTTCTCCTTGAAATATGGCAGATAGTTTTGCTGGGTATATTAAACTAAGTTGGCCATTGTGTTCTTTTAGGACTTTGAAAGCATTGCTCCAGGCTCTTCTGGCCATTGATAAATCAGCTGTTATTCTAATGGGTTTTCCTTTATATTTGACTTGTGTTTCTTCTCTTGAGTCTACTTTCAATGTACTTTTTCTGTTATGTACACTTATTGTTTTGACTATGAGATGCTGTGGGGATTTTCTTTTCTGGTCTTGTCTACTTGGTGTTCTGTGTGCTTCTTGTACCTAGATGTATGGGTGCGTCTTTCCTTAGTTTGGAGATGTTTTCTTCTATGATCTTGTTGAAGATCTGGTCTATGCCATTGACTTGGGATTCTTCTCCCTCATCTGTGCTTATAATCTGAAGGTTTAATCTTTCCATGGGGTTGCACATTTCCTGTGTGCTCCTTTCCTGAGTTTTAAAATGTTTTCTCATATTGCTTGCTTCTTTGCTCTAAATCCTCTGTTTTATCTTTGGATCCTGATACTCTGTCTTCATTCTACTTATAAGGCTTTCCTTTGAGTTTCCCATTTGGTTACTGAGTTTTTCCATTCCACCTTCATTTTAGCTTGAGTCCTCGTCAGCATTTCCCTCTCCTTATTGACTTCCGGTCTCAAATCCTGGATTGTCTTCACCATTTCCATTAGCCTTATCTTTGTGTTTTCCTGGCAACCATTCAGACATTTATTTTCCTTACTATCATTAAGCTCTTTCTTTGTGTATTCTTTATACTCTTTAATTATTTGATGAAGTTTATGATTGGTCTCTTAAATTCTGTGTGCTGGAGTTCATCCAGGTAATTCTCATTGGCAAGCATTTCTACAGGACTGGTAGGTTTGTGAGAGAAGATACTGTATTGATCATTCATATTGTTTTTGTTTTTGTCTTTTTCACTGAGAGCTGGGTAGGTAGACTTCTTTTTTTAGTTCTAAGTTTGATATGGACAAAATAGGTTGGGGCAGAAGAGAGAAAGTGCAGGTGGATTGGGCCTAACGGTTAGAAGTGGCTTAGGTAGAATGGAGTCAGGTGGACAGAGGGCTGGTATATAGGATGTACATCCTGGTCCAGGCCTGGAGTGTGGGAGTATATCTGGCTGGTTGGAGAGGTTGGGTTTGGTATGGGAGAGGCCTGTGGGTTTGGATACTGGCAAGGATGGGTCCCTATGGAAGTCTAGAGGTTCCCTGTGACTCCAGCAGAGTTGGCTAGTCTAGACCAGGGCACCAGATGTGGGACCCAGAATAGATCTGGCAGGCTGGGGAGGACGGTCCAGGGGAGGGTCAGGTAGACTCAGTAGGAGACCCTGGGTAAAGATGTTGTAGGATCTGGCTGGGTGGAGAGGTTGGACATGGCTTCACTTTTAATAAGAGTTTACATTCCTAGAAACTAATAGGGTCTTTTGAGAACAGCATTAATCTCATCAAAAGAGGAACCTCCTCCCCATCATCTATTTGTCTTACAGATCCCAGTCCTCCTCTGCTGCCTTCTTCTCATCTTCCTCATCCTCCTGCAGGTACTCCTCCCCTTCATTTTGTTCCTTGGTTCTTCAGTGTAGTCTTGCTATGTAGCCTAGGCTCGCCTCAAATGTATAATCTTCCTGCCTCAGCTTCCCAGAATATTGAACTTATAGCTATGCAGCACAGTACATGTCCTAGGCTCTGCTTTTAAAAAGTCTACCCCTGTAGAGACGGGAAGATCGGGAGGCCATGTAGAGAGTTCAAGGCCAGCCCAGGTTGCCTAGGTTGCTGGTTGCCTCTTTGGCTGTGGCGTGCTGGGAATCCTGACTCAGTTTGTCAGCAGTCTGAAAGTTCTCAACTGCATGAGCACAGCTTGGAAGAGACAATAATTTGGAGTCCTGGATATAGCCCTCCTTCCTGGGACTCTGCCTCTGCCCTGTGATGGAGATAGAAATCTGGACCTATAGATTATGTGCCAAGGTTTCTGGGAAAGTGTCAAAGGAAACAATACTTGATGGCAGTTCATTTGTTTCCAGCCATTTCCAAAGGTAAAACCCCAGTCAAGCTGGTAACAGGAACATTGCAACTAGAAAGGACTTTTGCTCTTTCTTTGCACACTATGGCCAAGCCTTTCCCCCACTTGACCTCTTAACCTCCGCCACAGCTGCCCTCAAGGTATCAACCCCAAGGTTACAGAAACCATGGGTAAACTAGAAACATCTAGAAGCTTCTGTAGATCAGGAGAGGATCATGACAAGCAGACAGACATTTACTTTCTTCTTTCTGTTTGATCGACTTGACAATTCAGACCCTCACTGACAGTCACCACATTTGATCATGAACTAATTTTGTCCAGCCCAAGAATGTCCCACAGGGCACAGGAATTCAACCTCAGTTCAGAAAATCCCTGACATCTGACGCAGGAGGATTTGTGGGGTTAGTGGAAATTGCTTTCTCCCGCTGGCCAGATTACAGACTGCAGCTTCATTTTTGCAGGAGCAAACATCCTTCTAATAACAAACACAGCAATGATGCCTTAAGAGAGGACAGACAGAGGCTGTCTCCCTCACTGGCTCTTTCCCACTGCACCTCGGGAGAACTGTTTGATTTGGAAATCTATGCTGCCTGTCCGGAATATGAAATTTGGCATACTCCTTTTGTGGTGGGGATGGGTTCTGGCCGCTGAGAGCACAGTGCACTGGCCAGGAAGAGACGTTCATGAGCCATCTAGGAAAGGCAGGTGGGTGACATGGAGGCCAAGGGGGGGCCTGAGGTGGGAGGGGGAAGGGAGGACAAAAAGCAGGTTCTCAATTGTCTAGTCTCTGTGTGGAGCCATCTCCTCCCCTCCCCTTCCTTCTCTTTCTCTTTTGGGAAACTAGAAAGGTATTGTCCTTTGTAATGTATTGCACTCAAGAGTATCAGTATATATTCTTAAATTTGTTACTAACTTTCTTGTATAAAAATAAGGATGATTGATGGCTGCACAGATTCTCAAGGGACTGAGGGGAGTTTTGATCCGGGAGAATTATTCCTATAATTCAAGTCATTTCTGTTGTGAATGTGGGACTCTTTCCCCACATTTTGTTTTAAAACCAGCTTTCTTTGGGATGTGCAGCTCGCATCATCAGTAGGTTGTCCCCTACCTGCAACCTGGGAGGGGCTGGGTGATACGTGCTGCCCAGGCTGTAGCTGTCTAGCAGATGGCCCTCGGGCAGCCAGGGGCCTGGGCTTCAGCCTCCCTGGCCTCCAAGGCCACCCTGGCTTGGTGTGCATCTTTTTCACAATCCCACCTGGCATCAGTCAATAAACCAGGAGCTGGAGACAACCAGGCCCAACGTTCCCTCTTTACTAACAAGGAAATGGATGAAGAAAAGGACTTTTTTTTTTTCATCATTGTTAATTTCCAGTTCAACTTAAACTTTCATTCTATTTGGATATAAATCCACAGAGTGAGAAAGACCAGCTAACATGAAGGGAAGCATGTCTCTCAAAAGTCTGGGTTCGGTAGGGCCCTGCCTTGTTTCTCTGTGCTCCCTCCTGAGGTCTGAGTCTCTGTACACCAGCTTTGCAGGTCAGATGGGCTCGCCTTGCCAGTTTCTGTCTGCTGTTACGATGTCATTAATTTAGGGGCTCAGACATCCAGCGGTCCCAGTGAGCCTGGCCTGCTGAGAAGGACCATTGTGCCAACAGTGTCGAGAACTGCTTGGGGAAAAGGAATGTGTGCAGTGATATACACCCCAAAATGCAGGATCCTTTGTCCCAAATGTACTCATGGGGATTAAAGCTAACTAACCCTGCTAGTTGTCACCAAAAATTTCTCAGTCTTTTCCCCCAAGACATGACTGGAACAGCAGCCTGTCCAGGGACATCACATAAGCTGATTATTAAAGGGTATAGAGTATTATACAGGCATAAATGTGGAGTAATTAAATCAGGCTGGTTAGCATATCTGTCACCTGGGATACTTAGGGTCTCTTTTTTATAGTTTATTATTTACTTTACGGGTATGGGTGTTTTGTCTGCCTGTATGCCTGTGTACCCTGTGTGTGCCTGGTGCCACAGAAGTGGGAAGAAGGCATTGGATCACCTGGGACTGGAGTTATAGACAGTTGTGAGGTGCCATATAGGTGCTTGAATTGAGTCTGGATCCTCTGGAAGAGCAGCAGCCAGTGCTCTTAACCCCCAAGCCATCTCTCCAGCCCCCCCCCCCCCCAAGGATTTTATTTTGGCCAGAAGACCCGAAATGAACGCTGACTGCTTTGGAATCTACAGCTCACTATAACCAGAGCCACCTTACCCAGCAGCTTTCCAAGCCCAGCCTTGAGCGACTGTCCTGCCTCTGTGAGTTCAGTTGCTTTAGCTTCTGCCTGTGAGAGGTGCAGTATTGAGGATGGGCAGCCAATGTAAGGAACTGTGCCCGCCTGTTATTTCAGCACTCGAGAGGTTGGGGCAGGTTATCCTCAAATACGTCGTAGGTTTGAGGCCAGCCTGGGCTACACGAAACCCAATCTCAAAGCAAAACAAGAGGAGGGGATAGAGGGAGAGAGAGAGAGAGAGAGAGAGGGGGGGGGGGAAAGGATGAGGGTGGGTGAGGAGTGAGGGAGAAAAGAAGAAATAAATTGGTTTTATATGCCGTGGAGATCTCTTTCCGGCATTTAAAACCAGGAAATCAGATTTAGGTCAGAATGTGGGCCTATGAGGGAGACTGAGAATATTTACCTGGGTGACTGTCGTGCGTCTAGCTTATTAACTTAGACTGACACCTGCAGTGCGTCCCTGTTGTCACAGAGAGGAGTTCCCTTCTGTAAAGGGCTGACCGTTGTCCTTTTAAGAGCACACCACGTCCTCGTCACTTGTCCTCAGGGGCATTTTGGTTGACGCTGTAACTTGGCTGTTGTGAACAGCGCCACGGTGAACGTGGAAAGGCAGATATCTGTTCAAAACACTGAATTCAAAGCCTGATGTACAAGGCACGACGACGTGATGATTCTATTTGTTGTTTGAGGATCCTTGTGGTTTTATGAAATAGCTGTATTAATCCGCACCCTCACCAACAACGCAGGAGGGTTACCCCTCTGCACACCTTGCTGACGCTTGCTTTTCCGGTTCCCACTGGCCACTTGTATGGCTCCTCTTGACAGAGAAAAATGGCAAAGGCTTGTCTTTGTTCTGTTTTGAGTCCAGTTGTTTGCTTTCTTATGGAATTTGACTTCCTGTGAATTCTTGCGGGGAAGGGGGCACCCTTCTCAGATGTAGGCCTTGTTAATAGTTTCCGCCAGTCTGCAGGTCACTTCGTTCCAGAGTTGCTGTCTTTGCTGTGGAGAAGCTCTTAGTTTGAGGTAATCCCACTGGTTTTGCCTCCGTTATGTGAACATTTGAGGTCACACCCAAAATCCTATCACCAAGCTCAATGGTCCCAGTTCTTCTTGTCATCGTTTCGGGTCATACGCTTATGTCTGTAACGTGGTTTGAGTTCATCCATGTGTTCTATCCTGTGTGTGTGGTAAGAGTCCAGTTCCTCCGTCTGCACTTGGATATCCAGTTTCCCTAACACTCTCTGTGGAGCAGACTGTCATTTTTCCTATTATGTGTTCTGGATGCTTTTGACAAAACCCATTCAGGTCTGGATATATCACTCGGTGGCAGGGCCCAGGTGCATAAGTATTTTATTTTCTGTGGATTCCTTTATTGGCTTCTCTTTTGGGCAGTTCATTGCTGGTGTGTAGAAAAAAAACTGCTTTTATGTGTCCTCTAGTTTACTGTATTTATTTGTTTGTTATTTTTAGTGGTTTTGAGTGGACTCTGGGGTCATAGAATCATGCTATCATCAAGCAACTGGGAACCACACCTGGATTCCCTGCAAGAGCAGCAATTATTCTTAACCACCGAACCATTTCTCTGGCTCCTGTTATTACAACTATTATACATGATTGTATAGTTAGGATAGACTCTTGAAAGTGTCCTGAATCAGTCAGCTGTGGCGGTGCACAGCTTTCATCCCAGCACTCGGGAGGCAGAGGTAGGTGGATTGCTGTGAGTGCAAGGCCAACCTGGTCTACAAACCAGGACAGCCAAGGCTACACAGGGAAACCTGTGTCTTGAAAAACAAAAACAAAACCCCAAAAAAACAAAGAAACAAAACCCAAAATAAAATAAAGAAAGCATCCTGGATCAGCCAGCATGTAGACACTTAGAAGTCTAGGTATGGGTCTAGAGATATGTTAGCAGGTAAAGTCTCTTGCTTTTGTCTCAGTCTGAAGAGCTGAGTTCCGTCCCTGGGTCCTGCTAAGTAGAAGGAGAGGGCACTAATTCCTGCAAGCTGTCCTCTGACCTCCACATGTGCACCGTGGCATGTACATCCACCCCACCCCCACACAAATAAATATAATAAAACCTGAAATTCTAGATAGATTTGATTACATTTCTTTACAAACAGAAAGTGGGTCCAATTTATATCCCATCATTTAAGTTAAAATTTATTTTTATGTAGCCTAAACTTTTATATGGATCTTTCTCCCAGATTCTAAAAATCTCTCTGAAGGCATGTCCAAATGTGACTTATTTTCATGCATCACGTAGAACCCTGGGCAAAGCTTCTAGAATGGACCGATACATACTGTGTCTCCTTTCTTCACTGGAAGGCTGGGAACGTGTGCACCCTGGGGATGCCAGTGTAGGCTCTGCAACATGATCTCATCACATCAGAAGCCAGAGCCTGCTAGCTTCATAACTTCTTGCCATGCTAAAACCTGCACCTCCTCTAAAGGGAACGAGAGCTCAGCTGGCTTCAGCCGAACTCCATCCCAGAGAGACAAGACTTGTACCCCAGGAGATACAGCAGATGGGTAGGAAGGGACACACACACACACACACACACACACACACACACACACACACACACCAAAACAAAACAAAAAAACAGAGGAAGGGAAAAACAGAAAACTCACCTGGAATAGGTGAGAAATAGTGAGTGGTCTTGGATAATGGTGAATGATGGAGAGATGGAGCCAGAGCATTTTAGAATTGCCAGGATTTGCATGGCATTAGGGTAAAAGAGAAGCAGTTTTAGGTAAATACCCAGCAGGCATTTGGGTTGCTTGTCTGGGGAGAGTGATCAGGGAAAGGAGTGGTGTGAAGAAGAAAGAGCTCATGGCTCTGGGTCACCTCAAGGCTATGGAGAGACACCTGTCCATCTTCAGGAAGATGTGCACAGTTCATGGGGACCTGGGCCAGCAGATGCAAATTAAAAGGGTGTCCTCTTGGGCTGTGGTAGTCACGGGACCCTGAGAGAGAAAAATGACATGAAATAAGAGTAGGAACAAAGACAGAAGAAGAAAAGCATTTAAGAAGTCAGAGGAAGTGGGTACAAAGCCGTAGGCCTGCAATCCCAGCTACGTGGGAGGCAGGAGGACCACAGGTTCAGGGGTGGGCTGTGTAGCCAATGCAGTGTGAACAACTTAGTGCAAGAAGAGCTGGGGACCCAGTGTGGAGGCACATCCTGTAATCCCAGCACCCGGCGGTGGGTCACCTTCAGCTACATAATGAGTGTGTTTGAGGTCAGTCTGGGCATCATGAGATCTTGTCTGAGGGGGAAAGAGGGAGGTGACAAAATGCTCTCAGAGCATGCACGAGGCCTGGGTTCACTGCTCAGTACCAGCCCTCAGCTCCCCACACTAACGCAAAAGACAGATATTTGAGGAAGAAGACTGTGAAGAGCGGTGGAGAGATGTCAAGGACACTAAGAACAGCTTAAGGACCTTCATGGGTTTGTTGTAGCAGTTAACTGCTTGGACAGTCATCAGCCTCTGGGGAGGCCTCAGACTGGGGAGGCATCCTAGAGGGGTGCCAAGGGTTTCCTGAGGACGGAATGGCCAATGGGGTCCATTTACACCAAGATCAGAACCAATCAGGCGGAAGACTGGGGAGTGGTACAGGACACAGGAGTCCCCACCTTTAGCATCCTTCACAAGAGGCAGATGTCAGTGGCTAAGCAAAGAAGGAGTCCATAGCTTACTGCTTCAGTCCCTGGGGCAAGGAGTAGGGCTGGAACTAGGTGGAGAACTCAGCAAGCTCCCCTCTGACAGCACCGTACTGCAGGCTCCCTCCATGACAAACATACTTGTGTTTTGGGTTTCTAATGCCTAATGCATTCCATCAGCTTTGGGAACTTCACTCATTTGGTGAGGATCCCACCCACTCAAAGTCACCTAAACACACTATTTGAAAGGATTAGAAGGATTAGGAAGAGTAGGCTTGTTGGAAAAAGTATGTTCCTGGAAGTGGACTTTGAGGTTTAAAAGCCTATGACATCCCAAGTCTCCCACCCCACCCCACCCCCCACTTTGTGGATCAAGATGCAGCTCTCATCTCCTTGTCCAGCACCAAGCCTACCTACTGAAACTGTAAGCAAGCCCGCAATTAAATGTTTTCTTTTATAAGAGTTGCTTTGGTCGTGGTGTCTCTTCACAGCAATAGAACCGTGACTAAGACAGGAGTTGGT
The DNA here is from genome assembly GCF_964271855.1 of Acomys minous. Classification (NCBI taxonomy): domain Eukaryota; kingdom Metazoa; phylum Chordata; class Mammalia; order Rodentia; family Muridae; genus Acomys; species Acomys minous. Next base: position 139,621,296 of record NC_140483.1, read on the forward strand.
AACAGGGAGCAAGGTATTGCTGTGAGAGGCCTGACCATGCTGTTTGTTGGTGGAATCTGGACTGTGGGACCTTGGATTAGGAAAGCAGTTGAATGTTTTAAATGAAGCTTATTGGACCGTACAAGTGAGAATGTGGAAGATGGTGGTGCTGAGAGCACCACAGATTGTCATCAGCCAGCTCAGCAGGTATCAGAGGAGAAGCATATTAGTAAGTGGCTGAGAGACCATTTTATATTTTGGTGAAGAATTTAACTGTTTTCTGCTCTTGTTAAAAAAAAAAAATCTGCCTGAGGGTAAATTGATGAGTTTTGGATTCATGGTATTGGCAGAGGAAATTTCAAGCCAGCCCAGTATTAATTTAGCTATTGTCATCTGTCATTTGGTTATTAGTGGTCACTCTTATGCAGATCTATAATGAAAAAGAGCAAACTGATCAAGAAAAAAAATAAGATATACACTATGAGAAGCAAAGGAACACCAGGAGGGTAACGGGCTAAGTCCAGTGCTCAAGGAGATAAAAAATATGTTTAAAAAAAACTTATGTAGCAAAAAACCTTATACAGGGCAAGACTCCACCCAGCTAAGCTTTCAACTTGTGATAAGAAATTAAAGAAAAGCTTAAGCAGTGAGGAAAAGCATCAACAGTGGACACAGATGTAATTGAAAGAGGAGAACATGTCCCAGCAAGCACCAGGGCTGGCCAGCTTTGGCCAAATGATTCTGGCTTTAGAGTCAAGGATACAAGAAACCGGTTGTGAAATCTCCCTCCATGGCTAAGGAAATCCCCTGAGCCTAGCATGCATCAGGGGAGTCCCTGAATGGAGGCCTAGAGAGGCCATTGCATAAAACTGTGGAGGGGAAGCCTGGGTTGCCATGGAGACCCAGAGATGTTGGAGATAGCAGAGTCGTGGGATGCCTGCCAAAGAAAGCTACAGACTGGGCGGGGAACAAGCCCAGAGGAGAGAGGTGTGTTGCAGGGAACAAAGCTGAAAGGAGTTGAAAGTCTGAAGAGTGCTTTGACATCACACATGGAGAGACAGGGTCTGGAGTCCGCACTGCTGGTTTTAGGTCTTGCTTTGGCCCAATATTCCCTCGTGAGGGCTTCTTTTCCTTCCTTTTAGAATGATAATGTGTATCCTGTGCCATTGTATGTTGGAGGTACGTGATCTGCTTTTTATTTTAATTATTCTAGGGGGGCTATGGTTAAGAGATTGCTATGAGTCTCAGAAGAGACTTCAAACTTTGGACTTTTAAACAGTGTTGAGACTGTGGTGGACTCTGGGGCCGTCTGAAACTGGACTGAGTGCATTTTGCGTTATGATATGGCGGCCAGCCTATCAGAGCCAGGCAACGGAGTGTGGTGGTGTGAATAAGAGTGGCCCAGAGGCTTATATATTTGAATGCTTGGTGATCAAGAAGTAGCACTGTTTTAAAGGACTAGGAAGTGTGACCTTGTTGGAGGAAGTGCGTCACTGAGGTGGGCTTTGAGGTTTCCAACACCCATGCCAGGTCAAGTCTTTCCCTCCCTGCCTGTGGATCAGAACGTAGCTCTCAGCTACTTCTTCAGCACCAAACCCACTTGCCATCCTCCTGTCTGCCATGATGGCAATGGACTAAGCCTCTGAAACTATAAGCAAGCCTCCGTTCAAACGCGGTCTCTTATAAGAGTTGCCTTGGTCATCATGTCTCTTCAGCAACAGAGCGATGTCTAAGGCAACACGCAACTCAAAGGGCAGATTATTGGTTATCAAAACCTCTCAGTAAGGAACCAAAGGAGAGAAACTATTTAGAGTTGAGGGAAAACACACAATACTCAACACGTGGGACGTGCGTAAGCTCCAGGACACGCCGTGAAGCACCACACTCCGTGAGCATCCTCACAGTGTGTGATCTGAGCACACGGGGCAGCTGGCAGGCTCCGGTGGCCTCAAGCAGGTGGCTGAGCCTTTCAGCATGCTCCTACAACACATGCCAACGCCCGCAGTGACTCCTTGAAGCCTAATTCTTTTTTTTCTTCTATGTGTGTCTTGGCCTCCTGAGTGTTGGGATTACAGACTCCAGACCAGTGCATGGCTCCAATTCCTTCATAGCTAAAGAGCCACTTCAAGGTCAGAACAACTGGGGCTCAAGGTCTGGTGGACTGTTGTCATCAGCTCACTGCCTCCAGGAACTGAGCCCTGGCTGTGCCCTTGACAAGCTCCTGTGCCGTGTGACTTAGGTGTAACAGTTCCAGGGAACAGAACTCAATCCTGTCCTCCAAGCTGGGTGGAATAGTGGACTAGTGGAAGAGAGTCTCCACACAGCGAGAAGGCCTCGACTTGAGGCTTGGCACAGCCACACACTTACCAGTGACCTTGCACAAGTCATCTGACAGCTTCCAGTGTGCTTTTTCTGTACAGCAGAATGGGTCATCTGTCACTGTCCTGCACTGCTCACTGCTTTGTATTGCATGATAAAGACCTTGACAAAAAGACATTTGGAGAAGGCTTTCTCTCTCTCTCTCTCTCTCTCTCTCTCTCTCTCTCTTTCTTTCTTTCTTTCTTTCTTTCTTTCCTCAAGACAGGGTTTCTTTGTGTTAGCCTTGACTGTCCTGGACTCGCTTTGTAGACCAAGCTGGCCTCAAACTCACAGAGATCCTCCTGCCTCTGCCTCCCTGGGTGCTGGGATTGAGCCTGAGTCCTCCAGAAGAGTAACATGCTCTCTTTCCTGCTGAGCCAACCCCCAGCCCCTAAACCTGCTCCCTTACACAATCCAGAATCAGTGAGAGACTCTGCCTCAAACAATAAATAAACAAGGGTGGAAACCAACCCAAATTCAAGGAGAGAGGGGAAGCTCCTCCAGCAACACAAGGTGGTCAGCACTTCTTCCAAGGCCCAAATCCAGAGTCCCCAGTTTAATGCCTAGCTCTGCCATCTTAGAAACACTTGGGCTCCCAGCATCACCTTTTGGTTTTCTCATATGCGAGTTGGCACTAGTGGTGAGGCCTGCTACCAATGCGCTGTGAGAAATGATCAGTTAATCCTGAAGTGAGTCAGAACTGTGCCTAGCCAATGGTGGTGATTTAAGCTTTCAAGCTATGTCAGTTGTTCATATTATTGTACTGTATTATGCTTAATTTTAGCAACCATCATCATATCTATAGCTGGTAAAAAAAAAAAAGGTGCTAGATATTCCAGGGTACTTGTATTGTGACCTACAAGGGACAGTTTATTGTTTGCCCTGGGCTCTGCTAAGGATGAGCATAGAAACGCACGAATCAGCTCTGAGGTGCTTTCATCTGTCTTATATTTTTTTCTTCTTTCCACTTTGTACACAATATGTGAACAGGAAAAGGTGCTTTAAAGTATTAATGACTCTGGGAAGGATGTTGGGGATCCTCATCTGTGTCCTCCAGGCTAGAACCTAAGCTTTGCCGAGGCAACTGTGGGGTTTCTCAGAGCTTGACAGTCCTCTGTCAGTTGGTGAGTGGCTGTATTGCAGGCTGGCCCAAAGGAAAAGTCAGACTAGGCAACTTGTTTTCTACTCCAACATCCTTGCTCAGTCTCGTTTGCCTCTTTTTATATGCTCTTTTTCATGTATAGGGCTCTTAATCCTTTCTCATTCAACTATCCTGTGCTGAGAGTCCATTGCGGCCAGCTCTGCCCAAGTGGTGGCCATGCCCAGGGCTCTGCCCTTGGTGGTCATGCACAGGGCTCTGCCCTTGGTGGCCATGCACAGGGCTCTGCCCTTGGTGGCCATGCACAGGGCTCTGCCCTTGGTGGCCTATCTCCTCTCCCACCTTATCTTTCCCAATTTTCACTCCTTTCCTACCAAACTCATGTCTGCCCTGCTCCACTGTGCTACGGATGACATAACCCCTGTCCCTGTCACCAGTGGAGTCCCAGAAGGAAATAGCATTATGCTCAGAGGGGCTTAACCAAAAATAATCGAAAACAAGCACTCCTCACAGAGATGTGCGCAAGGCTCAGGGCACTAAGCAGGCATATAGATGTCCCCCAAAAGGGGGAAGAATAGGAAACCATGTGTGCCCTGGGCAGAGGCAAAAGATATTGCCAGTCACCAACATTGAAGAAGAAACAAGTAAACAGAAAGTGCTCCAGCCTCACTCCCTGCTGTGCCCACTTGGCCAAATCTCTAGCCAAAGGCAAGTACACCAGAGAGGGCAAAACTCACTGGCAAGATTGTTCGCCACAGTTTCATAGTGGGTCCAAGTTAGTGTGCAATTCTTAAGCCTCAATTCCAAGCCTGGGTGGGTATGAGTTCATGTATGATTGTGTGTGTGTGTGTGTGTGTGTGTGTGTGCATGCGCATGCATGTGTGTGTATGCCTGCATGTGTCTGTGTAAGTGCATGTGTGTGCATGCATGCATGTGAATGTACATAGATGTGGGTAAGTGTCTGAGTATGTATGTAAGTGTGAGTGTACAGGCTGTGTGTGTGAGTTGGTGTGTATGAGTGTGCACCAATATGTGTGTATGACTGTATAGGGTGTACATATGAGTGTGGGAGTATGTATGAGTGTGTATTTGAGTGTATGTATAAGTGTGTATGAATACAAATGTGTGTGAGTGTCTACATGACAAATGTGTGTGGGCATGCGCGCACATGCATGCGGCAGTGGGGGAGGTGGTTAAGTCAGATTTCTGTAAATCAGGCCTTCTAAATAATTAATCCTCATTCCCCGCTCCTGTGAGTACTTGGAAAATGCTCATCAGACCAGATTAACGCGTTGAGCCTCCTTCCCTCCTCACCCCCATTTTATTCTGGCTAGATTTGAGGCACGCACAGAGGCCGGAGTGCTTTGCTGATCTGAGTCCCTACACAGTCTCTGGAGCACCTTCATTTTTGTTTCCATAGCAGACCTCAGAGACAGAGGCGAGGAGCACACGACGATGCCCACAAGCAAGGCAGGTATGACCCATTGATAGCAGCAAGGACCGCAACTACAGTGACTTTCAGCCCCGCCCCACCAGGACCAGGAAGCTGATGGTGTCCACGCCCTGGCTCCTCCCTCCGGTCAGGAACCGAGCTACTTCCCACGTGTCCCATTCAACCTTCACACCCCACATCCACTCTCACAGCCTTAGTTCTTAGGGCAGGAAAACTGCTTGCCGGGAACAAGCTGCTTGCCTAAGAGTTTAAAGGAGCCAGGTTCTGAAGAGAGGAGAAAGCCCTGGTTTCTGGACTCTGTGGTTCTCACGAGCTTCTTTCAGGGATGGTGAGGGTTGAGAGCTGGGCCGGGCAAGTGTCTGGGCGGTAGTGAAGAGGTGGAAGGTAACCCACCTGAGCCAGCCACTAGGCGAATGCTTCTGAGCCGGGCTCTCAGGCGTCCCCTCCTGGCTTTCAGCAACCTCAGCACAGATCTCTGCATCAGACACACAAGGGCCTGTGAGGCTCAAGAGTCTCATGAGCACCCCATCAAGTATGGGAACACCTACACGGGGCGGGGGAGGACAGACATGGGGGGAGGTCTCCCAGAAAGGACACTGCCTGGCACCAGCATCAGAAGGAGTGGGAAGTGACTAGCTATTTGTGAGATCTCTGGGCAGGTGCAGCTTACTGTAGGGACAGAGGACCCAGAGCAATTCAGGTGCTGGCTGTGCGAGGGCTGGTCAGATGGGCACTCTGCAGTAGGATAGGGACATGGGGGACTCCCATGTGTGAAAATCCAGGGCATATTCAAGACCAAGAAGCATTTGTCAGACATTAACTGTGTAAGGAGGGGAAATAACACTATTATTTTGGTACTTTCATGTTTTTATATCAAAGACTGGGCAGACAAAGAACCAATAAGACAGGTATCTGTGGATGGCAGGTAGCTTAGTAGAATTAACTGAATGTTTAATTAAAAAAAACTTTATGTGTTTATGGCGTTTTTTGCCTGAACGTATGTCTGTGCACAATATGCATGTAGTGCCTAGGGAGGCCAGAAGAGGGCGTCAGATCCTCTGGATAGGAGTTATAGATTCTGTCACTAGGAATAGAACCTGGGTCCTTTGGAAGAGCCAGTGCTCTTGGCAGCTGAACCATTTCTCCAATCCCTACCTTCATTAAAGGGAAAGGGAAGGAGGGAGGGAGAGAGGAAGGGAGGGAGATGGTAGGATGTCAGAGGCGGGCCCTTCCGTGTGCCTAGGGACCCCCAACCTTAGAACTTGCCGGTCAGTTATCCAGAAACTTGGGAAAAGGAAGAGAGGAGGCAGACTGGCTCGTAGACAAAACAGCACACTCCATGAAACCTGCCAAGAACAAACAGAAGGCAGGTGGCTCTGACCAGCCCGTGTGACACGCCCGCTTTCCCTCTGTGGCAGCCCGATTCTGAAACGAAGCTCAGACATAACCAAGTCACCTCTCACCAAGTCCGAGCAGCTGCTGCGGATAGATGACCACGATTTCAGCATGAGGCCTGGCTTTGGAGGTATGAGGTGGGCACGAGGGGCTGGGGCTGGGGACGAGGGTTCTTTGTCTGTCTGTGCACCCGGATCCACGTATCGTATCTGACTTGGCTGAGCATCTTGCCGTTCGTGCCCTGGCTCTGCCTGGCACTGCCCGAGTACCTGCTGTTGTGTGGTCAGGCAGGGCCAGCCAGCTGTCCCCTGCAGTGCTCATGAGAAAGCTCACTGAAGGTCAGTGAGGCAGCGGCACGGCGGCTGCTGTAGAGGGCGGGGCAGATGCGGGCAGCGTTGCCTCCTGGCATTGAAATCCCATGCAACCATCTCGAGCTGGATTTGTTCTCATTGGCGGTTGGCAGAGGAGCTCCCCTCGTACATCAGAGCTGGATTTAGTGAACTGAAAATAGCTTGAGACAGTAAGGACTCACTGCAGAGTACAAGGCTGTGTGTGTGTGTGTGTGTGTGTGTGTGTGTGTTTATATGTTTATTTTGGGGGTGGTGTGGTATGCAGACACATGTGGAAGACATCTTGTGGAAGTTGGTTCTCTCCACCGTGTGGGTCCTGGGACTCCAGCTCAGAGTCTTAGGTTTTGGCAGTGAACAGCCTCACTTGCTGAGCCATCCCACTGACCCAGGTTTGATTTCTTTCTGGGGAAAAATTTTTTTTTTTATGGTTGTGTGTATGAATTTGTTTGTGTGTTTGCAAGTAAATAAATGTAGGTGCGGGCGGACATGCACGCAGAGACCAAGGAAAACCTTCTGTGCCATGCTCAGACATGCTGTCAGCCTCCTTTGGGACAGTCTCTCACTGTCCTAAAGCTAACCCATTAGGCTACACTGCCTGGCCAGAGGGCCCCTGCCGCTGCCTCCCCAGGACTGAGGGACACAACACCACACCCAGTATTTCTACATGGGATCATCCCTGGTCTTCATGCTGTCAAGGCCTGGAGTGCTTCCTGACTGAGCCGTCCCTCCAGCCGCTAGAAATAATTACCACGTCTTTCATTTTTTTCTAGTCATGTTGCCTTCCACTCCAGCGCCCTCCAAACCGATCCTCCAAGTTCTAGAAAGGTCTTTATTCTTTTTGTCACATGCATCTATTGGCTCCGATCCTACCTCTTTGTGTCATGGTAACTGGGACACATCCTGTACACAACCCACAGCTTGCAAGCAAACTCTCCCTCGTTCTCTGTCAATACTAAGTTTTTAATGGCGTGGAAATAAAAACAAAAATGTAAGGTTTTGCTTTAAGACTGCTTTAGCATGTCATATCTTCTCTGGAAGCTTCTTCACCATGTAAGAACGCTACAGCTGAGTGGGAGGACAAATGACCTGAATGTGAGGAAAGGGGGCACAGGTGGAAAAAATCCACTAGGCAGTTTCATGCTGAGGAGCATGCTGGCTGCCCCTTAGATCAGACCCTGGCACAACCCAGGTCTTCACCACAGCTTCAAATGAACAGATAGAACCAGAAAGGAATGGTCTATTTTGGCCTGGAAAGATGGCTTAGTGGTTAAGAACACTGGCTACTCTCCTAGAGGACGCAGGTTCGATCCCCAGAGTCACAGGAAAGGTCATAATGGTCTCTATATAACTCTAGTCCTAGGGGATCAGATGCCTCTGCAGGCTTCGGTGGACTCTAGGCATACCTGCAGGTATACATAAAACTTGTATACATAAAGCAAAAATAATTTTAAGCTTGTAATTCTGCAATGGGCAAAATACTTTGCTTACTGATTTTTTTTGGGGGGGGGGCAAGCTTGGACTATTCCAAGGAGCCAACCCATGAGCCTGTTCTCTTACTTCTTTGACGGCAGGGGGGAGGGGGTGGTTTGTGTCCAAACCTTCAAATGTTTGACTCTGATATGACTGACCATCCTTTGCATGCCTATTCTGTAGTAAATGTTGGGATAAAAAAAAGTGTAGAGCTGGGTGTGAGGGCACACTCCTCTACTCCTAGCATGTTGGAAGCTGAGGCAGGAGGATTGCGAGTTTAAGATCAGCTACACAGCTAGCCGTTGTCACAGGGGCTCACAGAGGCTGGACCAACGGCCAGGGATCCTGAATGGGTCCTCTGCTTAGATGTTGTGGGGCCCCTAACGGTGGGAGCAGGGGTGTCCCTGACTCTTCTGCTTGCTTTGGGCCCTTTCCCTCCTGCTGGGTTGTTTCATCCAGCCTTAACTGTGAGGGGGTGGGCCTAGCCTTATTGTAGCTGGTTCCATGATGTTTGGTTGACGTCCCTGGCAGACCTGCCCTCTTCTTAAGAGAAACTGAGGAGGGGTGGATCTGGGGGAGAGGGGAGTGTGGGGGAAGGGCTGGGAGGAGAGGAGGGAGGTGGAGCCTGTGGTGAGGATGTAATATGCGTGTGTGTGTGTGTGTGTGTGTGTGTGTGTGTGTGTGTGTATGTGTGTGTGTGTGTGAGAGAGAGAGAGAGAGAGGGGGGGGGGGGAGAGAGAAACAGAGGGAGGGAGGGAGGGAGGGAGGGGAAAAAAGAGCAGAGAAAACGAGCGAGTGTGCTGCCTGTCATGCCCTCCCCAGGCCCGGCCATTCCTGTGGGTGTGGATGTGCAAGTGGAAAGCTTGGACAGCATTTCAGAGGTGGACATGGTGAGTGCTCCTCTGACCGGGGCTCTGGGCAGCGGGGAGGCTCCTGTGGACCTGTCTGGGCAGAAGCTCAGCTGAATTCTGTCAGCCCTCGAAACTCCCCGGCAGGTGGGAACTGTCCCATTCACTTTACAGATGTCCTTTGCCCAGCGTTCCCAGGTGGAGTGAGATAGAGTCAGGTGACAAGCTTGCTCTTTAACCTCCAGCATGGATGCCTTTTGAGACGCAGGCCCAGACTGCGGCCAGGCCCACTGTACTCTTGCAGTCTGTGTCTCGCTCTGGACACCCGGAACAATGGGAGAATTCCCTTTTGCTTTTCAGTGGGTTCAGATAAAAAAAAAATGTTGCCATCTAGGTATGGTGGTGCATGTCTTCGAGTCAACACCCAAGAGGTAGAGGAAGGGTTATCTTGGGTTTGTAACCAGCCTGGTCTACTATAGAGGAAGCTCCATACTAGCCTGGGCTACATACACAGTGAGACCTTACCTCAAAAATGAAAATGGTAGCACAGGTGGGGGTAGGTAGCAAGTTAGAGGATTAAAAAAAAACTACCTTGGCTTGGAGCCTCCAAGAAACAGGCCACTGTGTTCTTGGGGACGGCTCCCAGAAACTACCAAGGCAGTGAGACAGGGAAGCAAGCAAAAGGCACAGTGTTCCCAAGCAAGCCACGCCTACGCTATTTCTCCCGCGACGTTCTCTGGGAAGCAGTGAAGAACGCAGCTCAGGTCAGCATCATCTGGGATCTGGACCAGTCTTCTCCAGCCAAGGTGCTCTCGGCTCTAACGCTGGCACTTTCATCTTGAGTCAGTGGGGCAGCTGTCATGGAGACGGTCGGACGCTGCGGGTGGGGGCGGGGGTGGGTGTGGGTGGAGTCCTGTTGGGTTCCTCTCTCTCCCTTCTCCAGTGGCGATGCTCGGCCCACTTGCCTCAGCTCCACAGTGGGTGGGTGTCTGTGTTTCTGCTCCGTCTGTCGCCTGCAGGACTTTACCATGACCCTCTATCTGAGGCACTACTGGAAGGATGAGAGGCTGTCTTTTCCCAGCACGAACAATCTCAGCATGACGTTTGACGGCCGGCTTGTGAAGAAGATCTGGGTTCCGGACATGTTCTTCGTGCACTCCAAACGCTCCTTTATCCACGACACCACCACGGACAACGTCATGCTGAGAGTGCAGCCAGATGGAAAAGTGCTATACAGCCTCAGGTGGGGACAAAGGCAGGCCAGCACTGAGAGGTCCTGTCGGAGCACTTTCATTTTTAAGAATTTACTTAAATTAATTAAAGTTTTAAAATTCTGTATTGTGTGTATGAGTGTTCTGGCTGCACATGTGCCTGTTCGCCACGTGTGTGCCTGTGAAGCCCAGAAGAGGGTGCCAGATCCTCTAGGCCTCCAGTTACAGACTGCTGTGAGCCGGCATGTGGGAGCTGGTGCTAGGAATGAAATTCAGCTCCTCTGCAAGAGTAGCCAGTGCTTTTAACAGCTGAACCATCTCTCCAGCCTGAAAGCCTAATTTTAAGAAAAAAAATTTTGTTTTTCTAGTAAGAGTTGGAAATAAAAACAAACACGTTCTCCTAGATGCAGATGCACAACTTCCTCTAACTTTCTGCCTGGGTATTTTATTTTATTATTATTTTTATTTTTTGTTTTTTGTTTTTGTTTAGTAAGAACAGTTTATTGAATACACTGATGAAGAGGCTGGGCTGCATTTTGGATTCTGGAAGATCTGGTTATCCAAAACCAAATGTCCTGGAGATGTGACCTAGTCTAGATACGAGCTTCCTGTTTATACACACCTGACACACACACTGCTCTGTGTGCACCTGTGCTTTGCCTGGCCCCTCATGGCGCTCAGGAGAGCTCTCCTCTCTTGTCCCACTCACGCTCCAATCGTCAGGCTGTGGGTTAGGAACACTCACCCGTGCCCCTCCTTGCACACTGCCTGGGTATTTTTAAAGCTTAAATAGATTCTTCTGCCTGGCCTGGCCAATGTAAGTTCCATCCTGAAATACCATGGGACTCTGGACTACCCGATGACAATGTCATTTTGAACATCTCATTTACAATGTCAAGAATAAAATCTAGGGCTGGGGCGTGTGTGTAGCTCAGCAGTAGAGTACTTGCCTAGCAGTGTGAGAGGCCTGGGTCCCACCAGCATTGCCAAAAGAAGGAAAATTAAAAATAAAAAAATAAAAAAGGAAGGGGGAGGAGGGAGGGAGGGGTGAGGAAGGAGGGAGGGGGGAGGGAGGGCTAAAGGGAGAGGAAGGGAGGTCGAGAAAAAGAGAGAGGTGAAGGGAGGAAGAGAGAGAGAGAGAGAGAGAGAGAGAGAGAGAGAGAGAGAGAGAGAGAGAGAGAGAGAGCGCAAGCACTCTCCTCAGGGGCTTAGGTGCCTTGGGAGTGTTTTAACTCCTGGTACCCTCCCCCCATGCCTTTGTGCAAGGACAGATTTAGAAGCTGCTGGTCCTCCCCTCCCTGTGTTGGAACAAGCTCAGGCTCTCACAGAAGGGAGTGGTCACCAGCTGGAATTGGCTCCCGTATACCATATGTGTGTTGTGTTTCAGGCTTACATACTTTGTTCTAGGATGACATGTTGAAAATGCAAAGAGAAACCCAAATACTAAGGTCAAAGTTGAACTCCAGTCACAGTGCTCAGGGAGCTCTGTACCAATCCCTCAGTCTCCATCACATCTTGGGTGTAGGCAGTAGGTGTGCGCTTTTCATCTCTTTGGAAGCCTGGCTCCCTGGCACATGCTCAGGGAGGCCATGGGTCTTCAGTTCCTTCCCCAGCAATATCACGCTGGTTCCCTCTGGATTCCTCATTTCTGAGGATCTTAGGGTGCTTCATTTCAAGACAAAATTATCAAAACAACAACAACAACAACGACAACACCAGTACAGCTGTCTTAGGGCTTCTATTGCTGTGTAGAGACACCATGGCCACAGCAACTCTTATAAGGAAAACACTTAATTGGCGCTGGCTTATAGTTCTGAGGGTTAGTTCAGTATCGTCGTGGAGGGAAAGATGGTGCCGCACAGGCAGACACGGTGCTGGAGAAGGAGCTGAGAGTTCTACCTCCAGATCCTAAGGCATCAGGAAGAGAGTGACACTGGGCCTGGCCTGAGCACTCCAAACCTCAATGCCCACTTCCACAGTGACACATTGACATATTTCCTCCAACAAGGCCACATCTGTTCCAACATGGCCATCCCTCCTAACAGCGCCACTCCCTATGAGCCCGCGGGAGTCATTTTCACTCAAACCACCACACAGCCCTACAGTGCCTTAACTAGACCACCACACCTATAACCACTGATGTGCTAGTGAACGTTTAGCAACTGCTTGTCAGGAGCTGTGTGTGAGTGTGAGTGTGTATGTGTGTGTGTGTGATATATGTGATATATATGTGTGTGTGTACACATAAGTTATTATAAACATTGCTGATATAAAGGATACTGTGATGATTAGTTTTAACTAATTAGCTTTTTAGTTAATTAATTAGTTTTAATTTTCAACGTGACACAACTTAGAATCATCTGGGATGGGGGTCTCAATGAGGACTTGTTGAGATCAGGTCTGTGGGGAATTATCTTAATTATGTTAATTGATATGGGAAGGCCCCTCCTCTGTGGGCGCCACCTTTCCTGAGATTGGGGTCCTGAACTGACTAAAAAGAGAAGTCAGCTGTGTGCTAGCATGCATACATTTGTTTATTTGTCTCTGCTCTCAACTGTGACTTGCTGTGACCAGCTGCTTTACATTCCTGCCACCTTGACTTCTCCACAGGGCTGGAGATGACCTGGGATTGTTAGCCCACTAACCCCTCTCCCCGCTAAGCTGCTTTTGTTGGAGTATTTTATCACAGCAGCAGGAAACAGAGCTGAGGCCGATGGATAGCATATTATTTACAAGTGAATAAAATGCATAGTACTCTTTACTTATGATCTCCAGGTATTTTAACTTGAACATAATTTTCTACTACTTTTTAGGAAACCCTTTACCAGTTTTTATAAGTCTGCTATCAGCAAAAGTTCTGCAAAGTGAGAGCACACTAAACATTTGCAAGCGCCTGCTTGCTTAGATGACAAATGAGTGTAGATTGACGCTTTCATTCACGGCAATAAGGAAAAGGTGAGATAAGGAAGGATCACATAGGATTGTGCTCACTTGCCCAAGATGTTCATACTCTTCCAGCTGACTTGGGTGACAGCTCTCCAGTCCCGGATGAACACACCCGAGTATCCACGCCATTCTCAAGGCAACGGCTTTAAACACACACATTTAATTTTTTTCTTCTGTTTTCTTGTTTTTGTTTTTTTTTTAACCCTTTTTTTCCATACAATATATTTTGGTCCTATTCTTTCTCTGCCCCCATCCTCTCAGAGCCTCCGCACCTCCCCACCCATCCACCTTCATGGTCTCTGTGTCTGTCTGTCTGTCTGTCTGTCTGTCTGTCTGTCTGTCTCTCTCTCTCTCAAATCAAAACCCCCACAAGAACAAAAACAAAAACAAACAAGCAAATCCAGAAACTACCAAAACAAAATGAACTCCACGCATATTTGTTACCTCAGGGTTAGTTAGGGTAAGGGGCCCACCCTCAAGTGTTGGTGTACTCAGTGGCACTGCCTTGGAGAAAACCGAGTTTCCTTTTCCAGCACTTCCCAATTGCAGGAAAGCTCTTGGGTAGGGGCGGGGCATTCGGCCCTCTTCCCCTCCCCCACACTGGGATTTTCTCTGGTTTGAACTTGTGCCTCCTGTCACAGCTTCTGTGGATCCAAACGTGGATCGATTCGGTTGTGTGTGAAAACACTGTTTCTTTGGAGTTGGCACCACCTCTGCCTATTACAGCATCTTCTGCACAGATGCCTTGAGGGGAAGCTTTGGTGGAGACATTCCACTTAGGACTGAGTTCTCCCAGGTCTCTCTCTGCACGTTGTCTGTGGGAGGATGTCCATTCCCATCGACCTTATAGGAGAGGGTCACAGGAGTCTCGGGCTCCTGGCCACTTCACAGTGTCAGGTTGGGGTTCCACTGCTCTGCAGGCTTCCTGCTACACTGATAAAGTCAACGCCATCAAAAGCGGAAGCACAGCAAACAGTAGAGTGACTAATATCACTAAGAAGCAGTGAGTTTTGAGTAGTTCTTCAAATATATGGATACTTCTATTTTGAGAATATTCTTTACTTTGAACAATACTTTAAAAGTGTGTGTGTGTGTGTGTGTGTGTGTGTGTGTGTGTGTGTGTGTGTGCACCCATGCTACACTGTTATACTGACAGACAACATCCTGTCTCCAGATGCTAGGAATGCATTAGAAGAGATGTTCATATACCTCGTATAGGTCCTAAGGTTGAACATAAATCATGAGAGGACTCCGCAGAGCACGTCATGCCTAAGGCTCTTTCCTGATGTCAACACGCTGCTCAGGAACTGGGGAGAGAAAGCGGGGCCCCTTGTGTCTGCTTTATAATTCCGCATCCATCTGCAGCAGATGCTGAAAGCTTGTCTTGTGTTTGCAGAGTCACAGTGACAGCGATGTGCAACATGGACTTCAGCAGGTTCCCCCTGGACACGCAGACCTGCTCCCTGGAAATTGAAAGCTGTGAGTAGACACAGCCTGATGCCAGCACGTCTAAACACCTCTCTCAGTAGCAGGTGACAGTTCTCTCGGGGGGAACTCTGCTCTGCTCTTCCTGCCTTTCACCTCCTGGGATCAGGCTCTCCCAGAGGTCCTGGGATCATCTCCTGTACCTACAGCCTGCTGGTTGAAAATGCTAGTCACCTCTCTAAAACACCTTCACAGACTAGTATCTGCTTGGACACCTGTGTACCACACGCAAGCTCTCCTGTCACACCGCCGAGGCTTAGGGAGCTCCTGGAAGAACAGGAGATGCTGCTGGAAGCTCTAAGAAGTTTCACCTCAGCTGCAGTTGTACAATTGAGCTCAGTGGCCTCACCAGAAGGGGGCATGGTGGGCATGTGGCCGACTCTGAGCGGGTGATGGCCACAGTCATTGCCTCCTTATTTTGAGGAAGTGGGCACAATTGGCCTGAGGAGAAGCCCCTTCACAGATGTTGCCTGAGAGTGAGTTATGGCCTGGCCATCAAGAGATAGAAGAGAAGAAAGAACTGATTGGGTCCAGTATATAAAGCCGAGTCTTGGCAAGCTGAAGTCTTGCCAGTACTCTCTACCCTACCAACAGCACCATTATTTGGGTTAACCCAGTGGTTGCCGCTGGATTGTGGGGTGAGGCTTTTTGTAGGAACCATGAGCCTTTAAGCTTCAGAGCCTTGGCCTGAGTTTTGAGAAACTCAGAAGAATTTTGAGTTGTGTCCCTTATCATTTAAATTGCACTTTGCTATCTTACCACAACCCTAGTCGCCTGTGTGAGGGCTGGGGATGCAGAGGCCACACAGCCCCACTGGCAGGCCTGGCTTGCCTGGCGCCCCGGGCCTGACCCTGCCTCTCGTCTTCCCAGATGCCTACACGGAGGATGACCTCATGCTCTACTGGAAAAAAGGCAATGACTCCTTAAAGACAGACGAGAGGATCTCGCTCTCTCAGTTCCTCATTCAGGAATTCCACACCACGACCAAGCTAGCCTTCTACAGCAGCACAGGTGAGCCCGGGCCATGAGAGCCAAGGAGGGGCACGTTGGCTGGATGCTTCAGGGTCTGTTTAAGAACTGTGTGGTTTGGTTGTCACATCAAGAGAACAAAGCTTTGAAACAGAAGGCCAGTGTCCTAAAGGACGTCTAATGGGTGGTATGCATCAGGTAGGGGTGACTTGATTGCCTTGACACACAGTCTCACTCCTTTATCCATGCTGCTCTCAACACATTATACACCATGTGCCAGGCTGGTGAACTCACCGCACACTACACATCCAGGCTGGTGAACTCACCGCACACTATACATCCAGGCTGGTGAACTCACCGCACACTATACATCCAGGCTGGTGAACTCACTGCACACTATACATCCAGGCTGGTGAACTCACCACATGCTACACATCCAGGCTGGTGAACTCATTGTACACTGTGTGGCTAGACTGGCCCTCTGACTCAGTATCAGCAGTGCTGGGGTTATAGGGGTGCTCCAAGACCACTAGCTTTGTATGCAATATTTGATCTGCCAATGTATCAGAGATAATTGCCTAGGAAATGTTAGTAAAGGCTCAGAGGTAAGCCATGTGAGGAGGCCTGTGCTGGGAACAGCTAAGTGCTAACAGTCACCATTTCTTGCTTCTATTTTGACAAAAGGTTTTGCACTTTTTTCTTGCTGGAATCCACCTTGTAAGTACATCCTGGCCTTCCTGTTACATTACCAATCCAGCTTAGTGTGGCAGTTCAACTCACCCCTGCATCATTTACCTGGATGCTCTGGGTCTCAGTCTTCTGAGAGTCCCTCCAGCATCACTTGGTGGTCCCGTGCAATGCTCGCACTGCGAAGACCAGGTCCTGAGTTATAGCCGCCAAGTCCCCACCTATTCTCAGTCCTGGGCCCCCTCCTCCCACCATCCTTACACACGGCCCTTTCCATGAACAAACACAAAGGCAGAGAAAAGCATAGTGGATCAGTGATGGTTCCTCCATGCCTAGATAAAACACTGTGTTTACCTCTTTAAAAAAACATTTCTTCCCATAAAGAGATCTTGAAAGGAAGCCAGGCATGAGGTGTCCACCATTGTCCCAGCTCTTGCCAGGTAGAGGCACGAAGATCAGGAGTTCAAGGCCTTTATCAGCTACTTAGGAAATTTGTGACTGCTCTGGGCAATTTAAAACCCCATCTCAAAAGAAAAGAAATCGGACAGAAATAAAGGGGTTTGTTGGCCACTGCCTCTCTTCACTATGCACACAAACCACACAGGGCTGCTGTTCAAGAAGGCTTCTGCTCCAGAGCGTCTGGGTTACGGCTTAGGATCTAGAGTGAGAGAGGGAGGAAAAGAGGGGGGGAGGAAGAGAAGGGAGGGAAGGGAGGAGAAGGGGGGCAGGAGGAGAAGAGGGGGGGAGAGGGGAGAGGGGATCAAGCTTAGGGTCCTGTGTGCACTAGTCAAGGACTCTACCCTATATTTGAACTTCTAAGAAGCTCCCGTGTAACAGTGAGGCTGATGGGCCCTAGGCCATATTTTGAGAAACAAGACTTTAAATGACTTTCTCAGGGGTTCCCTTTGTGTTTATGAAGGGGAAAAAGATCCCTTGTAGTGGGTTCACACAAGTGGTGAGGGTCAGCAGGTGTCACTGCCACTGTTTGCTTGTTTGTTTTTGTTGTTGTTTTGAACTCTGCCTTCCAGTGGGAGGTCTATTGTTTTCTGTAGGAGGCAAGGAGCGGTTCCATGCTCTCTTCTTCCTTTGTCCCCAGGCTGGTACAACCGTCTGTACATTAATTTCACGTTGCGTCGCCACATCTTCTTCTTCTTGCTCCAAACCTACTTCCCTGCTACCCTGATGGTCATGCTGTCCTGGGTGTCCTTCTGGATCGACCGCAGAGCTGTGCCAGCCAGAGTCCCCTTAGGTAAGGACTATCTCAAGGCTATGTTACAGCTGTTTGGAAATGTAGGCCGTCCCTTCCGTCTTTCTCAGGAAGGTCCTCCACCGTTCTCCACAGTATAGCTTGGAAATGTTTCAAGGATTGATTCAAGTAGCATCCCACGATCTAAATGTTGCCACCTGGAAATCTGTCCAGTCCCCAATGCTTGTCCATCCAAGCAACTCAGAGGACGGGGTTCCCAGACTTTGGGTGATTTGTGTAATGTGTTCTATAACAGTGTTGGGGACGATAGGCCATATGGCCAATGTTCAGCCATCTTGTCCAAGTCTGCACCTTTAAGTCTCTGTCTTTCCCAAAGTTTGCCTTTCACCAGAAACTAGCTGACCCTGTTGTGGGTCAGCAGTTAGACTAAAGACAGATAGAGATGGAGCGACCCTGTTGTGAGTCCAGCAGTTAGACTAAAGACAGATAGAGATGGAGCGACCCTGTTGTGAGTCTAGCAGTTAGACTAAAGACAGATAGAGAGGAAGCGACCTTGTTGTGAGTCAACAGTTAGACTAAAGCTAGATGAAGACAAAGCAAGATGCCCTGTGTGGCAGGACATCATGACCCTGCCTGGAATTCCCTGTGTTTTGAGAAAAGCCTGCAGCTCGGTTGCTATAGCAATATGCTTCCCTGCCTTCTGACTTATAAAAGCTGCTGCCTGACTGATAAAGTTGAGAGCTTGAACAATCAGACTTGCTCTCCTTCCTTGTGTTTTGCATTTCTCACCAGGTGACCTCCCTCCAGAGTTTTAGTCAAACCCCGCAGGTCGGGGCATAACAGTGTTTCTCAATGCGTGCCACAGGGGAGCTTTGCAATAGAATCCTTGGGGGATTGTTAAAAATGAAAAGTCTGCAGTCGAATCCCCGTGTAAGGAGCTGTATTTTGTTATTGCTCTTTGGCGTGTCACGACAGGGTTTCCCTGTGTAGCTCTGGCTGTTCTGGAAACTCACTCAGTAGGCCAGGCTGGCCTCAAACTCAGAGATCCGCCTGCCCCTGCTTTCGAGTGCTGGGATCAAAGGTGTGCGCCACCCCCGCTCAGACAGGACCTGCATTTTTAATCCACTTCCTTTCTGATCACCTTGCCAGCTCTCCCTAAACTTTGAGCCCACTTAGTCATAGGCACTGCTGCTGCTCAGAAGCTCAGGCTACAGGTGACAGGGTGACCCACCAGGCTTCAATGAAATGGCTTGGAGTTGGCCCTTAGGATGACCCTAATCCTCTGTGATTTGATGTTTTCCAAGCAAATGTTCTGAGCTTAATTTGAAATCCTGGGCAGTTTCCCACGGACAGATGCCCTGCTCTCTAGCAGTTAGCTGCCACTGCAACAGCTACTGTGCTAAATACACGTGTGCTTTCATACTAAAATCTGCCTCCTATAAATAAAAATGATCCTGGTAGAGCTGTTGTCAAGGTAGGCGCTTAGGGTACTTCCGCCGGATAGGCACACAGGCCCGCCATGGGGTGGGTGAAGAGAGGGACCCTGGATTATAGGAACTTCATGACACAAAAGGACACGGTGTTGGGGGTAAACGTCGCGCTTTCCCTCACCACTGCTTGCTTGTACCTCCTTTCTTTAAACAATTGAAAGAAATACCTTCCTGCTGAAATGTCTGGAGCTTTCTGCAGAAAGGATGTGGTTTGGTGCTGTACTGGAGGTGCCAGATGTACAGAGAAGGAAGTGCAGCTGAGGGGCAGAGGAACCGGAAGAGATTTGTGATAGTGGGCTCTTGAAGGGCAGGAGGATGTTCGCTGGAAGAGAGAAGGTACCGACTCTGTAGGCCAAGGGAGAGTGAAAGGCAGGGCCGCAGAGAGACAAGGCCTGCAGTGTCTGGGGAAAGCCAGTGTATGCTGATTTCTCACCGTTTACGGCAGGCATCACAACCGTGCTGACGATGTCCACCATCATCACCGGCGTGAACGCCTCCATGCCCCGAGTGTCCTACATCAAGGCCGTGGACATCTACCTCTGGGTCAGCTTCGTGTTTGTGTTCCTCTCGGTGCTGGAGTACGCGGCTGTCAACTACCTGACCACAGTGCAGGAGCGGAAGGAACGGAAGCTACGTGAGAAGGTGACTTTACCATGACACAGCCTGGGCTAGCCTTGGGACTGTGGGCAGGTCCACCCCTCCCCGTAAAATGCAGCTGCTCATTTCTCCTCAGCCTATTCCCAGCCATGGTCAAGAGCAAACGGAATGATGTATGCTCTAATACTTGACATTACATCCTTCATTCCGTGAAGAAATTCCTTCAGCATCTACATCGCAGCAGCCACTAAACCAAATTAAAACACAGTCCATTCACTTGTGGTTGTGTTCAGAGTTTGGTGCAGTTGCTCTCAACCTGTGGGTCGTGACCCCTGTGGGGATTGACCTTTTCATAGGGGTCACCTAAGGCCATCCTGCATATGAGATATTTACATTACAGGTCATAACCATAGCAAAAGTGCAGCTAGGAAGTAGCAAGGAAAATAATGTTATGGTTGGGGGCCAGCACGGCATGAAGAACTGTATTAAAGGCAGTAGCACAGCATCAGGAAGGGTGAGAACCACTGATTTAGTGAGAAAAATCCCAGCTGGGAAAGAAATGATAAGTTAACATTGTAGAATGTATTATTAACAAATATGGAGGTGGCCTAAGAGACCCCGCCAGGGGCAGCCATAGTCTGTGCTGGGAGACTTCTCTTCATAATGACCTCATTTCTCCCATCAGTTCTTAAGTTATCTTTCCCCCAACCCTCCCTTTTTCCTCAGAGCCTGCAACTCAGAGCCACTCTCTTCCAGCAAAGCCTCTCCTTTTACTATTCCCACAGAGCTGTCTTTCAAGCCCCATCCTCAGGACTGACACCAAATAACGTCATCCGTAAACATTTTTTAATCGAGGGTTCGGTGCCAGGTGTGGTGTCCACAACCTGTAATCCAGCTGCCCAGGGGCTGAAGTGGGAAGTTGTAATTGGAGGCCATCCAGGGCAACTAGCAAGACTGTCTGAAAATGAAAAATGGAGAAAGGTGTAGCTCAGGAGAGTGCTCTTGTCTAACATATGCAAGGTCCTCAGTTTGTCCCCACTGTCCCTAAGGGAGGTGTGGCTTGAGCTCAGGGCTTATGACCCCATGAAGGACAGGGCCTAGCCATTGCTGGTCTTGTTGGTCTCTGGTGCAACAGTGTGCTCTTTCCTACAAGTTACCATGTAGACGCTAGTTCAACACCCAGTTCCCATCACCTCCCATGACCCCCAGGCTGCTTAGGTAAGCTCTCCGATACAGCTGTTTTTGGATGTTTGTAGCTAAGTCATTATTTTTCTTATCTTTTACTCCAAACGGAGACTACCAGATGCTAGAGAGAAACACTCTTCCTACACGGTGCTTCTGCAGGCTTCTGAGAGACAGTGTTCAGCTCACATGCCCGTATGTGTGTTCACAGATCTCCTGCAACTGTGGGCTGCCCCAACCCCGAGCAGTGATGCTGGACGGCAGCTACAGTGACGGGGAGGTGAACGACCTGGGTGGCTACATGCCTGAGAACGGGGAGAAGCCTGACAGGATGATGGTGCAGCTGACCCTGGCCTCCGAGAGGGGCTCTCCTCAGAGGAAAAGCCAGAGAGGCAGCTACGTGAGCATGAGGATCAACACCCACGCCATCGATAAATACTCCAGGATCATTTTCCCAGCCGCGTACATTTTATTCAATCTGATATACTGGTCAATTTTCTCCTAGATGCCTGTAATTCTGTAAATGTCACCTTCTTCACAGTTTGCGTGCACTGCATGCAGATATTGCTGTAAAAATGAAAATAATGGTTTCAAACCATCCCAGTAACCACCTGGGTTTTCACTGTCCCTTCTTCAGCTGCCCAAAGCTGCACTGACAACACACCTTTTCTCTGCATTTATTAAGCATCAGCAGTATACACAACATTATACTAGGTGTTGCAGGCATTTGTCATGATAGCAACTGATATTAGCTGTTCCTAGATCCCAGGGAGAGCGCAGAGGCCACGTAGGACACGCTGCAGTTCAGTGCTGGCCCCGGCTGCTGCTCACTGGAGGGCTTCCTTCGTTGGAGGCACTGCATTCATTAGACTAGGTAGAAGTGGGGAGTACCTAAATAAAACTCCTCTGCGTGGAGCCCACAGACACACAGACCGCTTCTGAGGAGAGGCCATGCTTCAGTCTGCCCCTGCGTCTGCTCTGCATCCGCCAGAGGTAGAAAAGGCAGAGGCAGAAAAGCTCCCAGGGCCTCTCTTTACAAGCCGTAAGTTGTCCCTGTAGAAGAAATGCTCTTTAGGTTGCTGACGTTTTGCTGCCAGAGAAACTTTGGAGGTTCTCTATGTATGCACTTCTGCATGTGTGCATCTTGTCTGTTCTGTGGAGGTGACTAAGGCAGAGAACTGTGTTCCTTCCTCTGCTTTGTAGTCACCGTCTCCTGCCTCTCCACCATGGAGCAGTTGTCTCCTTCAAAATCAAGGCTTTTCTCAAAGACATCGTATTGTCACCAAGGATCGTGAAGAGGTAGTAATTTCTTCTGAATAATAATAAGCATTTCAAGGAAACTTGGGGCTGCTAGTAGCTCATGAGAAGGAGAAACACACAATTTTTTTTTTTAAAAAGAGAAAACAACATTACAAAGCAAAAGAAACAGACATCTTCCCTTCCATTCAGCGAGTGGCAGCACTGTGCAGGAGGCACTAGCGAGCGGTTATCATCCAGACTGAGCATCCATGGATCAGACGAGCTGGCCCAGTGGCAGCTGATGTCAGTCATGGGGTGTAATTTGATATATTATTTTTAAATAGAAGCCTTCATGTTATCTATCTAGAAGATATATAACAAGCCAAACCAAACTTGCCCAAACTGTATTTAACAGTATGACACTTTCTGCAGGCCACATCTGTCACTCAGAGAGACACCTTGTCACCACCTACCACATCCTGGCAGCCAGTAGCCACTAACCAACTTAACTAAGTCAAGGCCCATCTAATTGTGGTTATGTTTAAAGTTTGGTGAGAGAATCCCAGCAGAGAAATTCATGATAATTTAACATGGTGGAACATATTGTTAATAAATATGGCGGTGGTCTAAGAGACCCCTCCGGGGACAACCATCTTCTGTGCTAGGTAACTTCCCCTCATATATGTCCTTATATCTCCATTCATTTCAAAGTTAACTTGATGGCTCAGACTAAATAATATCATATACATGACTATGCTTTATTCTGATTTTAAAAAGAACTATTTGCAAATTCCTACTTACAAGACAATCTCTTCATTTCCCCCAATAAAAGCTCATCAAAATCTTTTTTTCAAACTCAAATAGTAAACTTAGAGGGATAACTTAAATAACTGATTATCATTGGTAGTTAAAATGACTATTGATTTTGCCAAGCATGGTTTACACATGCACTTGGGAAGCAGAAGTGGAAGGAGCTGGAGTTCAAAGCCAGTCTTGGCTCTATAGCATCCCGGAGGCCAGCCTGAGCTGTGTGAGGTTTAAAAAGATTGCGTTTTTCATTTTTATTTTATGAAACAATTACCATTAAAGTCAACACCTTTGCCACTGTCTTCTTCCTCACCACTAGAGCCACTGAGCTGTCTACAGAGCATGCAACTAACCCTCTACCTACTGTCTGGGATACTCCACTCTGTGAGCCAGCGTGTAGAATGCTCTACTAGTCTGCTAACCTGCTATCTCAGAGACTGAAGACATGGATGGCTTAATCAACAGACATTTATTTTCTCACAGTTGTAGAGACTGATGTCCAAGGTCAAGGTGCTGGCACATGTGGTTTCCCCAGAGGCCTCTCTTCCTGACTTTGCTATGGCTACTTTCTTGATGCACTCCTTGCCTTCTTCTCTCTGTATCCACCTACGCCTAAATCCCTTTCTCCCCCGTTATATCGGATCAGGGTCCACATCCATGGCCTCATTTAACCTTAGTTACTTCTTTAAAAGCCTTGACTCCAAACCATTCGTTTTTGTAGCAATCTCCTCCAGGTTGGAATACTTCATCTTGGAGGGGGGCTCCTTAGGACTTAGGATGTGCTGAAAGAAGCCGATGACCCTCCATCACACAGGGAAGAAGTTCATTCAGGTTAAGCTCAGGAAGCAAATGACTCAAAAGTTTCAGGAAATCCTTGAAACGAACTAGATAAACTATCAGCCTCTACCAAGTTCATATAAGCAATAAGAACTGCTGAGAACCACTTTCAGGCAACCCAAGCTGTCTGGAAGACGCAAAGAGCAGCCAAGCTGCCTGAAGGGGACAGTTTCCAACCCATCCAGCTGCCTGTCAGTCACGCAGTGAGCTTTAGATTTCCAGCTATTGTGATGAGGTGGGTTTAAAATGTTGAGGCATCTGTCTTGAGTCATTCCTGTTCCTCTAAATAACCCCAATAAAGCTCATTGGTTCACTAAGTTGGACTTTTGGTCTTTCATTGATTTCTTATATGGAGTGAGTACATGTTTGTTCACATACGCACAGGAACAGGGTCACACAACGCAATCACGTACATTCCATAACACATGCCCGTGGAAGTTTATTTGCATCACAGTCCATCTAATACTATACAAACAGCTGTACTATATTATTTAGGGAATGACAAGAAACAAAATCTGGGTACTGGAGAGAGTTCAACGGGTAAGAGCACCACTGCTCAAATGTGAGGAATTGGGTTGAAATCATTAGCACCCCTCCAGAAAGCTGTGTGTGGCCACGTGCATGTCCTCAATCCCAGTGGTGTGGTGTGGTGTGGTGTGTGTGTGTGTGTGTGTGTGTGTGTGTGTGTGTGTGTGTGTGTAACAGGGTGGAGAGAGGAGGACTTCTAGGGCTTGCTGGCCACTAGCCACACTCTAATTTCAGAAAGAAACTTTGACTCAAAAGAACGCATGGACAGTAATGGAGCAGGACACCTGATTTCTCCTCCAGTCTTTATGAGTGCACGTACAAGAAGTGAAGCCACCCCACATGTATGTATATACCCCACACACATACTCACACACAGAAAAAGGTGCCTGCACATGTTCAATACGAATGCGTGTTATTACAGATATATTCGGATTTAAAGTAGTTGAATGTATATACGCAGAACCTGTAGGTGTGAAGGCCCTGTCACATTTGGGGATACGCAACAGGAATCCATTCAAACTGAACTTGCCACCTTCTGTTTTGGAGTCTCTTGCTGAACTTCAGGCTTGGTTTTGGTTAGGCTGGCTGATAGGGAGGGCCTGGGTTTTCCTGTCTCTAGGCCCAGCACTGGGGTTACATGCAGCACCGCCATGCTCAGTTTTTCTATAGGTTCTGGGAATCTGAACTCAGGACCTCATGCTTGCAGCAGTCAACTACCCACTGAGTTATCTCTTCACCCCCCCAAATTCTCTTTTCCCCTTTATTGAAAATAGACTCTTTTCACAAGCAATATACCCTGATTACCGTTTCCTCTCCCTCTACTCTTCCCAGTTCTTCCCCACCCCCTCTACTTCCCTTTCCCTCTAGATCCAACCAACCAAAGATAACAAAATAAAATATACTAAGATAAAACAAATACCATCACATCAAGGTTGGACAAGGCATCCAAACAGAAGAAAGAGAGCCCAAGAGCAGAGACAAGAATCAGAGACCACTTTTTCACACACTGTGGAGTCCCATAAAAATACTAGGCTAAAAGCTGTAACGTACACACAGAGTACCAGGTGCAGACCCAGCTAGGCCCCGTGCTTGCTGCTTCTGTCTCTGGAGTTCCTATGACCCTTGCTTAGTTGATTTAGAGGGCCTGCTCTCCTGGTGTCCTCCACCCCCTCTCGCTCTTAACGTCTTTCTGCCTCCTCTTCTGTGGGGTTCCCTGAGCTCTGATGGGAGGGATTTGATGGAGACACTCCATTTAGAGATGTGTGTTCCAAGATCTCTCTCTGCATAGTGTCTCGCTGTGGTTCTTGGTAGTGCCTGCTCCCATCTGCTACAGGAGGAAGCTTCTCTAATGATGGCTGAGCAAAGTGGTGATCTATGAGTATAGCAGAATGACATTAGGAGTCATTTCATTGTTACTTTCTTTCTTTCTTTTTTTTAAAAGACCAGTAGTATTTATCCTAGGTCTCTGGGCTATATACTCTCTGGTTCTTGATCACCCAAGCAGTGTTGGGTATGGGTTCCATCTCAAGGAGTGGGCCTTAAGTTAAATCAGACATTGCTGGTTACTCCCACAAGCTCAGTGCCACCATCACCCTAACGTATCTAGCAAGCAAGACAGATCGTAGGCTAAAGGTTTTGTGACTGGGTAGTGTTTCCCTTTCTCTTTGGGTAGCCTACAGAGACCCCCTCCCTCAGCAAAGGCACTAGAACTAGCAGTGAAGGCTCCACGTAGGCACCAGTTCAACTGCTCCATGTTCAATGAGTTGTGTGGGTAATGTCCTCAGCAATGGTGTCCCCACTGTCAGTTTGCAGAAAGCAACTTATTGTCTTGGCAACACCTTGGGTTGTTTGTGGATTTCCATAGGACCTCCTTGGTCAACAACCCAATTGAATGTAAACTAGTCCCTTGTTTGGTGACAAGAGATGGTGAGTCAAAACCCTGTCTCCCCCATTATTAGGCAACCTCTTTAGATTGCCTTTACCTAGTTAGGAAGGTTCCACTGCACTGTTTCCATACCCCCTCTCAAAGGCCCCTCAAGTCCAGCTATCTCTCCCCGCATTCTTTCCCTCAACTTTTTTTCCCTTCCTTTCCCCACCCGATCCTCCCATTCCTGTCTGTGCCCTGCCAGTACACCCATAAATATGAGGATTTATGTCTGTGCCTTCAGTTTTATTCCACTGATCAAGATGTTTGTTTTTATGCCAATACCTTGCTGGTTTTTATTACTATACAAATAAATTAAAAAGTACAACTTGAAATCAAGAGTGATGAGACCTCCGATAGGTTTGTTGTTGTTCAAGATTGTTTTAGCTATTCTGGGTTTTTTGTTTTTCCACATGAGTTTGAGAATTGTCCTTTCAAGGTCTGTGAAGAATTCTGTTGGAATTTTGATGGAAATTGTATTGAATTCGTAGACAGCTTTTGGTAGGATGGCCATTTTTACTGTACTAATTTTATCAATCCATGAACATGGGCAATTTTTCCATCTTCTGATATCTTTTTCAATTTCTTTCTTCAAAGACTCCAAGTTTTTATCACACAAGACTTTCACTTGGTTGGCTATACAAGATATTTTGTATTATTTGATGCTATAGTGAAATGTGTTGTTTCCCTGGTTTCTTTCTCAGTTTGTCATTTGTATATAGGATTTTTATGAGTAAATTTTGTATCCAGCTATTTTGCTGAAAGTGTTTATTAGCTGTAAGAGTTCCTTGGTGGAATTATTAGGGTCACATATGTTTACTGTCATATATACCATCTGCAAATAAAGATACTTTGACTTATTCCTTTCCAATCTGTATAATCTTGATCTCTTTCAGCTGTCTTATTGCTCTAGCTAAGACTTCAAGTGCCATATCGAGTGGGCATAGACAGAATGCCTTGTTCATGATCTTAGTGAAACTGATTGGAGTTTCTCTACACTTAAGTTGATGTTGGCTATGGGCTTGCTGTAAATTGCTTTTAATCATGTCCCTTGTATCCTTAATCTCTCCAAGACTTTTGTCAAAGGTCTTTCCTGCATCTAGTGATCATGTGGGTTTTTTTTCTTTGAGTTGGTTTATATGGTGGATTGAATTTATTGATTTTTGTATAATGAACCATCTCTGCATTTCTAGGATGAAGCCTACTTCATTATTGTGGATGATCTTTTTGATGTGTTTTTGGATTTGGTTTGCAAGCATTTTACTGAGATTTTTACATCTATGTTCATAAGGGAAATTGGTTTGTAATTCTCTTTCTCTGTTGGGTATTTATGTGGCTTGGGTAGGAGGAGGGTATCTGTGGTCTCATAAAATGAATTGGGAAATGTTCTGTTTCCATCTTATAGACTAATCTGAAGAGTACTGGTAGTAGCTCTTTGAAAGTCTGATAGAATTTAAAAAACTGGGCTTTTTTTTTTTTTTTTTTTTTTTTTTTGGCTTGGGAGATCTTTAATGACTACTTCCATTTTTTAGGGGTTTATAGTCTGTTTAAACTGCTTAACTGATATTGATTTAATTTTGGTAAGTGGTACCTATTGAGAACATTACCCGTTTCTTCTAGATTTTCGATTTGGTGGAGTACAAGTTTTTATAGTGCGTTATGGTTCTCTAGATTTCCCTGATAGCTGTTGTTATGCCCCCCTTTTTGTTTCTGATTTTGCTAATTTGGATATTCTTTCTTTGCTTTTTAGTTAGTTTAGATAAAGGTCTGTATATTCTGTTGACTTTCTCAAAGAATCAAGTCTTTGTTTCATTGATTCTTTGTTCTCTTCATTTCTATTTAATTGATTTCAGACCTCAGTTTGATTATTTTTTTGCAGTCTACTCCTCTTGGGTGTGATTACTTCTTTTTGTTCTAGAGCTTTCAGGTGTGTTGTTAAGTTGCTAGTACAAGATCTCTTTAGGTTTTGGTTTTTTAGTGTAAACCCTTAGTGCTATAAACTTGCCTTTTAGAACTGCCTCCACTGGGTCATGTTTGAATGTGCTGTATATTGATTTTTCTTTGAATTCCAGAAAGTCTTCAATTTATTTGTTTTGAACAATTTTTTAACTCAGCAGAGAGTTGTTCAGTTTCCATGAGTTTGTAGGGCTTATGTTGTTTTGTTGATGATATTCAGCTTCAATCCATGGTGGTCTGACAGGATGCAGTGTGTTATCTTCAATTTTCTTGTATCTGTTGAGACTTGCTTTGTGGTCAAGTATGTGGTCAAGTTTGGAGAAAGTTCCAGGGGTACAGAGAAGGTATATTTTCCTGAGTTTGAATGAAATGTTCTGTCATATGTTAAGTTCATTTTGTTTATAACATCTATTAGCTCTAGCATTTCTCTGCTTAGCTTTTGTCTCAATGACCTGTCCATTGGTCAGAGTGCAGTACTGAAGTCTCTCACTATTAGTGTGAGAGGGCCAGTATGTGATTTAAGCTGTAATAATGTTTCTTTTACAAAGTCCCTTTGTGTTTGGGGCATAGATGTTGGGCATTGAAATGTCATCGTGACAGATTTTTTCCCCTTTGATGAGTATGTAGTGTCCTCCCCTGTCTCTTTTCATTAGTTTTGGTTTTAAGTCTATTTTGTTAGCTATTAAAATGGACACATCAGCTTGCTTCTTAAACCCATTTGCTTGGAATATCTTTTTCCAATCCTTTACCGAGGCTGTGTCTATCCTTGATGCTAAGGTATGTTTCTTATACGCAGCAGAAGGATGGATTCTGTTTTCACATCCATTCTGTTAGTCTTTTTATTGGGGAATTGAGATCATTAATATTGAGATATCAATGACCAATGATTATTGATTCCTGTTTTGTTATTGTTAGTGGTGGTGGTGGTAGGGTGTGTGTGTGTGTGTTTTCCTTCATTTGGTCTTGCTAGTCTGAAATTATTTATTTCCTGTGTTTTCATGATTGTCTTAATGTCCTTAGGCTGGAGTTTTACTTCTAGCAACTTCTGTGTGGCAGATTTATAGATAGATGTTTAAATTTGACTTTCTCATGGAATCTCTTATTTTTTTCCATCTATAGTGATTGAAAGTTTTGCTGAGTGTAGTAGCCTAGGCTGACATCTGTGGACTCTTAGAGCCTGCAGGATATCTGTCCAGGACCTTCTAGCTTAGTGTCTCCATTTAGAAGCTAGATGTAATTATAATAAGTCTGCCTTTATACGTTGCTTCCTTCCCTCTTGCAGTTTTTAATATTGTCTTTGTTCTGTATATTTTGTGTTTTGATTTTTTTTATTTTGTGGGGGGGGGAGCTTTCTTTTCTAGTTCAATCTATTTTGTGTTCTGTATGCTTCTTGTACCTTTATAAGAATCTCCTGCTTTAGGTTAGGAAAATTTTCTTCAATGACTCTGCTGAGCATTTTTGGGAGGGCAGCTTTGAGCTAAGATTATTTTCCTTACTTTATTCCTATTATTCTCAGATTCGGTCTTTTCATAGTGTTCTAGGTTTCCTGGATGTTTTGTGTCAGGAGATTTTAGAATAAACATTTTCTTTGGCTGATAAATTCATTTTTTTCTATTTTATCTTTAAGGCCTGAGGATTCCTCTTCCATATCCTGTAGTCATCTGCTGGTGAAGCTATTTCTGTATTTTTCATTTTTCAGAATTTCCTCAATTTGGATTTTCTTTTTTAATTTTTATTTTCTTTATTTTTAAACAGTTCTATTCATATCCTTCTACTGTTTGTTTGCTTTCCTAGATTTCTGTTGCAGTTATATATATAGACCAGGCTGGCCTTGAACTCACAGAGAACCACCTGCCTCTACCTCCCAAGTGTTGAGAGTAAAGGTGTGTGTTACTACATCCAGCCTAAACATTCACTTTTAAACAAAAGTTTTAGTCTCAAAATTCATATTCTATAAACAGAATATTTGCGTGGGAGGGAAAGGAACGAACTCCAGACTCCTGATGAATAAGAAAATAGTGCACAGCCTCTTATCTGGGTAGTTATGTTTTATTCTTACGAAATCTCCATTTTGATATATATATATATATATGTCATTAAGAATAACTGCTATTAGAAAAATACAGACATTTTAGTTTTTCTATAAACTTTAATATGTATCTATTCAAACACTACAAAAGTTATGATAATCATGATAGAGGGATTGCTTATTTGAAAATACTAACCTCTTACAGACCCAAACACCCCATCCATGCTCTGTCATTAGATCACAAAAGGTGTGAAGAAGTAAGCAAATAGTCCATCCTGTCCTCCAGATGATTAGAAATGCTAACTGGCACAAAGACTAAAGTCATCATTACAATTTACTCTGATGATGTGGGGCACATTTCAGAAGACTGTTTCAGGTAAATAGTTGGGCATTACAGAACACACACACAAAAATCAGAAAGGGCGCATGCCTTTAATTCCAGCACTCGGGAGGCAGAGGCAGGCAGATCACTGTGAGTTCGAGGCCAGCCTGGTCTACAAAGCAAGCCCAGGATAGTCAAGGCTACACAGAGAAATCCTGTCTCGAAAAAACCAAAAAAAAAAAAAAAAAAAAATCAGAAAGGGTTTTTCTCCCCCCCCCCTTTAAAAAAATGTTATAAAGTGAGGCAACTATTCCTTTAAAGAGGACCTGGTATCAAATTTCTTCTGTTTAAACAGACTGAAGTGACTCACATATTCAAAATGTTTTACAAGCCCTTCCCCCCAAATTCCCAATACAGTTTTCAGGTGCCCCCCAGGTGGTTCACATGAACTAAATCCTGGAACAATATGCCACTAACCAAAGGGAGTTGTGTGTACAACCTGGCCTTTACTCTGCTCCTGTGTCTGGCAGGCAATTTTCTGCAAAGGTTTACCTACTCGGATGTTGAGACTACAACAGTTTAAAAACAGCAACAGCAAAAACAATGACACTATACCACACAACACCTTGGGAGACCGTGGGACACTTTTCTTTATGTTTATACATCCTCATAAAAACACACAATGTCTGGGGAATAGGGTGGAAGAGGGAGGGAGGGTGGGAACAGGAAGATGCAAGCAAGGGGATAACTTTCAGGATGTAATCTGAATAAATTATAATAAATTAAAATAAAAAATACGATGTCTACTTTACCCCAAATACCTTAGCATTTATGCTACAGACAGACGTAGCTGGGAAAAGAAAAATTTCCTGTGTAGTTAGTTCATCCAATAAGAATTTGTTAAGACTAAAAATAAGTAAAAAAAATTTCAGGCAAACTAAATATTAGCTACACTCATAGAAACCACAGCAACTTATGAGTTAACAGCACAGGTTTAACACACTTAACCTGAAACCCAAAATGCTCCAAACCCTTTTGAGTGGCATGAACCAGGGAGAAAACGGCACAACTGGCCCTATGAGAGGTTAGTCAAATCTTAGACACTCTGAAACGCTGCGCACAATTTCCTTCAAGCTGTGTGTACATGGCAGGTGCATGTGAAACACAAAGGAGTTTTACAGCTCTATATGGGTTCCATACCCCCTCCTCTCTCTCCATAATACACACACAGACACACACAGACACACAGACACACACACACACACACACACACACACACACACACAATCAGTCCTATATTCAAGCTTCCTTAAAATTAAGTTAGTAGAGAGAATATATTTTTCAGATTATAATTACACTTAAACCATTAGTGTAGTTTATTCATTCTAAGGTCTACTGACTTATGACAGCCTCTAGGTGACAGCTGAGGTGCAAGTGACGCAAGACTGTAAACTACTGTAAGATAAAACACAACAAAAACTCAATCAGGTCCACTGACAGACAACTGTCAAGAACTGAGTCAAGATTTAGTATCTTAAATGTTAACTTTGCACAGGCAGCCTAAGCGTGTGAGGAGACGGGTCTGGTCTGTGTATTGAAGAACAGGGGCACTAATCTCCTTTTTCTGTTTGAGGAGTCACAAGATGAAAACTCACCCTGTGACTGTGAGCCACGAGAAAGCCGTCTGATCTTAAGCGATTCCAAGCAAGCAGGCAGTCTTTTCAAAAGCCAGCAACTATGCTGGATATGTAAAGTTTCAAACAGCCCACACAGACACCAACTTAAAATATAGTGCAAAAACACATTTAATTATAGACTCAGTTAAATGATAAAAGTGTCATCAAATTGACCCTGGGAGAAAATATTGTTGCATCCTTCAAAAACAACACACAACACTCCACATTTAAATCTCATCAGCTTTCTAAAAGCAAGCAGTCATCTCTTGAGATCCAGGAGATGAAGCTGTGCACGATGGTGCATCCCTGGCCCTGGGCTACTCAGATAAGCTAGGCAGTGTAAGGTAGGTCTGGGCAGGACAGCAAGCAAAGCTCTATACAAAACAACAGCAGCCCCCAAGAAGAAACAAACAGAAAGAAAAAAATAGAGCCTTCCCTTCTTTACCTAAAAGAGACATTGTTTATACATGAGTAAAACTTACTTTTACTTTAAAAAAAAAAAAGTAAATCAAACACAGGACATACACGTAAGTACATAAGTAACAGCTGTGATGATTTGCAGAGGATGGATGTATCAGGGACAACAGCTCTCCTAGGAAGTTGTCCAATGGCCTGTCCTGGGCTGCGGATGCAGCTCAGTGCTAGAAGCCTGGCCTAAACATCCAGCCCTGCAAGAACTGAAGCCAAAGCAATCAGCAAGCAACCTGCCCCGTAGATGTGAGAAACTCGTAGGAGACTAACTCATAGGAGCCACACCTCCGACGTGTCTTATTTTCTGCCTGGGCTTTCACTGATGCTCCCTTTATATAAAATGCTTACCAAACACAATGAGCTGGGCTGTGAATTCCCAGACAGAGGGCGCTGTGAAGGAAGAGACGGGAAGGCTGGTGTGCACAGAGGAAGTCTGAGGGCTTACGGGGCAGGTGAGGGAGCAGAACGGCAAAGCTGATCATGGGACGAGCAGCCCAGATCTCTGTCAGAGCGTCCCCATCTAGACACTCAAGGGTTTTCAACAGGGAACTTGAAGCTTCACCTAGAAAATCTGAGAGGATGGAAATCAGAAACTGCTGACGGACTGGGCTGGCAAGCTTTTTTTGTGAAGTGCCAGATACTTTAAGTTTTGTAGTGGTGCTGTTTTTGTTGTTGTTTGAGCTACACAGAAGCAAGTAAGCAAGCAAATACCAGCTCCTATCCAGACAGAGTCTAGCAGAGAACAGTTCTCAGATTTACACCACTCTCTCACAATTCTAAACTACACCTCGAACAGGAATTAGAGGCAGGCAGGGTCACAGGGCACCTTCTTAGTGACAGCTGGTCCTTACTCAGAGAAAGTAACTTGCTTCCACCACAGAAGCCAAAGGCACTTCACTGTCTCCTTCCACTTCCATCTCTGGAATGCCTCCTCAAATGCCTCCGGGTTTGATTTTACCAGCTTGTTCACTCTTTAATCATGTGCAACACTAAATGGCAGGTGTGCTGTGTTCACACCTATAATCCCAGCACTTGGGAGGCCGAGGCAGCAGGACTGCGCTAGGAGAGGGGAGAGGAGGGGAACAGAAGAAAAACTTGTCTTAAAACTCTGCCCCACACACCCCAAAAATTCATACTAAATTAAGAATCATA
This sequence comes from Acomys minous, assembly GCF_964271855.1. NCBI lineage: Eukaryota > Metazoa > Chordata > Mammalia > Rodentia > Muridae > Acomys > Acomys minous. The sequence goes on from NC_140483.1 coordinate 139,654,963, forward strand.
AAAAATTGTTGATTTTCTGTGACTCTCTCTCTCTCTCTCTCTCTCATTTCCAGGGTTATTGTTGCCAGTGATTTTTACTGACAAGCACAGAAATGTTTCCGATTTCTGGGTAAAATCCTGGCTTTCTCATTATGAGAACTCTGTTTTATAATTCTACGAAAGCTCTGGTGACAAAGAAGCAGAAGGTGAGCTAAGAAGGAGAAAGTTCAAAGAAAGGGCAGGAGGCTGCAGAGCCTCCCTTCCAAGGCTACAGACCCCTGTTACTCCTGGGCCAGCACGGGGCTCAGGGAGGCTTCTGAGACTGCTGGGTAGTGGGAACCAGGGCAGGGCGCTGGAGAACAGAGCACACAACACTCTTCTGCCAAGTCCTGTAAAACCCTGGGCTACCACATGTGGAGAGCTTCGAGGTGCCGCGCCTTAACATGGCGCAGGCTTCCGCCTTCCGCCATCCTGATGGCGAGTGCTCTCGAAGATAAACAAGTCCTTATATGGCAAAGGCTGTGCAAGGGTAACTGGTGATCTGATGACGAGCAGTCCTGCTCTGACGCGGACCTATGAGGAGGTGACACCTGGCATGAGCTGATTGGCCCTTGAGTTGTACTTAAGCTTCGCCCTTCCCTTCTTCGGGGCCATTCCCACTGAGCTTAATCCTGAGTAAAGATCTCGAGAAGAAGTCTGGTTGTTGGTGTCTTATTTCTGCTGGATGGTGCGGCGCCGACAAGTGGTGGCCCGTACGGGGAACTTAAAGTCCTCGGTACGTTAGACTTAAGAACTCCTGATCTACAGGGTGATCGATCGGTAAGTGTCCGGTAAACTAGGACCCGAGTGTAAAGGTTCTCAGGTTGAGACAAGTTTTTCAGTCCGTGGTAAAGCGGGGGAAGGTTTTCAGGTTGTTGAGACAAGTTTTTCAGTCCGCAGTAAAGCGGGGGACGTTCGGAGACCCTTTAAAAATAGGAAACTCTTCGTCACGTCCGATCAAGGCGGCCCTGAAAGGGCTGCTGAAAACTAAAGGCTTGGAAATGAAAGAGGAAGTCATAGAGACCTTTCTTAAGGAGGTAGATGTAATTGCACCATGGTTTGCAATTTCTGGGCACTTGAATATAAGTGGCTGGGACAAGTTAGGGAGAGACCTAGATTTTGCTTGGGAACAAGGAAGTTTGAAGAGAGGGGTATGCCCTCTATGGAGGCTTGTTCGCAGTTGCTTGGAGGATGAGAAATGTTGTCAGGCCGTGGAAGAATCATCAGAGGCTTTAGAACAATTGAAAGAGAGCAGGTCCAAAAAGGCTTCTAGTGAGCACGGAGAAAAGAAAGAGGGATGTCTGTATCCTGACTTAACTGATCTGCTGGAGGACGAGAACTCTAGTGAAGGGACAAGTTCCAGTGATGAGGAACAGTTAGATAAATTGGAGGAGAAACTTGAGAGACTCATGCTAAAAATGGAGTCGCTCGAGCAGAAACAACAAAAGGAGAAAAAGGGGAAGAAGAAAGTGGAAGAGGCCCCACCCAGGCGAGATGATCTGCCATCTTGGCGCACTTCAGAATTAGCACCGCCGCCCTATGTGGACACTTCCCAGTGTTTGAGGATGCCAATAATCAAAGATACCATGAGCCCTTGGATTTTAAGGAGCTTAAAAGCCTGGCGGAATCGGTTCGAGCATATGGCCTCCAGGCATCCTTTACACAGGCTCAGTTAGAGAGACTAACAAATAAGGCTATGACACCATCGGACTGGTTCAGCACTGTCAAGGCTTGCCTGTCCGTGGGACAATATTTAGATTGGAAATCTTTCTTCCAAGAATATGCTCAACAGCAGGCAGTGCAGAATCAGAGGGATGGTAATCTGGCCTGGGACATAGACATGCTCATGGGGCAGGGAAGATTTGCAGCTGCCCAGACGGGATATCCTCCAGGGGTCTATGCACAGATTAATTCGCTAGCCATTAGAGCTTGGAAATCATTACCTAATAGAGGGGAAGTTCGTGGCAATCTAACTAAAATATTACAAGGTCCCACAGAGCCCTTTTCTGATTTTGTAGCAAGGATGGAGGCCGCAGGTAGAATTTTTGGCGACCCTGATACAGCCATGCCACTAGTCGAGCAGCTCATTTTTGAGCAATGTACAAAAGAGTGTCACGCTGCGATCACCCCCTGGAAAATAAGGGCCTTCAAGCCTGGATGAAGGCTTGCAGAGAATTGAGAGGTCCTCTTACAAATGCTGGTCTTGCAGCTGCAGTTGTGCAAATTACAAGGGGAAAAGGCAATACACCAGGGGCATGTTTCAGATGTGGTAAACCAGGCCATTTGAAATGCCAGTGTCCAGATAAGGGACGGAGAGAAAAGTCACGCCCTGGACCTGGATTATGCCCCAGATGTAAAAAGGGAAACCACTGGGCTAATGAGTGCAGGTCAGTCAAGGACATTAATGGCCAGCCTCTAACTCCGGGATTTGGCGGTGCTCGGCCAAAAAACGGGCAGAGGGGCCCCCGACCCCAGGGCCCTCAAATGTATGGGGCCATGGAGAACGACAATCAGACCCCAATGCCCACTTTCAGGCCCCCGAGCAGCCCCGGAGAGTGACGGCGGGGTCTTCAGGACTGAACCTCCGCTGCACCACCCGACTCGTACTGACACCTCAAATGGGGGTGCAGCCAATTGGAACAGACTTCAAAGGTCCCTTGCCTGCAAATACAGTAGGATTGCTAATTGGTAGTTCATCCTCAGCCCTTAAAGGCTTGATTGTTCACACTGGAATCATAGATAGCGATACTGAGGGAGACATTAAGATCTTTGCTTCCTCCCCTAGGGGCATTGTGGCTATCTCTCCAGGTGATCGAATTGCTCAGTTAGTGCTGCTGCCTAGTTTACATGGAATGTTTTCTGCCAGACCTGAAAAAAGAGGAAATCGAGGCTTCGGCTCCTCTGAAGGACAAGCAATGTTGCTCTCCCTTGATCTAGACCAAAGGCCATTAATAGAATTGAAGATTAACAGTAAAACCATTTTAGGCCTCTTGGACACAGGAGCTGATCATAGCATAGTGGCACACAAAGATTGGCCCACAGATTGGCCCATTCAAACTTCATCTCAGACATTGCAAGGCCTCGGGTATGCCAAATCACCTGATATGAGCGCCAGAGAACTTTCTTGGCAAGACCATGAAGGGCATGAGGGGGTTATTCAACCCTACGTTCTGGACTTGCCTGTTAGTCTATGGGACAGGGACTTATTAAAGAAAATGGACTTTAAACTAACCAATGAGGGCTGTTACTCAACACAATCCCTAAAAATGATGACTGATATGGGATGGTACCCTTCTCGAGACATTGGAAAATATTTACAAGAAAGGAAAAGTCCCATACAACCACACGCCAGATCCCCTCGACAGGGTCCGGGTTTTTCTTAGGGGCCGCTAAAGACGGTATACCCATTACTTGGAAAACTGAGGACCCAGTGTGGGTTCCTCAGTGGCCTCTGTCCTCAGAAAAGTTAAAGGCTGCAAAAGAACTGGTTTCAGAACAGCTAAGGTTAGGACATGTTAGACCCTCTGTCTCGCCTTGGAATACCCCTATATTTGTTATCAAAAAGAAATCTGACAAATGGCGGTTGTTACATGACTTACGAGCCATTAATAATCAAATGCAAGTTATGGGACCAGTCCAGCGTGGTCTCCCCCTCTCATCCACTTTGCCTAAAGAATGGTACATTATAGTAATATACATAATATAGTAATAGACATAGACATAAAAGATTGCTTTTTCTCAATCCCCCTGTACAAACAAGATATAGAATGCTTTGCCATCAGTTAATCAAGAAGAACCTGATCAGAGGTTTGAATGGCCTCAAGGCATGGCCAATAGCCCCACTATGTGCCAGCTATATGTTGGTGCGGCCATTGAGCCTGTTAAGAAACGGTTTAACGCATTAAAGTGTTTGCATTACATGGATGCTATTCTCCTATCTCATAAGGATGAGCAGGTACTACAGGAGGCATTTTCCCTGCTGGTTGAATGCCTGCGAGCCCGGGGGGCTACATATTGCACCAGAGAAGGTTCAACAGGACCAGGTGGTCTCTTACCTAGGGGCGAGGATTGGATCCACAGAAGTCACCCCTCAAAAAATTGAAATTAGGAAGGATAATTTACAAACTTTAAATGATTTTCAAAAGCTCTTGGGAGATATTAATTGGCTAAGACCCTACCTAAAGATACCTAATTGTCAACTGCAACCTTTATATAATATTCTATGTGGGGACTCCACATTGGATTCGCCCAGATGTCTGACTCCTGAAGGCCGGGAAGAGTTGAGCAAGGTTGAAAATGAATTCGCTAAGGCTTGTCTAAAACGATATTCACCTGGTCAGGATATTCTTTTAATGATTTTTAGCACCAAGCAACAACCCACTGCTGCCCGGTGGCAACAAGGGCCTCTACAATGGATTCATCCCAAGATTTCTATTTCCAAGACTATTGAGTATTTTCCTACTGCTGTTGCAGTATTAGCGACGGAAGGAGTACAACAATGTGTTCAGCATTTTGGCATGCAACCATCCAAAATAATTACTCCCTATACTAGCGACCAAGTGCCGACACTATGTGCCGTTGTGGATGAATGGGCAATCTTAAGATGTGCCTTTTGGGGAGACCTTGACAATCATTATCCTCAGCACCCTTTGATATCATTTTTTCAGACACATCCTGTAGTGTTTCCAAAATTGACCAAGCATGCCCCATTAACTGGTGCTGCCATCATTTATACCGATGGCTCTAAAACGGGATGTGGTTCCTATAAAATAGATGAGGCTGCTCCAGTCGTTATTCAATTCGCTCCGGCCTCTCCTCAAATTACTGAGTTAAAAATAGTTTTGGAAGTTTTTGATAAATTTAGGATACCTTTTAATTTGGTATCAGACTCCTTATATGTAGTGAACCTCGTCAACAGCTTGGAAGCTGCAGGGAAAATTAAGTCTACTAGCCCCATATTTTTCTTATTAACAAAACTGCAAACATTGATTTGGAATCGCACCTGCCCTTTCTTCGTTCAGCACATACGGGCTCATTCTAGATTGCCAGGGCCGATGAGTAATGCCAATGATGAGGTCGATGCAGCCACCCGTAGAGAATTGATATTGCCCTCGCTGTTCCAGTCTCCCGTGGAGATGGCCAAACAATTCCATTCTACATTTCATGTCAATTCGAAAACATCGCAAACTAAATTTGGCATCTCTAGAGATGCTGCCCGACAAATTGTTGTTCATTGCCCTGACTGCAGTGTTCACCTTCATCCGTTGGGTGTCGGAGTAAATCCGAAAGGATCATTACCATTAAAAATATGGCAAATGGATGTGACACATATACCAGAATTTGGAAAACTGAAATATGTACATGTTTCTGTGGATACTTGTTCAGGATTAATATTTGCTACTCCTCTTTCTGGTGAAAAGGCTCACAATGTTATCACCCATTGTCTGGATGCTTGGGCAGCCTGGGGTAAACCCCAGATGTTAAAAACTGACAATGGCCCGGGTTACACCGCAGCATCCTTTCAAGCATTCTGTAATCAGATGCAAGTGACTTTGAAACATGGCCTGCCATATAATCCACAGGGACAGGGAATAGTAGAAAGAGCTCATTGCACTCTTAAGGAATGTCTTACAAAACAAAAAGGGGGAATTGGTTCAGGCCGCACCCCCAAGGAACGAATCTCTCTTGCCCTATTTACTTTAAATTTTTTAACATTGGATGTTAATGGTCGCTCTGCAGCGGAGCGTCATACCAATTGGTGCCAGGCCTTTAAAGGTCAGGTAAAATGGAAAAATATCCTGACAGGGGAAGGGGTTGGCCCTGATCCTGTATTGGCCTGGGCAAGAGGATGTGTTTGTCTTTTTCCACAGGACCAAAATGAACCGATTTGGGTCCCGGAACGGCTGGTACGAAAACACAACTCCAATGATCCTCCTGCTCCTTCTCCTGACGGTGAATCCTGTGATGGCGGAACCAAGATGGGGGATCCTATCGGTGTTCCCGAAACTGATGCCAGTGTGCCATGACACACAAGTCTTTCCCAGATTTTTCAGTACCAATCAGAGTCTTGACCTCCCTTACCTACCGTATGAGAAGGAGGTGGCAAACATCAATGTTAACGTGACCATTCTCTTGAAAGGCACCTTATGTTTTTACAGTTTCCAATATTTCTCTAGCACCTCCTTGCATGAAAATGTATAATCAAACTGCAGGATGGTTTGCTAGAAAGCGCGTAACAAACTTAAATTCTACCAATGCTACCTGGTCATCTGACTGGTGGCCTAGCTTTGAGTCCAAGGACAATAGCACTATTCCTTCCCAGCCAAGCTGGGCTCCCTTTTGTAGAAGTGCCAATTCCAAAGATACCTTCTTTCCATGAACCGGCTGTCAGATTCAAAAAGCTGGTCGCTCCGTTTGCAATGTTGGGAGGAGGTGGTGCGGGCAATGCCTCCTTTACTTAGAGCAATATAGAAGTATTTAAAAACTCCACAAGGCTCTCTGCCGGAGGCAGGAATATTGGTCTCTCCCCCACACCTGTATGTGTGTGGCCACCTTTTATTTGGCTTGTGTTTAATGGCTCTCTAAACAATTTTACCTCATTGTATGGTACTCCAGAATTTTGCTTCTACAGTCAATGCTGGGACGCCCAACACTTCCCTCTGGCTGTGGTTACCCGTTTACCACGATGGGTTCCGGTTCCAGTGGAAGCCCCCTCATCTTTAACCCTTTACCGCCCTAAGCGGGACTTTGGCATTACTGCTGCGATAATTGCCGCAATTTCCCTGGCAGCAGTTGGGGCTACTGCTACAGCTGTTTCACTGTCCACTACGGTTCAGACTGCACAAGCTCTTCATAATCTGTCAGCCAATGTAGCCACTGCCAGATACTCAGGTCAATATTAACAGTCAACTCAGAAGCGGTATTATGCTGCTTAACCAGAGAGTGGACCTTCTCCAAGAACAGGTAGATACTCTATGGCAGTTGGCCCAGCTGGGATGTGAATGGAAATTCCCTGGGCTGTGCATGACTTCTGTACAGTACCATAATTTCACTAGGGCGGCAAATTTGTCTCGGCAGATATCTAGTTATCTTGCAGGAAACTGGCCATTGTTATTGTGAATTCTACACGCGTGGATGTAACTGCAGCTGAAGGCCTTGCCTCCTGGATCCAACAAGCTATGCATCACTTCAAGGAGTGGGCGGGTATCGGGGCTTTAGTGCTTGCATTGGTTGACATCAGTCTCGTATGCCTGCTGTGCCTCCGTCACATGGCTCTCTCTCGAGACAGGGACCGTGCCCTGATTGCATAAGCCTTCTATGCTATTGAGGCCGGACAATCCCCTCAGGCTTGGCTGGCAGCCTTTAAGTCCTGACTCTCATCACGCTCGGGGTGCATGGTGACGCACTGCACAGGAGGTACATTGCTTGCAGTTGATGGCCTCCTGGGGAGCAAGTCTGGTTGCATGTGGGTTGACACCCAATACCTACCTCCAGGAAAAGGTGTCAGTCGGGTCCAGAGCTAGGCCAAGGCCGAGTGCTTGGCTGTGTTCTGTTGTACATCAGTGGCCAAACTTCAGGGCGGGTTCCGTGCGTTATCAGGCGAATAGCCTAGGTTATGGACGGTTAGACATCAGTGCCCTCTGGAGATCAGACCTCTACTCTCACCCGTTGTGTCCTGCTTCTACAAAACACAAAAGGGGGAACTGTGGAGAGCTGAGAGGTGCCGTGCCTTAACATGGCGCAGGCTTCCGCCTTTCGCCATCCCGACGGCGAGCGCTCTCGAAGATAAACAAGTCCTTATATGGCAAAAGGCTGTGCAAGGGTAACTGGTGATCTGATGATGAGCAGTCCTGCTCTGACGCGGACCTATGAGGAGGTGACACCTGGCATGAGCTGATTGGCCCCTGAGTTGTACTTAAGCTTGGCCCTTCCCTTCTTCGGGGCCATTCCCACTGAGCTTAATCCTGAGTAAAGATCTGGAGAAGAAGTCTGGTTGTTGGTGTCTTATTTCCGCTGGACGGTGTGGCGCCGATAACCACACAACACCCTACCGCATTGGAAAAGGCCAGCTTTGCCTTTTTGTCATTTCCCTGTTATTTATTCTCCACTGCTCCTATGCCACTTCTTGGAGTAACTACATGTAAATAAAGAACGTACTCTGTTTTTTAAAAGTGTCAAAAGTAAAGCTAATTCCTTGTATTGGGGATTCTAGGTGTGCCCCACAGGGATATGCTTATTGTAAACTTTTCTTGAGACTAAAACAGATACGGTTAGACTTAAAACAAACTCCCCTGAATTTAAACTGATAAAAAGACATGCAGTACTCTGAACCACATAGTTCTAAAGCCTGTGGGACTTGTAACACTACACAGCAGATACATTTACAAAACACTGCCATGTCACAGAATCATGTACCACCCAGCTTGATAGATGGCATCACACACCACGGCCTCAAGGATCACAGGCGCCATCAGGACTAGACACTATATGCTGTCCTCACTTACCACGACTGAAAAACATGCTTGCTCTCCTTCATTGAAAAAACAAAAAGGTTAGAGGTAAAACAAACCAACCAACCAGCCAATGTTTCCTGAGCGGTCCCTAAGTCTTCCTTCTATGCTGGTGTATTTAAAAGCTGTTCTTCTTGAAGTTTCGATTTAAACTCCTCTCTGACTGCTTCCAACAACTCAGCCTTAAAGATGACGTCCAGTGCAGTCATTGCCAGAGCCTTAGCTGTTCGCAAAGTGTACAACTGAGCTTCTTGTGATCCTAAAAAGTAAACAAAACAAAACACCTCTATGTATGTTGAAGTGCACTACTTAGTTCCTGAGGCCACCTCTTACCATCTACACCACCTTCCAGCATCAGAGCACAGCGGTGTCAGGCTGAAGAGCAGCGCCTCGTAGGAAGAGGGCACGAACCCTGACTATGCGCGGCTTGTGCTCACCTGCAGCTTCTGTGTACTGCTCCGTGTGATTCAAGGCATCAGTCCCAATGAAAAAATATGGATGAATCCCAGGAACCACAAAACTGACATTTCCAAAATCAGTAGAGCCTTGGACCACAAGAAGGAAGAACAGGGTGTTGGTTAAATATTCCGAAAGGTGAAGTTATAATGAGAATCCTGTGCTCGGTCACGGCTCTCAGGGCGAGCTTCCGGGAAAACTGTCTGCTGCTGCTCACGCTCACTCCCACCTCCACCATGGCCACGCTGCTCTCACAAAGGGGTCTGCAGACCTGTCCTTGCCCAGCCACAAAGCTAGCCCCACTAGTACCCCACTGTGAGCTGTGATGACTCCTCCTGCCTCAGGGCTACACACTGTGAGAGAATGGTTTCTTGAGACTTGGTGCCAGTCCTTTCCTCCGTTCACACCACGCCATCAGAATTTTCCCTATTAACTGCCTCAAATTAGCAATTCAGTCTTGGTTCTCCTCAACCCTCTTGCTTATACACATTGCTGCCCACCCAACAGTTCTTCCTCAGATGTCTAAAGCAGATCACACTCAACACAGCTAGAATCAAACTCACTGTCACCCTGTTCTGTGGCATGCCACCTGCTAACACCGCCTCTCAAAAAGCTAGACTCGTGCTTTCTTCATCACTAAACCTATCTCCACCTGGGCCGATTAGGAACAGCCTCCCAATCTGCCCAGCAGAACCTACTCCCTTTGTCAGCATTTTGCAATCTTAACATAGTGCGACACCACTCACCTTTCTAACCTGATGCTGTGACAACCGTTCCACTACCCCTCTGCAACAGCAGCTTGGCATCCACCATGTCTGCCATACACAGGACTTCTGCAGACACTGATCTTTTTTTTTTTTTACATTTTTCTTTATTTTTTGAGACAAAGTATTGTGTGGACCTGGATGGCCTTGAACTCAGTATGTGATGACCTTCTCTGATCCTCCTGCCTCTCTCTCGAGCACGAGAATTACCCCAGGTGACACTATACTTGGTTTATGCAATGCTGGGGTGGAACCCAGGGCTTCATGCATGCTAGGCAACTACTCTACCAGCTGAAGCACATTCCCCAGCCCTGCTGTTGCCCTGTCATCCACTCTGAGCAAGCCTTGTCTCACTTCCCTGGGAAGGCCAGTAGTGGAGGCTCTCACAGTGTGCACAGAAACAGTATCACTTTTCAGTTCTAGCTTATTTCTTGTTGGGTTATTTGGCTAATGTCTCTCAGCATTAGTCAAGAAATAGTATTTTAAATTGCCACCCATGCAGATTATCACAAGGCAGAGGCTACCATTGTTGAATGAATCATAACAAAAGCAAAGCGTTGTGCTAATTCAATGGTTATTTCCTGAATGTTTTCTGATAGGTTAAACGCTGTGCCAGGCTGTTAAACTACACAAGCATAAATGTAAGAAAAGGAAATCAAAACAGGCAGCCCACAGGAACAGGAATTACTCTGCTTAAAACTCTAAGCACTTCATATCCATTTTCACTTACATTTTTAAACTTTACAAGTGTCCTTTTGTTTGTTAAGACAGGGTCTTGATAGGTTGCACAGAATAGCCTTGAACCTGTGATCCTGTCTCAACTTCCCAAGTTCTGGGATTATAGTTGTGGGCACTACACCCAAGTTTCTCACTTATATTTGAACAGTTCTCACTTTACTCAGGAGGAAACCAAGTCCTACAGACATTAAAGGTCTCATAGCTACAAGTTATGCGGCAAAGGTGGAGGGAGGTCAGGATTTGGGGTACTCTAAAAGACAGGGTCTCTGATGATACATACTTGTGGGGTGCAGTATATTGGGGACTGTCTTGTGTTGACTGAGCTCGCTGAGGAGCTGGCTCTGGAAGCATGGCTGCCCTCACCCCATTTCAGACCCCAGTGTCCTTGTCTGAGGATGCTCTGACTCCCCTAACTCTGTGACAGTAAGTATACTGTATCCTTGAACGAGCTAGAAGTCAATCATTTCCAAGAGATGGTGCTATTGTTTGTCCCACATATAAAAACCACAGGAGGAAGGAATCTACAAGTTTGGCCACAGGAAGCTCAGCTGTGAAGAGAAAGCGTCACTGGGAACGCCAGCTGACTTCCTCAACTTCGGGAGTCAGCTTTTTTCTAGAGATTCAGTGACATCAACTATTTGTTCTTTTACTTGGAAGCTATCAGAGTCTATATCTCCCCTACCCTACATCCCCCAACGATGACATCTTCCTACAACCCTGTACCACAGCCAGAATCCTGACATGGGCTTGGAAGAGAGCTTGCCAAGAGCACACAAGAAGCCCTGGGTCTGGACCCCAGCACCGCGTAAACCAACACTCGTGAGGCGGAGGCAGGAATGATCAGTTCAAGGCCACCCTCAGCTACACAACAAATTCAAAGCAGCCTGGGTTACACAAGACCCTGTCTCAAAATATGTGTGTTTGAGTGTATGTATGTGAGTAGGTGTGAACATGGAAGGATAGGTGTACATATATTGCACTGATTTTACTCAGAATTCCTGAGTTTTCCTTAAATCCACGGAAAGCCTCAGGATCTGCAGGGACCACGCTAGCCTGCTTCACTGCACTTTTGGTTTAGGTACGGCCAAAGCCAGCATTCAATTCTCTGACTCTGCAGCTTCCCACCACAGTCCTTGTGCCAACCATCTCCTAGGGAGGGGGCTCCGAAGAGCTCGGCTAACCAGACCTTTTACAACTTCCTTCTTTCTGGAATTTTCCCTTCTTCTGTGGTTAGAACAGCTGTGAAGGTAGATAACTGCTGGAGCATTTCACAGTTAGGTATCTATAGCAACCTCGCCTACGCAAATACCCTTGCCCCAGTAACCCCATAAAAGCTCTGTGGGGATTTTCAATAAACGAGTTTTGATCAGAAATGTCCAGACTTGCCTCTATTTCCTGCGCCCCTCCTTCTGCCCTTTTCCCTCCATTTCTAGGGTCTCCCATTGACTGTCCCGCGGGTCAGGACAAGCGTCAAGCAGGAGGACCTCAGGACAAAGACCAGCCTCGACACCATGAGGCAAGACCTAGTCTCAATAAATAGATAAACCCCAAATATAACTAAACCATAAGACTGGTTACTCCTTAGGATCTGAAAATGCACCGGATTACTAAATACTTAAAAACCTGCTTACACTGATAAACTGAAATAAAGTAGAATTCTGTTTCCCATTTTAGTGGCTTACTTAAAGATTAGAAGTAAAGGCTGGAGATATAGATAGCACTCAGCATACATAAGGCCTGGGGTTTGGTCCCCAGCATCATAAGAAAAAAATAGAATTACATTTAAACACTAGAAATACTTAGAATACTCGTAGCAGTCTGACCATTTTTAAAACAATGGCTGCTAGTGTGGCACTCTACATTCATGTTAGAATTCATTAGTTTCTCATCAATAACCTAAGTGTGAAGGAATAGCAATAAAAATATCATCAGTGAGATAGAAGATGGCCCAGCAGTTAAGAGCATTTGCTGCTTTTACAGAGTGCTCAGGTTTGGTTCTCAGCACCCACATGGCAGCTCCTAACTGCCTACAATTCCAGCTCCATAGAGTACAGCGCCCTCTGCTGGCCTCAAAGGGCACTATGCGAGCAGGCAGTATGCATACACACAGGCAAAACATTCATACACATTAAAAAGAACCATCAGGGTTGGCAGAGTGCTCAAAGCAACCAATAAGCCCCAGGTGCGGTGGCATGGACTTACAGTCCCTGCAGGTGAGAAGCAGCGGCAGAAGTGGCAAACATAAGGTCAGTGTCAGCTCCACGTGCAGTTGGAGGCCAGTGTGGGCCACGCCAGGACCCTGCCCAGCAGTCCTCCTTACCTCTTTAGACCGGTTACTCTAAGTTGGCATTTCTCTTACTCAAACAGCTCAGTCTATGACAGCTTAGTTACCTGAAGGGCCATTCAACACTGCATCTTCTGAAATGAATTCTATTCCCAGCTTCTTCCCGTTCTCCATATATGCACTGCACAGTGTCTTATTGGGAATAACATTGTAATAATCATGTGCGTCACTTTTAATTTCTACCTAATAAAAAATTACAAAATAGAGCTTGAGATTAAAAACTCAAATTCATCAAGTCCAAAACAGTGATGGTTTCTAAAAGGAAAAGGTTTCAGGACTGGCACTTTCCATCCTAGATATAGACTCTTATAAATCTCTTAATTTAAAAAAAAAAGTGCATTATAAAGTGAGGTATAGTTCCTAAGGCCCCATTTGCTCTGTTACACAAGCCCCACACCATAAAGTGTCACTAAACACTATCCTGGCCAGCAAGTATCTCAATTCAGTCATCTAAAAAGAATACAGGAATGTCCAGAAACTTCCTTTTTTAAAACCTGAACCTCCAAGGAATTCTGATGCAGATGGTCGCAAATCATTCTGATAGACACTGCTGTAGACTTCAGTCTCCAAAAGGAAAGCACGAAACATCTGTATAAGTGAACACACTGCGCACAGAACTGCCCCTGACATCTCAGCCTCGTTTGAATGGGATCCCTCAGAGACTACAGACGCTTCAGTGAGGCAGGCGTGTAGGCCTTGCGTACCAATGCAAGTACAGGAAGACACAGAAGCAGCCCCTCTATGTGACTATGCAAGTGCACCTAACAGTGTTTGTTTTCAATACACAAAAGCTAATCATCAAACAGAAGGGATCAATTTCTTCTATTCTTGGCAACATCTATGGCAGGAAATAATGGCAACCATATCTTATAAATCTGCCAAAATATAAATTAGCGAAAGGTCTCTCATAGATTGAAATCCAACAATAAACTCTACCTTCGTTCGTGCACACATACATGCATGTGGAAGATAAAAGAACAAGCTCAGGTGACGTTCCTCTGGGTTTTGAGATAGGGCCTCTCTCTCCGTCTGCCAGGGGCTCACCGAGTGAGCTAGGCTGGCTGGCTAGTGAGGCATTGAAATCTGCCTGTCCTGCCTCCCCAGAGTTGGGACTACATGTGTCCTCTACCTTTTTAAAGTGGCTCTGGACATCAAACTCAGGTCTTCAGCCTGAAAAGAAACTGTTTTGCTGACTGGACCATCTCTCCAGCCCCTAAGCCTTGCTTAGGGAATACTCTGAAATATTAGCTAATTACAGTTCATGTAACTAACTTATAAATATTTAAATTATTTAGTTATGAGGAAATAAGTGTCTAGTCCCTGGGTTGTGGGAGATTTACAGCTGTACAAAAAACTTCTTTGCAAATGGCCAAAGGGGGACATGTCCTTACTCCTGCACAAGCATTTATCTACTCAAAACACAAGACGAGCATTTTATACATCATCTTTCTGACACCTGCCTGAGATCTCGCTATTGCTCATGTGTCTGGAAGTCTGACTAGCCTTCAAAGCTCAATTAGGCCTGTAGTATTCCAGGAAACGCTCTCCTCCCGCCCCACCAACCAGGAGCTGAATCCAGAGTCTTGCGTTTGCCAAGCTACAGCCCCACCCCAAAGTTTTCTTAACTGCTCTGTTCTTCCCAACACTGTCCATTCTACTCTTAAGACAAAAAGTACACATTATGAGGACTGCTGGGACACTACTACCATGTCAACAACCGCTCGACCCAGGGCAGAACACAAGGCCAGGCTGGGGCCTCTCCACAGATGCTACTGCATTCGCCTCCACAAGAAACATGGGGAAATCACATTATTGTCCCAACTTTTCCAGGGAGAAACAGAGCCCCAGAGACACTATGTTTCCAATGGCCAGGAGACACAAGGTCTCTAAGAAGACCATGCCATGCCACAGCCCATGTGGCTGACACTGAAATGTTTCTGACTTCACAGTTCTAGTCAACAGAATCTCCTTTGTTCTGAGTCTATCTTAACTTCCACTCCAGCAAGCCATATACATATTTATATAACACCTCTGCCAAAGAGATACACGGATGTTGTCATAAGATGCCCTTTATGGGAACTAAACAAAGAGATATAAAAAGGCAGGAATACTAGCACAGTGTTATGCTAAGCTCTCTGGCTACTGTCTAAGTAAGGCAGCCTGTAGTATTCTCTATTGCAGATACTGAACAAGCAGTCACAGCCCCCACGCCACCCTGCGAAGCTCTTACTGTGCAGCCTGTAGCCAAAGCTGCAGCTCTGAAGGAATCTTCGGCCTTTTTGGTCAGAACTTGGAGCTCCTTCATTGAGGGGGCACGGAAGTAATAGATTAATTCCGAGTAAGAGGGGATGATATTGGGTTTTACACCACCATTTTTTATTATACCTATAAAAAGAACCAAATTACTGAAATTACATTTGATGATTTGTTTAAAGAAAAGCTTTGCAGCCAGTATAAAAAGGGAAATAAACAAAGATTTTGACATGCTATATAACATTTCCACAGAGAGGTGCTATTTCTAAGCTAATAAGGGAAAATCATCCATATGTACTTTATTCTAAGGGATCTACTTGACATGAAGGAATCATAGTTTGGGCTGAGGGTAACGCTCAACAACAGAGCACTTGCCTAGCACCACTGTTCTGTTTTGTTTCTTTAAGAAAGAATCTCATTTATGCCAGGTTGCCTTCATATTTACACCTGGCTGAGGATGACCATGAACTTCTGATTCTGTACTGGAATTACAGGTGTGTGACACACGCCAAGTTTTATCAAGTGATGCATGGTGCATCCTGGGCGAGCATTCCACTAACTGAACCACATCCCCACCCCCACCTGTTTCTTTTCTTTTTGGTTTTTCGAGACAGGATTTTTCTGTGTAGCCCTGGCTGTCCTGGGATTCACTCTATCGACCAGGCTGGCCTTGAACTCAAAGAGATCCACCTGCCTCTGCCTCCCAAACGTTGGGATTAAAGGTGTATACTACCACTGCCTGGCTAACACATCCCCTGGATGAGGAGGCCTGGTGGCACTCAGAGAAAGGATAGCAGGCTACCAAGAAGAGACTTTATACCCTATGAGCATATACAGGGGGAGGAGGGCCCCCTTATTCACAGTCATAGGGGAAGGGAGTAGGGGGAAAATGGGAGGGAGGGAGGAATGGGAGGATACAAGGGATGGGATAACAATTTAGATGTAATATGAATAAATTAATAAAATATATTTTACAAAAAGATTTTACTGCACTGAAATATAATAGACACCATTTACTATACAAATATTTGGCGTGAATACCATGAGCTCTCCAGGTTGGTTTCATCTGCTGTCTGAATGCAGAGAGGTTGTTATAGGCAAGGACTGCGGCGTCTAAGGCGTTCACTCCCTCCCACGGGTAAGCAGCAGCATGCGACGCTTTTCCATAGTATTTCACAGTCACACTAGGAAATAAACAAAAGAAATCACTGGAAACTACTTTCTCCAGTATCACAAAATAAGACAACCTAATTAGCCGTGTGTGTTCCTATGTGTCTGTGTAAGAGGATGTGCGTGTGAATATGGAGCTGAGGAGGGGTGGGGCATGCACTACAGCGTGTGTGTGCACGTGAGTTTGCACACGTGAGTGCAATGCCTGAGGAGGCCAGCAGAGCAAATCAGAATGCCGAAGCTGGAGTTACGGGACAAGCAAGTCCTCTGGAGGAGCAGTGCCCGTTCTTAACTACAGAGCCGCCTCTGGGACCTCTTAGCACTGGAATTTCTATGTGAAAAGCATCTGCAGAAGCATGCAGACAGGGAACTCAAACGTGGCTCAGTGGGAGGGCCTGCTCATCCTGTGGAAGGCTTGGAGGTACATTTCTAGAGTGATGGAAGAAAGGAGGGAGGGAGGGAGGGAGGGAGGGAGGGAGAGAGGGAGGGAGGGGGAGAAGAAGAGAAAACTCCAAACACAAAGAGAAAGGGGACTGCCCAACAACTCAGCTCAAGCAAACATGTAATGCTGCATTAGGTTTTGGAAGCACAAACATTTCTGCATCCTTCAGACAACATTTTGGGACAGTTCTGTAACAAAAGCTGCAAGAACTCAGGCAAGCCTGTCTTCACATTGTCTGCTGGGAGTGGTGGCTCACTTTTTTAATCCTGGCACTCGGAAAGCAGAGGCAAGCAGATCTCTGAGTTTGAGGCTAAGGCCAACTAAGGCTACATAGTGAGACCCTGTCTGAGGAAAACCAACAGCAAAGAGAGGGAAGGTCAAGGAAAGAGGAAAAAAAGGTAGTATTTAAATACATTAGGATGATACTTGAAAATTAAATTATCCTGGTACTTCAGCTACTTCTGACCAAATTTCTATTAATGTTACAAAACAGTTAATATTCATAATATTTTTAAATTTTATGAATTATTATTGTACTACATAAATAGTTGTCAAGGGCTGGACTTGGCTCCAAGCCTGACAACCTGAGATTGATCCCTGGGACTCATAAGTGGAAAGAGACATCCAACCCCACAAGATGCTCTCTGGCTACCACACTTACACTGTGGAACACACTCATGCATGTGTACACACACACAAACTAAATAAATAAACTGATAAATAAAATTCAACTATAAAAGGTTGTCAACTTCTTAGACTATATTAAACACAAAGCTTAAATCTATGGTTTAAAAACAGTAAAAACAGAAATATTAATGGATCCATTTTCTCAATAGTAGTATTTTAAGTTCAAAAGGCCTGTTTTTGTTTAAAATAGCAGTCTGTTTTGTAAATATATAATTATTTTTTAAGGCAGACTGTTAAGTTAAAGGGAGGTTGGGATGATGAGGCAGCCAACAGGTGGATTATTAACTAAACAAGTCTGACACCTGAGTTTGATCCTTGGAGCCCATATAAAGATACAAGCAGAACCAACTCCACAGGTGTCCTCTGACTGCAACACGTGTATCAAGGCACACATGCCCCCCCCATCATATACCTACACGCTAAGATAAATAAATGCCTTTAATAATAATAAATGCCTAGCTCTCAGGAGACTGGAGCAGGTAGATCTTTACAAACTCTAGGCCAATCTAGACGGCATATTGAGAGTATGTGCGTGTGCACGTGTGTCTGGGTATAGCAGAGATGTAGCATGTATGCAGCCCTGGGCTCAATATCTAATACCTCATGTGACCAGGTATAGTGGTGTAATACCTGTAATCCCAGTACTGGGGATGCAACAGGATCATCCTCAGCTACATAGGAAATCTGAGGCTAGCCTGGGCTGCATCAAACTACCTAAATTAAAAAACAAACAAAAAAAAAGCAAAAGTTTTGATTTCTTTGTAAACTCAGTTGTGTTGTACAAATATGGTTTTGTTCTAATTCCAAGTGTGGGGTTTCGGTTTGAGCCTTAGCTTGTCCACCCTTGTTAACTGTCTCGTGAGGGGCGTGGCTTTGCCAACTGGTGTCTGTCTGCCTCCTGCAGCACAGAGAAGGGTGTGGTCTAGGGCATAGAGTGTGGCCAGCAGTGTTGGGTTTGTAGTAAGTAGCAGTTGGAAGAGACGAGAGATGGCAGTATTGCAGTTTGGAGCAGACAGAGAGAAGGAGGGAGCAGCAGCTTGGAGGAGACTGTCTGCTGCTGCTGTTGGCGGAGACGGGTATAGCCCAAAAGAACCCACTGACCCACAACAGCCAGGAGAAGTAAAGGGGCCCCCTCTCCCCACTAACCTTTCTCCTACCTAAAGTTGGGAGGCTGGAAGAGAGGTTGAGGCCTCAACACCCCAAATAAAGAAAGCACTACAAAGCTGGGCTGAAGACAGAGCTCAGATGACACAGTGTTTATCTAGCGTGTGTAATGTCCTAGGCTCGTTTATTGCCTGCACAAACAAGGCATGGAGGTGCACACCTGCGAGCCCAGTGCTGGGTGGGAGAGGCCGGAGGAGCAGTAGTTCCAAACAACCTCAGCTACAGAGTGAGTTCCAGCAAGCCTGGGCTATATACCAGGCCTTAGCTGAGCGGGTAGGGTTTGTGCAGCCACGTGGATGATCTAGTCAGTGCAGCCTAAATCTAATCCTAGTATTCTGGGAAATGGGCCTACAGTGTGCACGCCTCCTCCAGTCAGAAGTACTGGGCAAGATTTGTAGTCTCTAGCATTTTTCAGAAGTACACAGAGAAAACTCTATCTGCCCCTCATACAAAGCGAGTCATTTCTACTCTCAAAGTACCAGTTCCAAGTTGATGAGGATGAAGACACCACAGCAATCACAGTGCCTACCCTCTGAAAACGAGGTCTGGTGGGGCTCGGAGAGGTGAAATTCCTGAGCACAGTCCCACTGCAGGGATGGTGCCATGATCCCGCCCAGCATCCTTGCCCGCTTCTACAGACACTAGCCAACATAGCCCAGCAGTGGCTCTGAGGGACTATCCCACTAACCCTGCCACAACACAGCCCAGCAGTGGCTCTGTGGGACTATCCCACTAACCCTGCCACAACACAGCCCAGCAGTGGCTCTGTGGGACCATCCCACTAACCCTGCCACAACACGGCCCAGCAGTGGCTCTGAGGGACCATCCCACTAACCCTACCACAACACGGCCCAGCAGTGGCTCTGTGGGACCATCCCACTAACCCTACCACAACTACTCTCATGGTCGTTTGAGGTTAAAATTCATGGTGGCTCAATGACACATCCTTCTGGTGTAACCTCCTCCAGCTCCACAGGCCCAAGTTAAAAACAGCATGAAGTGCTGCCTTCCCAGTCTAATACAGCCGCCCCTTGTAAAGACAATTCCTCACCGAAGGACAGATGGCTTCCGGGAACCAGGCTAAGTTCAAAAGAGAACAGCAACGCTTGATCTCCCTGTTCAGACCATCCTGGAAGAGTTCAACTGTGACTAGAGTAACAGATCGTGACCAGAAGAGGCTTGCCAGAAGCTACTCGGTGTGAAACAGCACAGCGCTCTCAGTCAGTTCACAGAGTCCTTCCTGTGCAGAACACACTGGCCTCAAACTCAAGACTCCAGTCGCCTTAGCGTCCAGCAATGAGATAAGAGGTTCGTTTTACTCTCTCAATGTGTAACTGTGGAGGTTTAGTGTCCGGCTTACTTTCCTTTTCCTCTTTAAACTATTGTCTGTGTGTGTGATGGGGAAGGTGCACGCCATGGGACACCTGTGGCCATCAAAGGACAACTTAGTTCTCTTTACTCTTTTGTTTTTGTTTTTAGACAGGGTTTCCCTGTGTAGCCTTGGCTGTCCTAGACTCACTGTGTAGACCAGGCTGGCCTCGAACTCACAGAGATCCACTTGCCTCTGCTGGCATTGCAGGCGTGCGCCACCACAGCCCGCTTGTTCTCTCCAGTTCGATATGGGTCCTGGGGAAATAACTCAGGTCACCAGGCGTGCGTGACAAGGGCCTTTCTACTCACTACACTGTCTCACTGCCTTAGCTTTTTGGCCCAAGCTCTTCAGTCTGTCGTCCACTAAGAAACTATCCTCAGGGGTTGGAGAGATGGCTCAGAGGTTAAGAGCACTGTCTGTTCTTCCAAAGGTCCTGAGTTCAATTCCCAGCAACCATATGGTGGCTCACAACCATCTATAATGAGATCTGGTGCCCTCTTCTGCCCTGCAGGCCTACAAGTAGGTGAAACACTGTATACATAATAAATAAAATCTTAAAAAAACAAGCAAACAAAAAAACCAAAACAAACAAACTATCCTCAGTGTGGTGACTTACTCATGCTCGGCCACATCCGGTAGGTAGGCGGCATCCTCCTGAGATGGATGAGCCATGAAAACAATATCGAGGTTCTTAAAAGCACCTGCCTCAATTAAATCAATTTTGCCACCGCCATCTTCTTCTGCAGGGGTTCCCAGGACAATTACCTACAAGGAAATACATATGTTAGCACCACAAAGAGATTCCTAGCAAGAAAACATTAAACAGATTTTAGTGCACCTGCATTCAAAATGTATACTTAAGTCCTTAAACCCTGAAGAGAAGTTACAGTCTGACACTTATACTGTCAATAGAAATAAATGGTGCAGAATCACATTTTAATCTGTATTGTTATAGTAAACTAATATAAATGCATGCTAGGAATGCTCTAGGAAAGTTACCTCAAATTTATAACTTAATTTAAACTTAGCTATGATAACAAAGATTTTTAAAAAATTAAAATTCTATATACTTCGTTCTTCAACATTTGCTAGGATTTATCTGTTAAGGTCTCTTCATAGCTAAGCCTGCTAGCATATGTACATAATGGTATATAGTTAGCGAGGGGATTTCCTGGTGAGGACCTTGCAAGTGGCCTGTCTCTTACCCTCACAACAACCCTGTGAGGTGGGTGGGTGGCCTGAATCATTTCAGATAGGCTTCAGGCTTCCCAGGTTACAGAGCAAGTCTTCAGGGCTGCAGTTACTTTAGAGAGCTGTCCTGCCCTTCCGGTTGGAACTGATTCCTTACTGACACACTGCTTAAAAGGTCTCAAGTCATTATTCTTATCGCCATGGTTAGAAACCGACAACTGTTCCACAAACTTACTAATTCGATTCCACCAGTTCAACCCGGAAGACTTAATGGACACCAAACACCTAATCAAACAAAAGAGAACTTTACAGAACAAACATTTTACTTTGATGTTTAAGCTTAACTTCTTCAAGCAATTTTTTTTAAGCAAAGACAAATTACCTGCATAAAATTAATATACTCTCAGGGTCATGAATAAAAATACAATGAAACAAGCTGAGGTTGAGAAAAAGGCTTTGCCTGCCAAATATAAGGCTTTGCACTTATACTGCATTTTCTGGCACGGGAGGACCTTTGCTGAGAACCACCACTTGGAATTAGAAGTTGGTACAGTTCGCAAAGTCTGGCTTTATTTTTAAATTTATAAAGCATTTTAAATTGATGTGCTTGGGGCGGGGGAGAGGGGACGGTTTGACACAGGGTCCTCTCTATAATCTTGAACTGTCCTGGAGCTCTTAATGCTGACCAGACTAACCTTAAACTTACAGAGATCGGCCTCGCATGTACTACCATGCCCTATCATGCCTGGCCGTGGAGCTCCTCCTTCCACTGCGTCTAATGAGCTCTCACCGACTGATGAGAACTTTTCTAAGTCTGTCTGGGGTTTCACACCCTCATCCCTAAACGAAACAAAAAAGCAGAGACATAAAAGAGAAGGTAGCTAAAGGGGAAAGGCCACAAGAGATGAACTGCTGTACAAGATTCCTGCCACTGAGCGGTGAGCCGGGCTCAGTGACAGAGGGTTGGTTCTTGGATCACACAATTACGCATACCATCCGAAAGAGTAAACACAAGATCAGACCTGCCTAAGACAGACACGCACAGTATTCTCCTGCTTAAAGAACCGCGACGACTGCTGACATTCTGAAGTAAAAATCAACACTTTTAATGAACCCGAACACGTAGTAAATGTTTATTCGCTTCTCCGTTATCTCTACTCCTGTAGAAAGTTTGTTCGTCTGGTAGTTCTAAAGACTGAAATTTACTATACAAATACCAATTACTCAAATCAAAATCAAAATCCATTTTTTCCCCCTTCTTCCAGAGATCCACAACCCAGTCGGCAAACTGCAGCCGGCTGCCACCAAAAACTAACTGCTCTGGCACTCCGCGCAGCGTCCGCGCCGCCGACACTCCCCGCCCTGGCCCGGCGAGGCTCACCTTGACCGGCGGCGGCGCAGCGAGGCTCTCCAGCGCGGCTCGCAGGCCCAGCGCGGCGGCCGCCCCGACCTCGGCGATGAGGTTGTGGCCGCAGGCGTGGCCCAGGGCGGGCAGCGCGTCGTACTCGCACAGGAAGGCCAGCTGCAGCTCGCGGGGCCCCGCCGCGGCCTCCGGCGGCGCCCACTCGGCACGGAAGGCGGTGGGGAGCCCGAAGTGCGGCTGCACGGTCCACGAGGCGGCCGGGGGCTCGCGCTCGAAGAAGCCGGTCAGTTCGCGGTGCGCGCCGTGCTCCTCGTAGGCAAGCTCGGGGGCGCTCCAGATGGCGCGGCTCAGCGCGCCCAGGCGCTCGGCCGCCTCGTCGATGCTCTCGGCCGCGCGCCGCTTCACCAGCTCCAGCTCCGGGGCGCCGCTCGTGCCCGGCTCGGCCGGCCGCTCCACCACGGGACCCATAGCGCGGGCGCGTACCGCTCTACCCTAGTCCGCTCTGCGAGGCTCGGTGGCGCTCGGAGGCCTTCGGCGCCGCTCGGGAATCCTTGCCGGTCCTCGGTACCGCTCGGGAATCCTTGCCAGTCCTCGGCGCCGCTCGGGAATCCTTGCCTGTATTCGGCACTGCTCGGGAATCCTTGCCAGTTCTCGGCACCGCTCAGCATCTTGGCAGCGCTCGGCGGCCTTTGGCAACTCTCAGATGTATCTGGCACTGCTAGGCTGTCCTTGTCAGTCCTCGGCGGCGGCGCTTGGAGGCTTTGGCAACCAGCACCCCGTGAACGCACACCGTAGAGCACAAACCCTAACTGTAACTTAACCCTCCAGGCCAGGAGTCGCCCTTGCAGCTCTGCCCTCAGGCCCATGGTGGAGCTGGGTGTCAGCTCCTCCTAAGAAGAGGAATTGCATATGACAAGTTTTAGCTAAAATTTTGGCTGATGATAAGCCCAAGTAACATGATTTGCACATATCATATCATATCATATCATATCATATCGGGTGGAAATTCAAGCCATATTCTCCCTTTCCTGCAGAGCGATACCATTTCGAGAAATTGTTAAATGGACGTTGTGTCTAATAATTAGTGTTCTGAGGTTTTCTTGTATTAAAAGCTGCTGCTGGTTCTTCCTACCCTACCATCTCTTAAATTGCTATAACTATGTCAAACAAAATACAATGTATATGTAATCATATAAATGTATGTGTAAAAATAAGAAATGTTTAATGTTTTAAAATATATATATATTTAAGTGCACTCCTTTAATCCCAGTACTTGGGAGGCAGAGCAGGTGGGTCTCTGAGTTTGAGGCCAGCCTGGCCAGTGAGTTCCAGGACTGCCAGGGCTACACAGTGAAATCCTGTCTTGAAAAATAAAAACTGTAAAAATAAACAAACAAACCTTATCTTTGAAAATGAGTATAAAGGAGCCTGGTGAGGTGGCCCACGCCTTTTATCCCAGCACTAAGAAGGCAGAGGCAGGCAGATTTCTGAGTTCAAAGCCCACTTACTCTACAGAGCAAGTTCAAGGGCAGCCCGAGGTACATAAAATAAACTCTGTCTCAGAAAGTTAGCGAGAGAAGGAGGAAGGAAGGGAGGGAGGAAGGGAGGGAGGGAGGGAGGGAGGGAGGGAGGGAGACTGTGGTCAGTTTTTACTAGTTTATACCCTAACAATGCCAGAGTCTGTGTCACACTCTAACATGAAAACACTGTCCTTAGTTAACACCCTAACTGAAACTGAGCCCTAAATACAATAAATATGACATTAAAATCATGGGTGGCCTCTCTTTTCTTTAAAAAAATTTTTAAAAAACATTTTTAGTGTTATTTCATTAGGAATGTTTTTGCGTTTTGCCTGAGTGTACGCATGTGTACCAGACGTGTGTGTGTGTGTGTGTGTGTGTGTGTGTGTGTGTGTGTGTGTGTGTGTGTGATCTGAGGAGGACGGAAGAAGGCTTCAGATGCCCTGGAACTGGAGTTATACCTGATTGTGAGCCACCATGTGGGTGCTGGGAACTGAATCCCTGGTCCTCTGACAAGAACAAAACAACAAATACTCTTACTGGCTGAACCATCTCTCCAGTCCCACCCTCATTTTTCTTAATAAACTTTAATACTCACTTACAGAAATCCTCCAGCATCTTTGAGACTTGAGATTATTTTGCTCAGTGAGTTGGCTAAAAGCCAGAATAACGTTAACATAATAAGAGCACTTACTCTGTGCCAAGTGCTCTTCCAAATGTTTTAAATCCCAACCTATGAGGTTATTGATGTGGTCATTTATCTTCACTATACAGATGAATATCCAAGATTGCACAGCCTACTAATGCTGGGCACAGTATTATACAGAAGACAATGTTCCATCACAACATTTAATTGCTTGTGTAACCAAACATCTGAATTCATACATACATCTATTTACATCATAACGGACAGAATCATCTTTAATATATTTGGGTTGGTTTCTTTTTTCTTTTTCATTTTTAGAGGCTGGGTTTCTCTGTGTAGCCTTGGCTGACCTGGACTCACTTTGTAGACCAGGCTGGCCTCGAACTCACAGAGATCCACCTGCCTCTGCTAAGTGCTGGGATGACAGGCGTGTGACACTGTGCTGGGCCATCTTAAATAAATTTTATGGCAGCAACTCTGCCTATAGCAGTGGAAATCCTCTTTGTTCCCATTAGGCAGCAGCAAACAGCTACAGACAGGCTTGTATATAAACTTTATTCATAAGCTGCACCAGGTACGATGGTGTGACAGAGGCACTCAGATCGCCAATAGGCACATCAACTCCATGCAATTTTAAAGATCCTCAGATCAGACCTTTACTTGGTGATTAGAGTTGGATGTGCAGAAAGAATGCCTTTATTTGTTGCTGGGGCAGTGCGCAGGCAAGAGGCCAGAGCAGGGCTTCAGGTGCTTCCAATTGTTCTCCATCTTATTGCCTTGAGACGTGGTCTCTCACTGAGCCCAAAGCCCCCTGGTTTGGCTAAGCTGGTTGGCCAAAGGTGGACTTACAGACACACACAGCCATAGCCAGCTTCTTAAATGGGCACTGGGGATTTGAACTTAGGTCCGCAAAGCAAGTGTTTTACTTTCTGAGCCATCTTCCCAGCTCAAGAAGATCTTCCTAAAGCTGTGTTGGACATGTGGCATTCTTAAATGCCAGCCAACTCAGTATGTTTTAATTGTTATTTTTATTTCTACCTCTACTATACATAAAACTATCCTCGGAATCTATGATGCTATGAAGGACACTGACATTTTGTTTCTAGCAAAAAACAAAACAAAACAAACAAACACACAAAAAACATGTAGGAAAAAACTTCCTTTCTTTATCTGGGGCTAGAGTAAAAACACAGCATGTACTGTTAAGTGGCGGGATTTTTTGGGAGTGGTGGTGTTTTTGTTTGTTTTCCTTTTTGGAGGGAAGGGACGGGGGTGAATAGAAATTATTCTTAGATGAGACATATCTTTCTTTGCAGGGAGCAAGCACTCATCACTGGGGATGATAACTTTGAAATGAGAAATTCCTGACAAACGGGTACTTGGTTGGAAAAAACAGAGAGGAGCGAAGTTCAGTTATTGTGGCAAACAAAACTGAAATACCAGCCACTTTATACAACATTATACTACATGCTATTTCAGCTTTCAGATTCAGCCCTCCTTCAGCCTGGTTTATATTCTTTGGGTGGGATAAAATAATCCCCTAGTGAAATCCCTGACACAGACCAACAAAATGAGACTTAAGTAAGATCACAAAAACGTGGAATGGGATGGGAGAAAAAAAGGTAAAGAAAATTAAGGGGGGAACAAAGGCAATTAGACATACTGGTGAGGGACAGCGCGCAGAAGGAGAGAAGGAGATCTGACTCGTGGAGAAAATGCAGTTGTGTTCCCCCAAAACAAAACAGGAAATGTTTCCAAATGAAAATATGAACCTTCTCTACTCTCTTTGGTTACGGTGTTTGAACCTGAACAATTCCATCTGGCATGAAGCAAGACCATGGCATGATTTGGGGGCTGCTACTACCTGAGTGCAGAGAAGGAAATATTATGGCCTGGTGCAGTGGTGCATGACTATAATCCCAGCACTCGGGAGGCAGAGGTAGGTGGATTTCTGTGAGTTCGAACACAGCCTTGTCTACAAACCGAGTCCAGGACAGCCAAGGCTACACAGAGAAACACTGTCTTGAGCCACTCTTAAAAAAAGAAAAAAAAAGAAAAGAAGAGAAAAATAAGAAAAGAAAGAAAAAAAATACTGTGTTACTACAGAATATTGTTGATAAGACTCTGAATGAGTAGCTGAAGTAAGCCAGTGGCATACAACTAAGAAACCTGCGTGGGCTGAGGTAGCGGAAGAGTTGGCTGCCATGTAGCAGAAATCAGAGAACTAAGGGAATAGGTCAGCAGAAAAATGAATTTTGATTGGGAGTGGAAAAGTGTCTTAGTCACCGCTTTAATTCTGTGAGGAGACACCATAACCAAGGCAACCCTTAGAAAGTGTTTAATTTGGGGACTTGTTTACAGTTTTAGAGGGTTAGTCCATTTTCATCATGGTGGAGAGTGGGGCAGAAAGCTTGGTTCTGGAGCAGCTGCTCAGAGCTACATCCTGATCCCCAGGCAGAGAGAGAGAGAGAGAGAGAGAGAGAGAGAGAGAGAGAGAGAGAGAGAGAGAGAGAGAGAGACTGGGCCTGGCCTGGGCTTTCAAAGCCTCCAAAGCCCCACCCCCAGTGACACACCTTCTCCAACAAGGCCACACCTCCTAGTTCTTCTAATCCTATCAAATGGTCCTACTCTCCAGTGGACCAAGCATTCCAATATTAACCTGGGAGAGTCATTCTCATTCGAGCCACCACATCCCATTCCAACATTCCCACATCCTTGTAGCCATATCGAAATACAAAATTACATTCGGTCCAACTTCAAGAGTCTACCACAGTTTTAACACTTTAAAAGTCCAAAGTTTGAAGTCTCTTCTGAAACGCATGGCAGTCTTTTAACTGTAATCCCCTATAAAGCTGAAATCAAAAAGTAGATCACACACTTCCAACATACAGTGGCACAGAATACACATTACCATTCCAAAAGGGAGGAAAGGGAGCATAGTAAAGAAGTACGGGACCAAAACAGGACCAAAAAAAATCAGGACAAACTTCTAATTCTGCATCTCCATGGCTGATTGTTTCTGGTAGCCCACCAGACATGACCACTTAGACACAGTTTATAGTCAATCAAAAGCCTTTATTCCAGCCAGATGGGACCACACCCAAGTATTCTAGGAACTAGGTATGACCCTAAGTGTCTAGAACATGTGGTTTTTGATAGTAGTGAAAGATCCCCGAAGGGAGACCCTCACTCAAGCCTCGGGATGGCGCGCACCCAAAGACACACAAACGACCGTCTTGCTGTAAACACATGAGGCAGTTTATTGGCGGAGCTCCGGGTCGACACATATCTCACACAGGAAACAGAGGGGTCGACCCAGAAGCCCAGGGGTTAGGGGTTTATATGGGCAAGGGTCGGGGGTGGGGGAGTGGGAAGTTTTGGCACGGCCACACACAATTGGTTGTTTCAAACATTTGAACATCAGCAAATTGCGTAGGCAGATCCGGGGTAAGCTCAGACTTAATCACATGGGCACAGTCCTTGGTTCCTGTTTTTCTTGGAACCCGAGGGTAGATGTTTATCTGAGGCTGGGGCTGGAACTCGGTCCCCTCTTTTCAATTACATTTGCGTTAGCTTTCAGGTTTCCCTCCCTGATTAAGCTCGTCTTTACTTCCTTTTTTACAAGTTGGAAGAAAGCTTAGTTGGGTGCGGTCTTGCCTTGAGGTCCCCAATCCCTTTAGGATGTTTAGGGCACCAGGCTTTTTACCTCCTTGAGTAGAGGGCTCGGCTTGCCGCCATCTTTCCTGGTGCTTCTTTTCTCCTCACACTGTACACTTTGTATTTCTCTTTGTCCAGCTTGCCCCTCCTCGTTGCAATTCTGCGTAAGAGTGTCACGAATAGCCACACAACACAGTCAACACTAGGCTGCTCTGACATTCCCTCCGACAACACCATTAATCCAAAACTCTTCAACTTAGCTTCATGCGGATTTTTAAGAAAAGGACAAAACGTAGCCACGTCCTTTGCCAAATATCCCAAGAATGGTTTTTAGGCCACTTATTAATAGTCTTCCTCTCTGAAACTTCTTGAGCTGTTCCCGCAGTTCAAATCACCCTCAGCACCCGTCTCCCCTGCTTCTATTAGGATGTCTCATGAAGCCAACAGCTTTTCTAATCCGAAGTCCCAAAGTCCTCCAACATTAGTAGCAGGATCAGGCCTGTCACAGCAATCCCAGTCCCTGGTACCAACTTCTATCTCAGTCACTGTTCTATTGCTATGAGGAGATACCATGACCGAGGTGACTCTTATAAAAGAAAGTATTTAATGGGGGGCTTGCTTACAGTTTTAGAGGTTTAGTTCATTTGAAGAATACAAGTTAGCTTAAGTTAGCTATAGCTCAGCCATGTTACTTATATGCTTCCTGCTTAAAGTAGCCAAATAGGTCAAGTTAAGAAAAATTTCCACTACTACACCCCACAGCCCCTCCCCCACCTTACCCGGAATCTGTTAGCCTGAGATAGTGTAAGATTCCAGGTGGCCTGAGCTCAGCCACCTTAACAATAGCATCGAAGGCTGATAGCAAGAACAAACAAATCATTGTTAGCCGAGCAAGAGCCCTCCACCTCACCCTTTGGAATTTACTGCCTCTACCTCACCCTGATCAGAATTTACAAGGCCCTGAGAAAAGGCCATGCTCCCAAAAGGCCTTTGGGAGCCAATCAGTTAATAATTAACCACTGGTACTGAGTTCTGCCTCTGTAAAGGGTATTTAAACCCTCAGCCTTTGCAGGATAGGGTCCCCCAACTATTCTGAGCTTGGTGGACCCCGGTGCGTCGGCTCAATAAAATTCCTTTGCCTTTGCATCGACTCTGGACTCTGACTGTCAATTGGGTTTCTAGGAGTAGACTCCGAGGATCTGAGTCTAGCACATTAACATCATGGTGGAGAGCATGGTGTCATCATGCTCTCTGCGGCTGTAGCTGTAGCTGTAGCTGTAGCTGTAGCTGAGAGCTGCATTGTGATTTGCAGGCTGAGAGAGAAAGGGGAGGAAGAGGAAGAGAGGGGGGAGGGAGGGAGGGAGGGAGAGAGAGAGAGAGAGAGAGAGAGAGAGAGAGAGAGAGAGAGATCTGGCCTAGCATGGACTTTTGAAAGCCAACCTGCTAGTTCTGCTAATGCTGTCAAGCAGTTCCACTCTCTGGTGAGTAAACATTCATACACATGAGCCCATGAAGGCCATGCTAACTCAAACCACTACAAGGGACACACTGCTTAGGATTACTAACCTAACCCCAACAATCCAACCAGTGGATGTGAGGCATGTAGACTGTGCAACTGGGGAAACTGGCCTGGAGCTAGAGTGAGGTCGAGATGTGTCCAAGCCCCCAAAATCTCAGTCTTGAGACTGGCAGGAGTAAGGAGGTTCTTTTCCTGTTCCCCGGTGCGTGTGGTCTTTTGACATCCCCTCCCCTCCTTTGCAATTCTTTTGTTTGTTTGTTTGTTTTTGGTTGTTGCTTTTCAAGACAGGGTCTCTCTATGTTAGCATTGGCTGTCCTGAACTCACTTTGTAGACCAGGCTGGCCTCGAATTCACAGTGATCCACCTGCCTCTGCCTCCAGAGTGCTGGGATTAAAGGCGTGTGCTACCACACCCGGCCCTCCTTTCCAATTCTTGGGGGAGTCATATAGCCTAGCACCTGGAATTCATCTCCACGAAAATGAAGCATTCCTAGCCCTTCAGCCTCAGGCAATGATGTACACTCACCTGAAAACCTCTACCCACTCCCCCAATGCTTATATAATCCTTATTCGCTCACCTCAATAAAGTGGAGGAGCTATTATCAGAGAAAACTTTCTCCTCTGGCCATTCATTGCCAGCCTGGGATCCTGCAAACCCACCTGCCAGGCTACACTTCATGCCTTTGGGTCCAGAACATGCATGCTTTGGTACCTGGACACGCTAAGGGGGAAGAAGCTGAACCAACAATCGGATGCATCAAACTTTAGCAAAATTTACAGGACTAATTGGTGACTAAATGAATGAACGATGAACTGGAATCAGAAGACATTTAATTAAGAGCTAAACTAATAGGCTCCTGCACCACCCAACAGTGTCAGAAACACTCCACGTTCTAGCAGACACCTGATTGGAAAGCTCTGTCCCGAGACAGGGACAGCAGAGAAATGGTAACAGGTTTCTGGCGTTAACAGTTGAGTGGTTGGTAAGTTTACTCTAGAAAGCAGGGGTGATCTGTAGATGGACTTTTAAAATCTGTTTTTATTTTGGCTTCCTTATATCTCTTTCTCCCACTGCCACCCAAATCCCTTCCAGCACCCCAACACCAGGTAGAAGAGAAAGAAGGTTAGTGGGGAGAGGGGGCATGGTTTTCTTAGCTACTTCCTGCTGTTTAGGGTCATCAGGTGTCTTGGGGCAAGTCCAGTCTTCATTTCAGGATATCTCCAGCTTCTTCTTGTCAAACTGCATCAACAGCAACCAGGAGCAGCAAGGGGGAAGCACCAGCAGCCTTCTTCTTTCTTGGAGTGAGCTTTCTGTCTCTGTCTCTCTGTGTCTCTGTCTCTGTGTCTCTGTCTCTGTCTGTCTGTCTGTCTGTCTGTCTGTCTGTCTCTCTCTCTCTCTCTCTCTCTCTCTCTCTCTCTTTCTCTCTCCCTGTCTCTCTGTCTCTCTCTCTGTCTCTGTCTCTCTCTCTCTCTCCCTTTCTATTTAAAAAATGGCTTTTCTCTTAATATAAATAAGACTTGCTGTTTGTTTGTTTGTTTTAACCTGATAACTGTGGTCTGCTCTTGTCTGGAATGGTTCATGCTTTTTGCTGTTGAGTCTTGAGCTAGGACTCCAAAGCTGCTTCCTAACGGCAAGACGTTACTTTGTATGCCTCTCCTGGACATGCATTCACTAGTCAGATGACCCCTTTCATCACATTGTCTGCAAACTCTGGGAACCTTAAGCATTCTCACAGACCATCGGATAACCAGTTGCTCTAATCTTCCCGAGGGAAGAGTATTTCTCCCATTCTCAGGGCTCCTTAGTTGCCTGCCATTCTTTGTGTAGGATTGAGGCCTCCTGGGCTCTCCCATCTGCCCTGAAAACATGTGTATGTATGTCTGTAACATACAGACTGAGCAGGTTGCATTTGTGTACTTAGGAATACACACACACACACACACACACACACACACACACACACACAACAATGGAAAAAGAGGTCATGGATCTGAAAACAGTCAAGGAGAGGAATATGAAAGAATTTGGAGGGAGGAAAAGAAAGGTGGACATGATGTAATTGTACCACGATCTCAAAAAAAATACAAGAAACTGTTTGGGGATGGTCTAATGTATTTTGATGCTAATTACTGCTTGCTGTCTCCGTGATCCACCTTTTGATTAATAAAAAGCCACCCTACCTGGCAGGGAAGTGGAGATAGGTGGGGCTTAGAAATAGAGAGAGGAATCCTGGGAAGAAGAGAAAGACCAGAGGAGGAGAAGAAGGCCACCGTGGGTTAGGTGGAGGAGAAGCACATGGCCGGCATGGATGGGGAATTCGGCCCAGATGAAGAACATTAGCAAGTATTTGGGATTATGGATGGGAGGTAACTTGATAGAAATTGGTGGAAACAGATGGCATAGGATTGGGGCAGGCATGAGAAGTAGAGGACGAATGTCTGCCCTGTCCTAGGTTAACTAAGGACATTTTAAAATATAACAAGGGTCGGTGTCTTAATTGATTGCTAGCCAAGCCTACTGGTCATACTGGTCATACTGGTAATACTAATAATATTGGTAATCTAAAAACAATAAGAAACCGTTACAAATAAGATAAAATTTAAAATGAAAACTAGCCCAATGGGAGGATGAGGGACAAGTCGGCGGGTTGCGTTGGACATCTGGAGAAGTGGTGGATATGGACATCTAAGAGAAGAGCACGCACACCGGAAAGTGCATTTCTCTGTATTGACTGTGCAAAATGGTATAACCAGAGAAGAAACAAAGCATCCAGGGAGTAAAGGAAAAATTAGAGCTGAGAAAGCAATCCTGGAAAACACAAACTGCCTCACAGGCCAATGCTCATATTAGATGCAGGAGTCAGGGGGTCGCCTGTATCTTAATTAGTGTTCTTACTGCTACGACAAAAAGCAAGTCGGAAAGGAAACTATTTGGTTTATACATCATAGTCCATCACTGAATGAAGTGAAGACAGAAATCCAAACAGGTAGGAACCTGGAGGCAGGAGCTGATGCAGAGGCCATGGCGGGGTGCTGCTTACCGGCCTGCTCCTCATGCCTTGCTCAGCCTGATTTCTTATTGAACCCAGGACACCAGCCCAAGGGATATCACCCCCCACAGTGGGCTGGACCCTCCCCCACCAATCTCTAATTAAGAAATGTTCTATAACCTGATCTTACAGAGACATTTTCTCACCTGAGGTTCCCTCCTTTCCGAGGACTCTAAATTGCATTATGTTGACATAAAAAACTAACCAGCACAGTCTGGTACTTGATTTCAAGTTCTGCACAAGTTTTCTCAAATGACTCATAAGAGGAGCCACTCTCTCCTCGAGGCCAGCAAGACGTCCAAAGGAAAGAAGGCCAAGGGGAGGAAGGTAGCCCCGTCCCCACTCCCCACCCCACCCCACCCCACCCCACCGCATCCCACCGTGGTGAAGAAACAGGAGGCCAAAATGATGCTCAATCCTTTGTTTGAGAAAAGGCCCAAGAACTTCAGCACCGGGCAGGGCATCCAGCCCAGAAGAAATCTCACTCAAATGGCCCCGCTACATCAGCCTACAGGCTGTCCTCTATAAGCTGCTCAGAGTAACCCCTGCCATTAACCAGTTCACCCAGGCCCTGGACCGGCAAACAGCTACCCAGTTGCTTAAGCTTGCCCACAGTACAGGCCAGAGACAAAGCAGGAGAAATTAAGGCTACATAGTGAGTTCTAGATTGAGACCTTGTCTCGGCAACAGGAAGAAGAAATTAGAGAGCCGTGCTCTCCTGAAGTATTTAGAAAAGGGTCTCTCGAGTGACAGAGTGTAAGGTGGGCAAACAGCGTGAGCAGGAAAGTCCAGCTAATTCCTAGACTCTAAATGACAACCACCGCTCTTTGTATTTTACCAGAGACAAGTCTTAGTCAATACCCAAACATCAGGTGTAACTTCCTATGTGCCCCTGTGTTTTTAATGTTGTAATTACATTTTATTGATTTGCGTATGTCTGGGTATGTGGCAGGAGTGTGCCACATTGTATGTGTGAAGGTAAGAGAACACTGCTGGTGTCTGGTCTCTCCTTCCACCATGTACGCTGTCCTTGGAATCTACCTCAGGTTGTCAGGTTTGGTGACAAGCACCTTTATCTACTGAACCATCTCACCAGTCTGTCCACTTTCAATATAATGTGCACAGTGAGTTAAGAATATGTCCATTAAGACAAGCTTTAACAACTGAAAAAGAGTTCTGACATTTCTTTTTCCAATAGTCTTTATAGACCTGTAATTTCTTATTTCCTCCTCCTTCCCTCCCCCTCTCTTCTCCCTCCCCCTCCCCTTCTACCTCCCCTTCTCCTCCTCCCCCTTCTCCCCCTCCTCCCTCCCCCTCCTCCTCTCCCCCTCCTCCTCCTGCTCCTCTCCTTCCCCCTCCCCTGTCCTCTGCCTCCCCCTCCCTCTCCCCTTCTCCCTCCTTCATGCATCCTTACAGTCCTAGTACTCAAGCCCAAGGCCTCACAGACACTAGGCAAGTACCCTGCCACTGAACTACATCCCAGCTCTGTGGTCTGGATTTCAATTACCACTTTTTAACTCTATCATTTTCTTAAGTGAAATAGAAAGGTATGGTGGTGCATGGCTGTAATTCCAGTGCTCCAGAGGCTGATACAGGAGGACTGCTGCAAGTTCAAGCCTATGTGAAGCTACAACTGTGAGCACCAAACCAGCCAATGCTACGGAATGAGACCCTGTCTCCAAGAGGGCGCAGGAAAGGGGGGAGGGGGTTGATATAATTATAGTGTCTAAGTGAGGAAAGATAGAAGTCCTGTTTGGGAGAGAAAATTAAGAGCATGAAATAGACCAACAAATATCAAGTCAAATCATTTTATTCAGAGGCTTGCAGGTGAGGATGCTGGGGAAGTCAACAGACTTGCGTCCTCCACAGGGCAGGTCTCCCTGGCCACGCTGTCCCTCTAGGCGTTTTATCCTTTTAACTTAAAATGTTTTTATTTTTAATAGAGGAGATGGTCACGCTTGTGTGTGATGTATGCTTGTGCAGAGGCCGGAGGAGGCTGCACGGGTATCTTCTCCCAAGATGGAGTTCCTTATTAACCTCAAGATCTGGACCTCTGCGTTTCTGTAGGGCTTACTGGCTGGTGAGCTTCTGGGATTCACCTGTCCTACCTCACAGCCCTGCGGTCACAGGTGTGTAGACATGGAACCGGAGTTAAGGACTCCGTAAGCCACTGGGAACGGAAGCTGGACCACTGCAAAAGTAGCAAGAGCTCTTGACTCCAGCCCTGAGACCGCCCCCCTCCCCGCGCGCCGCCCCCCCCCCCACCCCGGTGTAAAATTACTTCGTTGTCTACGCTTGAAAATGTTCCTGCCTCAAGCCCTGAAATAGAAAGCTGTGGTACTGAAAGAAGTATTTAGCTGCTTCAAAACAGAGCTGGAAATTAAAAGACTAGATCTATGGAATACCGATAATGACAGGTCTCACTTAGGTAAGGCTGGCTTCAGTCTTCTTTCACAGTAGAGGATGGTCTCTGATCTACCCAGCCGCCACCTCCTAACACTGGTTTTTTACAGGCGCCACCACCATCCCTGTGGTGTGCCTCCTGCAAGCCAGGCAACCGTTCTAGCAGCTGAGCTACAGCCCCACACTTTATTAAGATAAATTTCATTAAACCACTAAATGTGTTGCGCGATTACAGCAATCCCACTAACCAATACACAGTACTCTGAATTTTCCTGTTATTAAGCCCAGCTAGAGCCTGGTGTG
The DNA here is from genome assembly GCF_964271855.1 of Acomys minous. Lineage (NCBI taxonomy): Eukaryota > Metazoa > Chordata > Mammalia > Rodentia > Muridae > Acomys > Acomys minous. The sequence goes on from NC_140483.1 coordinate 139,690,532, forward strand.
GAGCCACACTACAAAAGGAATTCTAGACCCCAAGCAAACCAGAAAACAAACAAAAGACCCCAGCCTATTCTTCTGTCTAGGTTTCTTGGATGCTTACCCTGTTGATTGCCCTGAGGCCTCTACTAAAGCCGCAGTACAGCAGTCACTCTTTCCCACTCGGGTGTACATTTGTTCTCCAGTCAGGGAAAAGCTGTAGGTTTGCATGCTTTCAATTGGGGCCCCGACCCTGCACATGGCCCGTTCGAAGCCTTGTGTTGAGATCTTTCTCTGGGGATGCTTGGATGAGGTACGTCTCCCTACCGAGGGGATCCGGTCTATTCCCCAGCGCCCCGGCAATGGCCAGGTCTGTGCTTGCTCGCGCGTCCGCGCAGGCCCCGCGCCCCCCGCCCGCATCTGCGGCTGCGCGACCAGCCCGGGAGGGGGCGCGGCCGGCGGCTGAGAGTGGGGCCGCGAGCGGCATGTCTCGCTACACCAGGCCCCCCAACACCTCCCTGTTCGTCAGGAACGTCGCAGACGCCACCCGGTGAGCAGAGACGGGACCCCGTGGGAGAACGGACTGGGGTTGCAGAGTGACAGGGTGCGGGTTGGGCGGTGGGGGGCTGTCCGGCTGTCGGATGCCGGCCGGGGATGCAGGCTGTAGGGTGTCATCCGGATGTCGGGGTACTAGTCTTGTATTGCGGTGCTGGCCGGGTGTTGGAGTGCTGGCCAGGTGTTGGGATGCCGTTGCGGGGTGTCGAGGTGTCTGGGGTTTTGGGGGTGCTGGCCAGGTATTGAGGTCGTGATGTCCGGATGCTGGCCGGGTGTCAAGGTGCCTGCTGGGTGGCGGCGGCTGTCCGTGGTGGCAGTGCTGGCCCCAGCCCTGGTGTCACTGAGCTCTACAGACGCCGCCCACTAACCTTCCGGAGGAACTGGGGTTGTCTCATCTCGGGATGCGCACCTTAGGCCTTGCAGTTTTCTCTGCAGTGTTCAGACAGTGCTTTTGGCCCAAATTCAATAAACAAACGACTAGTCAATTCGATTTATATGGTTTGAGTGCTGGGAACAGTCAGCTTCGATGCTGAAAGTCTTTATTTCCTCCATCTCTCTTTGAAAATTCTGTCTAGATGGCTGCCAGGCATAGAGCTAAAGAAATGCCCTTTTCGCATATAGCACTTTTCCTTTCATAGGAGCCAGAGGGAATCGGAGGGCTGACATTAGTAGCCACCTTAATTTCGTTGGAATTACTTAATTTTTCTTTCTAGTTCTGTAATCTTGTCTACTTAAGGAAAAGTTAAAGTTCGAGGATTTTAAGGGTTACTGGACTTAAATAGGTACAAATCTATGTAGCTCCTCACTTGTTAATTATTTGGAGTAATCATTTATGTTTTGTTTTGTTGAGAGAGGGCCTGTATCTCATCAAGGCCGACCTCAAATTCCCTGCATAGGCTAAAATGACCTTGAACTTCGGATCTTATTGCCTCCACCTCCTTCCCTTGATACTGGGCTTATAGGTACCACTCAGGCGATAATTTACTTTTAGGAGCATTAAGTACATTAAATTTAATCACTATAAATAAATATATATATATATATGTCACAACTATAGACTGCGATTTAATTTTAAAATTAATGCCTGTGTTTTATGGCTCCTCTTTTAGCCTGTTTATCAATAAATTATTACATAGAGAAGCAAAATTAATATTTGAGTAGGCTAAAAAGAATTCTCACACTTAGACATTCTGAACTATAAACACACAAGAAACCTCTGAGATTCCCAATTCTAGTGGCCATAAGAGCTGGGCAGAGTAGCAGAGGTGAGGGAAGGGGCCAGCTTATAAGGCCTAATAGAGTGGTCTGAAGTGCAACAAATGGGCGTGTGCCATCTAGTGGGGAAGCCATGTTGCCGCTTTGTTTTCTTCAGTTTTAGAGACTCAAACCCAAGCCCTTGTATAGTTACTGGGGCATCAATTCAACTTCTTCTGTAGCCCAACCAGGACTCTGGCTTTTCCTCTTTGTGCCTCCCCCTCCCTCACATAGCTGTGACTACCAGCATGTGCCGCCACCACCCCAATTTACCTCATCTCCCAAGAGACGTCAGAAACCTGGGCTTTTGTGAATCTTGAGCGGATTTTAAAATGTTAGCATTGTTACACTGTATCATGTATACATTGTGTAATGTGCAGCATGATGGCCCCATGAGTAAAGACGCCTGCCTCCAAGCCTGAGGGTCTGAGTTCTATCCCTGAGACCTACGTGGAAGAAGCTGAGAATAACTCCTTCAAGTTGTCCTCTGACTTCACATAAGACACACACACACACACACACACACACACACCACACACACAACACACCACCCACACACACACACATACACACCCACCCACCCACACACACACACACACACACACCACACACACAACACACCACACCACCCCCCACACATACACACACACACACACACACACACACACACACACACACACACACACACACACCCCATAACTAAATAAAGATGTATTAAGTTGACTAATGGGAATTCTCATTTTTTTAGATTTAGAAGCTATAAACTGTTGGCTATTTCATATAGCGATACATTTTTCTAATGCTCAAACATTGCGCATGCTAAGTAAAGCACACCTGGGCTGAGCGTGTAGCTCAGTGGTAGACTTCTTGCCTTGCATGAGTGAGGCCTTGGCTTCCGTTCCCAGCGTCTTAAAACAAGACAAACAAGAACGTGTCTTCTAGTGACTGCTAAGCTTGGACGCAGGTAATCCTGCCCCGAGTGCTGAGACTGATAGCTGGGAGTTACTAATCCTGTGCTCTCTTCCTTCAGCAGACTTTAGGCTGCTGCTGGGGACGTAATCAAAACACAGAAATACAAGGTGATCTTGTATTAAGAGAATAATGGTTTCTAGAAATTGTTAACTATTCACAAGGTGACAGGGGATTTGTGAAAAACTTTGAATAAGCCAGGGAGCTGGCTCAGCAGGTCAAAACACTGTGGCCAAGCCTGATAACCCCGGTTCAATCCCCAGAGCATACGAGGCAGGAGAGCTGACTCCTTAACGTTGCCCTCTGACCTTCACACGAACATGTGACGCATATGTCCACATGCATACACAGCTGCAGAAAATAAATGTAATTTGTTTTAAAACTTCAGATATATTATATTTAGTTTTCACCATCCTCCATGTCTTAGTAAGGGTTCAGTGCTGTGATAAAACACCATGACCGCCAGGTGTGGTGGCTGACAACTGTAATCCCAGCACTCAAGGAGGCAGAGGCAGCCAGCCTGGTCTACAAAGTGAATCCAGGATAGCCAAGGCTACACATAGAAACCCTGTCTTGGGGAAAAACAAACAAACAAACAAACAAACAAACCCACCATGATCAAAGCAGCTTGCGGAGGAGTTTATGTAGCTTGTGCTTCCACACCGCAGTACAACACCATAGGCTGTCAGGACAGGAACTCAAGCAGGGCAGGAACCTGGAGGCAGGAGCTGATGCCGAAGCCGATGCAGAAGCCATGGAAGGTGCTGTTTACTGGCTTGCTTCACATGGCTTGCTAAGCCTGCTTTCTTATAGAAGCCAGGACTGCCAAGCCCAAACATGGCACCACTCACAATAGACTGGGCCCTCCTACATCAATCACTAATTAAGAAAATGCCCTATAGGTCCATCTTATGGAAGTATTTTCTCAGTTGAGGCTCCCTCCTCTCTGATGACTAGCTTGGGTCAAGTTGAGCTAAAACTAACCAGTACGCTATGTGTATGCACATTTAAATTTTGTTTCAGTTTTTAGAGATAGAATTTTATAATGAAATTCTAGGCTGTACTTAAACTCACAGCAATCCATGTGCTGCTGCCTCCTGGTACTATATGGTGTGGATTTGTTTGCTTGCTTATTTTCAGAAAAGGACTCATGGAGCACGGGCCTGCCTGGGACACTCTACGTAGACAAGGATGACATTGACCCCCTGACCCTTCTGTCTTTCCTGAGTAGAGGGTAGACAGCCCTCTGCCACTTTGCCCAGTTTGGAGACTATATTCTTTATTAACCCCATTTATAGATATGAAAGTTGAGGCTTATGGGGTCAAGTAACCTAAAAAATTGCATAGCTGGTGAGTGGTGTTGTGGCAGAGCCGTCACAGATAACCTGCACCAACAGCTATTTGTACAATGCTTGTCTGAGTTAACTAACAGTATGTTACCCTGACACTTTTGTTAGCTTTGAAACATCAGAATACCTATGAAGAAAATGATTCTATCCACAATATGCTTTAAACTGTGGAGACTGCATTTTAAATATATAAATATCTGACTATATAATGACACCAGAAAGAGAGTAGTGGTGCATCCCAGCACTTGGGAAACAGCAGGGTCTGGAGCTCAGTGCCAGCTTTGGCTACATGAGGCCTTGTCCTTTGTTTTGTTTTGTTTTTGTGTTGTGGAGTATGAGGGTAAGGCAGAGTCTTATTACATATCCCTGATGGTTCTTATAGGTACATGATCCCATACCTTTAAATATCTTGTCTCAAAAAAAAAATTAAGGAAAAAAAAGAAAGAAAAAAAGAAAGAAAGAAAGAAGAGGAAGAGAAGAAAAATAAAATGAGATTGTAAAGAAATGTACTTGGCTAATTTTCTTTTTTCACATGTTTTTAAAAGTTTGTGTGTATGGGGCACATTGGCTATCTTCCTCTACTGCTCTGTTTTTCTTTTCTTTTCTTTTCTTTTCTTTTTCTGGAGACAGGGTCTCTCACTGAACCCAGAGCTCACTAATTCAGCTAGACTATCTGGTCAGCAAGCCCAGGGGTCCATGTCACGGAGCAGGCCTGTTTTGGTTACTGTTCTATTGCTGTGAAGAGACACCATGACCAACGCATCTCCTAAAAGAAAGCATCTAACTGGCGCTTGCTTACAGTTTCAGAGGTTAGCCCGTGATTGCCATGGTGGGGAATGTGGCAGCAGGCAGGCTGGCAGGATGCTGAAGCAGTAGCTGAGAGCTCACACCCTGATGCGCAAGCAGCAGGCAGAGATGGTGAGGCTGGGCCTGGTGTGGGCTTTTGAAATCTCATAACCCATCCCCAGGGGCAGACACGCCTCCTCCAGCAAGGCCACACCTCCTAGTCCTTCTTAAACAGTTCTGCCAACTGGGAACCAAACATTCGAATATATAAGCCTCTGGGGCTATTCTCATTAAAGGGCTTCGAGACCTTATATCTAACTTATAAAAACATAGTTGGGTACACCCATAACATTTTTGCCACTGTTGGACCTATGGTCATACCTTGCAGGTAGTTGGCTCTAGAGGATAACTGATAGCATTGGCAGTGACCTGTAAAGCTTTGTGTGTGGGGTGGGTGGACTGTGAGATGTCATTGGCCAGTAACTCAAAAAAGGGTAGCCTATTGGTGCTGAGGGCTTTATTTGGTAGTGTACAGTGTCTGGTTGGCACATCCCCCTCCCCCATTATAGGGTAAATCCATGTATATATATATATATATTCATTCCATGTATTTATATATAATATATGTATATATATTTTAGGAAATGTCTACTGTAGTAGGTTTCCATATAGCATTTTCAGAAGGCCTTAGTGGTAATTGTCACTTTCCATATTCCCTACTGTACCCTGCTCCTCTCTTTTTCCCATTTAATCCTTCCTATTCCATTCCCATTATCCCTTTATAAAATGATATCCTATTTCCCCTTCCTTAAAGTCCCTATCCTCCCCCATAGCCCCTTACTAATTACATAACCTCTACAGGTATTCCCAGCAAAACACACATATCTAAAGATGCAAAGCTGATCTCCAAGCCTAGGCTAACTGCCAAGGGGTCCTCGATTGTAAAATATCTGTAAAGCATGGCATTCCAAGCCCACCTTCTATTGCTCTCAAAGCAGATTCTAAGGAAACGTTTCTACAGGTAACAGCATCTAGCCAGGTACTGTTATGTCAAGGTCCTAACTTTCTTTTTTTTTTTTTTTTTTTTTTTTTTTGGTTTTTCGAGACAGGGTTTTTCTGTGTAGCCTTGGCTGTCCTGGACTCACTTTGTAGACCAGGCTGGCCTCGAACTCACAGCAATCCGCCTGCCTCTGCCTCCCGAGTGCTGGGATTAAAGGCGTGCGCCACCACGCCCGGCTCAAGGTCCTAACTTTCTTTCAAGCAGTTTCTGTCTGACTGCACACAGTCAGAGTCAAAAACTCTCTCATTGTCTCAAGCCTTTGGCCAGATGCTCTCTTTCAACATTCTCTGTGAGAAAAAAAGTTTTCTCTGTATGATTTTCATTAGGGCTCATAGTCAACATGAGAAACAGAGAGAAAGACAGTTTTAGAAAAAAACTGATTTCAAAATTAATTTTAAGACAACATTACACCTGGGCCATACATAATATTTAGGGGCAGTGGTGATCAGCTGGAGATCTTTGGAACTATGTCAAGCAAGGCCTTAACAGCTGCTCTGGGTGTCTAGAGGTCATGTTGGACAGTGGGAGGTCTCTGGCACTTTGTCAAGCATGTCTTGTCCTCATGTCTGTGACACTCCTCTAAAGGGATTCAGGATATCAGGTCTCGTATAGAGATCCTTGATCTTTGAGTTGAGTTTTGTGTAGGGTGAGAGATGCGGATCAAAATTCATTCTTCCACATGCGGCAAATCCACTTTGGCCGGGACCAATTGAAGATGCCGTCTTTCCTCTAGTATATACTTTTGGCCTCTTTGTCAAAACCCAGCTGTTTGTCGGCAGGTGGACTTAACATCTGGGTCCTCGGCTCGGCTCCATTGATCGGTGCCTGTGCTTTGATGCCGGTACCAGCTATTCTTATTACTATAATTCTGTAATAACGGGTAAAATCAGGAATGGTGATAACCTTCAGGCGTTCCTTTATTGTTAAAGGTTGTCTTAGGGATTTGGAGAGATGGCTCAGCGCGTAAGTGTAGGGTTGCTCGTCCAGAAGACCCAGGCTCCATTCCCAGCATCCCCCTGGCCATTCACAAACATCTGTAACTGCATTTCTAGGGGATCTGATAACCTCTTCTGGCCTCTGCTGTCACTAGGAATGCACATCGTACACAGACACATAAAATAACACTTTTATAATTTAAAAACATTGTTGTAGTTTTTACATGTTTCCATATAAAGTTTGATTTTTTTTTTCCTTTCAATTTCTGTAAGGAATTGTGCCAGGGATTGTGTGAATCTGGAAATGTCTTTTGATAGGATGGCCATTTTACAGTATTAATTTACCAGTCCATAAGTATGGAAGGTCTTTTCTTCTGGTATCTTCTTCAATTTCTTTCTGTGATTTCTTAGTTATTATTATATAAGTCCTTCACTTCCTTAGTTAGATTTATCCCAAGATTTAAAAAAAGATTTATTTTATATGTATGAGTGTTTGGCCTATGTGCCTGTCTATGTATTATGTGCATGCCTGGTCCCCAAGGAGGTCAAAAGGGGGCATCAGATTCCCTGGAGCTGGAGTTATGGACAATTGTGGGCTGCCATGTAGACCCTGGGAATGGAACCCAGGTCCTCTGCAAGAACAAGTGCTTTTGGCCTTTCCAGCCCTCCTGTGATATTTTGGAGGCTACTGTGAATAGTACTGTTCCCCCTTTTTCTCTGTCAGTGTGTTTGTTGTTTGTATATAAGAAGGCTACAGATGTTTGTGCATTAATTTTGTATCCTGCTACTTGGCTGGATGTACTTATCAGTTATAGAAGTTTCCTGTTGATAAGTCTCTTATGTATAAAATCATATTGTTTGCAAATAAGGACATTTTGACTCCTTTCTTTCACATGTGTATCCTTTTTGCACTTTTCATTTATCTTTGGTTAAGGCGTCAATCAATCACTGCTTCAAACAGGAGTGGCGGGAGTACACATGCTTATCTCAGTCCTGATTTTAGTGGAAATGCTTTGACTTTGAGTGTTGCTTGTTTTTATTTTCCTAAAGCTTCCAAGTTTATCGTTAAAATGAGAGCTCCCTATCTTTTTTTTTAATGTAGACATGTAAGGGTTATAAATTTTCCTCTCAAGACTACTGTCATTGTATCCCACAGATGTTGTGGTTTTGTTTTCACATAATTCTAGGAAGGTTTTAATTTCCTTGACCCAATTTTCATTAAGCACTGCATTGTTTAGTTTCCACGAGTTTGTATACTTTCTGCCGCTTCTGTTATTATTGATAAAACACAGCTTTATCCTCTTGTGATCAGACGGGATGCAGGATGTTACTTTACTTTCCCTATGTTTGTTGAGACTTGCTTCATTTCTTAGTATGGGGTCAGACCTGGAGAAAGTTCCATGAGCTGCTGAAAAGAATGCATAGTCTTTGTGCTGTAGATACGTTAGATCTATTTGCTTAGTGACACCATTTAACTCTAGAGCGTCTCCACTTAGCTTTTGTCTGGGTGGCCTATCTATTGGTGACAGTTGGGTACTGAGGTCACCCACTATGGCTGTGTGAGGGTTGGTATGTGATTTTAGAGCTGACTTATGAAACTGGTTGCCCTGTGTTTGGTACCTATGACTTTAGGGTTGGAATGCTCTGTTGATGGATTAGAAGTTATTATTGAACAGTGTTTACTAATTCTTGTTTCATTACATGGTTTTGTTTTCTTGGGCTTCTTGGACCTTGCGCCTTCTTAGGTGTGTTTAACCTTCCTTTCAAACCAAGGCGTTCCTTCTATTATTCTCTGAAGAGCTGGTTTAGTGGATCTAAATTCCTGAAGTCTGTTATTATCATAAAATATTTTTCTTTCTCCTTTAATTGCAACTCATAGTTTTGTTGAGTGCAACAGGCTGGGCTGGCATCCATGGTCTTCCAGAACTTGTAAAACATCAGTTGGGCTCATCGGGAAAAGGCAACCCTTGTTCAATCCTGACTGACTGAGCTTGCTCCTCAGATCCTACAGTTAAAGAGGAGAAGTAACTCTCAGAAGTTGTCTCCTGGCCTCCACATGCATGCTTTGGCAGGTTCATGCCCAGACCCAAGGACCCACGTCATACACACACAAACATACAATAATATTAAATTAAAATGTACAGTTAAATTCAAACCCCAACATTTATCTGGTCTTTAGAGAAACTGGTTAACATCACTTGAGCATCCGGCAGGCTTTCTGATACCACAGCAATCACATCTCACGCCGCAGCTGTGCACCAGGAAGCTCTCGGGTCTCTCTGTTGTTTCATTGAGCTCTGACGTCTCACTTTAGTTATTGACGACTTCCTTCCCTTTGCTGGAGCCAGGGCTGTGCAGTCTGCAGACCTCCGAGTCGTGTCTCGCCGCGTTGTTCCGAATCAGCCCTCTTTCTTCTGAGCCATGCTTTGAAGCAGACGCTTGAGGCGGAGTCCCTGCCAGCGCCCTGAAGCTGTGTGCTACTGAGATTAGTAACAGACTAGTGTGTGATCCCGTCTCCGCCACCTGCTAGCTCAGTGACCTTACAGACAGACTCATCTGTCTGCAAACAACTGCAGAGTTGTGAGAATTAAATCGTCTTCAGATGAGCAGCGCTTTGTGAATATAATTGTCAGTTAGCCCTGCTAAACACGTAGCGCTGTCAGCTAAATTGAAGCTCCGCCAAGACAAATGAGGCCATTGTCAGGTGAGAAGGGAACTCTAATTCTCCAAACTCCAAATGCAGTCTAAATATCCAGAAATGATTGCATTCCTCCCACCCCCAAATTCCCTCCAGCCCAAAGGCTGCCTTCCCCTCAGCTGCCCACTCTCCTTATAACCCTGCGGCTCTTGCTGTACGCTCTGTACGCTCTGCTCCCGCTGTTCTCGCTAGTTTCCGGTTCTCTATCCGCTGCTATTCTCCCGCCATCTCACAGGCAGCCATAGTCACATTCACTTTACTTCTTTCTCTCTCTGTTCTGGACTCTTCCAGATACCGCTGGCTGCTCTCTCTCTCTCTCTCTCTCTCTCCCTCCCCCCCCCTCTCTCTCTCTCCTCCCTCCCTCCTTCCCCTCTCCCCCTCCCCCCCCTCTCCCTTTCCCCTCTCTCTGATATCTCTCTCTTAAGTAAAGCCCTGCGCCTATAATGGTAGGCTCAAAATACTATCAAATATAAGAATAAAGTAGTTACTTTGTTTTGGGGGTATATGGGGGAAACACTCATGTTTTGTAAAAGTCCAGGAAATAATTCTGAGGCTTCTTTAGATTTTAATTCTTGCTTTCTGAAAACAACATGCTAATTAGCGTGAAGTTATAGGGAGGTGTTCTTAGATGGAACCATCAAGCCTTGTGATGGAAATAGTTTCTAAGGGTGCATGTGCTGGGTCAGGTGTTTTGAACGTGACTAAGTTGACCACCACCTGAATTGTTTGTAAAAAGAACTGACTCTTTCATGTGGGGTTCAGGTTTTGAACTCAGGCCTTTAAGCTTAGCCGAATATGCATTTGCCCATTGAACTGAGCCCTCTCACTGGCCCAACAATACACTTTGTTTCAAACGCTTCAGTTGGATTTCTATAGGCAAAGCATTTATTCTAGCTTTTTGTATTTATGTGCCTTATTTCTATACCCTCCAGGCCTGAGGACTTGCGTCGTGAGTTTGGTCGATATGGCCCCATAGTAGATGTTTACATCCCACTTGACTTCTATACTCGCCGACCCAGAGGATTCGCCTATGTTCAATATCCTTTATTTCATGTACGCATGCAAATATACTGCATACATGTGTGTATACATATATGTACTAATATGTACTAGGTCTGTATGTAATAAAGTCAACATCGTCTAATTAAATGTGTTTGTTTCTTTATCTCAGAAAATGTAAAACAGCCCAGAGTAGCCGGTAAGTGGCCTCCCATCCCCTTCCACCCCCAGTTTGAATCAACTGGTTAGCTAAACTCCATCATAAGCCCAGCAGGCATGACAGAAGGCACCTCAGTTCAAGCAGCAAGGAGTAAAGAGAGGGTGGACACCGGTGGAAGACCCAGAGCAATGAAGCCTTGATCAAGCAGAAGACAAAGTCGTCTTTGAGACAAGCTTTCCTACATTTATTCAGAGTTCCCAGACAAACCCAAGTCCGATTTTATTGGTTCCATATCTCTTATAAAGTTCACTTTGCAAGTCCTAAAGAGTAATGCTCTAGGTTCACGACCCAATGTCACTGAGGTCATTGCCAGTCTCCTCCTGTATGCAGTTTCCCAGCTTCCTTGTTTGTGCATTTGCTGTTTCTAAGAAAACTAGTAAAGAAGGCCCAGCATGATGGCTCACAAATCATCAGTGCATCTCAAGTCACAGGTGCATCTCAAGTCACAGGTGCATCTCAAGTCACAGGTGCATCTCAAGTCACAGGTGCATCTCAAGTCACAGGTGCATCTCAAGTCACAGGTGCATCTCAAATCATAGGTGCATTTCAAATCATCAGTACATCTCAAATCACAGGTGCATCTCAAATCATCAGTACATCTCAAATCACAGGTGCATCTCAAATCATCAGTACATATCAAATCACAGGTGCATCTCAAATTGCAGGTGCATCTCAAATCACAGGTGCAACTCAAATCATAGGTGTGATTCCAGGTGTTTTCAGATTATTTTTGACTGAAAAACAAGGGCATGACTGCTCCTAGGTATGGTTGAGGAGAAGGTTTAGTGTAGCTCTGAGAGAGAAAACAGCCAGAGACATCTGGAAGAATCCAGACTGAACAGAGCCGTGGTGGCTGGGGGTGGGGGTATGGATGACAATGGCCAAGAGCACCCAGAGAGCATGTAGCCAGAACAGCTGGGTTATACAGGGAAGAGAAGCTGGAAGAAGGGACTGATTAGAAGAGGGTGTGGGGTACACCAGCCAGGATGACTCTGTGCTGACAGCCTGGTGGCCAGCGTCCACTTGGATATGTTAATAGGCACCTACCTCAGTTAACCATTTGTCCCAGGTTTTCTTTGAGACCTAACAGTTTTCCTCTTATTTTGTGCTTACGCCCCAAGTAGTAACACATAAGGGGTTGCTTAAAGTGGTAGGTCCATCCAAAGGTGGGTGCCATCCTCAAAGGACCAAAGTAGTCCTTTGTTTTAGCTTTCTCTTATTGTTGGAGTTTTGTTTACAGTGAGTCATTACTCCTAAATGTCATAACTAGACTTTTAACGATAGAGTACTTTTACTTGTAGAATAAAAGCTGCAGGCTGATATTTTCAGTGAAAACCCTGATGGACACTTTTTCTGAAAAGGGGGAGTAAGCCCCTAAACAGTGTATCTTATATAATGCCAGCTAACTTGGGATTTTCTCACGTTCCAAATTATACAGCTATGTTGCATCTGCTGTCCTATTTTTGTATTCACAGTTCTAAATCCCAAGAGGTCATTTGTTTTCATAAAATATAAAAAGTTTTCTGCTTATTCATATCAGAGCCAGGACTTGGTTTTCTTTGTTAATCTCACATGTAAATAATACCTTAGAAACATTTTTACTTATTATCTGATGTCCAAAGTGTCCTTAACAGCTGGCCATGTTTGAAGATGTTCGAGATGCTGAAGATGCACTCTACAACCTCAATAGGAAGTGGGTATGTGGCCGGCAAATTGAAATACAATTTGCACAAGGTGACCGCAAAAGTAAGTGTAAATGACCATTAGCTCGTGTTCGCTTAGCTCGGTGAGCGTCAGCAGCAATGGTACCGGCTGAGTGGCAGCTACTGTGGCTCTCAGGTAGTAAACTGTTAGAAGCCTTCTTCTTCATGTTCTAGCACCAGGCCAAATGAAGTCAAAAGAACGCCACCTGTGCTCTCCGAGTGACCACAGGCGATCCAGAAGCCCCAGCCAGAGGAGATCTCGAAGCCGAAGTTCCTCCTGGGAGAGAGACAGGAGGCGATCGGATAGCCTGAAAGAGTAAGTACTGAGAGCAACGCTGGACAACTTCATTTTCTACTACTGTTTCTAGAAAACACTATAGAGAAATTACTGGAGGGAGGGGCCGGGGGACAGGCTACTTGATGTTGTTTAACATGGATAAACTACCTTTTGTAGAAAGACTTGCTCTTCTCTATCATCCATTGCTTTTGTTTGTTTTCATGGACACTGGGGTTGAGCTCAGGACCTGGCCCATGCTAACAGGTACCCCACTGCATCCCCACACAGGCACTGGGGCTATTCCCCAGCACCCCCTCCTGTTTAAACCTTTTGTCTTCAGACAGGGTCTTGTTATTGTATTATATATGTTATAAGTCTATGTTTGTGTATGCGTGTACACATGAATGCATGTGGATGTGCATGCAAGCATATGGTTAGAGGTTTGTATCAGGTATCTTTCTTTTTTTTCTTTTCTTTTTTTTAAAGTGTATTTTGTTATTTTATTCATATTACATCTCAATTGTTATCCCATCCCTTGTATCCTCCCATTCCTCCCTCCCTCCCATTTTCCCCTTACTCCCCTCCCCTAGGACTGTCAGGTATCTTTTTTCATCACTCACTACCTTAGTTTTTGGTAACGGGGGTGGGGGGGTGTTCACTCAACCTGAAGCTCATCCTGTAGGTTAGACTGGCTGGCCAGTGAACTGGAATCCCCTCTTCTTCGCCCCTACCGCACCCCCCAGCCCCCATGCTGGGTTTACAGATGTGTACCACTGCTGCCCCGTCCTGTTTATAAGGTGCTGTATAATCCGGGATGGCCTTGAGCACACTGTGTCGCCCAGGTCGGGCTCAAATTTGAGATGCCACTTCTGCCTCCACCGCTCAAGCTCTGGCATCGCAATGCCACACCCAGCCCATATATTGTTACTCAACTTGGACTTCCTGGATACATTCCAGCTCTTTTAAGCGATTGCTTTAAGAATCGGGGGACTGTGGCTTAGTTTTGGGCTTTTTACACAGGTGGAAACTATAAAGCTGCCCATATGGACACACACAGGTAAGCCCAGCATTTGGAGGGCAGAAGCAGGATGTGGCAGGTGTCACATGACCCCGTAGCCCCCCCAACTCACTGGAATGAGCAGGATCTAAAGTTCCAGGTCAGCTGGCACTGCACAGTAAGACCCTATCCCCAAAATAAATACATGAAATAGTATATACTCAAAAATCAAGGTTAGGAATTTTAGATAAGTGAAATGTTCCTAATTGAACCCAATAATTCCGAATCTTGTCTCCTGAAGAGGAGCAAACTCAAAAGATGTAACACAGTTACTTATGAAAGGAAGGAGGTGGGCTAAAGTTAGATCAATTTACTCTTGTTTGCTGGTTATTTTGTTTTTAAGACAGGGATTCTCTGTGTGGCCTTAGCTGGCCTTGAACTCAGAGCTCTGCCTGTCTCTGCCTTTTATTATGCAATTTCTTCTTGTAAATTGATAATGTATTTTTATTAAGAATCAATTCCAGCTACACTTGTATTATAGGAAGGAGACAAAAATTGTAATTTTGTTAAGGAAAGACATTTGCAAGTTACCTATTTTTCTACATAGGAGTTAGTATCTATTTTGTTAGAAAAATACTAAATCACAGTGGAAATTAAATGGTGGTACTAATGAGTCATTGAAACTGGATTGTCATAACTTAAATCCTCTTAAATGTTTATAGTTTAGTGCTTTAACTTTTCCATAGACGTGTGGAATTTTAAAGTGAATTCTGAGCTTAAAGAATGACCCAGGGGACTGGAGAGGTGGCTCAGAGGTTAAGAGCACTGGCCATTCAACCAGAGGTCCTGTGTTCAATTCCCAGCAACCACATGGTGGCTCACAGCCATCTATAATGAGTTCTGGTGCCCTCTTCTGGCCTGTTAGCTCACATGCAGGCAGAACATTATGTACATAATAAATAAATAAATCTTTAAAAAAAAAATGACCCAAATAGCTGGATGTGATGGTAATTGAAATGTGGAAGGAGGAGGCTCAGGAAATTGCAGCCACCTTCAGCTACATATAGAGTTCAGAACTAGCCAGGGCCACATATGTCCCAGGCTGAAAAAAAAAAGTGAAAAGGAGAGAGGGAGTTGGGGGGGGAGGGGAGAGAGAGGGGGAGAGAGAGAGAGAGAGAGAGAGAGAGAGAGAGAGAGAGAGAGAGAGAGAGAGGGGACAGGACAATTGCATTATAGAGTTAGGTAGGTAGGTAAGTTGGTAAAGTGCCTGCTGTGCACACATGAGAATCTGAGCTTGGGTCCCCAGCAAAAGCTGGGCCTGCTGGCATGTGTTTATAACCCTGCAGACAGGCACATCCCTGGAGCTTGCTGGCCGGCCAGTCGAGCCAATTAGTGAGACCTGAATTCAGCGAGAAGCCCTGTCTCGAAAAATAAAGTGGGAAGCAACAGAATAAGACTCAGTGTCTACATGCACACACACACACACTCAAACACACACACACATATACAGGCACACACACAGGCATACACCTACACATGCACGTATGCACACACTCACATGCACACACACATACACACATACACACACACACGTGCACATGCACACATTGCTTTATAAGATCAATGTGGTAGTGCATGCCTGTAATTTCAGCTATTCAGGATGACAAGGCAGGAGGATCAAGCGTCCAAGGACCGCCTTGGCAACTTAGTGAAACCCCGCTGCAAAATAAAATTTACAAAGAAGAGCCGCTGACCAAGATGAGTTGCCAAGCACTTGCCCAGTGTATGCAGATCCCTTGTTTCGATCCCTAGTGCCACAAAAAAAAGAAAACAGAAAATAAAGAACACCTAGGCTGTTACCAGGCACTTTTATTTAACCTTTTAGAAGCCAGAACTCCAGTCTCTGTCCCTTGCATTATGCCTTTTACATTTTAAGTTCAGTTCTTGTATATTTGTAAGTTTAGTTTCCTCTGGAAACTAAATACCTGTGAGCAGTTGTTTAACCCAGCTGGGTGCTGGGTGCATGCCTGTAACTGCAGCGCTTGGGAGGTTGATTAGGAGAACAGGATAAGCACAGGTTAGACCCTGTCTCAAAAAGACAAATGGGGCAGGCTGGGTGTGTGAAAATATGCTTAGCCTAGTCTAAATACACAGGACTTTGGCGGAACTAAGGTGGAAAGCAAAAAATGTTTTGAACGTATATTATAGTAAAACAGATATTGTAGACTTGTTACTTAGGTTTAAACCAAAAGCATGAAAGTTAGAATTACTTCTCTTAGGGCTGGAGGTCTAGTTTGGTGGTAAAGCATTCACCTAGCAAGCATACAACCCTGGGTTCCAGCCCTGGTGCTGCCAGCCGCCCCCCCCCCCCAATTTTTTAAAACGTGTCTTGTCATTAGTCTATTAAAACATAATGTGCTAAGCACACTTCCTGTCATTATGATAAACACCCCCAAGAACTTAGGGAGGGAAAGTTTGCCTTGCTCAGTTTCAGAGGTTCCAGTCCAGGAGAGACTGGACACCACTGCGGGCCTCAGGGGAGGCACGCTGCCTTGCCCAGGGAGTTTATGGTGCAGGTTGCTCACTTCATGGCAAACAGTAAGCTGAGAGGAAAGAACAGGAGAAAAGAAATAAAAACAAGTAAAAAGAAGAAAGCTCGCTCTCTGTCTCTCTCTGTGTCTCTGTGTCTCTCTCTTTTTCTCTCTGTGTCTCTGTGTCTGTGTCTGTGTCTGTGTGTCTGTGTGTCTGTCTGTGTGTCTGTGTGTCTGTGTCTCTCTCTCCCTCTTTCTCTGTCTCTCTCTCTCTCTCCTGAGTTTCTCTTAGTGTATCTTGGCTGTTCTGGAACTTGCTCTGTAGACCAGGCTGGCCTTGAACTCAGGGATCTCTTGCCTCTGCCTCCTGAGTGCTGGGATTAAAGGTGTGTACCCCCACTGCTTGATGAAAGAAAGATACAGCTTTCATAGGCGCCCGGTGACCCACTTCCTCCCAGAAGACCTCACCTCCTCCTGATAATGCCTCACACTACGGGTCCATCAGGGCCTTAGGCCAGAGCCCTCAGGATCTAGTCCCATCCTCTAAGTCCACCGGCTGCCAACCAGGCCCAGTACTTGAGTCTAGGGAGGAGTTTTTTCCATTTTATCAGTATGGGCTTTTTACTTGCATGTATATCTGTGACTCGCACATATGTAATACATGGAACTGCAGTTACGGGGCAGGGGGAGGGGCGCAGGTGTGGGGGCGGGAACGGCATCTATGACTGACTATGTGGGCGCGAGGAATGGAGCCCAGATCCTCTGGAAGAGCAGCAATCACTTTTAACCTCTGAGCCATCTTGACATCCCCCGTGGGGGTATATTTCACATTCAAACCACAGCACATGTTCAGTGTAACACAGAGCGCACCAGGAAGTGCTGCCTCTTCACCTGCTGTCTTGTATAAGGTGTATGCTTTGATGCTTCCAGGTCTCGACACAGGCGATCTTCTTATAGTCAGTCTAAATCGCGTTCCAAGTCACTACCAAGGCAGTCTACCTCAGCAAGGCAGTCAAGAACGCCAAGGAGGAATTCTGGATCCAGAGGACGATCGAGATCCAAGTCTTTACCAAAAAGGCCCAAGTCGATGGAAAAATCACAGTCGCGCTCACCTCAAAAGCAGACTGGCTCAGGAGCAAAATCGCGACCACACGGACGACACTGTGACTCCATAGCAAGATCTCCATGCAAGTCCCCCAGAGGGTACACCAGTTCCGGATCTAAGACACAGCCAACAAAACATTCTCATTTCCGGTCACATTCCAGATCCCGGAGTTATCATCATAAAAACAGCTGGTGAACAGCGGCTTGGAGAAGAGCCACAGAGCCTGCTAGAAGTTACTAGACCTCACTGGCTAACATTCTTCAAGGCTTATAGAAACGAGAACTGGTGTTAGATACCGTGGAAGCCAGAAAATCGCCCTAGCTTTGATATTTGATCTCAATCTAAGGGCTCATCCATGAATCACTATGTGTGCAGTGTCACCGTTGCATAGCCTGTGTCTGGTTCACCTTGTAGCAAGGGGGTCCTTTCCAAAAGAAATAGGTAAAATGGAACCAGGGCAAAAATTCTACTTAGATGTTGTCAATAATAACCTTTACAAAAATATTTTTTATTCTAAAGCACTTTTCACATAAAAAGTCATTGTGACTATATGTAACTGAATAGGCCAGTCTTAAAACTTTTTGACATCTGTGTCTTTCTTGTGACTTCTGTTTAAGTTTGGGCCAATTCCTGGTAGGCACTAGTTCAAATTACAGCACTCTGAAATCTTAAAAGATAAAATTTATATGGAGATTCCATAACAGTTTAAAAGATAGCTAAAAGATGTTTAAATGATAACTCAAAGAACATTTCATTGTTTTTTTTAATACAACACCATAGACCAATTGACATGAAATGTTATCCATGTTTGCTTAAACAAAGCCAGGTATGGCAGCACATGCCTGTAATCCCAGAGTTTGGGAGGTGAGGTAGGAAGGGCAAACCAGCACGGACGGGGCTACATGATACCCTGTCTAAAAGAAAATAAATAAATGCTTTTTTTTTTTAAAACTAAAACCATTTTAGAAGTACTAGACTTTGAATGGCTTGAAACTACTTTAAAAATTATGGCGTGCAACACTCAGAATCCACAAATACTCATAATAAGCCTTACATATTTGAAGTATGGTACATTTTGTATAAACTCATATTTATACCATTATTTCTATATAGCTATTTTCATCTGCATTTGTTCTTTTTAGAGCTCTAGTTCAATATCCTAATTATATAAAAGCCGTTGAAAATCAAACAGTGCATTATACTAAGAAATACTAGCTAATGAGATGGCTTTGTGGGTAAATCCAGTCACCATCCGAACCTGGCAACCTGAGTGCTTGGCTGGACAACTTGAGTCCAACCCCTAGAACCTTCTCAAAACTGACTTCTCCTGCAAACTCTCTCTGACTTCCCCACTTGTGCTATGGCATGTGTGTGCATGTACACATGTGCTCACCCCCTGCAAATGTATGCAAAACATTTAAGGTCAAAACTACATCTTTGAGCCGGAAATGTAGCACACGCTTGTCATCCCAGCCCTCAGGAGGCCGAGGCTGGAATTAGAGAGCAGCCTGGGAAACACTGAGACCTATCCCCACCCTTCACCCCACCCCAAAAAAGAAAGAGAAGGAAAAAGATCTTCATAAAACAGCTTTAAGGTATTGGACTTTTACATCACACTACTCTACATTTTTTTTTTTAAACCAAATAACTTTGTTGACAACTGTTGCTTTTGTAGTTGCTATAACTTAGAATTTCTTTTAAAATGTGTTCAAGGTTTACATTTCAGAGGGTTTTGGTAGATTCGTGATAAAATGGTTTGCATATGATTATCAAAGAGACGTGTTTACAGACTTACTTTGTTGAATCACCTTACTGAAACACACTGTCAGTCCTCACAGCTGATATTTATGCTTGAAATACCTAAGAAGCCTGTCTTACATTGTCAGTATTTGGAGCCATATTGCTTCTATTACTTTCAAATATAATGTTCCCTATTTCTTTGCATTTTAAATTCTTTATGTGAGAAACAACTTTACAAAATAATTTGTACATTGGTGATAATTGGAGAAATACCACAAGTTAATGTATATTATACTCTCTGAATATATTTTCTCTAACCAACCATAGCAAAATTTATTTATTATTTCAAAATTTCACTCTGGTGTTCCTCTGTAATAAAGCAATTATAAAAGTACTGGAGACTGTTGAAACTTAACGGAGACTTTGAAATGCTATCCTGACGTGTGCATATGTATATGCAGTCGTCTTCAGTAATGACTAACATATGTAAGGCCTTGAGTTCTTAAATCCCAGTGCTGTGGGAGCAGGGGTTAAGGGAAACAAGGAATTGACTTTGTGTTTATAGTGTCTTTACACTTACAGGTCATTTTCTCAGGGCATTGCCATCTCAAGGACTTTTCCTGGGAAACTTGAACAAACTTCTATTCCCCACAGAGAGGTGCTAGCCACACCTCAGGCCAGCTTGGAGAATGGAGAGCTGAATTAGGTTTACTTACCGAAGCACGGGCAGAACAGGCAGCAAAGCCTCCCCCAGCAACTAACCGTTTCTATGTCCTATGTGCCGTCTCGTGAGGCCTCCTCCCCTCTCTCCAGGGAATGTTAGTGGCCCAATCTTATGAGGGTCCTATGGAGTAACCATGCCTGCTCTGATTTCAACATGGCAGTGGCCATGTCATGCCCAGATAACAGCATTCCATAACAAGTTAAAAAAAAAAAAGGAGTTCATACGTTCCTGAACATATTTAAAATTTTCAGATATGTTTGTCTTGGTTTTCCATTGTAATACTGTTAATCCCAAAGATGTGAGGAGAAAGAACACTGATCCTAATCATCATGGCCAAATTAATTAAAGCAATTAATTAATTAATTAAAACAAGCTTTATTCATATACATGGGCTTTCCCCCCTAAAACTGTGGTTCAAGAGAACATCACTGAATATGAGGAAGACAAGATCATTATAGATTGGGAACAGAGGCCAAATGTGGGATTTGACAGGCAAATAGGTGGGGTTATAGGAGCAGAACATAAGCATATCAAGTTAGTTATAACAACCTGCTGAGACAAAGACATAGTTGCAAAGTGGTTATAACAAGGTAGTAATAACAACAGGTGGTCATAATTACCTTTTGAAGCAAAGGCAGTTGCCATTTCCTGGAATAGGCAGTATAGAACCATTTGTAGCTAAGGTTACTGACAGGGCAGAGCCCAATCCTTGACAAACAGGTTTAATTATAAACAGAAGTAAACTTAGTTTGTCTTTGCTATAAGATGACTTTTAAACCCAAGGTAAAGGCAAGAAGGTTCATCAATATATAACGGTGAGGAGGGTACTGTTCAGTTTGATGGAATGTAATCATTGAGTAGAATGATTAAGTGGCTAAATCATTTTTAATTAAAAAAAATTTTATTACATGTATGGGTGTCAGATCCCTGCAACTTGAGTTATATATGGTTGTGAGTCACCATGTGGGCGCTGGGAATCGAATCTGAGTTCCCAAGAAGAACATTCAGTGCTGTTAACCAGATACAGTCTGTCGTGGTTGGGAAATCGTGGTGGCAGAAGCTTGAAGCTCCTTGTTATGTGGCACCCAAAGTCGGGAGGTAGAAAGAAATGAGTGAATGCTTGTGTTCATCCAGTTTTCTCCTATATAAATATATATATATATAGAGAGAGAGAGAGAGTCTAAAGCCCCAAGCCAGGGGTGGTACCACTCTCTTTTACTGTTGGTCATTGTCTTAGGGTTACTACTGCATGGTGACAAAACATCATGGCCAAGGCAACTTCTTTTGCCTTGTTTTGAAACAGGGTTTCTCTGTGTAGTCCTGGCTGACCTAAAGCTTCTGGGTAGACCATGCTGGCCTCAAGTAGAGATCTGCCTACGCTTGCCTCCTAAGTGCTGGAATTAAAGGGATGTGCCACCATGCCCAGCTCAGCCAAGGCAGGTTTTTTTTAAAGCATTTAATTGGGGGTTTACTTACAGTTTCAGAGGATTAGTCCATGTCCACCGTGGTGGGAAGTGTGGTGGCGGGCAGTTACAGAGCAGTAGCTGCAAGCTCACATCTGATCTGAAAGTTGCAGGCAGACAGGGCCTCACTTGGGCTTTTGAAACCTCAAAGCTCACCCCGCCCCCACCCACCCAGTGACACACCTACTTCAGAAAGGCCACACCTTCTAATCCTTCCTAAACAGTCCATAAACTGGGGACCAAACATTCAAATATATGAGCCTATGCCTATGGGGGGGGGTATTGTCATTCAAATAGCCACATTCCACTCCTTGGTCCCATTGGCTCTTGGCCCTTTAATGAAAAATGTACTTAGTCCAACTTTGAAAGTCCCCATAGTCCTTCACATTCTCAACACTGCTCAAAAGTCCAAACTTCTGAAACTCCAGGCAAACTCCTAACTATAAGACCCTGTAAAATAAAAAAAATGCAGATTACATGCTCCAAATGTACAGTGGCATAGAATATACATTATCATTCCAAAAGAGAGGAAAAGGGCACGATGAGGAAATACTGTAGAAAAGCAAAATCAAAAGCCAGCAGGACAAATCCCAAATCGGGCTTGTCTATGCCCAATGTCAAAAGGCTTAATAGATGGCTCTGTATCCTCTCAGCCTTGCCGACTGCAGCACACATCTGTCTCTGGGGCTAGTTCCATGATCCTCCTGCTCCAACTCTTCAACATGCCATACGAATCAGATGGGAGCCCTCAGCTGCTTCTCCAGCACCATGCCTGTCTGCTTGCCACCATAGTCCCCGCTGTGATGGCCATGGACAAGCAAGCACTCTGAGGCTGAAGCAAGCCCCCAATTAAATGTTTTCATTCAAAAGTTGCCTTGTCATGGTGTTTTGCCACAGCAATCATAATCCTACCTAAAACAGAAGTTGTTTCCAACAGTAGCTCACCCTAAGGGCACCACATCCCTCATCCCGTGTAGCTCTAAACTTCTCTTTAAATTTCTCATCTACTTGAACATGGGATTTGGCTTCAACATTTCATTTCCTAGTATTCTTTCTTTTTCTTCTTCTTCTTCTTCTTCTTCTTCTTCTTCTTCTTCTTCTTCTTCTTCTTCTTCTTCTTCTTCAAACTGTACATTAAGATATATAAAATGGCACACTTACTTTTTTCATTGTAGATCTGCATAAGAATGATCACTAATCAAGCTGGGTATGGTGGCGCACGTCTTTAATTCTAGCACTTGGGAGGCAGAGGCAGGCAGATCACTGTGAGTTCGAGGCCAGCCTGATCTACAAAGTGAGTCCAGGACAGCTAAGGCTACACAGAAAAACCCTGTCTTGAAACAAACAAAAACAAAAACAAAAACAAAAAAAAAAGAAAGAAAAAGAATGATCACTAATTGCCACATGACATAGTCAGTACTAGGCTGTCTTGAACCGTCCCCTGCCAATGACATTAGTCCAAAACTCTTCAATTTATCTTTAGGCAGATTTTTTTTTTTTTTGGGTAAGGGCAACAAGCAGACACATTCTTTGCAAAAATGTCACAAGAACGGTCTCTAATAGTCTTCTTTGGACTGGGCCTCCATCATTCCACTTCGCTCTCAGACTGTCTTCCATGCTTACAGTGTTCAGCCACTTTTCCAATCCAAAGTCCCGAGGTCATCCACATTCCTCAAGCAGACAGCATGATCAAGCCTGTTCCAGCACTAACTATCCCACTCCTGGTACCAACTTCTGTCTTGGTTACTGTTCCCATCACGGTGACAAAACACCATGACCAAGGCCTCCTTATAGAAGAAAGCATTTAACCGGGGGCTTCCTTACAGTTTCAGGGGGTGAGTGCATGACCACAGTGACGATGGACACAGTGGCAGGCATGCAGGCATGGCACTGGAGCAGCAGCTGAGAGCTCACATCTGGTCTGCAAGTTGCAGGCAGAAAGAGAATCAGAGTGCACCTGGCTTCGAAACCTCAAAGCCCACTCCCAGGGACAAATGTCCTCTAACAAGGTCACACCTCCTAATCCTTCCTATATAGTGACCAACTGGGAGTCAAACATTCAAATATATGCGCATACTCAGGGGAGGGTGGTGTGTTCTTATTCAAACCACTACATTCTTCCCAGCTTAATTAGCCCAATCAACACAGCTCTGGACTGGCACAGTCAGGGGCTAAATAATCCCGCATAGGTATGCCTGGAGGCTCATCTCCTAGGGTTAGTTTTTGACCATTACTGTGGGCTTGGAACTGCCCTCTCCAGTTTCAGGTTATTCATCCATGTATTTGACCATGTCTACATGATAAAATAGCAGCATTCTAAATAAGGAAATTAAGATGCAGAAGGATTAGTTACAGGGGCACAAGGCCACAACTGGAGAGCAGAGGGAAGGTTCACTTACGGTTCTTTCCCTGGGCACCATGCCATGCCCTTTGCGAGTTTCAGGCTAGCACAGTAAGACTCTTATCTCAAAACAAAACAAGTGTCAGTGTCTTGATTGATTGCAAGCTGGGCCTACTAATAATACATGTAATTTAATAACAATTCCCTGTCACAAAAATTAAATCAAACAAAAAAAACTTTAAAAAACAAAACAAACAAACAAACAAAAAACCCAGAAACATCAACAGTGGGAAAACGCCACCAACATCCAAAATCCACTGTTTGAATACTTTGGGCAAACTATGGTCCCCTCACATAGGTTTTTGGGTGGGGGCAGTGTATAGATGTTGTTTATGTGTTTCCAGTGCTAGGGATTAAACTCGGGCCTTGCACATGCTAGGTGAGCACTGCACAGCGGAGCTGTGTTGGAGATAAGCAGAAGTCAGTTGTCAAAATGTTTACCAAAAGCAAAAAGTAACCAAGCATTGTGGCACATGCCAGCAATCCTAGCACATGGAAAACAGGGGCAGGAGGATCATGAATTTGAGGCCAGTCTGGGCTCTAGGAGTCCCTGTCTATAAGTAAATAAATGAATAAGAAACCAAAAAATGTTAAAACAAACAAACAAAAAACCCACCAAGTTTCGTTACTTAAAAGAAATTTTTTTTTCGAAAACCAAAATGCAAGGGGAAAAGATTTTGTTACTTAGAAAAACATGGCCTGGTGCATGCTTATAACCCAGAAATCAGGAAGTAGAGGGAAGAGGCCCACCAGTTCTAAGCCAACTAGGACAATGAGAGCCTATTAAACAACACACATACATACACACACTACACACACATGCATACATATATACTACACACACACATATACATATATACATACTACACACACACACATACACACTACATGCACACACATATATACATACTACACACACACACATACTACATGCACACACATATATACATATTACACACATATACATACATACTACATGCACACATGCTACACACACACACACACACACACACACACACACACACCAAACAAACAAACAAACACCCTCAGGAACTGGAGAGATTGCCTTGTGGTTAGGGCTGCTCCTCCAGAAGAGCAGGTTCAATTCCCAGCACTCACCTGGCAGCACAGGCATCTGTAACTCTAATTCTAGGGGGATCTGGGGGGGGGGGGTCTCCCTTTTCTGGCCTCTGTGGGCAACAGGCATGCACATGGTACACAGACATAGATGTAGGCAAAACCCATTCATAAAAACTAAGAATTTTTAAAAACTTTAAAATCTAGAGATGAAAGGAAAATACTTTTGACCTGCCATCTTTCCTGCCAAGAGCACATCTGCAGATCACATTTGACAGGTTAACAAATTCTTGGGGAATTCTCTGTAATTAAAGTAGCTGTGTACACACAAGCAGCTCTAGAGGACTGTCTGTGGTATCTGCAGGTACTTTTTCATTAGTGATGGGCCTAGGACATGATTAAACCCATTAGAAACAGAAAGTATATGTTAAAATTTCATTGTAGGCATGTGTATGGGAGAAGGCTTAAGTTGGTCTTGATTAGGAGCCTGCTGGCTTCAAATCATGGGATTGAAGGCATGTACCACTGTGTGCGGCAAATAACTTAGTGGGTCGTAAGTTGTTTTTTAGTATGGAAAACTGAAACTAGAGCCTCTTGCATGGTAGATAAGAACTCTAGCACTGAACTCTATTCCCAGCCCCGACAGCACATTTTGCACACCCAGCCTGCTGCTGTACCTGGTTGTAATCCCAATACTTGGGAGGCAGACGCAGGAGCAACACAAATTCAAGGTTGTCTGGTTTCCAGAGAAAGACCTGTCTCACACTGAAACATCAAAAAGGTGGTTGGGATCTAAGTTGTCAGTTCCATGCCTGCCAACGTCAGGCAATCACTCTTCAGTGCTGCCTCCCCAAACAAAAGGATTGTCCTTTTACAGCCTGGTGTGGTGATGTGAGCCTGCAATCCCAGAATTTAGGAGACTGAGGCAGGCCTCATAGTGAACTCCTGGCCTACAGGAATGTGGGGGCCAAGGCTTAAAACAAACAAACAAACAAAATCTTTTTTTGGTAAGAGAGGGAAAGGTGGGGAAGACATTAAAGAGGCACATGACAAAGGAGACTGCCAAAGCCCTTCTAAGATGGAAACTTGGGGGAGATTCTGTTTGGGGATACTGAGTTGGAGCAGGTACTGCACCCCAGCAGCTGCCTGACGTCATCTGAGGGAGTCTCAACTGAGGGGTTGCCCAGATCAGTTTGGCTTGTGGCCATGTCTGTGAGAGATATCTTGACTGATGATTGACACAGCAGGGCTCAGCCCACTGTAGGAGTGCCGCCCCTGTTGGGGGGGTGGTGGTGGAATGGTCTGATGTATTTTGATGCTAATTACTGCTTGCTGTCTGTGTGACCCACCTTTTTGCTTAATAAAGAGCCATCCCTCAGAAAAATGGGAATAGAGCTTCCTCAAGACCCAGCTATACCCAGAAAATGCCCTACCACACAACAGGGACATATGCTCAACCATGTTCATAGCTGCTTTATACATAATAGCCAGAACATGGAAACAGCCCAAGTGTCCCTCAGTAGAAGAATGGACTAAGAAACTGTGGTACATTTACACTATGGAATACTACTCAGCTATTAAAAACAAGGAATTCCCGAAATTTGTGGACAAATGGATTGATCTAGAAATTATAATGAGTGAGTTCACCCAGAAGCAAAAAGAGACAAACGGTATATACTCACTTATATCAAAACACTAGTCCAAGGGATACGTACCAGGAAAAACTTTACTTACCAAGAAAGTGGGTCAGAGGAGAGGACATCCTATTGAGACTTTAGGTGAGAGTAGCATGGAAGAATGGGGAAATAGTAGGACCCACAGGGTCCTGGAAACCTACAAGAAGAACTTTATGACAGGCAGATCTGGATCCTGGGGTCCTCCTCAAACTAAGGCACCAGCCAAGGAGAATATAGGCAGTAAACTTCGAACCCCTACCAAGACCTAGCCGACGAACATGATATTCTCTACCGTTGAGCGGAGAGTGAGATCTGACTCTCACACGAACTCTGGTGCCCCTTTTCTGACCATGTCCCCTGGATGGGGGGGGGAGGCCTGACAGCACTCAGAGGAGGGATAGCAAGTTACCAAGAAGAGACTGGATATCCTAAGAGCATATATAGGGGGAGGAGGTCTCCCTCAATCACAGACATAGGGGAGGGGAGAAGGGGGGAAGTGGGAGGGAGGGAAGAATGGGAGGAAACAGGGGAAGGGCTAACAATAGAGATGTAATACGAATAAATTAATTAAAAAAAATAAAGAGCCATCCCACCAAGGCAGGGCAAAGGAGATAGATAGGGCTAGGAGAGAGAGGAATTCTGGGAAGAAAGACCACCATGAGGAGAGAGGAGAGGAACCTGAGGAGAGGAGAAGAAGACTGCCATGGGTTAGCTGGAGGAAAAGCACATGACTGGCAGCGTGGATGGAGAATCCAGCCCAGATGAAGAACATTAGCAAGTATTTGGGATTATGGGTGGGAAGTAACTTGATAGAAGTTACTAGAAGCAGATGGTATGGGATTGAGACAGGGATTCCATGCCTGCCCCACTATGGGAGGTAGTTTAGAGGCTTGATATCTGCCCTGCCCCAGGTTAACTGAGGCTATTTTAAAATATAACAACTGTCTGTATCTTGATTGACTGCAAGCCAGGCCGACAGATAATACAGTTAATTTTAAAAAACAATACGCCCCTAGGTGGGTTGTTTAAGAAAGTAAGTTTAGCAAGTCATGGGGAACAAGCAAGCAAAGAGTGGTCCTACCTGATGCCTGCTTCAGTTCCTGCCTCTGGTGGCCTGCCTGGCATTCCCTCAGTGACAGACTAACCCATGAGCTGTAAGATAAAATGAATCCTTGCCTCACCAAGTTCCTGTTTGTTTAAAACAGGACCTCTCAAATGCATCCATGTCTGCCTTGAAACTTGCTGTGTAGACCAAGTAGGCCTCAAAACTCACCAAGATGCACCTGCCTCCTGATTGCTGGGACTGAAGGTTTGCCCCACCATGCCCAGCCTCCAGTTGCATTTTGGTCATGTTACTTATTACAGCAACAGAGGCTGACTGTCCCCTCACCGGCAAAGCTGGCCTTCCTGTCATCTCACACTTAACTGCACAGCTTCTCCCTGCACTCGGAATCAGGCACACGGTGGGGGCAGGCTTTGCTCCAGCACCATCAGAACCAGGGATCCGGTCAGTCGGCCCCAGTCACAGGATCTCACTGGGTGGGTGTTTAGTTAGACCCTAAAGTCTGTTGTGGGCCTTGGTGCCAAGGGGGACAGAAACACTTTACAAGAGCCTTTGCTTCTTCTCAGCATTAAAATTTGGAGCTCATGTTTTTGTTTTTGTTTTTTTATCGTTATGGTAAAAGGCATAAGCAAAAGCAATTTGGGAGTTTGTTGTTTGAGACAGGGCCTGGCTGGTCTTGAACTCGCAGATTGCCTGTCTTTGCCTCCCTCAGTACTGGGCTTAAAAGTAGTGGCCACCATGCCTGGTCCTGCAGCCTACCTTTGAGGAATGTCAGGGAAGAAAGGCTTGGTT
Source organism: Acomys minous (assembly GCF_964271855.1). Classification (NCBI taxonomy): domain Eukaryota; kingdom Metazoa; phylum Chordata; class Mammalia; order Rodentia; family Muridae; genus Acomys; species Acomys minous. The sequence continues at coordinate 139,718,879 of NC_140483.1, forward strand.
GGCATAAGGTTCAGACAGAAGCAGACTGTATGGAAGCCCTGAGTGATGTTCTGGATTAAGGATCTGTGGCCTCTGCTCAGCTGGGGCTGCGGAATCATCCGTGAGACAGTGCCACTCAGAAACTTTGCTTTATTAAGTCACAGGGTGGTCTGCAGGAGCGGAAACATCAGCTGTGACTAGCCAGTAACATTAAATGAAAACTTCAGTGCCTCATTGGGTCAGCTCACACAAACTGGTCTAAGGGACCAAGACTGTGTCAAGGTGGCCTGAGAACTTGGCAAATGATGTCTGAGAGTCTCCTACATGGCACTAGCTATAAAGGCATTGTGACAGGGTTGGAATAACTTTAGTGCTATCATTACTTTTTTCTTTTTTGAGGCAAGAATAGTCTTCAACTGCTGACCCTCCTGCCTCGTCTCATCAGTACTGGGATACTGGCATGCGTGCATCACCGAGCTAAACTCAGAACACTGTGTGTGCCAGTCCTCCTGTGTGACTCTTACTCTTTGGCTCTCTACTTCACACCTGTATGCGGATGTGTATGGGCACATGCACAGGCAGAAAACAACTTCCCAGCTCTCCTACTTTTCATGTGGGTTTTAGGAATGAAACCCAAGTTGTCTGGTTTGTGCAGCAGCACAGACACCTACCTAGGGCCAGTTAGCCTTGAGGTCCTTTTGTCTCTGCCCTCCCAGCTCTGAGATTACAGGCTCAGTCTGCTAGGGATGCAAATTTGGGGCCTCAAGCCATCTCCCGAACCCCTCAAGTAACTTTTTTTTTTCTTTTTTAGTGGACAGTGGTGCCTAAGAGGTCACAGGACAACGTGCAGTTAGTTCCATCCACCCTGTGGCTTCTAGGGACTTCTGGTGCCATGTGCCTTTTTACTGCTGGCTGCTAAGGAAACTTCTATAATCCTTACCTTCGTGCAACAACCAAAGCCACCACAAGTTCTTTAAAAATTTTTCCATCGGAAGTATCACACACAGACTATTGAAAAACTGTTTTTCAATAGTCATCTGTCATCTGTTTTGCCTAACTGCCATTTATCTTCATGTAAGCTTTATACTCCAAAATCTCCAACATTTTGCTTTGGTTCAAAAGTTTCTATTGTGTACTATAGCACACAGTAGACCTCAGACGACATGGTGCAATCAACTCTTCCTTCCACCTTTAAACAAGTCCCAAGGACCAGACTCGGGCTTTCATGGCAAGCTCCTTGACCCTCTGGACCATCCTCCTCATCCCTTCAACAAAAGTAGTACTTTCTCTTACTACAAAATGTAGGGGAGGGAGAGATGCTCAGTGGATAAAGCCCTTGTTGCTCCTCCCAGCCCACAGCCACCTGCAACTTGAGCTCCAGAGATCCAGGTCCTCTAGCCTCGTGGGCATTGCACTCACACACGTAATTACACACTTCCAGAAAGCAAGTAAGTCAAATGGTGAGTTCATATATAAAAGGAAATTCTAAGTCAGGTGTGCAAGCTTGCCTGTAATTCCAGCTCCTCGGGAGGCCCAAGCAGAGAGATTACAAGTTCCAGCCCTGCTTGGACCGTGAGACAAGTTCAAGGACAGCCTGGAAAACACAGAAATAAGTATCTCAAAATAAAAATGAAAAACTGTGTATTTTAGAGCTGGGAATATAATCTACTGGTGGGTGATTGCTTACCCAGGATGCACAAAGCCATGTTCAATCCCTAGCACCATAGAAGCTAGAGGTGGTGGCACATGCCAGTAGCCCCAGCATTGGAGAGGTGGGCAGAGAAGGACCCTAAGTTCCAGGTTATCTCAGCTCCACAGCTGAGCATTAGGTCAGCCTGGACTACAGTAGATCCTGTCATAACTGGCTTTTTATAGTAACTAGTGGATGGGCAGCTTGGCCTATAGATGTGATTAATAATTTAACCAGCCTCTGAGAGCAAGGATTTCCCTCAACCTCCTACAGCTCCTTGAATGACCCTGATCCTGCAGTGTTCATCTACTAGGAACTCCTAGCACACCAGTGAAAGCTCAAAATTGACCAGAAGCCGCCCAAGGTGACCTTGCCCCCACATTTCCCCATAGCTAAACCAACCTGATTGCTATTGGTACTTGAGGCTGGCACGGGATGGTCTGACTGGCCCTTCGGCCGCATGAAGGCTCATCCACTGCACAGCGAAGTTGGATGTGCACCTTGAGTCTGTCTCTGGACTGCCTCCCGGGATCCTGGCTCCTGATCCTCACACACTTTCATTTCTAAGATGGCAAACTCTTGTTCTCAGAGGTAGGTTAAATTATTAGTCACATCTAATTTTTATGCCAAGACTGGTATTTTAGCATAGTCAAAGACACAAAGAAATAAGATGTCCAAAGTCTGATCATACAAGAGTCACCAGCTTACGCACTCATTCAGACAGCAGTCATACACAAAAAGCCAAGACTAGCTTAAAAGGGGGGGGAAGCCAAATTATTATTATTGATTTAAAATTTGATTACAACCAATTTTGTTGGCATTTAAAATTGGAGTTTTAAATCTCAATAATGGCAATATACCAATATCCAGGAATCAAGTTTGGTAAGTTTTGTAGTAATTACAGATTAAAAGGCAAGTTAATTTAGAGAAACATAGACAAACTCCATGTTTACAGTGACTGTGCCAGATTTAACCTTCAGTAGTACATAAGCAAATTGTTCACATTACATCTTCACTTTTGAGATTTTGACAGCTGTTCTTAAAAAAAATTTCAGTACCTGTGCAAATAAACAGTCTTCTATGTGCCTTAGCACCCACTTAAAATATCTCCATTGTATATGTACAAAACACCCACCACATCTGCAGGGCAAAATACATACTTTCATAACAAAACTATAATGTACCTCTCAAGTATGAACAATATACACATAATACATGGTATACAGTATTTACAAAATATAAAATATAATACAAGCCTCGTGTGTTATATAGGCTCATCTGTTGTTTGCCGCACCATGGCAAGCTTTCACTGCTGTATCCATTTCCTCTAGAGTCCAAGGATTTGAAAACAATCTATGTTTTAACATACATATTAAAAACTAAACTCTAAGTCTGAACTTTGAGGAGCGTTTTCAAGTGCACTGCCATCAGCTCCCTGCTCTGGCTGGGGTTTTCCGCAGGGCTTCCCATCCAGTGACTCGGAGGCTTCGGGAGCACACTAGGGGAAGGTGGATCACTAAACTTTGCTCCAGCATAATTTTCCTTTTGGCTCACTTCAGTTAGAAATGCTGATTTCTTCAAATGGTTGCTTTTAATGTTCTCAGTATTTTTAAAAGGCTTTTTTTCCTGCTTCTGCATTCTATCAGGGGAAGCAGAATCTTGCCAAAAGTCATTTTCATTCCTGTTTGCAGAGGTGATCTTGGTTAGTGGCAAGTTGTATTTGCTTTTCTGTCTGTTTATCTTTGGTTGTTCACACAAGTGTACACCATGCATAAGCTGGCCGTGGGGAAGAACAATTTTCTCCGATTTTCCCATCTTTGATTTAAAAACCTACAAAGAAACACAACAATGAATATAATTTTCAAGATAAGTTATCTTTATATATTTTACAAATTTGCTTTTAAATTCCTCTAGAATTTAATCCAATTTTAACTAGTTAATGTGCTGCCTGCCCAAATATGCATGCCTCTAATGTTGCTATTAAAAACATGAAAGGTGTTAACAGCATACAGTAAAATATCAAACTTAGAAAACTCAAGTTAACCATGTCCATCCAACCTTCATAAAGAACCTTTTAAGCACAGCCAAAAGCCCAGGAAGGCAGAAGAAGGTAACTCCAGGGCCAGCCTGGGCTACTTGGTTACTTACAAATTCCACCCACTGCCAGAAAACTGAACAAAAACTTTTGATTAGATCACTGCCCTTCTAAAACTTGCATGATAGTAAGGACACAAAAACGTATACTTAAGTACAAAGTCACACATCTGCATCGTGAGGGTAGCAGAGCCTTCCCTTTCAATACTGCTCTTGAAAAATGGAACCTTCGTGGTCAGGCCTTCTCAGCATCCCCACCCTCGCCCCCAGGTTTTCTCTGTGTAGCCTTGACTGTCCTGGACTCACTTTGTAGACCACGATGACCTCGAACTCATAGCGATCTGCCTGCTTCTGCCTCCCGAGTGCTGGGTTCAAAGGCGTGCAGCACCACGCTCTGCTGGTCAGTCCTTTTAAGATTAATACTTCAAGAAACTGAGACCTAATCTAGCAAGTGTGGTGCAGCACGCCAGTAATCTCAGGATTTTGTGGTGATGGAGTATCAGTTATTCTCAGCTGCATAGTGAGTTCTACAACTGAAATAGAAACACCTTAGAATATACAGTTTTAATTCTCTTCCAGGGGCACACCTTGATTAAGTACAAATTTCAGCACAATGGCTACTTTTCGTTATTATCAACAAAGAATAAGTCTTTCAATTTGTATGAGCCTCCGCACCAACCTACCCAGGACATAGTATGAGCATTCCCTTCCTAGCCCTACCAAGGGGAAGTGACCAAAAGCAGTAAACAGTCCACTGTCAGAGACAGCCCCACTCCCGTCCTTGGTTGGTGCTTCAGGCTCCATAGGCCCCTCTGGGCCCTGTTTGTTGGCTCTGATGGTCTTTCTGTGGCGCTCCTGTGCCCTCCACATCCGTTTCTCCTTTCCCCTGATTTTTCCACAAGATTCACTAAGCTTCCGCCCAATGTTTGGATGTTTGTCTCAGCATCCCAACTTTCGGATCTTTTAACCCCGATGAAACTTTATCCAAATCAGTTAACTGCATAGTCCATTTAAATAACTTCGAAAACTCATTTTGGGCATCGCTTAGAAGCCCCAGCAGCGAGGCAGGCTCATGTCCTCCTGCACCGCTCACAGCAGGAAGGGGCGGGAGCGGGGAACCGGGAAACATTCGTGTCCGGAATCAGACAGACGCTCCTGCCAACTCCAAAACCCCAGGTCCGACCTAGTGGGTCAGGCCGTGCGTGGGTCCAGCCCGGGTGGCCCACTGGGCACCGTGCCTGCGCCTCCGCCCGCACCCATCACCGCCTTCATGAGCGCCCCACAGCGCTGCACGTAGCGGGCTGACGTCAGCCCTCCGCGAGTCCGCGAGCCCCGAACGCCGAAAACCCCCTGGAACGCGGCCAACCTTCTAAATGCGGGCTGTTGCTGGGCAGCAGCCGCTACTCCCATTGGCTGGCTCCGGGAGCCAATGGGCGGCGCCAGCGCAGCCCCCGCTTCTTCCGCCCCACGACTCCAGCGAGCGTCACGGAAACTTCCCTCCCGAGTAAACAGCCGCCCCGCCCCCACCGGCCCTACCTCCTTCACGAGAGGGGGTTGTCCGTGTAGCAGGGCTGTGGCCGCGGGGCCCTGCTCCTCCTGCGCCGCGCTCGGCCCCGGCGCCGGGCTGCGGCCACCCTCCAGGCTCGGCCGGTGCTGCTGGAACTGGTGGAAGCGGCTGGGGAGCTGCCCGGCCGGGCTGGCCCGCACCTTCTTCTTCCGCCGTTTCTTGGGCGCCGCCCGCGGGGCAGCCGCCGGGGCCACGCTGCAGCCCGAGGGCGCAGCGCTGCGAGGCACGGGCGCCAGGCACGGCCCGTCCCCCCCGAAGAAGTGCGGCAGGAAGAGGGTGGGTGGCAGCGCGCGAGGGTCCGGAAGGCGCGGCAAGGGCGGCGGGGCCGCGCTCACTACCGGGAGGGCCCCGAGGAAGCCGAGCGGCGCTAGGCGGCCGCCCAGCGCGAGCTCTCGCTGTGGCACGGAGACGACGGTCATGGCGTGGCGAGCCACGGGGCTCAGCAGGCGTCACGGGGCGGCGGCGGCTGCTACTGCTGCTGCTAGAAGGTTCGGAGCGAAGACCATGACTCGAGCGAGGAGGCGCAGCAACAAATAGCCCGGGCCACCGCGGCGAGTGTTGTTACCCCACGCCCCGCCCCGCGTCCGCCCACTCGGCCACGGTGGCCCAATCCCGACACGCCCGTTAGGCCACGCCCACCGTCCCGCCTCCGCGCCCCGAGGCAAGACACAAACAAGCGGCCTGCTGCAGCCCCGCACAAAGAGCGCACGTTGCGCAGGCGCGTCCAACGGGCTCTTTCTGGAGAGTGTCCCGTGAACAATGAAGTTCGACTTCTGCTTCACCTCCCTGGCGCCTAGCCTTAGGGAAGGGCGGGGGAGGAAGAGAGGACTGTTTTGGTCCCCTACCCCCCTTACTTCAGCTCTACAGAAAATTAAAAGAGATTTCTGAGAACACTAAGGATTTCAAAGCACTGGTAAAGATCTGCCTCCAAGTGAAGTGTAGCTGTGTCGGTTTCTCATTCGGGTTTGTGCCGCTCTAATTAACCCTGGCGATGAAAATAAGAATTAAAGGGCTTACTGACGGATTCCACAATTTACAAACAGTACTCGATAATCCCCAAAACGGGCCTAAGAATTTTTACTGCTTTTATAGCTAACGATCTGGGAGGCCCTTGAGATACCGCACTGCCTCTGATACTTGGCTGTTGGCTTGCAGACCAATTGGCCTTTGTCCTGAGTAGGAAGAAAACCAGACCTGTTACAGTTTGCTAGCTAACTGGGTTAGCAGAACTCCCCCTCTGTTAGGATTCTGCTTCGGTTTGCCTACCTGTGATGTCACTGCCTACCTGCCATGGAGGCCTGGCCCTGCCCAGTATATAAAAGGGCAGACCTACCTTGCCCCCCTGTCTCTTACTCTTCCCCTTCTCTCACTCTTCTGCTCTCTCTCCCCTGTCTTCCTCTGTCTCTGTCCCCCCCATTTCCTCTCCCCATGTTCATTTAGTAGGCCTCATATAATATCTGTTTGCCTGGCATCTTATTATCATTTTCTTATATTAATCATAAAATTGGCCTCTCCTCACAGTTTATACAGAGAAGAACTGTAGCCATCAGTTATCCAACAAGTAGATTCTCAGAACTAATTGCATAAATCATCTTATTTGAAACATACTTCCCCTGTCCCCATCAAGATAAAGTTTCTCTGTGTAGCCATGGCTGCCCTAGACTGGCATTCTAGGATGGCCTTGAACTCACAGAGATCCGCTTGCCTCTGCCTCCCCAAGTGCTGGGATTACAGGCATGTACTACCGTACCCAGCTAAAACGTACTTTTTTTTAATGATTAGATTCTTGTTTACTTACTTTTTTTTTCTTCTCCACCCAGCAATTAGGTTATTTTTTTATAATCACTTTACAGTAGGGGTAATTAAAACATACAGAGGTTGAAGAATTAGACAAGAGCCAGGTGTGATGGTGCACGCCTTTAATCCCAGCACTTGGGAAGCAGAAGTAGGCGGATCTCTGTGAGTTCAAAGCCATGCTGGTCTACAGAGTGAGTTCCAGGACAGTCAGGGCTACCCAGAGCTACCCAGAGAAACCCTGTCTCAAAGGAGAAAAAAAAAAAAAAAAATCAAGACCTGTAATCCTAGCTCCTGGAGTGGCTGAGCAGAAGGTTAGGGAACTTCTAGTGTGGGAAATTTAATGACACTGTCTCAAAAAGAATAAGAGCAGGCGCCGGGCGTGGTGGCGCACGCCTTTAATCCCAGCACTCGGGAGGCAGAGATAGGCAGATCGCTGTGAGTTCGAGGCCAGCCTGGACTACAAAGCGAGTCTAGGACAGCCAAGACTACACAGAGAAACCCTGTCTCGAAAAAACAAAAACAAAAAAAAACAAAAACAAAAAGAATAAGAGCAGGCAAATAGATGGACCAGGGAGTAGGTAAAGTGCTTGCTATATCAGCCTGGCAACCTGTGTCCCATGCCTGGAAGCCACATAAAAACAGGAGAGAACCTGTAAGGACCAGACAAACTCCATTTTGAAAAGGAAACACCATTTTATGTTAAACCTAGCCAAGGGCTGAACCCAGATTCCAGAAAAACCACAAACTAAACAGAAAAATTCCCCTAGCGACACAATCAGCTCACCTTGGGAAAGTCCAAATATACTCTTTGCTGGTCAAGGTGACCAGCAGGTGGTCTGGAACATAGCAACAACCAATTAGGAAAAGCCAGGCCAAAGTTCCTAATGCCCCCATGACTGCTTCAACCAATCTTTTCCATAGGCCAACTTACCCCTACACCTATTACCCAACCATGAAATGCCAAGGCTTGTTACTCCGTTTGCCGCTTTTCTGCCCGAATGTCATTCAATCATATACTGGAAAACCCATTTCTTTGTCTAAAGCCTATAAAAACGCCTCTCAATTGAGACTAGGGTCACTTCCTTGCATCGGCCGTGTCAGTGCATGGGAGGTGTGTCCAGGGTTTGAACCTGCAATAAAGACTTCCTTGCCATTGCATTTGGACTCTGCTCTTGGGCGGTCTATTTGGGGAGTCTCCCACAATTTAGGCATAACAAGCCAACCACAAAATTGCCTCCAAACACTTCCTGTGGCACACCTTCTCCCATCACACAGGCACACGCACACACAGTGATGAGAAGGAAAAATGGGAGTGGGCTAGAGGTTTAGAGGCAGAGGACAGGCCATTAGTGTCCTTGTTCTCAGGCTAGAAATCCTAGAAGGGAGCTCTGATCACTTCTATTTCTTCTTAAATAACCAGTCCCATGTGGAGAGTAAAAGTGAGGATGTGACCAAATTTCCAGTCCAGACACTAATTCCTGATGGTAAACAGATTTTAAAATTAAGACTCCAGCTGGGCATGGTGGTGCACGCCTTTAATTCCAGCAGAGGCAGAGGCAGGAGGATTGCTGTGAGTTCATGGCCAGCCTGGTCTACAAGGCCCAGGACAGCCAAGGCTACAGAGAGAGACCCTGTCTCAGGAAATAAAAAGAAAAAAGACTCTAGCTTTTGTGAACATAGGGTATATCCATTTCCTGATTTCAACCCTTCTTGTAAATGATTTTGGGGTTACCTCTTCTGAGGTGAGAATGTTGCAGTTGCTCTGTACTGGGATTACAGGTGCGCACCACTGCACCTGGCTTATATTGCTTTTTCTTAATGTGCTTCAACAGAGCATAGCAGCACTCGGGCAGACATGGTGCTGGAGGAGCCAAGAACTCTACATCTTGATCAGAAGGCAGCCAGGAGGAGACTCTTTTGTGCTGGGTGGATCCTGGGCATAGGAAACCTCAAAGCCCACTCACTCCCAGAGTGACACACTTACTCCTACAAGGCCACACCCACTCCAACAAGGCCACACCCACTCCAACAAGGCCACACCTCCTAACAGTGCCATTCCCTGTGGGCCACCCATTCCAACACATGAGTCTGTGGGGGCCAAACCTATTCAAACCACCACAGTAAATTTATATAAATATCTACATTTTGCCAATGATTAATTGCTGGAGTTTACCATTTCTGTAGACTTTACTGATTTTCATGCTTGTAACAGTTCATGGTAGGTGGTCATGTCCATTGGATGGATGGGACTCAGAGGTACAGAACCGGAAAAGATCATACAAAGCCTTTACTTTGCACCTTTGGCAGTCAGGTGTGGTGGCGCAAGGCTCCAGGTCCAGCAATTTGGACAAAGGCAGGAGACAGTGCTGCAAAGTCAAGGCCAAGCTGATCCACATAGAGTCCAGGTCAGACACAGTTAAAGAATGACATTGTTTCTCAAAAAAGTGGAACTAAAAGCAGCAAACAAGTCTTCCAGCATGGGAATCGAATTTGATTGCGTAAACAGAGACTAAAGCTCTGACCCCTCCCTGGTATGCCCTCCACTTTCGGATTTTAGTTACTTCCAGATGTAGTCAAGTTGACAGCCAAGAATAGCTGTCCCAGATGCTGGCTGTCAACTTGACCACATCTGGAATCAACTAAAACCCGATCCGCTGGGCATGCCTGTGGGAGAAGATTCATCTCCTACTGGGCCACACCTTCTGGTGGCAGCCCACATCCAAGGGCGTGGAAGTAGGAGCCTCTTGCTTTTTGCCTTCTTGCCCTCACTCTCACAGGCAAGCTCATCTATCCTGCGGCTGAGGCATTCCTTCACTGGCATTAGAACCTCCTCTTCAGGATCCAACATCAACTGAGGACCAGCAGCTGCACTAGACTGCAACTACTGAGTAGTCTTGTGGATTGAACAACTACTGAATCTTGCCCTTTCCGTCAAGAGACAGCCATTTAGGTCATAGCTGGACCACAGGCTGCCTGTAAGCTCCTCTAATAAACCCCCTGCATAGAGACACAGACAGATAAACACAACCACACATTCATTCTACCAGTCCAATTTCTTACAGAACCCTGACTAATACATATTAATATGTAGCATATAAATTTGGAGGAGCAACTTTTTAAAGACTTATTATTTATACAGTATTCTGCCTGCATGTGTGCCTACACACAAGAAGAGGGCGCCAGATCTCACTGTAGATGGTTATGAGCCACTGTGTGGTTGCTGGGAGTTGAACTCAGGACCTCTGGAAAAACAGTCAATGCTCTTAACCTCTGAGCCATCTCTCCAGGCCAATGTGTAGCCCAGGCTAACCTCGAACTCGTGATCCTCCTGCCTCCGCCTCCTTAAGCAAATCCCACTGGCTTGTGTCACCACAACTGGCACATGTATATTTCTAAATATAACCTGTTGAGTCTACAAAATGTTACCAGCATATACGTTTATAGCTACAGTTCTCAACATGGTTCTCTAGTGGTTCCTTATGGTGTTATGTCCTGACTCTGGCTCACCGTTCTGGCCAGGGGCCATCTAACGCAGGCCCAGTAAGAGAGTTCTGTTGAATGAGGTTGACAGTGACCACTCCTTTATCGAGGACTAATCCAAACCGAACCAATCAGTTCAGCTCTGAAATTTGAACTGAACTAGTTAGCGGTAGCCGAGGTACCTCCTGCTGTAAGCCTACAACAGCCCACATAAGGACATGGAAGATGGAAGCTTTTGCTCTTTGCCTGATTGTCCTTGCTTGCTATCAAGTTCATCCCTTCACTGGCATTTGTAGAGGAGTTTTAATTCAGAATGTGACTGTCCTGGCAAGAGATCACATCCGGTTGAATACACACATACCTTTAATCTAGGAGACAGAGGCAAATAGATCTGAGTTTAAGGCCAACCTGGTGTAAAGCAAATATCAGGTAAAGAAAAGCTTAGGTCCAGGCATGGTGGTACATGCCTTTAATCTCAAATGAAGGTAAAGTTAGTTTGTAGAAGGAAACATCCATGTCTGAAGATTTGACAGAATAGGATACACCCAGCTCTCATGAGAAGAGAAAGGAAAGGGAAGCTACTTAAGAGCCAGTTTTACAGAGAAGAGGCAGTTTTACCAGGACAGTAATAGAAAGATGGGTTGGAAAGAAAGAACTCAGGTGAAGATGGAACGAGCCAGAAAGTGAGAAAAAGCCAGAAGATTAGAGCAGATTGCTGAGTTAGTTTGAGGCCAAGCAGAGCAATTCTTAGCTGAGAAAGAAGCCAGATTAAATAAGTCACTTGGGAGAAGAACAGTTGAGTTGAACCAGCAGCCCAGAGCTCAGAAGGAACAAGTAAGAGTGAGCCATTAAGCAGTAAGTCTCAGAGGCTGAAACATTCTAGACTTAGGTTAGATTGTATGGAGGCTGAAAGCTTCAAGGACTAGGCCTAGGTTAGCAGAAGGTAAGCTAGGTAAGTCTCCAGACAACAGTTGAGCCAGGAGAATAACAGTTCCTTTTCCAGGCGTTACCTCCCACTTCTTCCGGATTCCAGTGTGTACTGAAGACCAGCTGAGACATCCAGCCTTGTGGGCTGAGAAACGACTGGATTTTTCCATCAGGAGTTACAGTCAGCAGAGTCCATCAGACAGCAAGTGTGCAGGCAGCTTGACTTCTGGGAGACCCTGTCTCCAACAAACAAAACTATGGCTGAGGAGTTAAGTCGGTAGTGATCCCTTTGGGTTGGGTTGAAACCTCCTTGTTTCTGATGACCTAAGGCCATCAGAAAACACAGATATTTACATTACGATTCATAACAGTAGCAGCATTGTAGATATAAAGTAGCAACAAAATTAATTTTATGGTTGAGGGTCACCACAACATGAGGAACTGTATTAAAGGTCACAGCAATAGGAAGGTTGAGAAGCACTGATTTAAGTAGTAAAGTGAAGGCCTGGTATGTGTGAAGACCTAGATTCAATCTCCACTATCACAGAAAAATTAAAATAAAGCAAGTTAGCTAAGGAAAATGGATCAAAACACACCCTGCCGATCTTGTTTATTTTTCTGACCTTAGACTATTCAGTTCACTCAGTCTTTAGCTAAAACCTGTAAGGAAAGGAACTCAGAAAACAGAAACAGGGCCAGTGAGATGGCTCAGTGATTACAGGTGCTGGCTGCCTGATGCTACAACTTGAATTTGATCCCTGAAACAGCATGTAAAAGTAGAAGGAGAGAACCCATGCCACACACTTGCTCTCTGACCTACACAGCTGCTGCACGGCATGAAGACCCACACACCAATTATAATAAATAAAATAAAAATAAATGAATAGGTTTTCTGTTATATATTTTTAAAAAAACTAAAGACAGGAGCAGGGTGTGGTGGTACATGCCTGTAACTCTAGCTACTTGGATGATAAAAGCAGGAAAATCAGGAGTTCTAGGTCATCCTTGGCTATAATGAGTTCAATACCAGGCTGGGTTGTATGACACCCCCATCTCAAACAACAAAAATTCAACTGAACACAGAAAGGACCAACAAAGTGGCTTAGAGAGCAAACCACCAAACACAACCACTTTCAAGAGACTCGGAGGGAGCTGCTGGCGTTGGCATTCTGCCAAGTCATAGTTCAGAACTGATTATTATGACTCATTGCTATTAATGCAGTACCTAAAATGACGCAATTATCACTTTGAGTTTCAGGAGACAGCTGAAGTTTAGCCTAACTGGTAAGCTAGCATGTTGCGGTTTTTCTTAACGTGTACAGATGGACAGCATGTGGTTAAATGTTGATGCAAACTCTTCTTCTCACAAGTAACAGATCTGTATCTATTACCTACCTGCCTGAGGGTTTCTTTTCTTTTTCCTGTTTTGAAACAGAGTCTAGCTCAGGTTGGCCCGGAATACTCAATCCTCCTGCCTCACCCAAGTGCTGCGATACCAGGCACACCACCCACCGTACCTCACTATATTTCCTTGACCTTCTGTCTTTTAATTATAATGCTCTCTGGGTTACAATGTCCCGGTTCTCTAAGCCTAGTCAAATTGTTCATCCTCTTGTGACTCCCACTAGGTTAATAAGTCATGCTTTATATACACAGTCTGCAATCAGAGTCTCTCTCTTTCTCTCTCCCTCCCTCCCTCCCTCCCTCCTTCTCTCCCTCCCTCCCTCCCTCCCTCTCTCCCTCCCTTCCTCCCTCTCTTTCCTTCTATATCTCTCTCCCTCTCTCTCCCTTTTTAAAAGAAAGGTCTCCTTATGTAGCCCCAGCTATGTAACTATTCACTATATAACCCAGGCTGGCCTCAAACTCATGATCCTCCTGCCTCAGCCTCCCAGTTGCTCGCATTATATAGATATATTTTACCAGGCGCAGCCGGGTCATGAGAGTTTTGTGGACTGAATAGTAACACAAGGAATTCGTAAGACATGGGAACGTAAACAGGGCCGCGTCCGTGTTGCCATTTTGTCACTGCGACAAAATATTTGCTTAGAGAAAATTGCTGTGAGGAGGAAAGGTCCGTGCGGGTTTGTGGGTTCAGCCCCTGATCATCCGCTTTAGACCTGTGTTGGCGCAGAGCACCAGAGCAAGGGGACGTGACAGCAGAAGCAAGGGGGTAGGGCAGGGCTCAGTCCCCTCTGGAGAGCATGCCCCATAGCCTGCCTTCCTTTCACTAGGGCACTACTCGACGAGGTCCCAGTTCTCAGTAGCCCCCCAGGCTGAGGACCTTCAATACACAGGCCTCTGGGGCACCGTCAGGAGCCTCGCTCTAATGGCCTCTGGTGAGTCCTATCAGAGTGTCAAGAAGGTAGTGAACGAGGGACGTGAATCTCCAGGCTGGAACCACACAAGTTGTCCAGCACACTAGTTCAGAACAGTCCCACACCAAGAAACACCATGGTCAGGAAAGAGGTAACCATTAAAATCCTAGAGAGACACAGGTCTCACATAAAAGTGGCAAGTGTTACCACTGACCGGGCAAGTTTGAAGGCAATGTGAAAATGGCTGCAACACTCCAACGGGGCGTATGAATGCCAACCCGGAAGTCTGCTTCTCCCAAACCCTCAAGCACGGGGACAGGACTCCAACTTTTCAAACACACAAAACCTACGAAACTTGCTCTCAGTCAGTCATTCTTAGGAAGCGACTCTTGGCAGAGCCCAGCCCGGAAAGAGAATGGATGATGTTCCTCTCGGGAAATGAGTGAAAAAAAAAAATGAGAGGGGTGATCTTAGTGTGACAGCTGGACAGGTGTGGCCTAGAGAACACCTGGGCCAGAGTGCAGCAGAACTGATGGTTGCTAGGGTCAGGGTTCAGATAAGAAGATTAAACTGACAGAGTGTGGGATATGTCTGAAGGACTTTAGAGGAGATGTATTCCTCTGTCAGAGTTCCGGGATGAAGAAATGACAGATACCTGAAGAACAAAATCAAGGAAAGGAACAGGGAAATTAATATTTAAGACAGGGTCTCACATACCCCAGACGGGCCTCGAACTTAGTGTATAGCTGAGGCTGAAGATCCCATGGAGTTTCTGGTCTTTGCCCCTCCACCTCCAAGCAATAGCATTACAGAAATGCTATATCAACATACCTGCTTCATGCCGTACTGGGGACCGACCCCGGGCCCTCACACATGCCAGGACACCGCTCCATCAATGGGACTACACCTCCAGCCACATGCTAGGACACCGCTCCATCAATGGGACTACACCTCCACCACATGCTAGGACACCGCTCCATCAATGGGACTACACCTCCAGCCACACTTACTAATTTGCAAGAAGAGCAGAAGTACAAGAAACAGACGTCAAGAGATTTCAAATGAATGACACACTAGAAAGAGTGGGAAGGAAACATGTGTATACACATGGATGTCTGTGTGTGTGTGTGAGGGATTCTGGGTGCTGTTGGGTCAAAGAAGATGCATCTTCAGCCAAGGGGATGGCTAGCCAATCCAGTGTGGTTTTAGTATGGTCAGGGTCCTGGATTTGATCCTTCCTGCCAAATCAACAGCTAAAACAAAAATAAATATGCATATTATACATTCCCTAAGATGCTTTTGTTTCTTTAGTTAATCCCCACTGGTGAAAAAACATGGTATTTTAAGCATTTTATTTAAAAATATGTTCAAAGAGACTGGAGAGATGGCTTGGTGGTAAGAGAAGTTGTGATTTTGGAGTGTTTATTTTTCTTTTTGTTGTTCTACGACTTTGGGTCGGAGGTGATGCTGAATATCAGGGCACTAGTAGCATGTGGCAGAGATTGTCCCCCTCATGGGGACCAGGATACAGAGAATGACCAAGTCAAAGGGCTGGACTTGAAATATGATTCAAAGGCACACCCCAAGTAAACTACACTCTTAACTAGGCCCCGCCACCCAGAATCCCAGAATCCTCCACTATCTATTCAGAACATGAATCCATCAATAGGTTAAACCATTGATTATGTTGGAGCCCTCACTATCTAGTCATCTCTGGACAGACCCTCACAGCACACCCATAGGTGCATGTTACTAACACCCCACACGCCTCTCAATCCAATCGGACAAGACTAACCGCCTTAGGCAGGATGTTGCAACAAGTAGAAAGCCTCGCGTTTCAGGATGAGGTTAGAGAAACGATCCTTGTCTTGGAAGCAGTTTGCCAGTTCTTCAAAATGTTTGCCAGTTATTGATGACCTAACAGTGACACTTGGCGCACCCAAAAGAACTGAAATCCTGCAGATGGGCAAGGTTTACACAAAACAACCAGGGTGTGGTGGGAGTCAGGTGCCGAGGGTAAAACCCAGGGCCTGTTCAGTGCTAGGAATAGATCTACACCTGAACCTTAGACCACTACACAGTGCTCACAGCTGCATTATTCCTGAAAGGAAAAAGGAGAAAACACCAACTGTCTACCAAAGAAAGAACTGTCAAACATAATACAGCATATTAGCACAGCTAATAGTATTTGACTACCGACTGAAATGGAATGCTGTTATATCCTATAAGCGAATCCTGGAAGGACTGGTCAGATATGTGTTATGATGCCCAGGCTGGCCTTGGCAGTGCAGCAATCCTATCTTTGTCTCTTGAGTCCTGGAATTACAGGTATGTCCCCCATGCCTGGCTCACCTGTCATTTCAACATAAATATTTTTTTTTCCTTTAAATTCCACATCTTTCTTTCTTCAATACCACTTGCCTCATTTAGGTAAAACGCTGTAGAATCTTTTAAATTTTGAACAGGCACTAGCAGAGATCCTTGACTGAAAACGATGTGGAGCAGTAATGCAAACCCTGGCCCGTCAGTATCAAGTGCAGTAGCTACTGTCTGTTCCCTAGAGCTCATGGGAAAGCTGTAAAAGCTTCCAAGGACAAAGTCTGTACTGTCGATCTGCTGAGCCGCTCCCCTGAGGCTGAGGCCTGGCTCCTTCCAGGACGCCTAGCAGGCTGACCTTCCTTACCTGTTTCTTTGTTCAGTGCAAACACTGGCACTGAGGAGGCTTTGTAGAGCTTAACTTGCGGGAGGGTGGGGGCTGGTAGCCAGGACCTCACATACACCCTCATACCGGGGAGATTCACTGCCTCCTGCTTACACGTCTTTAACCTGTCTTCTCTGCTAATTGGTAATATATGGTGTGATTTTGTTACTGTATCTCTCCAGCTCTCAACAACTCCCCAGCCCGCCTCCACCTCCCTTGTAATCTCTGGAAAGAATTCAGATTCGGACTGTGGTGGAGGAGACAGGCAGAGGTCACTGAAAAGTAAGCACAGTACACTCAAAGATAACAGGGGACAAAGGCCAAAGAGACCACACTGCCCCAACCAGCACACTAGACAGCGTCCGTACTAGCTCCTCTGCTCGGGAGGACAAACACCTTCCTTTCAGGCCACGTGATTGACAGGACTGTTCAGCCTTTACAGACAGGAGCTCAGTGAGGAGTGACGCAGTTTACCAGAAAGGCTTCCTGCTATGCACAAACTGCAGGAGGTTCAGAGCTTCGTGGAGCCTGGATCAAACGGTTATCTACAAATAACTCTTCAGGAGATCATGTCCGACGGGAGGCCGCTTTTCTTTCCATACCAGCAGTGATTCAGGACTGACTTTTTGATCTTTTACTAAGAACCTTTTGTTCCATAGACCATGCGCCAACATCCCCCAAGACCACTCACATCCGACCAGTGAGTGTCCTAGTGATTTCCCCCCTTCATCCCTTTGTTAGGATACCAAGTCTTGCCCCTTCCACTAAAGACCACTTCCCGCTCACCCTGTCAGGAATTTGCCTCTTATCCAGGGCTGCAGCTCCAAGTGTCTGCTGTCCTGTGCATTAGTGTTTGCACGGTTTAAGCAGAAACTGCAAGTTGAGTGAGAAACCAAGATTCTAACCTAATTTAAAGAGTTTGGGGTCAAGCAGGCATGCCAAAAAGCCAGAAGAGGACACTGATCCCCTAGACTGCAGGGACAGGCAGTTGGGAACCCCTAGGAACTGAAATATGGTCTTTTGCAACACCAGCAAGGGCCTTAACCATGGTGCCTCCCCCAAACCCCTGTTTTGTTTCAGTTTTTGAGGAGTGGTGGTGGGTTTTTTTTTTTTTTTGAGGAGTGGCTGTGGTTTGGTTTTGGATTTTTGAGACAGGGACCATCATATAGGCCTGGTGGTCTTGGAATGTGCTATGTATACCTGGCTGGCCTTAAACTTGCAAAGATTCACCTGCCTCTGTCCCTCATCCTTGGGATTAAAGGGACATGCCACTGTGCCTGGCTCTTGTAGTCCTGGCTGGCCTGGAATTCAGTGTGTAAACCACCAGACTTGCTTTTCTTTTCCTGCCTCTCCCTCTGGTGCTGGGCTTATAAGTGAATGCCAGGCTATATATCATTATCATCGTCGTTGTTGTTGTTGTTGTTGTTATTATTATTATTATTATTATTATTATTATTATTATTATTATTATTATGTTTGGTTTTGAGACAGAGGTTCCCTGTATAGCCTTGCCTGTCCTGGACTTGCTTTGTAGACCAGGCTGGACTCGAACTCACAGAGATCTGCTTGCCTCTGCCTTCCGAGTGCTGGGACTACAGGTGTGTGCCACCTCGCCGGGTCTGTGCACTATTATTAAGTGCTCTTGTCTTGCACAGATCTGGGAGGAAAGCTACCCTAAACCAGATCTAGAATCACTGTTTAGGCCTATATGCTTTTGAGCACAAAAGCATAAGTAATAAACAAATAAATACATCTCCTCTTCCAGTTTAGACTTTCCATTTCCCTGTCCAAAGGCCTTTCTTGTGGCCCATGTTCACACAGTCACGCATGCGTAAAGGTTAAAATAAATCTCCTTAAGAACCCAAAGTAGTAATAATAAATAGTAATAATTTCTAGAGCTCCGTAGGAGAATGTTTGTCTACGATGTGCAAAGAGTGAGTGTTCAATCCCCAACAATGCCAAAAAGGAGTGATAAAAAGGAATAACAAAGCCTGGGGCAACAGCTCGGTGGGCGAGGCTTTCAGGGCCAGTGTGACGATGTGAGCCGGGATCCCCAGAACTCAGGTAAAGCTGGCGAGACGGTATGTCTTCATAATCACAAGGTTCCTTCGGAGATGGAGACGAAGGCCAGGGAACCCCCACAAGCTCGTGGGCCAGCTAGCCTGGCATACAAGCAGCAAAGGACAAAAGGGAGACTCTGTCTAAAGGCAAAGGCAAGGCCTGACACCTCCATACAACTTCTGTAGCATGAATACACGCCCCCCCAAAAAAACCCAAAGTAATGCCATCTCTGTGCATTAGGAATGGTGCTGCACACCTGTGGCTCCTGCATGGAAGAGGCAGAGGCAAGAGGATCTCAAGGTCAAGGCAAGCCATGAGCTCAGAATGAGATCCCTATCTCAAAACAAACAGAAGAACCGAACCCCAAACCCAAAGAACTACTGAACTCTTATATAATCTGCATTGTTTTCATGACAAACATGACAAAAATATAGTTATGATTCCCTTCCATGGAAGAGACACTGAAAAGAAGAGAAGTTAGGGGACATTTGCCAAAGGCCTCTGAGCCTGTCTGATCACACCACTGGGGGGTGGGGGAGGTGTTAGGAGCCCTGAGCTGCTCACAGAGGAGACCTGCATTTGGCTCCTAGCATCTATCTATTCGGTGCAGCTCACAAAGGCCTCTAACTCCAGTTCCTGAGTATCCGACACCCTTTTCTGTCTCTGTAGGTATCTGCACATACCCACACACAGACTCACACATGCTTAAGAATAAAATAAATCCTTAAAACAACAATAAAATTCCCCTCCCCAAAATATAACACAAAATGCTGACTCCTTCGTGAGAAGCCTGTAACCATACTTGGGTGTGTACACGTCTTTTCCTAAACTCCTTTTAGTAACCCTAAATTTATGTTAAAATTTCATTCGAAATCTTAAAAATATTTATTCATTTATTTAGTGTGTGTGTGTGTGTGTGTGTGTGTGTGTGTGTGTGTGTGTGAACCTAGGATGTCAGATTAAGATCCCACACCCTTACCTGCTAAGCCATCTTATCCTCCTCCCCCCTTTTTCTGTCTATCTTCTCCTTCTCTTGCTCATTCTCTCCTCCTCTTCCTCTGTCCTTTCCCCTCCCCCATGGTGGCCAGGCTGGCCCTGGGATCCCTTTGTAGCATATGACAATGTTGAATTCCTGACCTTCCTCTCAAATGCTGGGATTATAGATGTGTGCTACAATGTGTAGCTAAATTTCTCCTTAATAAACCCCAACTCTGCTTAAAAGGGAAAACAGGAATGAAGGAAGGGAGGGAGGGAGAGAGAGGGAGCAAGAGAGAGCGAGAGAGAGAGAGCGAGAGAGAGCGAGAGAGAGAGCGAGAGCGAGAGAGCGAGAGAGAGAGAGAGAGAGAGAGAGAGAGAGCGAGAGAGAGAGAGAGAGAGAGAGAGAGAGAGAGAGAGAGAGAGCGAGAGCGAGCTCAAAACTGGAACCTTGAAATGACATGTTTGAAATTTAAGGTGATGCTCTAAGCAGCAGCCACCTTAGTTATCAGGAAGCCTCCAAGGGCACACTGATGAAAACCCACTGGGGAAGAACTGGGTCACTCGTTACATGTTCCCAGTGGGAGTTAATATAAACCAGAAGCGAGGTTATGGCACAGCTGGGGATGACGTCAGCTTGCGCAAGGCCAGAAACTTCCTGAATTGCAACACTTCTTGGCTAGGGCCTGTCCTTTTCCTTCCTGGCAAAGTCCAGCCGTGTTGTGTGTTGTTATTCGTTTCTCCTCACCGTTTGCCTGCCAGCCAGTTGGATTGCTCTACTGCTGGGGTGTGACCGTTTCTTAATATTAAAGTAGGCAGGTAGCAGGAAGGCCACGGCAATGAGAGTTGCTGGCAGGAAAGCGGCAGGGCTGAACTTGTTTGTGAACCATCTTGCCGGAAGGTCACATACTTTGTCATCACCTGCATCAGCAACACCACACCGGGAGTCTGGGGTGTGGCTGAGACTGAGCAGTGATTGGAGTGCTCTGTTGGCAGGATGTTCCTGGACCCCTGAAAGTCCACGAGAGGACTGAGGTGGGACTGGATGAGTCAGAATCCCTGCTCAGCAGTTACTCTGTGATCATTATTCGTGGCGGTGAGCAGTCGATGACTTTCCTGGCTTACACTGTGGCTAAATTTAGGAACCGATACTGGATTGTCATTGTCAAGCTGAAATTAATTATTTCAGAACACAGTAGCGACAGGCCAACCCAAAGGACAGGGACAGATAGGAGTGATAAATGACATTAAGGAGATACATACATGCGTACATTGAGTTTTCTGAGACAGGGTTTCTCTGGACTCGATTTGTAGACCAGGCTGGCCTTAAACTCACAGAGATCTGCCTGCCTCTGCCTCTGCCTCTGCCTCTGCCTCTGCCTCAGCCTCAGCCTCCTGAGTGCTGGAATACAAGTGTACTCCACTGAGCCCAGGTAAGGATATTTTTTTAAAGCCTACAGAGAAACATTAATTTATAAGCTTACTCAAAATACATGTATGTTGTTTTAAAGCAAAAAAAAAAAAAAAGAAGAAGAAGAAGAAAGAAGGAAAAAGAAAGAAAGAAAGAAAGAAAGAAAGAAAGAAAGAAAGAAAGAAAGAAAACCCCAAATTGTCAATTTTCCCAATGAAGACTCAGGAGCCAAGTGTGTGGTAAAAACCTGCTAGCTCAGAGAGTCAGAGAAGGCACCCTGCTGACCTTCCTACTCAGCTAAAGTCACAAAAGGAAAAAAGTTTTTTCTATTCAGCTCATGTCCCAGAGGGAAAAAGCCCTTTCTCCTCCTCCACACTGCCGTAAATACCTTTCAGTTAATGTCCCTCCTTTCTACTTCCTGTGTGTCTCTCTATGGGTCCTCCCGACTTCCTCTCACTCTCTCTGTTTTTTCCCATGTTCACTTCCTGCCAATCTGGTTGCTTGCTCTGCCTCTTGACCTATAGTTAAAACTTATTTAATCCTGTTTACAGAAAGCTCTTGGATTAAAGGTGTGTGCTAGCACCAGGGTCATATCACCAGCACTTGTTTACAGTAAACAGAAAACTCTAGGATCAAAGACTGAGCCATACCACAATTAGAACAGGTTTTTTTTTTTTTTTTTTTTTTTTTTTATATAGTTTACATTTTGGAGATCACAATGGGATCAAATATCTTGCAACACAAGTATATGTCTGTGTGTGCACACATACACACACCCACATGCACACATCATCCACACACAGTTTAAAGGATTTACTTTGTTTTTAAATTATGTATAAGTGTGTGGATATGTGCAGGTGAGTGCAACTGCTAGACCAGTCTGGCTCCTGGTGTTGTGAGCTGCCCAACGTGGGTACTGAGAACCAAATTCGGGTCCCTCTAGGAGAACAGCAAGTGCTCTTAACCTCTGAGCCATCTACCCAGCCAAAGCATATATGTTAAATGGAGTTAGTCCACAGAGGGTAATACTCCCTTCAAGAGCCATACACTATCTAACAAAAACCCCAGTGCCAGGCATCAGAAACTTCCCTTTGGGGGCTTGGAGAGATGGTGCAGAGGTTAAGAACCCTGCCTGCTCCTCCAAAGGTCCTAAGTTCAATTCCCAGCAACTACATGGTGGCTCACAACCATCTATAGTGAGATCTGGTGCCCTCTTCTGATGTGCACGTGTACATGCAGGCAAAACACTATGATTAATAAATAAATAAATCTTTTTTTAAAAAGGGGGGGGGGGGGGAAAGAAACTTCCCTTCAAGTTGCTGTTTTCGGAATCCAAGAGATTCCCAAAACATCGGAGGCTTTGCTGTTGCCCTGGATTGCCTCCCAGAACCTGAAGGTAACACCCGATGGCTGAAGACACCGCGTGCTTTGGATACAGGACTTGCCGGAATTGAGCTAGCCCTGGCCTCGAAGTTTCCTTCTCGAGGAACGTTCTGAAGCCGGTATGCAAGCTACCAAGGGGGAGGAGCTATCTGTGATCCCCACTAACTGTGACATTAGGAAACTTGATGATGGCTCAGAGAGAGATCGCTAAAGCCATCAATGGCTCCAGAGGGGGGAAAGTGGGGTGGGGGTGGGGTGGGGGGGGTGGAGGGTCGTGTTGAGAGGCTGGCGGGGGCATCGGTGGTGGAGGGGAGTGGTGGTGGGAAGGATCAGTTTCTCTGCGTGAGTGAGCCCCCAGATGGGTTATCAAATCCCGGTGGCCCGCCTTGAACACATGTACACTCAAGCAACACTAAGTGAACTCAGTATTTTTACGCGTGTGTAACAGCGATAAAAGAGAAGAAGAGACGTGAATTTAAGAGTCAAGGGCACAGGAGAAGTTGGAGGGGAGAGGAGGTAAATATTGTGAATATAACTCTCTATGAAATTCTTTCAAGAATTAAAAATTAAACCTTAAAATTTAAAAACAAAAGAAGAAGAAGAAGAAGCTCTGCCAGATGTCGTGGCGCATGCCTTTAAATCCTGGCATTTGGGATGCCAAACTGGACTACAAAGTGAGTTCCAGGACAGCCAGGGCTACAGTGAGAAACCCTGTCTGAAGGAAAAAAACAACAAAAAAAGCTCTTTTTATTTTTAACTTCTTTGTTTGTTTCTTCTGAGATCAATTGACTGGGCTTTTTTGTTTTTTGTTTTGTTTTGTTTTGGTTTGGTTTTTGGTTTTTGGTTTTTGGTTTTTTTTTTTTTTTTTTTTTTTGAGGCAGCATCTGTTTATGTAGCCCAGTCTCCTGACTCCACCTCCCTGTGTCGGGATTACCCGTGTGTGTCACCGTGCCAGGCACTCAGAATGTGTTTCTTACTGTCTGCTGCTTTTTAACATGAGGAACCACCTTCTAGGTGCACCTCCGCAAACTTAGCACAGTGCCCGGCACCTTCTCAATACATACTCAAAAACGGAAAGGCTATCACATCAGGTGATGCCCGTCTTGTCTGGATTCTACTCGTGTAAAAACAGAGGAGGAAATGGAGGGCGAAAGGGCTCAACCTCAAAGGGACTTGCCAGCAAGCCTGGTGACCAGAGCTCCATCCCTGAGCCTCAAGTGGTGCAAGGGGTACTCTGGCCTTCATATGAACACTGTGCACATCCGTGCTTTCTTGTGTGCATGTGGATGGTCACACACAAATGAATGTGAAAAGGCAATTTGAAAGAAAAATTTTAAAAAGGGAGCCACATGTAGATTCTCAAATATGATTCAGTCTCTAGCAAGCACTTTCCTGGAAAATGTGTCAAGGGAACTGATTGGAAAAAAAATATTTGAGGATAATTATAGAAAAGGAGAAAAACAGTATACACAAATGAAAATGCCATCTAAAACATTATTTTGAATGTTTCTAAAAGTAATTCTATTTTTAAAAAAGGAAGACGTGACTGTCCTGAGAGGAGCACCTGGCCCCAGAACATTTTATTATTTTATTTATTGAAAGAGGGTCTCATGTATCCCAGGTTAGCTCAGATTAGCTGAGGATCACCTTGAATTCTTCATCTTCCTTCTCCTATCTTCCAAGTGCCGGGATTACAGGTGTGTAATGCCCTGTCTGTTTATGTAGTGTTTGGAAGGTGGCTCTGCTCACCACTGTACCCCGGACACCATACCGCATGCAGTGCTTGCTGCTGCATCCCAGACTTCATGCATACTATGTACGGTTACGGGTTAGTTGCTTGTCAGCCTGATACAAGCCAGAGTCAACTGGGAAGAAGGAACTTCAGATCAAGAAAATGAGACAGGTCTGTGGGGGCATTTTTTTTTTTAATTAATGATTAATGTGGGAGGGCCCAGTCCACTGGGAGCAATGCCAGCTCTGGCCGGGTGGTTCTGGAACACTGCTGTGGTCTGAATAAGAATGAGCCCCATAAGCTCATATATTGGAATGCTTAATCACTAGGGAGTAGCACTATTTTAGAAGGATTAAGAGGTGTGGCCTTGTTGGAGTAGGAGTGGCTTGTTGAGGAAGTGTGTCACCAGAGGTGGAATGTTGAGTTTTCAAAAAGCCCAAGCCAGGCCTAGTGTCTCTCTTTTCCTGCTGCCTGCAAATCTGGGCAGAGAACTCCAGCACTATGCCTGTCTGTGCACCACCATGCTCCCCACCATGATGATAAAAAACTAAATATCTGAAAATGTAAGCCATCCCCCAATTAAATGCTTCCTTTGATAAGAGTTGCTGTGGTCATGGTGTCTTTTCACAGCAATGGAATGTCGACTAAGACAGACATATAAGAAAGCAGGTTGAAGCCGGGTGTGGTGGCGCACGCCTTTAACCCTAGGACTCAGGAGGCAGAGGCAGAGGCAGAGGCAGAGGCAGAGGCAGAGGCAGAGGCAGGTGGATCTCTGTGAGTTTGAGGCCAGCCTGCTCTACAAAGCGAGTTCAGGACAGCCAAGGCTAAACATAGAGAAACTGTCTCAAAAAACCAAAACAAACAAACAAACAAATAAAAACAAAAACAAAAAACAAAAAACAAACCAACCAAACAACAACAACAAAAAAAACCAAAAAAAATAAAAATAAATAAAAAGCAAGCAAGCAAGCAGGCTGAGCAAGCCCTGAGGAGCAGCCCAGTAGACAGCACTCCTCCATGGCCTCTGCCCTATCCAGTTCCTGCCCTGACTTCTCTTTATAATGAACTCCAACTATAAGCTGAAACACACCCTTTCCTTTCAAGTTCCGTTTAATCATAGTGTTTACCACAGCAATAGAAACCTAACTAGACAGTAGGCAAGCATTCTACCAACTTATTTGTATTCTCAGAGGCTCATGGATATTTTATCTTTAAGTGTGTGTGTGTGTGTGTGTGTGTGTGTGTGCAATAGTACAGATACCTGAGAAGAGCATCAGAGCCCTTGGGATTGCCTGTATGGGCCAGCTTGCCTGGCTCTCATGATTCTTAGCCAATAGAATCCAGCCAACAGGAGGCTGAGCCAGCAAAGGCCAAAGTCTTGCAAAAGACACGAGGAAGGGAAATGGCTCTTGGGAAACTTGCACCAGGCCACAAACTAACTGATCACCCCGCTGAAGTGACCAGAGAGAGTCCAAGCCCCTGCCATGCCCACGGAGAAAGGGCGGGAGAGCCCAGACTACAGTCATGGTGCATGGAGGTCTGACCAAATGAAACTGTTCCACTTCCACCCTTTTGGGTCCATCAGCCATTTGTTTTTTTGGAAGTCATTTCTTACGCATGAATAGCACCTCTTTAAGGGACTCCATCAGGAAGTAAGGCCAATGAGAGACAAGTAGAACCTTGTGAAAGCTTCTATGCAGCAAAGGAAACCGTTATTAAGTAGATAAACAGCCCAGAGAGAGGGAGAGAACTTTTGCCAGCTTATCCATCTGACAAGTGACTGATATAATAATCAATATCCAGAATAATAAGGAAACACAAAACACCAATTAAGAAACCAAAGAACAGGAGAGCTGGCTCAGTGGTTAAGAGCCACTGGATACTCTTGCAGAGGACCCAAGTTCACTTCCCAGCATCCACAGGGCAGCTCACAGCGATCTGTAACTTCAGCTCCAAGAGCATACAGTACCTTCCTCTGACCTCTGAGGGCACCAGGCACTGGACATGGTTGGCAGACATAGATCAGCCAAAATACTCATACACATAAAATAATAAAATAAATCTTAACAACAACAAAGAACCCAGAGAAAAAATGAGGTAAAGAGCTGAACAAAGAATCTCCAAAAGAAGAAATAGAAATGCCCAATAAATTTTTTTATGTATTCAGTAACCTTAGCCATCACGAAAATGCAAAATAAAGCTACCTTGAAATTTCATCTCACCTGTCAGACTGACTATTATTGAGAAAACAAATGATAGCAAATATTGGAGAGGATGTGAGGAAGGGAAAACCCTATTTATTGGTGCTGAGAGTGTAAACTGCAGCAGCCGCTATAGAAATCAATGTAGAAGTTCTTCAAAACCCTAACACTAAACAACAATAGGACTCAGCTGTACCACTCCAGGGCATATCCCCAAAGGAATCTACATCTGACTACAGATGCTTACACACCCATCGCCATTGCTTCACATTCACAATAGTGAGGAAACAGAGTCAGTCCAGATGCCCATCAGGAGATGACCAGAAAAATGAAAGTGTGGTGCATATACACAATAAAGAAAGATGGCGACCTGGAGAGACAGCTCAGTCCTTAAGAGCATTTGCAGAGAACCCAAATTTGGCTCTGAGCACCCACATGGCGGCTCCTAGCCAGCTGTAACTCTGGTTCCAGAGGCTCCAACATCCTCTTTTGGACTTTATGAACACCAGACATGTTACATGGCTCATATACCTGCATGCAGGCATACACTCATATACACAAATTAAAGTAAATATATATTCTTAAATATGAAATTTGTAGACAAATGGATGGAACTGAACAATATTATATCAAGTAAGGTAACCCAGTTCCAGAAAAACAAATATTGCATGTTCTCTGTCATATGCAGATCCTGGTTTATGTCTTCTCTCTCCTTCTCTCCCTCTCTCTCTCTCTCTCTCTCTCTCTCTCTCTCTCTCTCTCTGCATCCTTCAAAGTGTCCTCCAAAGTATTCTCTTTCAGAGCATCCTCAAAGCCTCTCAAAGTATCCTTTCTGAGCTACACAAGGCTCTTCCCAGCTGGCAAAGAACACGTCCCTCTCTGAGCTGCATGAGACCCTTATCAGCAGTGGACCAACTAAAGCAGCCCTATATCCCACACTTGGGTTTAAAACAAAAACATAACTGGGTTTTGTTTTGTTTTGTTTGTTTTTGTTTTTTTTTTCTGAGACGGGGTTTTTCTATGTTAGCCTTGGCTGTAAAGACCAGGCTGGCCTCGAACTCACAGAGTTCCACCTGCCTCTGTCTCCTGAGTGCTGGGATTAAAGGTGTGTGCCTAGCTCATAACTTGTTTTTTTTTTTTAAAGAAACCAAAACTTCCACTACATGTGTATGTGTGTGTGTGTGTGTGTGTGTGTGTGTGTGTGTTTGTGTGAGAGTGAGTGTGAACAGAAGCCAGAGAGCTAGAAAAGAAAGGAGAAAGGGAAAAAGGTGGGAGAGTATTAGAAAATGTGATGTGAAAGCGGAAGGGGGAACTGTAAAGGGAAGATGTTGGGAGCAGAGACGTGGGGGCAGCAGGGAGTGAGGGGAGGATCAGCCAGAACTAAGTATATATGAAAATGTCATTTTTTAAAATGCAGGCTTGTAAGCGTAATTGTAAAAGAAAAACAAAAAACAAAACAAAACAAAAAAACCAATACCTTTAGCTGGGTGTGGAGGTGCACACCTGTGATCCTAGCGGTCAGAAGGAGAAAGGAGAAGTAGGCTCTCAGGGCCAGCCTTGGATACAAGAGCAAGTATAGAGGCTAACATGTGCTCTATGAAACTCTGTCAAAACAGGCAGACAGACAGGTGGATAGACAGACAGACAGCTAGACAGGTGGATAGGTAGGATGTAGGTGGATAAACAGACAGACAGACAGACAGACAGATAGATAAGTATGTGGTGTCACATGCCTGTAATCCTAACACTTGAGAGGTGGAGACAGTAGGAGCGGGAGTTCAAGGTTAGCCTTACTGCAAAAGGCCCTGTCTCACAAGAACAAGTAATAATAATTATTAATAAACAAATAATGACTTTTTCCCCTGGCTCTTTTTTTTTGTGTGTGTGATAAATGCAAGAACTCTAGTACTATCACACACCGGAAAGCATCAGTTGCTGTTGCTGTGGTTTTGGAATTGCTCGACCCACCGCCACTCCCGGTGCGGCGGCCTCACTCACAGAGGTTTAGCACAGGAAAGGCTGCTGGGCCTCACAGCTCACCTCCCAACTCCCGCACCATTAATAGAAAAGCTGGGTTCTCCGCGATTGCTAGTTTCCAGGTTGACAGGGGGGCGGTGGGGACGGAGCCCGGGATAACGGGACATCTTGCACGGTACAACGACTTCCAGTTTTAGAGGATTTTGCTGGTGAGTCATTAAGTTAAAAAAGGAAATCCGTATCAGTAATAAATCTTCTTAGAAGTACTCTGTGTTCTTTTAAAAATTGATTGTTTCTAAGTGGCTACTTTGACTAACATCGAAAGAACAGATCTCTGATGTGATAGAAATTGGTGCTTTCTGAGAAACTGTTCCTAGTCTGTGTTTCTGTTTTGAAATTGGCACAGGAGATTTCTCTCTTTTTTTAAAAAAAATATTTTATTTTTAATTACATGTAGATGTGTGTGGATATATGCATGTCAGGGCAGGTATCTGGAGAGACCAGAAGGAAGTGTAAGATTTCCTCTGATCTGTCTGATGTGGGTGCTGGGAATTGGACCCTGTTCCTCAGGAAGAGTAGCCAGTGCTTTTAACCACCGAACCATCTCTTCAACCTGGCACAGGAGATTTCTCATGAAGAATATTTCCATGAGCTTAGAATTTTCAAACTATTTGTGGGGTGTTTTTTTTTTCTTTTTTCCTCTTTGAGACAGGGTCTTATATTATGTAACACTGGCTAGCCTGGAAGTTGTGCTCTGGCCAGGCTAGCCCTAAAATCACAGAGATCTGGCTGGGTCTTGTTTTGTTTTGTTTTATTGTTTGTTTTTTGAGACAGAATGTCACTATATAGCCCCGAACTCACTATAAGACCAGGCTGGCTTTGAGCTCACGGAGATCCCACCTGCTTCTCCGTCTTGAGTGCTGGGAGTAAAAATATGTGCCTAGCCCTCTTTATTATTGTTGTTGTTAATTACATTTTATTTGAGTGTGTGTGGGTATGGGAGGATACACTCATACCACAATATGGAGGTCAGAGGATAACTTATAGAAGTTGGTTCTCTCCTTCAGTTTGGCAATGATTCTCAACCCGTGGGTGGCAAGCCCTTTGGGAGGAGGGCTGACTGACCTTTTCATAAGGGTCACTTAAGACCATTGGAAGACACAGAATTTATAACAGCAGCAAAATTACAGTTATGAAGTAGCAACGAAAATAATTTTGTGGTTAGGGGGGTGGTCACCAAAACATGAGGAACTTCATTAAAAGGTGGCAGTACTCCAGTATGGGTTTTTGGAACTGAAGCCATGTTGGCAGTTTTGGAAGCATGCATATCTTTCTAGCCCTGTATTCCTCCCTTTTTTGAAAGCTGTCTTTTATTTCATGTGTATGAGCATTTTATCTGTGTGTATGTGTGTGCCCAGGAGGCCAGAAGACGGTATTAGAACCCCACCCCATCCCTGGAACTGCAGTTACAGATGATGGTGAGCTGCCTGTGGGTGCTGCAACTGAATTTAGGCCCTCTGGGAGAGCAGCCAGTGCCTTGAAGCCCCGAGAATCTCTCCAGCCCCACCACACTGTTTTCACTGCTTAATACTACGTATTATAAACATTCGCCAGCTTAGGGAGTTAGGTTGTTGTATGCAAGAGGAAATGGCACGAAGACCTCAGAACTTTAACCAAAGTATGTGAAATGGCCTGTCCTTTTCTGTGCCTTCCCATCCACACATCCAGTCCCAGAGGCCCTCACTGCTTCCTTTCAGTCTACTTTTCCCTACAGGCGTCTTCGGCCCGTGTCAGTTCTGCCTGTGGGCTTTCACCTGAGCCTCATGAGGGATTTTCTAGTCCTTTGACTAAGCTTCATTTTTCCTCCTTCTGCCTCTATAGAGATCGGTCAGTGCCGTTTCCAAAAAGTTCTCGGTGACTCATTTTCCACAGCAGAGGTTCTTAACGCGTGGGCAGCAGACATTTAACAGAAGTCTGGACAAACTGACAGGGAGTCTCTGAAGTTGTGCTGACAAAAAATCATGAATATACCCATTCTGGGAGAGGGTCTCAAGCTCTCGCCGCATGATCCAAATGGACTGTGTGTCACAAAGAGGGAGGGTACACTCACTAAGTCATCCTTAGCATTCTATCACGATGGTCAGAAAGTGGGAGGCGAAAAAATGTTGCAAGCACTGTAAGTTGCTTTGATGGTGTAGAAGAAAATGCAGCCCGTGGCGCACACTCCACACTGGAAAGCATCCTGGGCCGCTGCTACCGTCTGACTAACGTTCTCTGAAAAGTGCCCTTTCAGACCTCAGAATGGCCTCTCTCCAGTATTCTGAGAGGTTGTTGCTACCCTATTTCCACAACAGACTTTAGGGAGTACACTATGAATCCATTTTCTCAGGAGAGTGCATCTCCTCACCTTGCTTTGGGGGACAACATATCTCTTAGTAGTCATCATGGGCCCAGACAGAACTCAAGAACTATCCCACGTGACCTGTGAGCTGACGTCAAAGAGTGCAGCTTACTTGATGTTAAGAGGTTCTCTGTGACTTGGATGCTGCCCAGCTTTCTACCTAGGTGTTCTGTGTGCTGCCAATGTGTTCTATGGGCCAAACATGCTAAGATAGTTGATTCCCTGAAACCAGCTCCACACCTCAAAATCCTTTGTAGTCGTCATAAGAATAACAGTAATAATAATTTTAAAATTCTAACTGAACTTTATGAGGTAGGTAATATCCCCAATGTACAAATAAGGAAATCAAGGCTAACAGAAGTCTGGATGCAGACATAACATTGTCTGCTCCTCCTGAAAGAGTTAATCCAGTGGGCAGGCCTTTTAGTCCCAGCACTTGGAAGGCAGAGGCAGGTGAATCTCGGAGTTTGAGGCCAGCCTGGTCTACAGAGCAAGTTTCAGGACAGCCAGAGGTGCACAGAGAAACCTTGTCTCAGAAAACCTTAAATTAAAAAAAAAAAAAAGTTAACCTAGTGGGACAGGTCAATTACCAGGCCATAGACTTCCCCCTGGAAGGGCAAGTTCATCTTAAGCCACACTAAAGAGATGGGAGGAATAATTATACCTTGCTAGAGAGAATGTATTTTTCCTCCCCGGAACCTCCACACTCTTTATAGTTGTTGTCAGAGTTAAAGCAATATTAACCCTGCCCATGTTTTTTAAGTATAACTTCTCCTCCCTCAACCCCCCTTCCCGTCTTGTCCTGTTGTGCCCCATGCTTTCCTGGACACTGGGCTTTCGAGACCCCGTCCTAACTCCTCCACAACATACACACCCCCTGCTTTCAGCCATGTGGATGCTTCTCTTTTTCTTCTTCCTCTTCCGGTCAGTGGACAAAATTTACAGCTTTTTGTTTTGTTTTTGTTTTTTTGTTTTTGGCTGCCATCAGGATTTTCTTTTATAGCTTAATAAAACTGTCCTGGAGCTTTCTTCTAACTCTGTCTTTAAAATCTGTTATTAATGTTAGATTATTTAAAAGAAACAGTAGACAGACTAAGTCAGAAAGAAAGAGAGGCTTGGTTTGCCCTTCAGTAGGACCATGGTTATTTAAAGCAGGAGAGACTTTTGTCATCCACCGTGTTGGATGGACCTTATAGGGAAGAAATACCCAAATCCCTCCCTTCCGGAAATGGTTGGAACTGGCTGCATGGGAAGCTGGGAAGTGTAGTCTGTTTAGCAGGAACCCATTGATTAACAACACTAAGAATCTTTTTGTTGTTCATTTGTTGGTTGTTGTTGTTGTTGTTGTTGTTGTTGTTTTCTGAGACAGGGTTTCTCTGTGTAGCCTTGGCTGTCCTGGACTCACTTTGTAGACCAGGCTGGCCTCAAACTCACAGTGATCCACCTGCCTCTGCCTCTCGAGTGCTGGGATTAAAGGCATGCACTACCATGCTAAGACTCAAACTTCCCAAGTAATATGTGGCACCCCAGGTGGGGCCCCTCAATTTTCTGTTACTAATAAGATGACATTTAAAATAGTCCTCTTGAAACATACAGTGGGTTACAGTGAAAAGATAAAGAGGCTACTGAGGTTACACTCCACAGTTATGCCTCTCAAACCATGGGCCGCGACATCATATGAGGTCCTGTGACTGAATGTGCTGGGTGTGAAAATTTTGACAAAACTGGAGTATGTTAGTCAGCGTTCTGTTGCTGTGGAGAGATACCATGACCACAGCAATTCTTAGAAAGAACTCTTATTAAAAAAAAAAAAAGATTGGGGCTGGCTTACAGTTTCTGAAGTTCAGCCTATTGTCATCGTGGTGGGCAGCATGGCGGCATGCAGACAGGCATGGCTCTGGAGAGTAGCTGAGAGTTCTACAGCTGGACCCGCAGACATTGGTTCCGGCTTGAGCTTCTCAAACCTCCAAGCCCTCCCCTCAGTGACACACTTCCTCCAACAAGGCCACGCCTCCTAATCCTGTCAAATAATGCCACTTCCTAAGTGGTCAGATATATGAACCCTTGGGGGCTATTCTTATTGAAACCACCACATGGGGTGAATGCATGGTGTTTTAGCAGTGCTCGCCCCCCCACCTCCCCCACCCCCCACACCCCCACCTCCCCCACCCACCACACCCCCACCTCCCCCACCCCCCACACCCCCACGCATGACACATGGGTGCAGGTCACTTCTCAAGGCCCAGCATGCACACTGCACGGCTCATACCCTCAAGACAACAAGTGCATCCTTAAACCCCTCTGCTTAGTTTGTAGAAAACTGTAAGTCACAAATCAAAGTGTTTTGCTGTTCATAGGATCTTCTGCCTTTACAGAAGCACAATGGTTAATTAGGGGACATAAGGATTTCTAACACTTCTCTATTATTATGAGATCAATATTTGTTTGGCTTGTATTGTGTTAAAATGTTTGATTTATTTATTTATTTATTTATTTATTTATTTATTTATTTATTTTTGAGACAGGGTTTCCCTGTGTAGCCCTGGCTGCCCTAGACTTGCTTTACAGACCAGGCTGGCCTCGAACTCACAGCCATCTGCCTGCCTCTGCCTCCTGAGTGCTGGGATTAAAGGTGTGTGCCACCACGCCCGGTCAAATGTTTGATTTTTTACATTGCTGTTTCGGGCCCATGTCAGGACTTCAGGGGAGGCAGAAGTGCAGGCAATGGCAGACAGGAATTCAGTAGAGAAAGCTGTGGAAAGCCAGAGCTACTGAAACCGTGGAGGAGAAAGCTCCCGCCACAAGCTGATCAGCTGAAGACGCTTGCACATCTTCCAGCAAAGTCCATAAGATCTCCAAGTCTAGAGTGACCATAGACCATAGACAGTCAGAAGTCAAAGACGCACCAAACCTGCTCAAGTAAGCCAACGGCCACTGTTTTGGCTCCTGCTCCAAACACCACTGTGGAGCAGCAGCTGCCAATGAAGACAGAGATAGCACGCCAGAAGAAATACCTCCAGAAGCCGAGAAGGGAAATGCCAGCATTAGCTGGACCACACTCCCTTCACAAAAAGGAAAGCATGGTTTTTCTGATAACCAGAAATTGTGGGAAACAAAGATAAAAATCTCGTCTTGGAAACATTTATGACCAGGACAGTTAAAGACAGATCTTGAGACTGGGTGTGGGTGGGTACAGCACTACAAGGAACAGTTTCCTTTACAAAGTTTATTTATTTATATTATTATTAATTAATTATTAGTATCATTAATTATTTTCTGAGATAAGGAATCACAATATCACTATTTCGCTCTGGAACTCACTACATAGACCAGGCTGACCTCAAACTTACAGAGGTCTGCTGCCTCCGTCTCCCAAGTGCTGGGATCAAAGGGTGCAACACTGCCCAGCTGAAGTGTACTATTTTTAATTGTGTTCACTCGCATGTGTGAGTGTGCGGGGTGGGTGCTCTCAAAAGCTGGCAGCGTGTGACCTTCCTGGAGCTGCAGTTATGGATGGATGTGCGCTGCCTGAGTGCTGGGCACTGAGCTTGGGTTTCTCGAAGAACAGAAAGTTCTCGTAACCACGGAACCATCTCTCCAGCAACACGTAACCTTTTTCTCCCATCTCATCCTTGCCTGGTGTCTTACACAATGACACAAGTAAAAAACGTACACACTGTGAAAGACTCAAGTAGAAAGAAAACACATCTTTCATATAATCCCAACACCCTTGAATATTTGGGACATTTTCTGCATTTTTCTTTCTTTCCTTATTGGAGGAAGTTTGAGACAGGAATTCTTCTCTTCTCTCTCTCTCTCTCTCTCTCTCTCTCTCTCTCTCTCTTAAGATTGACTAGTAAATTAATAAATGAGAGTTTGAAAGTAGAGGGAACTTATGTTTTATGTACAGATTTCAGGACATTTGCCAGTTTTGTAGTTTATGTTATTAGTATCCAAAGCTTACAGAGAAAAAGGAATCAGAAATAGTAAAAAAAAAAAAAATCAATGTTTTAGTTGCTAATTTGAGTTTCAGTAAAATAATAATAATAATAATAATAATAATAATAATAATAATAATAATAATAATAATAATAAAGTTTTTTGCTTGGGGTTAGAACAGAAATTCTGCCATTTTGGATTACATATGTAGACAGTATCCTCAGCATTGATTGACTATAAACTCAAAGTATCAATCAAAGCAAAAGGCTGAGGATTGCATTACTGATAAACCAGGCTCTGCTGGAGCTTGGGGAAGAAGTGTCTTGCCTGGGCTCTGAGGGATGAGCTGACACCAGCAGGTAGACACTGCTGAGCATGGGCAAAGAGACCCCGAAGAGCCACGGGTGAAATTCCTCATAGGACTTCTGTGCAGACTCCCTGGGACGAGCACAAGAAGAAGCACTCTGGCTCCTTGGCCACCTCACAGAGTTCTGGGGTAAATGCTCCGAGAACTGGGAGACATGTCTGCAAAGGAAAGTGGTGGTCTGAGATATGGCCAAGAGTAATGAAGGACATTCAGACAGGAAGATGAAGAACTGTATCCTCGCCCCCAAAGATGATGAGAAAGGAAAGAAAAGAAAAAAAAAAGACCTCAATGTTCTCTAAATTACGATCTGCCTCCTTCCTGCTTTGTTCTGAACATCACTCTAAAATGGAGAGTGAATGCCCAGGCCTGTCCGTGGAGACACTGCATAAAAGTTGGGCAAGGTGCAGTTCCGAACAGTCAGCCGAAGATAAACACACCTATGGGCAGTGAGCAGCCTTGGTTTGTGTTAACCCGGTTGGCCAGCAGCTGGTTACAAAGCTCTGCTCCTGTATTCTGTAATTGTTAAGTCTTCAGTTCTGCATTTGAAAACCACTCACTGAGGCTGATCTGGAGAGCTGACAGGCTGGGGATGTTTTACCATGGCTGGTTAGTGTGTGTGTGTGTGTGTGTGTGTGTGTGTGTGTGTGTGTGTGTGTCTGTATGTGTGTGCCTCTGTGTATGTGTGTGTGTTGGGTTGTGTGTGTGTCTCTCTGTGTGTGCCTGTATGTGTGCCTCTGTGTATGTTGTGTGTGTGTGTGTGTGTGTATGCCTCGTGTGTGTGTGTGTGTGTGTGTGTGTGTGTGTGCGCGCGCGCGCGCGCGCTTGTATATGTGTGTATGTTGTGTGTGTTGACTTGCCATACTGTCTTCCTGAAATAGTAATGGGTCCAGGTAATGTAAGATCATTAGAGTTCTTTAGTCTCATTTTGTTTTATTTTGCTTTGTCTTGTTTTTTAAATAGTTCCTCATTATGTAGCATAGAACTGCATAGTCTAGAATTCACTATGTACAGCAGGCTGGCCTTGAACTTCCCATGATCCCCCTGCCTTTGCCTCCCAAGTGTGGGGTCACAGGTGCGACCCACTCCACCAAGTATGAGATTATAGTAATGAGCCACCACACCCAGCCTCCTTTACCACTTGTAGGACAGGGAAAAAGCATATTTCTGTCATTACATAACATGCAAAACAACAAAATATAACTTTCTAGACACAAATAGCACCCCCTCCTTATTAAGACAGCGTCCCATGTAGTCCGGGCTAGCCTTAAATTCTCTTATGTGTTTAAGGATGACTTTGCATGCCTGATTTTGCTGTTTCCACATCCCAAGCACCCGGAATACAGGCTTGTGCCACCATTTGTGCCTCAAAACAGGCTTTTCATTTCTGATTTTTAAATCTGCAGGCTGCTTCCTGTCTCTGAGGGGGACCGCGCCTTCTCAGAGTTAAGTACAGAGGTCACAGTCTATTAACGACATCCGCTTTCTTGGAATGGGAAATCCCATGGTTCTATGCTGATTCTGGGGTTTTAGCGTCTGTGAGGTGCTTTCCTGGGGTTCCTCCCTCAGAGGCAGGAAGTGAGCTTGGGAGGCCAGGACTGCTTCACTGGGGAAACAACATTCGAGTGGAGGCCTGAATAACAGGCAGGACTTTCCAGAAGAAGGCTGGGGTTAGGCTACTCAAAATCTAGGTGCGATGAGGTAGAGACCTGAAGTCATTTCCTTGATGTGCTGAGTGGGGAAGAGAGGGAAGCCGGGTGAGACTGAAACTGAAACCAGGTTAAGGGTAAGGAGAGGGAGAGAGAGAGAGAGAAAGAGAGAGAGAGAGAGAGAGAGAGACACACACACACACACACACACACACACACACACACACACACACACACGGACGGACAGACAGACACACACAGTTAGGAGTCCAGCCTGGTTCAGTAGTGAAGAGTCAGGGAGGTGATCTTTGAGACAATAAGATACATTTTAAGTGCATTATTTTATTCTCATAAAATTTCACTATTAAATTAACTAACATTAAACAAATTTAAAAATTGATACATCAAATTAAAGTTTGGCTTTTTTTCACCCAACATTTTTACTATGAGAACTTTTGAAGAGCCAAGATGAAAGCCTGGTTGTGGTTGTATAAAACTCACATCCTAACACACAGGAGATAGAGACAGAAAGAGCAGGGTTCCAGGGCCAGGCTCAGTTACGCAGCAGACCTGAGGCGGTCTGAGCCACAGCAGACCCTGTCTCAGGGAAATAAGCCAAAGGTAAAAAGAATCGCCTAGGTTTTACAATTAATGTGCTGCTGTATTTTCTTTATATGTCAGTTTATTTATCTAACTATCCTTTTGTCTCCTGTTACCTACTAGTAAGCCCTGCTACTGTTTCTCCTCTTCACCTCTCTTTTTTTCCTCCTCTCTCTCTTTTGTTTTTTTGACAGGGCCTTGCTAATAGCCCTAGATGGCTTTGAACTCACAGCAACCCTCCTGTGTAACGGAAGTTTTGGTTTCTTTGTAAACTCAATTGTGTTATATAAATAGGTTTCTGTTTTAATCCCAAGTGGAGGATTTCAGTTTGAGCTTTAGCTTGTCCATAGCTGTTAACTGTTTCATGCGGGACCTGGCTTTTGCCAGCTGGTAAGGCCTCGTGTGGTGTGGAGGGGGGCGTGGCCTAGGGCTCTGAGGATATAAACAAGAGATCAGCGAGGGCGTGGTGTGGTGTGCGGTGTGGGCATGCTGCGTGGTGTGCGGTGTGGGCATGCTGCGTGGTGTGCGGTGTGGGCATGCGGCGTGGTGTGCGGTGTGGGCATGCTGCATGGTGTGCGGTGTGGGCATGCGGCCTGTGGCAGTTTGAAGAGACCAGAGATGGACAGTGTGGTGATTGGAGCAGCCTGGCTGTGTCTGCTGCTGATGGAGATCAGTGTAGCCCCAAAGACCCTTTGACTCTCAACAACCGGGAGGAGTAAAGCAGCCCCCTCTCCCCACTAACCTTCTCTCTCCTATGTAGGGTTGAGACATTAGAAGGGAGGTTGGGGCCTAAACACCACAAATAAAGTAGAGTTTTTAAAAAAGAGTTAAAGTATAGTTAAAAAGAAAAACCCCTGCGTCTGCCTCACTGGCGCAATGGTTACAGGTGCGGTATGTGTCAACACATGGGGCTTCGCATTCAT
This sequence comes from Acomys minous, assembly GCF_964271855.1. NCBI lineage: Eukaryota > Metazoa > Chordata > Mammalia > Rodentia > Muridae > Acomys > Acomys minous. Next base: position 139,757,045 of record NC_140483.1, read on the forward strand.
TTTCTAGTAGTTCCAGGCAATGAAATCACGTGCTAGGCAAGGGCCCTACCTCTGGGATCTTTGGAGGTTTTGTGGGGGCATGGGGGTGGGGAACAGTGTACATGGTCTCACTGTATAATTCAGGCTGGCCTGTGAGAGTGTATCTGGCCTTAACTTCCTGAGTTCAGGGATCACAGGCACTTGCCACAACACCCGGCAAGAAAACACATTGCAATCACTAGTAGTTACTTTTAAACATTTGCTTAAAAGCCAAGGAGATAGCCTAGGGACAAACAAGCAAACTAAAGTGCACGGAGGGCAAAGAAGAAGGGCAAAGGACAGGCAGGGCAAATAAACACACGACAGCAAAACCCAGCAAGATGGTATTCACAGCCACTCAGGGCATGATTAAACAAATACATATATACTCAGTCTTTGAACTAAAAGCCAGAGGTTGAGCCAGCTGTGTTGGGCAGGTAAAGGCAAGAGGATTGCAAGTTCAAGGCTAAGACATAGTAAGAGCTAGGTTATAATAAGAGCTAGCTCCATAAACAGGCTAACAGAAAACAAACAAAAAGGAGAGACTGTTAGCCAGCGATCACAAAAAAGGACACAGCTCTGTATACTGCAGACAACATAGTTATGGTTATATTAAACTGGGAAAGTCTATCCCATGCAAATACTAAACATAGAAATGCTAATATTAATCAGGTGTAGCTTGGCACATACATGTAATACTAGTGCATGGGAGGTAGAGATAGGATGGCCAGGTCAAGGCCAGCCTGGGCTACATAAGACACGATGTAGCAGAACTACAGCAGAGCCATTGTATCTGTCATGGATTCAGGAGTGACAGTGCCTAGGCTCTGAAGTATCTTTTGTCATTAGTCAGTGATTTGTCATCTGAGGTTTATGGAGTTGCTTTTCCTGAAGGATTCACAGACCCTTTGCATAACTTAGTCCCGAGACACATTCTGCAAACCAGGAAGTCTCCTGGTAATGGTTCCTTCAGGCAACTCTCAGATCAGATAAGAGGGTTTGAATGCGGAAACTGACCAGCTGAAAGTGCCTGCTGTGTAAGCAATAAAGAGGCTTCTGCGAAGCCATTCTGAGTTCAGTCCATCAGAGGCTGATCCACCCTGCTGCTGGGAAATCTAAATTCATCCTGCAGTGTCTCTCTTAGGTCTCCTTGAGTAACTCAGCACACCCACAACAAAGGCTCAGAAAAAGTGCTTTGTTCCTTTTTAAAGCAGGTATTTCTACATATTAAGAAATGTTGACTTACGAGATAAGGAGTATTTGAAAAATAACAATAATTTTGTAACATAGGTGACTTCCTGGCCGATGTGGGCTACAGAGTGAGCCTCTGTCTTTAAAAAATCCAAAACCAAACCAGATACATTTGAAAAATAATATCTGTCAATTAATCAGTAATCAATAATAATTCTATTTGCGTAGCGGAGGCAGGAGGATTATGACTTTGATTTCAGTTTGAATTACATAAGAAGATCCTGTCTCAAAACAAAACAAGATAAAAATAAATAAGATTAATAAGCTATAACAACCTCAAGCATATGCAAACCTCATAACAGAGCAGCAAAGTACATGAAGATAGCCTGGAATGGGGGCGTGGCCGTGATTCCAGGATTCCAGCTCCTGGGAAGTAAGTGTAAGCGGGAAAGCCACAAGTTCAAGGCCATCCTGCGGTCAGTAAGAAGGTGCTTGCTGCCAAGTCCAAGGGACTTGAGTTCCACAAGGTGGAAGAGAAGAACCAATCCCTGCAAGTTGTTCTACGACTTACATGCATGTTGTGGCTTGAGTGAGCCTCACACACGGACATATACATATAAATACACAAGAGATGAATGAGTACATAAATGAGCTGGCTGCGGTGGCGCACACCTTTGATCCTAGCACTCAGGAGGCAGAGGCAGGAGGAGCTCTAAGTTCCAGGCCAGCCTGGTCTACAGAGTGAGTTCCAGGACAGCTACTACACAGAGAAACCTTGTCTTGAAAACAACCACAAATATAAAATAACACACACACACACACACATACACTCATACATACATACACACACACAAACACACATACACACACATACATACATACATCATACATACAAGGACATGTAAAACATTTTAAAGATCACCTGCAGCTACACGGTGAGTTCCAGGCCAGCTAGGATGTAAGATCCTGTTTCAAACACTCAGACAAAAACAAGTCAAAGTACATGAAAGTCAAAATTAAGAAAGAGAAGCAACACTACAGCAGTTTGTGGAGATTTTAATATTGCCCCCTCACTGTGTGAGGGGATAACCATTGGACATATGAGCATAGTGCTCATCAATTTGACCTAGCTGACTAGTCATTTAGGTAACCCAACAATTTCAGGAAACACTGTTTTTGAGACCAGGGTCTCATGTAACCTAGGCTAGCCTGAAACCTGTTACATAGCCAAGGATTATCTTGAACTTCTGATGTACTTTCCGAGTGTGTGTGTGTGTGTGTGTGTGTGTGTGGTGGGGTGTATAGGTGTGCACTGTCACACTTATCTCTATATTCATCAAGATCTGCTTTATGTTCCTGGCCAATATATAACATTTTAAAACAATACTAAATGATCAAAACAAATACTATAGAATAAATAAATTTTTTTAAAAAGGTGAAAAAATCTACCCTGAAAGATACAATATTTACAGATAAAATGTATAGACCTAAGTAAGTGGATTTTTTTGTTTGTTTGTTTTGTTAAAAGATTCCGTGGTATTAAGATATCAACCCTTCCACCACAGGCCAACAAAGACATCAAAACCCTGGTAACACTATTAAAGTTACAACAAAGGGTCCTAAACATTGACATAATCTTGAAAACGGATAAAACCACGGGACCTGACTATCCAATTTCAAGAATTCTGACAAAGAACCAGACAGAGTGCTGCCTGCCTGCAGTCCCATGGCCCCTTCTCTCTGAAGGCTGAAGCGGGGGTATTTCAAGGTTGAGCCCAGGCAGGACAACCTGTGAGGCCTGTCTCAAAGACCATGCAAACAACAAAACAACACAAACTAGCCATCAAACAAGAAAGACCCGGTCCAGTGGCACGGCTAAGTTAGTAAAGCTGCAATTGCCCCAAACCCTAGAGCCTGAGTCCCAGCCCCAGAACCCATGGGCAGAAGGACGGGACCTACAACCACAGGCACTGTGGTGTGTGCACCGGCCACATGTTTTAGAAAGAGGTTTATTTTGAAGTGTATGTGTAACTGCGGTGGTGGGGATGGAAAGGGGAGGAGGGTACGTGCACGGGAGGGCAGGTGCTCATGGAAGCCAGGAGCATCAGGTCCTCTGGAACAGAGCTCCTGGTCACTGAGAGCCTCGTAGTGTGGATGCCGGAAACCAAGCTCTGGTTCTCTGTAAGAGCAGTTTGTGCTCTTAACAGATCGAACTCTCTCAGGCTGCTAAGCGACTGTGTCCCCCCACCCCCGTTTTTTGTTTGTTTGTATGTTTGTTTATTGGTTTTTTCTTTTTCTTAAAAGAATTACACAAAGCTCCAGTCACCCAGACAACATAATGTTGATGGTAGAACAGTGGAACAGAATAGAGCATACATAGTACAATAGTTAATAACAATAAATTGGATACTTCAAAAATGACAAGTGAAGTGTTTTTTTTTTTTTTTTTTTTTTTTTTTACAAAGCTCAAAGAAACAAAGGATGTCTGAGTTGACAGCTAGGCCAGTTGTCCTGATCTGGTCACTGTACGTTGTGTGCATGTGTTTGAAATGCCAGACTGTAGCCGGGCGGTGGTGGCGCACGCCTTTAATCCCAGCACTCGGGAGGCAGAGCAGGCAGATTGCTATGAGTTTGAAGCCAGCCTGGTCTACAAAGTGAGTCTAGGACAGCCAAGGTTACACAGAGAAACGCTGTCTCAAAAAACCAAACCCAAACCCAAACCTGACCTCTCCCTCCCCCCCAAAAAAAAGGTTATAAAGAGAAATCCCACCTCACACAGCTTTTTTTCAAGTGTCTTGATTTCTGCTCTCACTTGAGAATATCACAGATATAGAAGCTCACATATTTTAACGAAAAGATTTCTATGTAAGTCACTTAATTAGTTATTTAAATAAAGTTCTTTACAGACAGGGTCTGCAGCCCCAGGCTGGCCTTGAACTTCTTCCATAGCAGAGGATGACCTTGAACTTATGGCTCTGCCTCATGCAGCACCTCACCTGGTTTTGTCTGGGCTAGTTGCCAGCTAGGCAAGCACTGCTGAGAGTTATAGCCCTAACCTTGCGCATTCCATATATGGCCGATAGCACACAGTTATGCAATTGTTAGCTGGGATGGAAAATCAGGTGCCATCTCCATGCAAAACAACAACAACAACAACAACAACAACAACAACAACATCTCACAGCTTGAAAGAGCTAATACATCTATTTAAATGATTTTGTTTGTTTGGACACAGGGGTTCATGTAGCCCAGGCTAGCCTCAAATCCCCTTTGTAGGCAAGGATGACCTTGAACACCTGATCCTCCCAGGTGCTGGACTCACAGACGTGTGCCACTGTGCCTGGTTTATTCTATGCTGTGGATAGAACCTGAGGCCTCATGCACGCCGAGCAGGCGCTCTATCAGCTAAGCTCCCTCCCTCCTAAGCCCTATGATGTTTTTTTAAGGTACCTTTTAAATACCAGAAAAATAAAATTGACCAAGTGTCCTGCGTGTACAAGGGATCCACTCTTACTGTTGTGACTAATGGAGGTGAATAAAGGAAACTTGGCTCTAACTAGCTAAAATGGAATGTGAACGTAGAGCTACTGGGGGTGCTGGGTGACGAGGAAAAGCAGCTGCTATTGCAGGGGACCATGGGGCGGGGCAGCTTCCTGTTGCCCATAAGTCAAATCCAGGGGGTCTGAAGTCTCTTCCGGCCTCCAAAGGTACCAGGGATGCATGAGAAACACAGACATTCGTGCAGGCCCCAAGTCATACAAATCAAACTAACTGTAAATGTAGTTAAGTTTTGAAACCTTTCACTAGGCGTGGGGATGTAGCTCAGCCCGAGAGCTTCCCTCTGCACAGCATACGCTGGATGTTGTGGTCTCAGCCTGTGATTCCAGAAACTGAGAGGCAGTGACAGAGGGCTCAGTAGTTAGGATCATCTTTGGGTACAAGGAGAGCTAAAGGCTAGCCTGTGCTACAAAAGACCCTGTCTCAGTTAAAAAACAATCAAACAAATCTTGATCCTTCTTGTAGGCTCTAGCCAAATAAGTGTAGTCCTCACTTTGCAACAGGCAGAGACCATCATGGAAAATTACAACAAGTCAAAATGCAGTTCCAGCTGATGTATCTGCAACACAGCTCCGGCTCAGCTGTGATGTACTGCAGAAGAAGAGGAGGCAAAAATACCATAAGAGCCAGAGCATCAGGGGATGTGCTGTGGGAGCGTGTCTCCTATTGATGTCAGACCCAGGAAGTCTCACCAACAGGACCGCCCCACAGTGAGCAGCAGACATGCTCCGACAACACCAGACCTGGATGCGGGGGAGAAGGAAAGCCTTAGAGACAGCTCCTCACGAAGAATTGCAGGCAACTAAGAAATACTCTTTCCCCGGGAAGAGCATCCCAATAGGTTATCCAATACCAGATGGCCAGCCCTGACACCCTACAAACAAGTAGCGTTATTCAGACTGCATAGGTTGTATGCATTTATTTAAGTGTATGTGTGTGTTCATGCACATATGCATGTGTGTGACGACAATTAAAGGAAAAGAGGCCATAAACCTGAAGGACTGCAATGGCAGTTGGAACATGGGAAGATTTGGAAGGAGAAAAGGGAAAGAGGATATGCTGTAATTTTAAAATCAAAATTATTTTTAAAATCTTTTCCTACTGTATATTGTACTTTGAGAGTTTGTTTTTAATTTTTAAACTCTCTCTCTCTCACTCTCTCTCTCTCTCTCTTTCTCTCTCTCTCTCTCTCTGTGTGTGTGTGTGTGTGTGTGTGTGTAAGGAGTGGGACATATGCCATGGTGCTTATACACATGTCAAAGGACAATTTTGCAGAATAGGTCCTCTCAGTCCATTATGTGACTTTAGGGATAAAACTCCAGTTGTCAGGCTTAGTGACAAGTGCCTTTACAATGGAGGCATCTTGGCAGCCCTGTTTTGATTCTTGAGGCCAGATTTTGTCATGTAGCCCTGGCTGGCCTGGAGCTCACATTGGTTCTCCCATGTCACCATCACAGGTATGTGCTACCATGCCAGGCTAGTGGAAGGCTTTTAAGGATCAGGGTGCTCTAAGATTGGACGACAGCCCCAGTCTCTTTCATGTGGTGCCAGGAATGCACAGAGACTCTTCCTGACCAGTCTGTGCTGCCAGCAACACCTTCCGTGACTGTAAAGCTCTCTGAAAAGCCCAGATTACAGATGTGATGAGCTTACAATCTCTCAGGTTTTGTAACAGGCCAGAGGGTGCATTTGAACACCCTGCCGCAGGCTCCTCTCTAAGCCCTGCACTGCAACTTACTAATCACCTCCAGGAAGTCCTGCTTCTGCAACTGGGTCACCTCAACCATTTTGTGTTAACTCTTAGTTTGCTGTTTATAGTGGAAAAAAGCTAACTGCATTACCCTGTGACACCTCTCACCAAAGATAGACTCACTCCCACATTTTGATTGATTTTAGGTGAATGATAGAATTGAACTTCAAATACAGACCCAGGCTCCCCCAACAAATGGTGTAAAAATGATGGCGTTATGACAGTCAAAACCGAGGGAAGGATAAAATCATTGCAACACTACAGCTGGAAGCTCTCACCATTACGTCATATTCCCTCGGATGGCTTAGGAGGACCCAGTCCTGGCCTGACTCAAGCCCTTGGTGTCTTTCTGTCACTTCCTTCGTATTTATAGTCCCCACGCAGACAAACTGACTGTGCAACAAACACAGAACAAGATAAAGCAAACTAACCAGAAGCTGCCTCTCAGGGAGCTTGCTGATCCCGCTGAGATTCAACGAAGTGACGCTTCTCCAATTGAGTCCACACAGAATGACCTGCACAAGTTAACCAGGAACGTGATGGAACTCCGACTTAGTTCGTCCGTCTGGGTATCCGGAACTTAAAACACCATGCAGCTGACTCTCGTGTACAGCCGGGACTGCCCACCAAACAAAAACTTCCTCACATGACTCCGCATGAGAACAACTACAATGATATATTTTGAAATCTTACCTCAGCCCAAAATGATATGATGTGATTAAGAAAATTACTTGTTGCAGCAAGAATGCCAGCGAAGGCAGAGTTCTTGTCTGTCAAGCTGGCCACAGCCCGTCTGGGGCCGAGAAGTCAGGGTAGAAGCAAATTCAGGTACATTTTATTGTTCTGGTTTCGGTTTGTCAGACAACAGGGGCAGATTTTAAGGAAAATAATTCTTAGAAAACAGCTGATTGGTTGGGGTACTGTTTCTAGGTGGCTGATTGGACCAAGAACTGTTTCCAGGCACTTGATTGGTCCGGTGGCTGTTTCCAGGCTGTCTAGCCAGTAGATGGCTTGGTCTCCAAGGGTTACTAGATCCACAGTGTGCTAACAGGTCTTTAAAGCTTGTGTTTGGGAATTATAATCTTCCCCATTACAAAAGCTTATTGAAGAAAGTGCCAGCACCCTAAGGATGCTTCCTAGGAACACCGTCCACTTGTTAAATGCATCTCCCCGAGGGGACATGACTAGTCTCCGAAGCAGAAGCTTTCTAAGTGCTTTTTCTTTTTCACAGCTTAAGGAAGGAATGGCTCAAGCTAGTCCATAGAAAACCCGGGGCTTTAAAAAGGTAGCCGTGAGCCACAGACTGTAGTTCAACTGTTGGCTTGTTTCTACCTTTCTCCCTCCACTCCATAAGTACATGAAGTCGTTTTTACTTTAACATTGGAAGGACAACTTGTAAGATAAATGAAGATTGAGTGTGGTGGTGCAAGTCTGTAAGAGAGGAAGAGATAAAGCTAGTCTCTGGTATGTAGCAAAGCTTAGCCTGGGTTGCATGAAACCTTGTCTCAAAAACCTCCACCACCACAACCACCACCACCAACAAAAACAAACAAACAAACAAATGCCCAAAACTGAAACAAAGGCTAAGGGACATCCCAGTGCATAAAGTTCTTGCAAGCATGGGGACCTCAAAGTTTCATCAGAGAAGAGATCAAATTATGGAGAGAGAGTTTATTCAATTCTTAGTTTGGAAAAGCATCTCCCATTTGGGATATTAGTTACTAACGTCCTACAGAAAGCTTCAGGACTTCGGGGTCGGGGGTTGAGGCAGAAGGGTCAGTATTTCTAGGTTGTCCTTGGCTGTATAAAGAGAGTTTGGAACCAGCCTGGCCTACTCGAGACTCTGTCTCCAGATAGTAAGTAAGCGAGAGGCACACTTTCAGGCCCACACCAGTCCTCTTGAAGTTGAGGTTACATTTAATGGATTACCAGGTGATTTTTTTTTTGCACTTAAGTTTCAGGGGGCAAAACTAAAAACTTGGTCCCTGAAAGATTATTCCCCCCCCCCTTAAAATCTAATACATTTATAGAGCCCAGGCCAGACTTGGATTCCAGGTCCTCCTAAGTCAACGTCTGGCATACTGAGATTACAAGCAGGTGCTGCAATGCATGACAAAAAATGTCCACAGCTTGTGCTGTGCAGGTGTTGTGGTGACAGACCTTGTGGCTGAGGAGGATGGAGCAGTTCCAGCCCAGACTGGCATATAAGTCTCAAAAACACACAAGGAAGTAAATATATAGGACTTGGCATGTAGCTCCGGTAATAGCGTGCTTGCCTATAACGCACCAAGTTCTGAGTTCGGTCCCCGGAACTGCATAAAACAAGGTGTGGTGGAGCAAGCCAGTAATTCCAGCACGAGGAGGCAGAACTGGGACAACCAGGAGTTCAAGGTCGTCCGTGGGTACTCCAGGAGTTTGAGGCCACCCTGGGTTACATGAGACTTGGTCTCAAACAAACCCAAAACTCCCAAACTGTACAACCACAAAACGGAAAAAAGAAGTCTTGGTTCAGACTCAATAAATCTGTTGTTTTGTAAAGTGTGTGTGTGTGTGTGATGCTATAGAGCTATAATCCCAGCACCGGAGAGGGACAAGGGGACAGAAGGACCAGGAGCCCAAGGCTGTCCTCAACTCCATACTGAAGGCCAACCTGGCATACCTGAGAATGTCTCCAAACTAAGCCCACCTGGGCCTTGTGGAGAATGTCTGTCTGCAAACCTGCTTCTTTAGGGGGTGAGACAGGAGGATCAGGAGTTCCAGGTCAGCTTGAGTGACAGAGCCAGGTCCTTTCTCAAAAGGAAAGAAAACACCTGAAACTCTCAAGTGGCGGAGCTTAGACTGGATGAAGGTTTTCTGGAAGATTCCAGTTTTACACACCCTTCCCGGCCTGGGCAGCCTGTTCTTCACAAAGTCCATACGGCCCCACATTTATTACACCTAGTGATGTACACCAGCTCCTGTCCATAATCTCGGAACCAATAGTTTACACAAAAATTGTGTTGTTCTCGAACGAGAAGGCAAACAGCATCCCAGATCATTGAAGACAGTTGAGCTAATCTTTTATGGCACACAGAAGATGATAATTATTATCCATGAAAGCCTTGATTGTAGTGTTTAGAAAGCCCCCTCCCTCCCACAATCATTGTCACTGACGTGAGCTGGACAGCAGAGCACTGGAATTGTCATGGCTACTTAACCGAGGTATGTTAGGCTAACCTCTGTTGCCATGAATTTGGTAATAAGTCTAAACCCAACATTTGGAATGGAACTGAATTTAAGAACCTGACTCATGCGACCTCATTTCTTTGGATTCCAAAACAGCTAGACCGTGGATTCCTTGGGCTGTAGTGCCACCTGGTGGAGCCGCATGAGATATATTATTCAGGGTATACAGTTTGTGATACTTAGGGTAATAACCAGGCTGAGGGTGGAGCTAGCTGATAGAGGCCGTGGATATGTCCCATGGCACTGCATAGCTCATACGTGGAAGGCAGAGGCAAGAGGAGATGTTCAAGGGCATCTTTAGGTTTTACGGGTAATTTGAAGTCAGTCTGGGACACATAAAATCCTGTGTTTAAAGCCGGACTTTTAATCCCAGCCCTTGGGAGTCAGAGGCGGATGGGATCATTGTGAGTTCGAGGCCAGCCTGGTCTACAGAGTGAGTCTGGGACAGCCAAGGCTACACAGAGAGACCCTGTCTCGAACTCCCGCCTCCAAAAGATCCTGTGTTTAAAAAGAAAGCAATAATGGCGCCATGCTCCTAATCTGTCATCCATCCCTTAGAGAATACATTTCTCAGAAAATCAGGCCATTTGTACTTTGATGCCTACTAGCCCACAGAAACTCTGTCTACTAAGGACTCTCAGGGCCATACTAGGCTGGAACTTGGGTAGACAATGTTTATTATCTTTCCTGTCTTCCATTCTAATCTTTCTGGGTTTACTCTTAACCCTGCTTCAGACTGCCCACAGGAGCCCCTCTTTCAAGCCCACCTTCATCCAGGGGGGGGGGGGTTACCACCACAGCCGCCTTCATACTCTTCTTCTAATGCATGTCTGTGACACCACCACCCCACAGAAGCACTCTCTACCAGTTGCCCGCAGTTGCCTGGGATCTGGAGTGGATAATAGAAACCAAAGAAGAGAACGCCCACCGGAAAAGGACGAGACCAAATACCCACACCAAGGGACACTTCACATATCAACTCCAGGTTCTTAGATCCCAGGGCCATCCACAGCATGAGCAGTAATACACAGCGGTTCTGTGGCTTGGTGGCTGTCACAAAGGAATGGAAATGTGCTAGGAAGGAAAAAAAAAAAAAAGGCCAAAATGTGCTTTGGAAAAGAATTAGGAGGACCCGAATCCTCACCAAGAGGTGGAGTCCCCAGGGAGTGAACAGGCAAGACGATAAACCTCTTCTGGAAGCCAGCAACCCCAGTTCAATAGGGCCCCAAGAAATGTCATTTAGGTAAAGGAAGAGACAACCACTTCAAAACAGCAGCTACGAATATGATCAAGAACCTTAAAAACATATTAATAAATGACTTAATGAAGACTGAAAACAAACACAAAAAAGTTGAATAAGATAAGGGAAATATTGGGGCTGCAGAGATGGCTCAGTGGCTAAGACCACTGACTGCCCTTCCCGAGGTCCTGAGTTCAATTCTCAGCAACCACATGGTGGCTCACAACTGTCTGTAATGGAATCTGAATTCCTCTTCTGGTGTTCATGAAGACATAGCACTCATGTGCATAAAATAAATAAATAAATCTTTTAAAAGTATTTTTAAAACTAAGGAAAATATTTCAAAACACAAAAGTAGACTTTAACGAAGAAATAGAATCACAAAAGGAAAAGAAAAGCCCCAACTGGAATAAAACTTGAAATAAAAAATTTAGAATATAAAACAAAAACTTCAGAGGCAAGCCTCACCAATATATTAAAAGACATAGAAGACAGAACCTCAGTTATTAAAGACAAGGCAGAAGAAATAGTTAAAGAAGCCGGTGTGGTGGCATACACCTTTAATTCCAGCAGAGGCAGGCGGATGGCTGTGAGTTCGAGGTCAGCGAGTCCAGGACAGCCAAGGCTACACAGAGAAACCCTGTCTCGAAAAACAGAAAAAAGAAAACAAACAAAACAACAACAACAAAAACAAAAAAACAAAAAAAAAAGAAAGAAAAAAGAAAAAGGAAATAGTTTTAAAAAATGTTAAGTCCTAAAAATAACACAAGCATACAACATCAAGGAAATCTGAGACACTACAAAACGACCAACCTCATGAATAATAAGGATGGAAGAAGAAGAAACCCAGGTCAAAGGCACAGAATCATATCAGAGAAGAAAAATTCCCTCAACCTAAAGAAAGTGGTGCCCATAATGTACAAGAAGCAAACAGAACACCAAATAGTCAGGCCCAGAAAAGAAACTCCCTTAGACACATAATAATAAAAACACTAACTGTACAGGAAAAAGATGATATTAAAAGCTGCAAGGCAAGAAGACCAAGGAATATATAAAGAATAATAACTATCTTTTTAATGGAGAGCCTGAAGCCAGAAGAACCTGCACAGATAATCTACAAAGTCTAAGAGACCAGAGATGCCAGCCTGCCCAGATTACTACACTCAGCAAATGGTAAATCACAATAGACGAATAAAGAAAAACATTTCATAATAAAACTAAATTTAAGCCAGTCTTCTTACAAATCCAGATCTACAGAAGGCACTAGAAGGAAAACTTCAGTCTAAAGAGGTTAACTGTACCCCAAAGGAAGCAAGGAATAAATGAATCAAGATCAAAGTGGGGGAAGGAGGGAGAAAACCTCCACACCTAACAACAAAATAACAAGAATCCGCAAACACTGCTCATTGATAACCCTCAATACTAGTGCTTGCAAACCGCCCCACCCCCAATAAAAAGACACGGACTAAAAGAGTGGATGCAAATACAGGATCCACTTTTCTGCTGCATCCAAGAAACACACATTACCACTAAGGATAGACATCACCTTTTACTAAAAGGGTAGAAAAAGATATTCTAAGCAAAAGGACCCAGGGATCAAACTGGTCTAGTCATTTTAATATCTGACAGAATAGACTTCAAACCAAAACTAATCTAAAGAGACAGGGAAGGACAAATACTCATCAAAGGAAAAAAATCCATCTAGAGGATGCTGCAATTCTTAACATCTATGCAACAGCCACACAAGGGCACCCAAGTTCATAAAAGAAACACCACCACAGACAAGATCATGTATTGACCCTAACACTGTGGTAGCAGATGACTTCAATCACTTTGCTCTCAACAATAAACAGGTCATCTAGATAAAAAAAAAAAAAACACATACAAAATGGACCTAGAAGACATCCACCAAACATGTCACTCAAACACAAAAAAAGAATAAACTTTCTTCTCAGCAGCTCATGGAACTTTCTCCAAAATTGACCATATACTTTGACACAAAGCAAGCCTCAACGGCTATAAGAAGGCTGAAATAGCCTTCTGCATCCTATCTGAGCACCACAGGTTAAAGATGGATAGCAACAATGACAGAAATGGCAGAAAGTATCCAAACTTACGGAAACTGGACAGTTCACCGCTGAGTGTGGGTCAAGGGAAATGAAGGAGGAAACTAAAATCTTTTAGCAATTGAATGAAAATGAGAATCCAACATACTCAACTTACAGGACCAAAGGGACCAAGAAGCAAATTCACAGCACTAAGTGCCTACATAAAAAACTGGAGAAATTTTATTTGTAGTTTAATGATACATCTGAAAACTCTAGAACAAAAGGAACACCCCAAAAAGGTAGATGGGAAGAAATAACCAAATGGAGGGCTGAGGTCAATGACATAGAAACAAACAAAAAACAATACAAAGAACAGTGAAATGAAGATGTTCATCTTGATCAAATCAGCTTCACAGCAGGTATGTGGGGATGGTTTGACATACGTAAATCAATAAATGTCATCTACCATGTAAACAGATGGGAAGCTGGAACCGCATGATCACCATTAGATGTGAAAGGGCCTTTGACTTTCATAGCCTAAGATACTTGTATTAGTTCTTCTAAATCTCTATCCCTTTGGAAAACACCCATTATCTCCTTATAAAATAAGTAATCAGTGTCTTTTTTTTTTTTTGGTTTTGTTTTTTGCTTGTTTGTTTGTTTTGAGACAGGGTTTCTCTGTGTATCCTTGGCTGTCCTGGACTCACTTTGTAGACCAAGCTGGCCTCAAACTCACAGTGATCCACCTGCCTCTGCCTCCCGAGTACTGGGATTGAAGGCATGAGCCACCACTGCCTAGCATAATCAGTGTCTTATAAAAAGTAATTTAAAATTACATGAGCTGTATCAAAGGGAATCCTACACTATTATAAGGGACTGTTAAGCATCACTAAGATAGTAGACTGGCCACAGTCCTTGCACAGTGAGCTCCCAAGAGATGAAAGAGCAACCCCACCCCAATCAAACAGGTGATTTCATCAAGTAAAACAAAAAGACATGGCTTCAAATATTCCCTTTGCCTGGAGAGAAAGGATTCTTTCAGGTATCAAGTACCATCTCGTCAGTGCCAGTGCAGCCAAACTCCAGGACATAAATTCTTAAGGTTTTATGTCTCACCTCAAACTTGCTGCAGATTCTTCTGTGATCTGTGCCCACACAGACCTCAGAAGTGTGGGATGGTACTCATCTTCAACAATATCAACAAGTAAGTATGCCAAGTAAGTAAATATTTCTAAGTACATTTAGATATGAACATTTATCCAATCTATTTAGCATTTTGCTTGGTATACTGGGAACAAGCAAAATAAATGTATCCTAAGTCTTACCATTTCATTTTCAGGCTCTATTTACTCATAAAGAGAAACTAAGTTCGAAGTCCCAGACCCTAGGGGAGCTGTTGGCTTCCCAATAGCTGAACAGCTTCTGTTGTAAGGAAACGGTTGTCTGAGTGCAGCCATCTCAGGGACAACTTGTAAGGAGACAGTTGTCTGAGTCCAGCCACTTCAAGGACAACTTCTTCATCTTGCTAGTGGGACTTGATTACAATAAAATTTTGTCATCTGCATTGACCTGGTATTTGAGTTGTGTTGGACTTAAGTGGACCCCACAACAGGTATGTACCTAAGTGATAAAAGTAATGCTAGCCTTGATTTTAGAAAAACCACAGGTGAGGAAGATATTATCTCTTCCCACTAAGTGTTGGCCATTCCCTTGATCTCTGCTCCATCTTTATCCCTTCACTACTTGTAGACAGGACACATTTGGGTAGAAAGTTTTGTGGATGAATTTGTGTCTCCTTACCTCCACCTGAAGTCCCATCTGGCTACAGGAGGAGGCTTCTCCAGGATCGCTATACCCCTGCTGGTAGAAGTCCCATCTGGGGTCACCCCCATAGACTCCCAGAAGCACCCCCTATTCCAGAGATGCCTCCCCAGAGATAGCTGGCTGCCTGGACAGTCACCCGAATTTTCTCAACATTAGGATTAGGACATCATCTTCAGTCTTCTGGCCCAAAATATCTGACAGACTTTTTTTGTGAAGTAGGAATTATGAAGGACTGCCTGTCTTGTCTTGGCAAAGCTTGGCAATAAACTTCTGTGTCCTGCTTGACCATAGCTTGGACAGAATGTCTGCAGTTGAAGCAAGAACAGTTTTTGTCCAGTGGCTAGCTTGTCACTTTGGAAGCAAACTCCATAAGGAGGTTCTTCAATGACCATCATCTTCTTTGAAATAGAATGGGAATGCTGCCATGAGCTAACATGTCTCATTGTCAAAAGATCCTTTAAGTAATAAAACATCTTTTAATGCCATATTCTGTGGATCTCTAAGGTTTTTGAAGACCATCTATTTATAGCATTTCTGAATAGGCAAACATTGTTCATTTCTTTTCTCAAAATAGGGTTTCTCTGTGTAGCCCTGGCTGTCCTGGACTCACTTCATAGACTAGGCTGGCCTTGAACTCAGTGATCTGCCTGCCTCTGCCTCCCGGGTCCTGGGATAAAAGGTGTGTGCCACCACGCGCGGCTACATTGTTCATTTCTAGCTACTTACTATCTACTCAACCTAGAAAACATATTTCTGTAACTTTCTAGACTAGTATCTAACATGACCAAGAGTTTGATTGTCTGACTACTAAATTTCATTCCTTATTTACCCTAAACAGTTTGTAATCGCAGTTTTCAGAAAGACTACACTTCACACTGTATTTTTTAAATGCATTGCATAGGCACAATGCCTTATAGAAGGTTGAAACACATATACAACATGTGTATCAAAAATAACTTTAAATTTGTATCAATATATAATAATCTGAACCAACGTAAAAATATTTGAGACTAGTAGTTACTCTTCAGTTTAAGAGTAGATTTAATAATCTACCCTTTTATCCTATTATTCTTATATTATTCCTACATCTCCCCTTTTCTTTTCCTCCCTACTTTCTCTTTTCCCCTGTAACCTTAGGTAAGAGAGGATAGAGGAAAGAAGACAATAGAAAGAAATCCCTGAGTCTAAGCTCCTATACCTTGTTTCCTCACTGACAAAGACTAGCTAACAACTTGCAACCAATCCTCCTTTAATGATAAACGTTCATCACCCACTGAACAACCCACCCCACATTTTGGGAATGAGGTGCTGTTCAATAAAATTGCTTCCTGCTGTTTTGCAGGTGATGCTTCTTTTTGGGGGGCCCAAGAAAATTGGGATATTGATCAGTCCTTTTTTTTTTTTTTTTTTTTTTGTTTTTGTTTTTTTGAGACAGGGTTTCTCTTTCTCTGTGTAACAGCCCTTGTTGTCTTGAACTCAACTTTGTAGACCAGGCTGGCCTCGAACTCACAAAGATCTGCCTGCCTCTGCCTCCTGAGTCCTGGGATTAAAGGCATGTGCCACCATGCCTGGTGAGATTATTCAGTCTTAAGAAGGTTAGCAGTAACATTTTTGTTCAGTCTCTTGTGCTAGAAAGGTGCAGGGCTGATTTGAAGACCTGACTGGAACAGTCTGTGGTGCTGAGTGATCTAGTTAGTCATAAGAAGTTTTTCTGAATGCAGGGTTTTCTTGTATTTTTGTTTTGTTTTTTTAAGGAAACAGCTATTGAGGCAATCTGTAGGGTTTAATTAAGCAGGATGCTGGAATAAGATTGTTTTAGTGTCTTAGCATCTCAGCATTCTTCTCAGCGTCCTTGAGTGTAGACCTTGTCAGGGCCACTTTGACTTCAGTGGAGTCTGGTCCATGTTCTGTAAACATATAAACTTTCACAGGTAATATACATTTTTGCATAAACACAGGTATGGAATGTGCAGTGGGCACAGTTTAGCTGAAAACGATTCTCTGTTTCTGTTTCAGCATGTGAAAGACATCTGTCTTTCTTTATACGCCACTCTGGACTATATAACCAAACTGTAATACAAAATTCCATCCACGTCATATCAAAGAACAGCATGATAAGTCCCAAGGGCTCTGTAGCCAACAAGATTTACCGACTATGCAGAGACATTTTCTCATGTCTCAGCCAGTCTCAAAGCTGTTCCCACGTGGAGGGATCAGCAACACATGTTACCTGTTTTGTTGGTCTTCTTGATTTCTTTTTTTCTTGTCTGCAGCCAAGATCTTTAGGAGGTCTCCCTGACCTGGAAGGAATCCGTAGTTTCTCTTTTCCTGTTGAAATAAAGGCAATACATCTCCTCCAAAATAACACACTTTCTCTCTCCCATTCTGAGGTTAGGAAATGCACAGGCTGATCTAATCCATCAGTCCTTCCCAAAATCCAGTGTTTTCAGCAGCTCTGCTACCTGACTATTTGACATTTAAAAACTTTGAAGTTTATAAAGCATTACTTAATCTATGTCTGGGAGATCCCATATCCCCATATCTGTTCTATGAGCATTAAAAAAAGGTTTGCTGGATTTTTTTCATAATTGCCTGTTTTAGATATATCTGTAGCCTATTTTATGTCACAATGTCTAAAAAAATTGTACTATATTTGATATGCTGTTGTTTGTTGGTCTTCCTGGCCCTCAGATGGAAAGGTAACCCAGGACATGGCAGCCCAGGAACCGCACAGCTCTGAGAGGAGGCTGCCTCTGCAGAAATGTTGTAGCTTCTAAGGGAGGGTTACCCCAACCCCTGAAGAGCTAAGGAACCTGAATCCTGCTCCTTCCCTGGCATCTTCTTTTCTTTGTTCTTCAATGAAAGAGTCACACCAAGTGGGAAATCTCTTTAAAAGAAATGTATTGGAGGGACGAACCCAGGAGAGGAAGGACAAGTCCAGGAGTGGCTGCCTCTGCTCCTGGGAGAAGGCGGTAGGGAACTGGGCAGGCACAGCCTTTGTATGGGATTTCTTAGGGTGTGGATCTTTCTAGGGCAGGAATTTCCAGAGTGAGGATTGGTGAGATTTCAAGTCCTGAGCTTGGGTAGCTCAGAGATTGGTGGGGTTTCCTGTTCAGGGATTTGGTCAGTTCTCCTGCTCAGGGATTGGTTGGTTTTAGTGGAAAGCTCAGAGATTGGTATTTTGGTTTTTTTTTTTCCCTGACTTTTCACCTCAAATTAGCATAATCTGGGATGAGGCCTACTGAGGGACTGGAGATGACAGTTACAGAGAGGTCTGAGGGAGAAGTTGGGCTGCTGGAGCTTTCTCAGTCAGGGTCTGGCCACTTTTTCCTTGAGGGAGTTATAAAATTTACAAACTACAAAATTTACAAAGAGTCCATGGCAGGGAAGCATGCATAATGGACAGACTGATGAGGAGGTGCTGTCCTTATGGGCAGCTCCTAAGGAGGCAGTAGGTTGAAGCAGGAAAGGTTATTGTCATGGACAGCTCCCATGGCAACAGTAAGCATTCTGAGGCCAGAAAGGTATCAGTGCACATCATAGCAATAGGCGGAGGGAGGAAAAAGCACTATGGACAGCTCCTGATGAGGCGCTAACAGGAGCTGCCATTTTATCCCATCAATCAAGACAGGAGTAGGTCCCTGGGCCTGGGAACATGAACTTGTTTGACCCTGCCAGCAAGATGGATAAGTTGTCCTTGATGTGGCTGGACTCAGACAACTACCTCCTCACAGCAGAAGCTGTTCAGCTGTTGGTTAGGCCCCAGTTCCCCCAGGGCCTGGGATCTTGACTTTAGTATTTTTTTTTCTACAACTAAATGGAGTCCAAAAACGAAATGGTAGTTCTTAGAATACCTTTCTTTTGCTTGTTCCCAACATTTGGAAGTCTGAGGGCAATTTTTGGAGTCAGTTCTTCCTTTCCACTGCCAGGCTTGAGCGGCAGGTGGTTTTACCGGAGGAGCCATTTCTACATTTCTACTGCTTTACCTGCAGTTCAAGTATAGATAGAATCGGTGCTTGTGGAGCCAAACTGTCCCGGTTAATTTGCCGTTGTGAAGGCGTTTAGTCTTCTCAACTTGACATAACCCAGAATTCCTTGGGAAGGGCCCCTCACTACGTGGAATGGTGAGGGGTAGGCTGGCCTGCAGGCAGGACTGTAAGGGACTTTTTAAGTTGGGTTAATGGAGGTAGAAAGACTTATCCTGAACGTAGGTGGCACCATTTCCTGGCTGGACCCTTAACTGAGTGAAAAGGATGTAGTAAGCTGAATATAAAACCATGCAGGAACCAATTTAAAAACAGACACTGTAGGGAGCTCCCGGACCATTTCAGAGAAAATAAACAAAGCTGTCAATACAGAAACACAGGTAGTTTCTGTGAGGAGGGGGCTGGGGAACAGCAAGGAGAGCAGGAAAACCAGCAGCCTTAGGGTTAGGCCTGGGAGTCACCCCCTCCCCCAAAGGGGACACACAATAGACAGTGTAACCAGTACACTAGTTTCCAACTTGGTGAGCCAATGAGGTTTTTATTGGAGTTACTAGCAGGAGTGTGAATGAGGGGTTACTGACAAGGAGCAGGTATTACTCAAAGGCAGCTGCACAGGGTGGAAAGCCTTTCACAATGTGGGTGACGATTCTGAAAATCTACAGCCAGGGAGCTTTTGGAGCTTTTCAGAGCAGCCCTCAGTAATCCTCCAAGGGTCTGTTTTGCCGTAACCCTTTGTTTACCTCCTGAGGCTCAGGGGCCTTCCCTTCCTTCTGTGTGCAAATGTTTCAATTTGGAGGGAATGTTGCAGTTCTGAGAAACCAGTCTGGTTTTTTGTTTTCCCCAAGACAGGGTTTCCCTGGGTAGCCTTGCCTGTCCTGGACTCCCTTTGTCGACCAGGCTGGCCTCGAACTCACAGCGATCTGCCTGCTTCTGCCTCCTGAGTGCTGGGATTAAAGGAGTGCACCACCACTGAACCAGTCTTAGGGGGCTTCAGAGAGAGAATGAGATAGTTGGCAATGTCAGGGCAAGCATGTGTAGGATATTGGTCAATATTAACAATATCCCAGCACTGGAGTCCCCACTGAGAGACGGAGTCCATTGTCGATGCAAACGCAGCCGATGGGTCTGCCAAGCTCTTTCGGGCTGAAGACCTGGAGGAGCAGAAGCATGGGCTTTTTATACCCGTCACAGAAGCAGAATTTAGCAAAGAAACTTGATTGGTTAATAGACTAGCATTGGGACTTTTTTAGTTGGGGAGTGGTAAGTACAATTTTGGGGTAGTGGAAAATTTTAAACACAAGCTCTAACACAAACTGGCTGTCCTTGAATCAAGTTGTACTCTTCAAGGTTTCTCCTGTCCCTGACACTCTCTCTCTCTCCCTCTCCCCCTCCCCCCCCTCTCTCTCTCCCTCTCTCTCTCTCCCTCTCCCTCTCCCTCTCTCTCTCTCTCTCTCTCTCTCTCTCACACACACACACACACACACAGTGATCTGATATCCCTGTCTGTCCTTGGTGCAAGTTGGACCCTCCACAAGCTGGCTGTCCTTGAGTTAAGCTGGACCCTCTAGAAACTTACATGCTTTGGCCTTAATGGGGGTCCTTAAGGGAGGACTGGGTAGGCCGACTTTTCCCAGACTTTGGCCTTAAAGGGGGTCCTTAAGGAGGAGGGGGCTGATTCCTTCAGTACAGTCCAGACAGTGGTTCTTTGTTCTCAACCTGCCAATTGCACCCACCTGTCCCCACAAACCTCTACCTTCAGAAATATTTACATTATGATTCATATTATTATTATTATTATTATTATTATTATTATTATTATTATTATTATTATATTTTGATTTTTTTGGAGACAGGATTTCTCTGTGTAGTAATGGCTGTCCCAGAACTTGAATTGTAGACCAGGCTGTCCTCGAACTCACAGAGATCCACCTGACTCTGCCTCCAGAGTTCTGGGATTACAGGCATGTGTCACCAGGCCCAGCTAGGAAAAAGCCTTTGTACTCAGCTTCTGTCCAGGAAGGAAAAAAACTCTATCTCCATGCTGTCTTAAATACCTTTCCCCTTAATATCCTTCCTTTCTGTTTAATCCCTGTCAGCTGGTTTCTTGCTCTGTCTCTTGACGAATTTAACTTTATTAAATCCTGTTTACAGAAAACTCATGGATTAAAGGTGTGTGCTAGGGCTGAGCCACGCCACAAGTGCTTGTTACAGAAAGCTCTAGGATCTTACCACAATTAGAAACAAGTTTTTTACAGTTCACAACCTCTGGGTTCACAATGTGGTCTGGGATTAAAGGAACAAGGAACTGCATTAAAGGGTCTCAGTATTAAGAAGGTTGAGAACCACTGACCAGCTGGCTCAGGAACGGCCTCGCTCACAGGATGCTTGGCCTTTCCCCATCAATCAGCATTCAAGAAAATGCCCAACAGACAGACAACTCCTCAACTGACGTTTCCTCCTCCCAGGTGTGTCAAGTTGACAACTGACGTTATTATAAGATAATGAGGAACCAGCTTGCCCCTAATAGCCACAACAAAGACCCAATAGCTCCATCTTTTCATATGGTGTTTTAAATCTCAAGAAAAAGGAAACTCAAGGCTTCCTGGTCTACATTGACCTAGTAGTAGCGGAGTGGTGAATTCACACTTCTGCCAATTACACATAATTTGTGATCCCTTTGAGACAGAGACTTTTCTAAATATATTTACTTGCGAGAGAGAAGACAAAAAAGAAGAAAAACCAACAACAAAGAAAAAACACAAAACCACCTGCTCCAGAAATGACAATCTTTAGGCTTCTGGTACTAATTTTTGATGTTTCTTTTTTTATTTTTCTTCCTCTTCTTCTTCTTCTTTTTTTTTTTTTGGTTTTTCGAGACAGGGTTTCTCTGTGTAGCCTTGGCTATCTTGGACTCGCTTTGTAGACCAGGACTTGAACTCACAGCGATCTGCTTGCCTCTGCCTCCTGAGTGCTGGGATTAAAGGTGTGCACCATCACGGCCCGGCCGATGTTTCATGGGTTGTCAACAGCATGTCTCCTACACCTTGCCGGAAAAAGAACTTCCTCATTTGTAATAACCTAATCCATGGTTTCCAGGACTTTTTGATGCTGGTAAAGGGAGAATTCTCAAATGCCCGCCAGTTCAGACTCAGATCCAGCCAGGGCCATCAAAGTTGAGCCATGATTAGTGGAAAAGCTCTTTCACTTATAAAATACACCCTTTTGAAAGTGGCAGGGCAGTCCACAGGTGAAGAAAGAAGCTTGGATCCATTCTATTTTGGGGGTTTCTCTTGTTTAGATGGAAAAGAAGGAAGCCCGTCATTTGCGTAAGCATAAAGGCAAAACAGGCATGGGGCGTGGCAGACAGAGGTGGGTGCCCAGAGACGCAGGGGGCGGGGCTGTAGGGGCGGGGCTGTAGGGGCGGGGCCAATCGGGACTGCCCCTCCATTTAGTTCTCACAGCTTCCACTCGCTCACCTGGGCGGGGCTTTCTCTGCGCCTGACCTCGGAAGAAAGGGGGCGGGCCCTTCGGGGCGGAAGTCGCGGTGCATTGTGGGCTCGCCGGTAGCCGCGGAGTCGAACCTGAATGAAAGTGGCGCGCTGCTGAGGACCCGGGTGGTGCTGCTGGCGTTGGGGGTCCGGGTCCGCTCGCTGCGGAGCGGTCGGCGAGACGGCGGTGTGCGGCGCGGACATGGCTTACAACAAGATCCCGCCGCGGTGGCTCAACTGTCCGCGGCGCGGCCAGCCGGTGGCAGGTACCCGGGAGGGGTCCGCGGGCGGGTTCGAATCCCACCGCGCTGGCCGGGCCTGGGGAACCCCACACCCCGCCTCGGCCAGTCAGGGGCTCCCGTCCGGCTGAGGAGTGAGGACGGGAGGTGGACGAGAGGCTTCCGGAGCCTAAAGTTTGTGAGCCTTCGCGGTGTTTTTGAGACTGGGTCTCGCTGTCTTGATTAGATTTGCTTTCGGAAAGACAGGACAGGAGCGGAGTGTGAGTCTTGAATTTGGGGGACGCTTAAAGAGAAGTGAGGCTGGGAAGCGGGCGATTTTTGGGTTTTCTTCTTCTTAAATTGACTTTTGTGGAATGTTTCCATCTTGAGTTTGACATATAGTAGCGTCACCCCTGAACTTCCGAGCTTCTTTCTCCACTTAATTAGAATGCCTGGGATTATAAACCCGTGCCGCTGCTTGGCAGAAGGACAGTGGGTTAAAAATGTACAGTTTGATACATTTGGACCACACACATATATCCCTGGGGAATACACAGGAAGTAACGGAGACACAAGTTTTTGAATTTGTGGAGACTTTGCACATGGTAGCCTCAAAGGACCAGACTCCATCCACAGTAACCAGCAGGAAGGTTATATCGCAATTTGGAACTTTGTCGTCTGGGCATAGGAGCCAAAAGCACTTTTGTGATAAAATTGAGGAAAGAATACACGAACTGTTCACACTGGCTTTACTCCGCTATAGCATCATCATCAGACAGATGTTTGCAGATCTTCACTGCCGAGCCTGCCGTTTCTGAGTTCTGAGACTTTCACGATTCCTTTCCCTCTTTCCAGCTATTTGAATGCCAGGCAAAATACAATGAGCTGTGCATTGTACATTGAGGAGTTGGTACCCGCACTTGGCTTTTTTTTCCCCCTGAGAAGCCCACTCTATCCCTCTTGTTGTCTTCTGAGTGACTCTCTTTCTCTTAACTCTTGAGGTAAAGTCTGTATTTTAAAATACAGCTGTGATTAAAAAGAAAAAAAAAGTTGTGCTTGATAACACAGAGCAGGAAGCTTTAGGATGGCGTTTATATGAAGACTTCAGCGCCTGTCTAGAAGACTACAGCTTTGTTATGGGTCAGGGTTGGTGGTAACTGGGTATCTTTCCTGGCACCATTTGGCATTTATAATTTAATTTAGGGCATCTCAGATTTTTTTTTTGCCACCTTCAAAGTTTCCTGTTGCGCCCAGCTCTTACTTTATTTATGTTACTTTGCTTAAGTTATGTGGAAAAGATAGGCAAACCCTTGTAGTCATTTCAGGAAGTTCCAGTCAACACCAATTACGTGGTAACAAATAACTGAGAATGGTGGCATTCTAAGACTGACAAGGAGCAAAGAGCTCTGGTGCTGCCACAGGCCACACTAATGCCAAGTCATGTGTGAAGTGACCGGAAGCTTGAGAGTCGTCTCAGTGACGCTGATGTTTCAGAGCACATGAGTTCAGTTGTCAGTACCCACAAAGAGTGGCTCAAAGCCACCTGTAACTCCAGCACCAGGACACCTGATGCCCTCTGCTGGCTTCTTCTAATACCTGCACACTTATGGCGTATACTCCTATAATTAATTAAGTATGTGTACACTTAAACCTTGAAAAAAGTGAGTTTCTTTTTCTTTTTTAATTGAGACAGGTTTTCTCTAAGTACCTCAGGCTGTCCAGGACTTGCTTTGTAGACCAGGCTGGCTTCAAACTCACAGTGATCGGCCTGCCTTTGCCTCCCTGAGTGCTAGGGTTAAAGGCATGTGCCACCATGCCTTTGAGGCCAGCCTGGTCTATACCAGGCCTTTTACACAGAGAAACCCTGTCTCAAAAAACCAAAAAGAAAAAAGTGAGTTTAAACATGAAACCCATATACATTTAAAACTTATGCTCTTGGTTTACATAAAACACTTTCTTTAATATACATTTCTTTTTCTCATATAACCCACTATGAAGGTGCTTATAGATGATTTCAACATGTAGACAGGGAAAATAATGATGATCTCCACATAATAGTTTTTTTTTGTTTGTTTTTTGTTTTTTTGGAGACAGGGTTTCTCTGTGTAGCCTTGGCTGTCTTAGACTCGCTTTGTAGACCATGCTGGCCTCAAACTCACAGGGATCTGCCTGCCTCTGCCTCCCGAGTGCTGGGATTAAAGGCGTGCACCACCACACCTGGCTTCAATAGTCTTTTTACACACTATGTATGAATCCTTTTTTACCCAGACCGGTATAGATCTGCTCTCGATCATTATTGATGGCAAGCATTTTCTTATCAATGCAAACATCATGTACTCATTTTGTGTGTATATTGCATAGGTTGCCTATGTAGTTTGAGGATGACCTTTAACCTCTGATCCTCCTGCTTCTGCTTCCCAAATGTTGGGAACAAATATGCCTCCCCTTTCCATGACCAGCTGTCATTTTTTTTTCCAAGACAGGGTTTCTCTGTGTACATTTGGCTGTTCTGGACTCTGTGGACCAGGCTGGCCTTGAACTCACATCAGTCTACCTGCCTCTGCCTCCCCAAGTGCTGGGATTACAGGCGAGCGACACTTGTCCCAGCTCAGTTGCCAATTTTTAAAGAGCGTTGAGTTGTTAGAGTAGTTCCTTGCATTTGTCAACTCTGTTCTGTAGCTAGCCCTTTCATTCTCCTAACAGTTTCACTTTGCTAGCTGTGGTGGTACAGACCTTTAATGCCAGCACCGGGGAGGCAGAGGCAGCTGAATCTAGAGAATTTAAGGCTAGCCTGGTCCAGATACTGAGTTCTAGGCAATTCTGTCTCACCTGTCTCAAAAATAAAAAAGCTTATTAAAACTCTCATTTGAATAAAAAAGAAAGATAATGTAAGCAAATTGTAGTGAGAAAATTCAAAAAGGTAAACCTTAGCCAGATGTGGTGACTCACACCTGTAATCGCAGCACTCAGGGAAGCAAAAGCAGGTGGATCTCTGTGAGTTCGAGGCCAGCCTGGTCTACAAAGTGAGTCCAGGACAGTCAAGGCTAACCTTGTCTCAAAAAACAAACAAACAAACAAACACAATAACAACTAAAGTAACCCTCTTTTTATTCTCAGCATACTTACATGTATTTTGGTTATAATGATATTTTTTGATAGTTGTATTTAGTCAAGTTTATCATTCTATTGTGAGTCTTTTAAGACATATTTATTTACTTAGTGATGTTGGGATTGAATTTAGAGTCTCACATAATAGTCAGTTGTACCACTGATCTATATCACTGTAATTTATTTGTGTCTATGTATTCCTCCCCCCCCCCCAGCGAGTGTGTGTGTGTGTGTGTGTGTGTGTGTGTGTGTGTGTGGTCTGTGCTCATAGGCCAGAGGAAGATGTTGAATGTCTTGTTCTCACACTTGGCCCTGTTCCCTTGAGCAAGGGTCTTCCCAACTTCCTGTTGGGAGCCAGCAAGGTCAAGTGACCCTTTTGTTTTTACTTTCCCCTCAGCATTATGGTTACAGGTATGGTACAGCTACGAGTGGCTGTTTTGAAATGTGAGTTCTAGGGTTTGAACTAAGGTCCTTATGCATGTGCAACAAGCATTCTTATCCACTGAGCCACCTCCCCAGCTCAAACCTTTTATTTTATTTATTTATTTATTTATTTATTTTGAGTTTGAGGATCTTGCTTTGTAGTCTAGATTATCTTTGCATATGTGAACCCATGCTAAACTAATTTTTAAATCTTTAAGAGTTGGTTAGTAAATCATATACTAATTATCAAGTGTGTGCATGATGTGTATGGGGGGGCGCGGTATGTGCCAAGGTGTCCACATGGAGGTCACAGGCTACCTTTGTGGACTCAGTTCTCTCTTTCCATCTATGGGATTGAACTCAGTGCTCTAGGCTTGCTCAACAAGTGCCTTTACATGTAGAGCCATCTCTCCCAAATCATCATCTTTTAAAAATACACTTTTTAGAACTAGATGTGGTGGCTCATGCCTTTAATCCCAGCACTCGGGAGGCAGAGACAGGTGGATTTCTGTGAATTTTAGGCCAGCCTGGCCTACAAAGTGAGTCCAGGACAGCCAAGGCTATCACACAGAGAAACTCTGTCTCGAGAAAAAAATTTTAATTTTTAGTTTGTTCTTTGACAATGTCTTTTAACCATATTCCCCCTTTACATTCCCCCCTCTTATCTCCCATTCACTCCCTCTGAAACTCTTTGTCCTAGCATTTTGTGGCCTTCTTGAACCTGCCTTCTATGTGCTAGAGTTAATACTCTATCAGATTTTCTGTATTGTTTATTGTGTGTGTGCATACCTACACACAGGCATGTATGTGGAGGCTACACTTCAGAAAGTTGGTTCTCTTCTTTCAATTCTCTTGGAATTGAATTTGGTTTGTCAGGTTACATTTTGTTTAATTATTGTTATCTTTAATTAATTACTTAACCAATTATGTTTTGAGTCGGGCTCTTCCCATGTAACCTAAGGTGTCATGGAACTTGCTGTGTAGCTCAGGCTGGTCTCAGACACACATTCTGTCTGCCACAGCCTTCTGCCAGCTGAGATTACAAGCATGCTCCACCATGCCCATCTCATGTTCCTGATTTTTCCTTATTTTCCTTTTTTTTTATGATTGTGAACATATTTCTTTTACTCTATGATTTGTGAATATTTTTCTCTTTCTGATACATATTGTACAAGATAATGGGCTTCTTTATGAATGCCTGGCTAGCATCAAATTTGTGAGTGATCCTCCTGCCTCTTTAACATCTCAAGTTCTACGATTCCTGGTGTCCACCACTTTCCTTAGTATATGATGTTCTTTTGTAATGTACTTTGATCCTTGTCACTGGCCTGCTTTTCTCTCTTGAATCCCCCTCACGGTTCCTCTTCCTTGTCTTAAATATTTCTACTTCTACTTTTATGTTTTTTAAATCTAGATTTTGCATATTACAGAAAAATATTTAGCTTTTTGAATCTGGTTTATTTTTCCTGACATGATTGACTCCAATTACACCCATTTTGTTTCACACACTGTAATTTAGTTCTTTTTTTGTTTTTTAAAAACAGCTTTTAGAATTGCGTATTTTATGTGTATAGGCCTTTTGCATATGTGCACCGTATGTATGCTTGTGCAAGTGGTGGTTAGAAGGGGACTACGATCCCCTGGCACTGGAGTTAGGGATGGTTGTGAGCCACCACTTGGGTGCTAGGAACTGAACCTATGTCCTCTTCAAGAGCAATTGGTGCTCTTAGCCTCCTAACCATTTCTCCAGCTCCCACGATTTAGTCTTTAAGGTGCGGTAATATTCTATTGTGTATATATACCACATTGTCTTTATGTAGTTACCTCTCAGTGGGCTCCTAGGCTAATTCTATAACTTGGGATATTGAAAACCATGAGCATGCTGACTTTATTTTTTTCAGATATATTCCTAGGGGTTGGGATAGCTGAATTGCATGGTAGGTAGTTCTATTTTTATTATTATTTTTGAACCACCATACTAATAACTGTAGCATCTATACTAATTTTCATCAACAGTGCACTGGGGGTCCCCCCCTTATTAGCATTTGGTGCTTTTGTTTTTCTTGATATACCAATCCTTCTAATTGTGCTGTTTATGGAAGTTTGAGGAACGGCTTAGTTTCTTTTCCTGCTATTATGATAAGATACTCCGAGAAAAGCACCTCGAGGGGAGAAGGTCTTATTCTGGCTTTCAGTTCCAGAGGGACCCAGTCTGTCAGGCTAGGGGAGCTATGACAGTAGAGAGGGATGGTGTGTATGGCGGCAGGAGAATGGCTGGTCATGTTGCAGAGGTTGATGGGTGCATGCCACTGCTTAGCTCCATTTCTCCACTTACACAGTTCAGGGTCTCAGCTAGGAAATGGTTGGCTTTTCCTGTCTCGGAAACCCCCTGTAGGTATGCCCAGAGGCCCATCTCTGGGGGGAGTCTAGATTCTGTCAAGTTGACAACACTAACCATAGTAGTATTAGTATCCTTAAAATATTAATTTAAAAAGCTTGTTTTCCAAATTACATGTATGTGTGTATGTGGTTTTGTGCACGTGATCGGTGAGTGGGTGCTCACAAAGGCCAGAGGAGGGTGTTGAACCTGAAGGTAGAGTTACAGGTGATGGTGGGTTGTTTACCATGGGTCCTGGGATTTGAACACCGGTTGTCTGCAAGAGCAGCAAGTACTTGTAATTACTGAGCTATCTCTCCAGCCTGATTTAATTTTATTTTGTAACAGGATCTCACTATGCAGCTCTGGCTGGCCTGGAACTGTCAACACAGAGGAGGCTGGCCTTAAACTCACAAAGAGCTTCCTGCCTCTGCCTCTGCCTCCTAAATGCTGGGATTAAAGGTGCACATCACTACGTCTGGCTCAACCTTGCTTTTCTTTAAAGAAGAGAACAGCAGTGAATCTCTCAGGTCTTAGGCTTTTTTCTTTGTTGGAAAACCTTGCTTTTTTTCTTTTTTAACTGAAGAAAGGATTTTGCTCTGTAACCTGAACCTGGAAAGAGCTTGAACGTGTGGTGTCTCTGCCTCAGCCTTCCAAGTGCTATGATTGCAAGTGTGTGGCGCCATGTTGGCATGGGAGGAGTTACTACTTATTTATTCTCATTTTTGGTTTAGGCTTAGATTGTGCATGCCTTCTTGTTTCAATTTGAATAGTGTCCCCACCCTTTCTTTGAGACAAGGTCTTACTATGTAGTCCTGGGTAGCCTAGAACTCTCTATGTAGACTGATCTGGACTTGAATGTAGCCATTTCTACTGTGCCTCCTGAGTGCTGCAATAAAACCAATGCACTATTATCCTAGCAAGTCTGTTTTCCTAATGTGTGGATTTACAATAATTTATTCTTTGAGAATCTTATACATGCATAAGACATTTCTTTCACATTTGTCCCCACTTTCTCCTGTCAACTCTTCCTTCTGTCCTACTTTAAACTTAACATGTTTTGTTTAATAACCCACTGAATCCAGCTAATGCTACTCATATACAAATGGACTGGGGGCCATTCACTGAAGCATAGTGCGCACTCTAAGAAAACTGACTCTCCTTTGTGTAGCTTGGATTAACTACCTGTACCTCTTCAGCTAGGGCAGGAGGCTCATGCACCCCACCCACAAAGCTGCTTTTTCTGAGACAAGGTCTCACAGCCCATGCTGGCGCCAGACTTACAATGTAGCTGAGTATGAGACGAGTGTACACTCATTCTTTCTTTCTGCTGCAGTTACAGGCATGTGCCAACACTCCTGGTTTGTATAGTGATAGGCTAACCTTAAGTGCTACAGCTTGGATGGAAAGGTATCCTGGGAGCCAAGGAATACCAGAAAGTCACACTGCACACAAACTAAACACAAGAGGGAAAAACCTAGGAGGGTGGCTGTCCTCTACTGTGGGGAGAAGATGCAGAGAATTGGGCGGGACTCAGGGTTTATATAGTGTTTGTTGGGAGAGTGGAACTTTCCATGGTGGTCTGGGATTGGAGGAATTATGTGGTCTGATTTTGGGGCAAGTTCAGGATAGGTAGGATTTTTTCCCCTATAGGGCAGGACGTGTCTACTCTCTCACTTCCAGGCTGGTGGCCAGTTAGGGAAGTCTCTGGGGTGGGTGACTTGGCTGGTGGAGCTCATCAGGAGGGGGCTTGGGGTCCCCTGTGCCTCAAGGGGTCAGGTCTGGCCTTAGGGGCCAGAGATCTCCAGAGTGGGGCTTATAAGGAGTCTGTGAGCTCTTCAGGGAAATCCCTTCTGCCAGGTGGGAATAGCCAGCATTAACAAACCAAGGTTTTGTGCATGTTCAGCTAACACTCCATCAACTGAGCTACAACTTCAGTAAATTGTAATTTGGTTTAAGGTAGAAATATGTACTTGAGAATCATCCTTGTAAGGAGAGTAGTAGACTGTGCTTAAATAATGCTAGTTGTTTGACAGCTTCCCAAATTCAGAAGTTCCAATCAGCATGTGCCCATGTCACAATCACAGTGCATTAGGTGCCATGCAGCTTTCCTGGGTAATTCTTCTGTCATTTAACTCCAAGCTCTT
This sequence comes from Acomys minous, assembly GCF_964271855.1. Taxonomy (NCBI): domain Eukaryota; kingdom Metazoa; phylum Chordata; class Mammalia; order Rodentia; family Muridae; genus Acomys; species Acomys minous. The sequence continues at coordinate 139,787,646 of NC_140483.1, forward strand.
TCCATCTCCTGATGCTACCTGTGACCTCTAAGGTTGCATGGAAGAACAGTCGCATTCTGGTAGCATTGAGGATAGTTTAGGGTTAACTGTAAAAGTTGATACCACTGAACAGAAGGATCCACTCACCTGGTCCTTACTCAGCTGCAAGAGAAACTGAGAAGTAGAGCCCCCTGATATGCCTTGGGAAAAGAAATACATGTAATTAGGCAAAGAGTTAGCATTACACTTGAGAGGTGGGGGGAACTTCCTCCATAATTTAGAGAGAGTAGAGGAGGCCCAGGATAGAACACACAGAAGCTTGACATTTAGAATTGGGTAGAGAATAAAAGAGGGATCAAAGGAATGGAGGAGGAAGAGCTGGAAGGTGTTAGGTGAGTGGGAGACAGTAAGAGTCTGATAGCCACTTGTAATCCCAGCATCAAGAGGCTGATGCAGGAGGACCACAGCTGCTGCATAGTGAGTGCCCACCTCAGAAATACTAAAACCAGGGCTTGGGGCAGGGAAGAAGCCCAAACCCTCAAGTTTTGTGTTATAGAAGGCAAGAAAGTTTTTCAGTAAGGGGGTTGTCTGGCACGTGAAATGATGCTGAGATGTTAAGGTGCTGGTAATTATTGACAACTTTGAGAAGTGGTTTCTACCTTCCAGGCTTTAAGCATCTTTGGAAGGAAAGGGATTTAAAGGAGTAGGGGAAGAATTCTAATTAGACTGCATGAGAACTCCAGATTAGGTGTAAATTAGGTATAGTCACGAACAGGTGAAAGTCATTAGCAGTTTTGTCTACAAGTACAAACAAGTATTTGTATTCATCCCCCTCTTTCTTTTTTGGAGTCAGGGTTTCAATATTTAGACCAGGATGGCATGAAATATGACATATAGACCAGGCTGGCCTTAAAATCACAGAGACATGCCTGCCTGTACCTCTTGAGTGCTGGAATTAAAGGGGTGCATCACCATGCCTGGTGGGCTGGAAGTGTGGCTCAGTAGTAGAACACTTATTCAGAATAGAAAAGGGAGTGAAAAAAAAGAAAAGGCTGTGAAGACTGAAAATGCAGCAGTCTGGGAGAGTGAGTTTGGGTCTTGTTCTTTTCTGGTCATGTCGGATCAGGGTTCTGAGTGTCTGTGTTTCAGTGTCATTTCTATCCCTAGCTTTCCTAGAATACCCTGCTAGGACTATACTGAATATTTCCTGTGCCTTTAGTCTGCATCTTAATTCCTTGTTTTGTAGCACAGATTCCTAGGTTTGGTGTCTTGTGTTGTTTGATTTGAATGGTGTTGTCATAATCATTCATTTCTTCTTTATTAACTGGATGTAATAATTCCTTAGCTTTCAATCATTGATATACTTTCTTTCAGTTGGTACATTGTGATGCTTTGCATTGCACTTTTTATTTGGTCCATTGAATCTTTGAGCTTTGGGTCTTGGAAAAATGAGTGGTGTTGTTCTTAGAGGGAACTCAGATTCGGTTCACAGCACCCACATGGCAGCTAATAACTGTTACAACCTTAGCTCCATGGGATCAGTTGTCTTCTTGTCTCCTCAGGCACTAGGCGTGCATGTGATCTCTATAAGTATATGCAGGCAAGACACTCTACACATGAAAGACAAACGAATCCTTAAAAAGAAATGAACAATTGAGAATCCCACAGTTCTCTCACCCACAGTAGCTAAAACTTTGCATCCTTGTCATTCCAACCATTCTAGTACTGTTGGGTTCAGTTTGGAAGAGCTACTAACTTTTGGAGGAGTTATGCTGCCTTGCTTTTTTCATATTTCTTGGCCTTTTATGTTGCCTGTGTACACCTGTAGGTGGCTAGCACTGGCTTCAGCTGGAAGTCTTAGCACCGTTGAGGGTTCAGTCCCTAGTACTACTGAGCAAACTGCTGTAACAGCAATAGCATCAAAACAAACCAGATAGAGGAAATACAATAAAACTCCACAAGACCGTATGGAACCAATAAATATGAAAATATGAGGCTAAAAATTGATACTGGAGCTGGTGAGATGGCTCATTTGGTAAAGGTGCTTGCTGCCAAGCTTGGCACTTGTGCTTAATCTCCAGGGTCTACATGGTGGAAGGAGAGGACAGCAAGTTGTCATCTGACCGCCACATGTAATTTGTGTGCACACATATACACATAAATAAATATATGTAACAGAATTCAAACGATACTGTGTTTGAACAATTAAACATTTAATTACATTTATTTAATAGTAGCCAGGTGTGGTGGCACACATTTTTAATTCCGGTGCTTGGCATGGAGAGGCAGGGGGCTTAAACCTAGCTGGGTTACAGTGTGAACTCAAAGCAAGCAGAATGGCTTTATGGCCTGGACTTGATCCCTGGACCACATAGTGGGAGAAGGGAACTCTCTTTTCTAAAATTGTATGGTGTTCATAGACACACTTAATAAATAGATGTTTAAAAAAAGGAACTGAAAAAATAAGATCAAGGAGTGTGGTAGAGAAATGGGAAGAAAACTTAAAGGAAAAATGAGGGTTGCTAAGATGGCTTAGCAGTTACTGCTCTCGCAGAGGACTCATGTGACTAGCAACTGTCTATAGCTCTAATCCCAGGGGGTCCAACACCCTCTTCTGTCTTCTGAAGACACCGGGCACATATGTAGTGCGCTGACACACACTCAGACAAACAAACAAAAGAAAAATAAGTACATTTTTAGTAAAAATATGTTAAGACAAGAGGAAGTATGAAGAGGAAACAAGTAATACTAACTGATATTACACTCTGGATCATCGAGGCGGCTCAGAGTAAAAGCATTTGCTCTGCAAGCCTGGTAACTTGAGTTTGATCCCCAGAACTCAAAATGAAAGGAGGGAATTGACTGTTGCATATATGCAGAGACACATGTGCACCATGTTCATGCCATCACTCCCTCCTTACACACACACGGGCACGCACACACACACACTCACACACACTCACACACACTCACATACACTCACATACACACATGCGCACACACACACACACACACACACTCGTTAAAGCCTTTAAGCATATAGTTCCCCAGAGATGTCCTCCAAACAGACAACTTCGGCTAGTGTTTCTGCTACCTCCTAGTAACCCAGTAAGTTAGGACTCTATGGATGAATGAATCTGATCTTGAGGTCAGAGCCCTCATGAGCCAGTCACCTCCTACATGCTGTGTTATGGACACTAACACATTTAGAACAAACCTTCAACAGTAGAAGTTCAGGAGAGATTTAAGACCTACAAGTCAACTGTAATGCAACCCCAGCACTGAGTACTCATCTCTGAGTTCAAGGCCAGCCAGCTCTACAGAGCTGGTTCCAGAACCCAGTAGCTGAGGCAGGAGAATCATTGCTTGTTTAAAGCCACATCATCTATATAGTTGTAGTCTGGGTTACATTGTGAGACTGTCTTAAAAAGTCAAGTAAAAATCTAAGCTGTGACAAATAGGTATTTAAAACTGCGTATTTAAGGTGATTTCCCTGGGCTTAATCTGTTTTTAAAGAGGCACTGACAAACAGTAAATCTTTAGCAAGTGATTTTGGTTAATATCATTTTAACATGATAACAGGTCCCCATTATCTGTTCCTGAGATGTGATAAGCTTCAAAGATGGAAATACTTAACAGCCCTCACATATAACTAGGGCTGGGGTGTCCTTCACTTAGTAGAGGAATTGCCTAGTATGCACAAAGCCCTTGTTGTGATTCCTCGCAGTGCGTAAACCAGGTTTGCTGGGGGAATACCTGATTCTAGCATTCTGAAAATTGAGGTAGAAGAATCAGGAGGTTAAGGTTATTCCCAGCCACATAGCAAGTTTGAATCTAAACTTGGTAGACCCTGCTTCACATGACAACAAACAAAACAACAAAAAAGGAAATCCTCCAAAACCAAACCCATGTAATTAGAAACTTGAAATCATTGGATCAAACTGGATGTGTTGGCATATATTTGTAATTTCAGGTTGAGATACTCTGCGAGACACTATTACTCACCCCTGATAGGGACATGACAGTAGACAAGAAGTAAGGATACCGCCAAACTGTGATTAGATGATTAGTGGTTTAAAGTCCAGATTCATTTTTTAAAAAGTTTCATTTACGTGTATGAGTGTGAGCCTGCGTTAGTTTATGTGTACCATGTGCATGCTGGACTCTCTGGAAGTCGGAAGAAGGCATCAGATCCCCTAGAAGTGGAGTTATATGTGGTTGTGAACCACCATATGGGTCTGGAAATTGAACCCGGATCCTCTGCAAGAACAACAGTGCTCTTAACAGCTGAGCCATCTCTCCAGCCCCAAGTTTAGGCCCCCCCTCTAGTTTCATTCGTTAGTAATTGTCCTTTGTTCATATCAAATGCTAGAGTTAGTTCAAAGTAATTAATCTGTGTTTCAAAGTAGTCTTCCTTAAAATATTTAGAGTGAAGATACATTATGGGAAGTTGCAATCATAATTTTGTTTTTCTTTTAAGCTATTAACAAAGTGGGGGTGGGATGTAGCTCAGTTAGTATAAAACTTGCTTAGCACCAAGCACTGTATACAACCAGGTGTGGTGGTACAAGAGAATCAGATTGTTTTTCCTCGACATGGTTTCTCTGTGTAGCCCTGGCCATCCTAGAACTGGCTCTGTAGACCAGACTAGCCTTGAATTTAGAGATCCACCTGCTTCTGCTTCCCTAGTGTTGGAAAGGCATGCACCACTACTGCCCAATTGAGAATCAGAAATTTAAGGTCATTCTCAACTATACAGTGAGTCTGAGGCCAGCCTGGGATATGTGAGACTCCACCTTAATAAAAAACAAACACAAAATAAAATGTTATTTTAAGAAAGACTCTTTGGAATAGCAAGTTACAGAGTTTTAGTCCTTTAAATAATGAAAATTATTATTCACCTTAATATTTAGGGAGATTCTTACCTCTGAAGACGATGCTGGGGCCAAGATACGATAGTCAAGTTGCCGAAGAAAACCGGTTTCATCCCAGTATGCTCTCAAATTATCTAAAGAGTCTGAAGGTAAGAAGCAAAGCTCTTAGCTACTAATGCAGTGCTCCCTCTTGGCTTTGTTCTTCAAGGGCTTTTCTGTAAGTGAGGGATATGTGTGTGCACTTGGGCATAGAAGCCAGAAGACACTCTTCAGGCGCTGTTCACTTTTTTGTTTTTGAGATAAGATTTTTCTCTGATAGATTCCTTTGCATAAACATATGCATATATTTTAGGAAGCTACTACAGTAGGTTTCCGTATGATTTCTGAAACGGCCTTTAGTGTTAGTTGTCCCTCCCCAAATTCCCTCCCTTTCTTGTTCCTCCCCTCCTCTTCCCTATTTATTTCTTGTATTCTAATTTCTCTTTTATTTCTCCATAACATTATATTCTATTTTTCCTTTTTTGGGAGATCCTCTCCTCCCCACAGGGTACCCTTACGAGGTACCTAATTTCTATGGTTATTCAGATTGTAGCACATATATTGAAAACTTAAAACTAATATCCACATATAAGAGAATATCATATAATATTTGTCTTTTTGGGTCTGGTTTACCTCACTAAGGATCAATTATTCTAGCTCCATCAATTTACCTGCCAATTTAATTCTTTAATTAGCTGAATAATGTTCCGTTGTGTAATTGTACCACATTTTCATTATTCATTCATCAATTGACAGACATGTAGTCTATTTCTAATTTCTGACTATTATGAATAGAACAGCACTGAACATGCATGAGTAAAGTGTCTATGCAGTAGGATGTACAGTTCTTTGGCTATATTATATACTCAGGAGTAGTATGGATCTTAAGGTAGAGTGATTCCCAGATGGCTGAGGAATTGCCACCCTGATTTTATAGTGACTTGCACCAGTTGGCACTGCCCCAGCAATGACTATCCATTCTGTTTCCTAGCATCCTCACCAGTATGTGCTGTGATTTGTTTTATTGGTCTTGGCCGTTCTGGCTGGCATAATATGAAATCTCAAAGCCATTCTAATTTGCATTTCCCTGATGACTAAGAGTGTTGGACATTTCTTTCTCAGCCATTTTATTTCATCTTTTGAGAACTTTATACTTAGTTCTGTACCCCACTTTTAAATTAGTTTATTTCCTTGATGTTCAGTTTTTAAGTTCTTTATGTATTCTAGATAATAATCCTCTATCAGATGTATAATTGGTAAAGATTTCCCCATTCTTTGTCCTGCTACTTTGTGATAGTGTTCTTTACCACACAGAGCTTTTCAGTGTCATGAGGTCCCATTTATTAATTGTTACTCTTAGTGCTTATGCTGTTGATGTCCCGGTAAGAAAAATCCTCTGTGCCAATGAATTCAAGCCTACCTCCTACTTTCTCTTCTGTTAGGTTTAGGGTATAAGGTCTGGGTTGAGGTCCTTAACCCATTTTGAGTTGAGTTTTGTGCAGGCAATAGGTACGGGTTTATTTGCATTCTTCTACAAGTGGTTATGCAGTTTGACCAGCACCATTTGTTGAAGATGCTGTTTTTCATCCACAATGTATTTTTGGGTTTGTAAAAAACTCAGGTGTCTGAGCTGGATGTGGTGGTGCACGCTTTTAATCTCAGCACTTGGGAGGCAAAGGCAGGGGGATCTCTGTGAGTTCAAGGCCAGCCTGGTCGACAAAGTGAGTTCAGGAGGACCAGGGTTACGCAGAGAAAGCCCTGTCTCAAAAAGTGAGATGAAACACAACCAAACCAAGCAAAAACAAAAACTCAGGTGTCCATTGATGTGTTGGAATGTGTGTCTGTTTTTATGCCAATACCATGCTTTATTATAATAGCTCTGTAGTACAGTTTGACATAGAGGAAGTGATTAACACCAGGATTGTTTCAGTTGTCTTGTTCTTTTCTTTCCCTCCCTCCCCTTCATTTATATGTTTGTGTGTGTGTGTGTGAGTTTGCAAATGAAATTGAGAATGTTTTTTTTCAATTTCTGAAAAATTGTGTTGAATCTGTAGACTGCTTTTGGTAGGATGGCCACTTTCATAATATTCTACTGATTCATAAACATGGACTTTTTTTCATCTTCTGATGTCTTCCTCATTTTCTTTCTTCAGTGTCATAAAATTTTAACTGTACCAGTCTCTCACTTTCTTGGTTAGAGGGTTTTTGTGAGACAGGGTTTCTCTGTGTAACAGAGCCATGGCTGTCTTGGACTCACTTTGTGGACCAGGCTGGCCTCCAACACATAGATCTGCCTGCCTCTGCCTCACAAGCACTGGAATTAAAGGCATACGCCACCATGCTCGGCAATATTAATTTTGAGGCTAATGTAAAAGGTACCATTCCCTGATCTTTCTCAGTATATTTGTCATTTGTATATAGAAAGGTTACTGGTGTGTGTGTGTGTGTGTGTGTGTGTGTGTGTGTGTGTGTGTGTGAGAGAGAGAGAGAGAGAGAGAGAGAGAGAGAGAGAGAGAGAGAGAGAGAGAGAGAGAGTTAATTTTGTATATTACTTTATACTGCTACTTTGTTGAAACTGTTTATCAACAGTGAAAATTTCCTGATGGAGGGTTTAGGATCTTTTGTATATTCAATCATATCTTCTGTAAATGAGGATCCTTTGACGTCTCCCTTTCCACGTGTGTTACCTAGCTCTCCTTTAGTTGTCTTACTGCTCTAGCTAGGACTTAAGTGCTATATGGAGTGGGCGTAGAGAAAGTGAACATCCTTGTCTTAGTCCTGATTTTAGTGGAAATGTTGATGTTGGCTTGTTGGTATGTCATTTGTTTTTTGTTTAATCTTCCCTAGACAGGGTTTTACTGTATACCCCTGACTGTACTGAAGCTTGCTCTTGTAGACCAGGATGCCCTTGAACTCAGAAATTGGCCTGCTTCTTCCTGGAGTACTGGCATTAAAGGTGTGCGACACCACCACTTGGTAACCCTATGTCCCTTGTATCACTAGTCCCTCTTGAACTTTTGTCTTGAAGGAATGTTGAATTTTGTCAAAGGCCTTTTCTGCATCTGATAAGGTGATCAGGTAGTTTTTGTCTTTCCATGTGTTATGTGGTAGATTTACATTCATAGATTTGTAGGGCCTTTGGTAGGTTACCCAATTCAGTTTCAGTTTCCTTGATTGATTTTTCTTGATAGTCTTCCAAATTATGTGTACAAATATTTTGAATGATCTGGAACTCAGTTCAGGCATAAATTTTTTTTCTCTTTTCCTTCTATTTTACTATTTATTTTGTGAATTTTTGAATAGTGTCTCATGTGGCTCAAGCTACTAGCAGAGTTGCTGTGTGACAGCTGAGGAGGACCTTGTGCTGTGTGACAGCTGAGGAGGACCTTGTGCTGTGTGACAGCTGAGGAGGACCTTGTGTTGTGTGACAGCTGAGGAGGACCTTGTGTTGTGTGACAGCTGAGGAGGACCTTGTGCTGTGTGACAGCTGAGGAGGACCTTGTGCTGTGTGACAGCTGAGGAGGACCTTGTGTTGTGTGACAGCTGAGGAGGACCTTGTGCTGTGTGACAGCTGAGGAGGACCTTGTGTTGTGTGACAGCTGAGGAGGACCTTGTGCTGTGTGACAGCTGAGGAGGACCTTGTGCTGTGTGCAGAGCTGAGGAGGACCTTGTGCTGTGTGACAGCTGAGGAGGACCTTGTGCTGTGTGACAGCTGAGGAGGACCTTGTGCTGTGTGCAGAGCTGAGGAGGACCTTGTGCTGTGTGACAGCTGAGGAGGACCTTGTGTTGTGTGACAGCTGAGGAGGACCTTGTGCTGTGTGCAGAGCTGAGGAGGACCTTGTGCTGTGTGACAGCTGAGGAGGACCTTGTGCTGTGTGCAGAGCTGAGGAGGACCTTGTGCTGTGTGACAGCTGAGGAGGACCTTGTGCTGTGTGCAGAGCTGAGGAGGACCTTGTGCTGTGTGCAGAGCTGAGGAGGACCTTGTGCTGTGTGACAGTTGAGGAGGACCTTGTGCTGTGTGCAGAGCTGAGGAGGACCTTGTGCTGTGTGCAGAGCTGAGGAGGACCTTGTGCTGTGTGACAGCTGAGGAGGACCTTGTGCTGTGTGCAGAGCTGAGGAGGACCTTGTGCTGTGTGACAGCTGAGGAGGACCTTGTGCTGTGTGACAGCTGAGGAGGACCTTGTGCTGTGTGCAGAGCTGAGGAGGACCTTGTGTTGTGTGACAGCTGAGGAGGACCTTGTGCTGTGTGCAGAGCTGAGGAGGACCTTGTGCTGTGTGCAGAGCTGAGGAGGACCTTGTGCTGTGTGACAGCTGAGGAGGACCTTGTGCTGTGTGCAGAGCTGAGGAGGACCTTGTGCTTTGTGACAGCTGAGGAGGACCTTGTGCTGTGTGACAGCTGAGGAGGACCTTGTGCTGTGTGACAGCTGAGGAGGACCTTGTGTTGTGTGACAGCTGAGGAGGACCTTGTGCTGTGTGCAGAGCTGAGGAGGACCTTGTGCTGTGTGACAGCTGAGGAGGACCTTGTGCTGTGTGCAGAGCTGAGGAGGACCTTGTGCTGTGTGACAGCTGAGGAGGACCTTGTGCTGTGTGCAGAGCTGAGGAGGACCTTGTGCTGTGTGCAGAGCTGAGGAGGACCTTGTGCTGTGTGACAGTTGAGGAGGACCTTGTGCTGTGTGCAGAGCTGAGGAGGACCTTGTGCTGTGTGCAGAGCTGAGGAGGACCTTGTGCTGTGTGACAGCTGAGGAGGACCTTGTGCTGTGTGCAGAGCTGAGGAGGACCTTGTGCTGTGTGACAGCTGAGGAGGACCTTGTGCTGTGTGACAGCTGAGGAGGACCTTGTGCTGTGTGCAGAGCTGAGGAGGACCTTGTGTTGTGTGACAGCTGAGGAGGACCTTGTGCTGTGTGCAGAGCTGAGGAGGACCTTGTGCTGTGTGACAGCTGAGGAGGACCTTGTGCTGTGTGACAGCTGAGGAGGACCTTGTGCTGTGTGCAGAGCTGAGGAGGACCTTGTGCTTTGTGACAGCTGAGGAGGACCTTGTGCTGTGTGACAGCTGAGGAGGACCTTGTGCTGTGTGACAGCTGAGGAGGACCTTGTGCTGTGTGCAGAGCTGAGGAGGACCTTGTGCTGTGTGACAGCTGAGGAGGACCTTGTGCTGTGTGACAGCTGAGGAGGACCTTGTGTTGTGTGACAGCTGAGGAGGACCTTGTGCTGTGTGACAGCTGAGGAGGACCTTGTGCTGTGTGCAGAGCTGAGGAGGACCTTGTGCTGTGTGCAGAGCTGAGGAGGACCTTATGCTGTGTGACAGCTGAGGAGGACCTTGTGCTGTGTGACAGCTGAGGAGGACCTTGTGCTGTGTGACAGCTGAGGAGGACCTTGTGCTGTGTGACAGCTGAGGAGGACCTTGTGCTGTGTGCAGAGCTGAGGAGGACCTTGTGCTGTGTGACAGCTGAGGAGGACCTTGTGCTGTGTGCAGAGCTGAGGAGGACCTTATGCTGTGTGACAGCTGAGAAGGACCTTGTGCTGTGTGCAGAGCTGAGGAGGACCTTGTGCTGTGTGACAGCTGAGGAGGACCTTGTGCTGTGTGACAGCTGAGGCGGACCTTGTGCTGTGTGCAGAGCTGAGGAGGACCTTGTGCTGTGTGACAGCTGAGGAGGACCTTGTGTTGTGTGACAGCTGAGGAGGACTTTGTGCTGTGTGACAGCTGAGGAGGACCTTGTGCTGTGTGCAGAGCTGAGGAGGACCTTGTGCTGTGTGACAGCTGAGGAGGACCTTGTGTTGTGTGACAGCTGAGGAGGACCTTGTGCTGTGTGACAGCTGAGGAGGACCTTGTGCTGTGTGACAGCTGAGGAGGACCTTGTGTTGTGTGACAGCTGAGGAGGACCTTGTGCTGTGTGCAGAGCTGAGGAGGACCTTGTGCTGTGTGACAGCTGAGGAGGACCTTGTGCTGTGTGCAGAGCTGAGGAGGACCTTGTGCTGTGTGACAGCTGAGGAGGACCTTGTGCTGTGTGACAGCTGAGGAGGACCTTGTGCTGTGTGACAGCTGAGGAGGACCTTGTGTTGTGTGACAGCTGAGGAGGACCTAGTGCTGTGTGCAGAGCTGAGGAGGACCTTGTGCTGTGTGCAGAGCTGAGGAGGACCTTGTGTTGTGTGACAGCTGAGGAGGACCTTGTGCTGTGTGACCGCTGAGGAGGACCTTGTGCTGTGTGCAGAGCTGAGGAGGACCTTGTGCTGTGTGACAGCTGAGGAGGACCTTGTGCTGTGTGACAGCTGAGGAGGACCTTGTGCTGTGTGCAGAGCTGAGGAGGACCTTGTGCTGTGTGACAGCTGAGGAGGGCCTTGTGCTGTGTGACAGCTGAGGAGGACCTTGTGCTGTGTGCAGAGCTGAGGAGGACCTTGTGCTGTGTGACAGCTGAGGAGGACCTTGTGCTGTGTGACAGCTGAGGAGGACCTTGTGCTGTGTGACAGCTGAGGAGGACCTTGTGCTGTGTGACAGCTGAGGAGGACCTTGTGCTGTGTGACAGCTGAGGAGGACCTTGTGCTGTGTGACAGCTGAGGAGGACCTTGTGCTGTGTGACAGCTGAGGAGGACCTTGTGCTGTGTGACAGCTGAGGAGGACCTTGTGCTGTGTGCAGAGCTGAGGAGGACCTTGTGCTGTGTGACAGCTGAGGAGGACCTTGTGTTGTGTGACAGCTGAGGAGGACCTTGTGCTGTGTGCAGAGCTGAGGAGGACCTTGTGCTGTGTGCAGAGCTGAGGAGGACCTTGTGCTGTGTGCAGAGCTGAGGAGGACCTTGTGCTGTGTGACAGCTGAGGAGGACCTTGTGCTGTGTGCAGAGCTGAGGAGGACCTTGTGCTGTGTGCAGAGCTGAGGAGGACCTTGTGCTGTGTGACAGCTGAGGAGGACCTTGTGCTGTGTGCAGAGCTGAGGAGGACCTTGTGCTGTGTGACAGCTGAGGAGGACCTTGTGCTGTGTGACAGCTGAGGAGGACCTTGTGCTGTGTGCAGAGCTGAGGAGGACCTTGTGCTGTGTGCAGAGCTGAGGAGGACCTTGTGCTGTGTGACAGCTGAGGAGGACCTTGTGCTGTGTGACAGCTGAGGAGGACCTTGTGCTGTGTGACAGCTGAGGAGGACCTTGTGCTGTGTGACAGCTGAGGAGGACCTTGTGTTGTGTGACAGCTGAGGAGGACCTTGTGCTGTGTGACAGCTGAGGAGGACCTTGTGCTGTGTGACAGCTGAGGAGGACCTTGTGCTGTGTGACAGCTGAGGAGGACCTTGTGCTGTGTGACAGCTGAGGAGGACCTTGTGTTGTGTGACAGCTGAGGAGGACCTTGTGCTGTGTGACAGCTGAGGAGGACCTTGTGCTGTGTGCAGAGCTGAGGAGGACCTTGTGCTGTGTGACAGCTGAGGAGGACCTTGTGCTGTGTGACAGCTGAGGCGGACCTTGTGCTGTGTGACAGCTGAGGAGGACCTTGTGTTGTGTGACAGCTGAGGAGGACCTTGTGCTGTGTGACAGCTGAGGAGGACTTTGTGTTGTGTGACAGCTGAGGAGGACCTTGTGCTGTGTGACAGCTGAGGAGGACCTTGTGCTGTGTGACAGCTGAGGAGGACCTTGTGTTGTGTGACAGCTGAGGAGGACCTTGTGCTGTGTGCAGAGCTGAGGAGGACCTTGTGCTGTGTGACAGCTGAGGAGGACCTTGTGCTGTGTGCAGAGCTGAGGAGGACCTTGTGCTGTGTGACAGCTGAGGAGGACCTTGTGCTGTGTGCAGAGCTGAGGAGGACCTTGTGCTGTGTGCAGAGCTGAGGAGGACCTTGTGCTGTGTGACAGCTGAGGAGGACCTTGTGCTGTGTGCAGAGCTGAGGAGGACCTTGTGCTGTGTGACAGCTGAGGAGGACCTTGTGCTGTGTGCAGAGCTGAGGAGGACCTTGTGCTGTGTGCAGAGCTGAGGAGGACCTTGTGCTGTGTGACAGCTGAGGAGGACCTTGTGCTGTGTGCAGAGCTGAGGAGGACCTTGTGCTGTGTGCAGAGCTGAGGAGGACCTTGTGATGTGTGACAGCTGAGGAGGACCTTGTGCTGTGTGCAGAGCTGAGGAGGACCTTGTGCTTTGTGACAGCTGAGGAGGACCTTGTGCTGTGTGACAGCTGAGGAAGACCTTGTGCTGTGTGCAGAGCTGAGGAGGACCTTGTGTTGTGTGACAGCTGAGGAGGACCTTGTGCTGTGTGCAGAGCTGAGGAGGACCTTGTGCTGTGTGCAGAGCTGAGGAGGACCTTGTGTTGTGTGACAGCTGAGGAGGACCTTGTGCTGTGTGACAGCTGAGGAGGACCTTGTGCTGTGTGACAGCTGAGGAGGACCTTGTGCTGTGTGCAGAGCTGAGGAGGACCTTGTGCTGTGTGACAGCTGAGGAGGACCTTGTGCTGTGTGACAGCTGAGGAGGACCTTGTGCTGTGTGACAGCTGAGGAGGACCTTGTGCTGTGTGCAGAGCTGAGGAGGACCTTGTGCTGTGTGACAGCTGAGGAGGACCTTGTGCTGTGTGATAGCTGAGGAGAACCTTGTGCTGTGTGACAGCTGAGGAGGACCTTGTGTGTGTGACAGCTGAGGAGGACCTTGTGCTGTGTGCAGAGCTGAGGAGGACCTTGTGCTGTGTGACAGCTGAGGAGGACCTTGTGCTGTGTGACAGCTGAGGAGGACCTTGTGCTGTGTGACAGCTGAGGAGGACCTTGTGCTGTGTGCAGAGCTGAGGAGGACCTTGTGCTTTGTGACAGCTGAGGAGGACCTTGTGCTGTGTGACAGCTGAGGAGGACTTTGTGCTGTGTGACAGCTTAGGAGGACCTTGTGCTGTGTGCAGAGCTGAGGAGGACCTTGTGCTTTGTGACAGCTGAGGAGGACCTTGTGCTGTGTGACAGCTGAGGAGGACCTTGTGCTGTGTGCAGAGCTGAGGAGGACCTTGTGCTGTGTGCAGAGCTGAGGAGGACCTTGTGCTGTGTGACAGCTGAGGAGGACCTTGTGCTGTGTGACAGCTGAGGAGGACCTTGTGTTGTGTGACAGCTGAGGAGGACTTTGTGCTGTATGACAGCTGAGGAGGACCTTGTGCTGTGTGCAGAGCTGAGGAGGACCTTGTGCTGTGTGACAGCTGAGGAGGACCTTGTGTTGTGTGACAGCTGAGGAGGACCTTGTGCTGTGTGACAGCTGAGGAGGACCTTGTGCTGTGTGACAGCTGAGGAGGACCTTGTGCTGTGTGACAGCTGAGGAGGACCTTGTGTTGTGTGACAGCTGAGGAGGACCTTGTGCTGTGTGCAGAGCTGAGGAGGACCTTGTGCTGTGTGACAGCTGAGGAGGACCTTGTGCTGTGTGCAGAGCTGAGGAGGACCTTGTGCTGTGTGACAGCTGAGGAGGACCTTGTGCTGTGTGACAGCTGAGGAGGACCTTGTGCTGTGTGCAGAGCTGAGGAGGACCTTGTGTTGTGTGACAGCTGAGGAGGACCTTGTGCTGTGTGCAGAGCTGAGGAGGACCTTGTGCTGTGTGCAGAGCTGAGGAGGACCTTGTGTTGTGTGACAGCTGAGGAGGACCTTGTGCTGTGTGACCGCTGAGGAGGACCTTGTGCTGTGTGCAGAGCTGAGGAGGACCTTGTGCTGTGTGACAGCTGAGGAGGACCTTGTGCTGTGTGACAGCTGAGGAGGACCTTGTGCTGTGTGACAGCTGAGGAGGACCTTGTGCTGTGTGACAGCTGAGGAGGACCTTGTGCTGTGTGACAGCTGAGGAGGACCTTGTGCTGTGTGACAGCTGAGGAGGACCTTGTGCTGTGTGCAGAGCTGAGGAGGACCTTGTGCTGTGTGACAGCTGAGGAGGACCTTGTGCTGTGTGCAGAGCTGAGGAGGACCTTGTGCTGTGTGACAGCTGAGGAGGACCTTGTGCTGTGTGACAGCTGAGGAGGACCTTGTGCTGTGTGCAGAGCTTAGGAGGACCTTGTGTTGTGTGACAGCTGAGGAGGACCTTGTGCTGTGTGCAGAGCTGAGGAGGACCTTGTGCTGTGTGCAGAGCTGAGGAGGACCTTGTGTTGTGTGACAGCTGAGGAGGACCTTGTGCTGTGTGACAGCTGAGGAGGACCTTGTGCTGTGTGACAGCTGAGGAGGACCTTGTGCTGTGTGACAGCTGAGGAGGACCTTGTGCTGTGTGACAGCTGAGGAGGACCTTGTGCTGTGTGACAGCTGAGGAGGACCTTGTGCTGTGTGCAGAGCTGAGGAGGACCTTGTGCTGTGTGACAGCTGAGGAGGACCTTGTGCTGTGTGACAGCTGAGGAGGACCTTGTGCTGTGTGCAGAGCTGAGGAGGACCTTGTGCTGTGTGCAGAGCTGAGGAGGACCTTGTGCTGTGTGACAGCTGAGGAGGACCTTGTGCTGTGTGACAGCTGAGGAGGACCTTGTGCTGTGTGACAGCTGAGGAGGACCTTGTGCTGTGTGACAGCTGAGGAGGACCTTGTGCTGTGTGACAGCTGGGGAGGACCTTGTGCTGTGTGCAGAGCTGAGGAGGACCTTGTGCTTTGTGACAGCTGAGGAGGACCTTGTGCTGTGTGACAGCTGAGGAGGACCTTGTGCTGTGTGACAGCTGAGGAGGACCTTGTGCTGTGTGCAGAGCTGAGGAGGACCTTGTGCTGTGTGACAGCTGAGGAGGACCTTGTGCTGTGTGACAGCTGAGGAGGACCTTGTGTTGTGTGACAGCTGAGGAGGACCTTGTGCTGTGTGACAGCTGAGGAGGACCTTGTGCTGTGTGCAGAGCTGAGGAGGACCTTGTGCTGTGTGCAGAGCTGAGGAGGACCTTATGCTGTGTGACAGCTGAGGAGGACCTTGTGCTGTGTGACAGCTGAGGAGGACCTTGTGCTGTGTGACAGCTGAGGAGGACCTTGTGCTGTGTGACAGCTGAGGAGGACCTTGTGCTGTGTGCAGAGCTGAGGAGGACCTTGTGCTGTGTGACAGCTGAGGAGGACCTTGTGCTGTGTGCAGAGCTGAGGAGGACCTTATGCTGTGTGACAGCTGAGGAGGACCTTGTGCTGTGTGCAGAGCTGAGGAGGACCTTGTGCTGTGTGACAGCTGAGGAGGACCTTGTGCTGTGTGACAGCTGAGGCGGACCTTGTGCTGTGTGCAGAGCTGAGGAGGACCTTGTGCTGTGTGACAGCTGAGGAGGACCTTGTGTTGTGTGACAGCTGAGGAGGACTTTGTGCTGTGTGACAGCTGAGGAGGACCTTGTGCTGTGTGCAGAGCTGAGGAGGACCTTGTGCTGTGTGACAGCTGAGGAGGACCTTGTGTTGTGTGACAGCTGAGGAGGACCTTGTGCTGTGTGACAGCTGAGGAGGACCTTGTGCTGTGTGACAGCTGAGGAGGACCTTGTGTTGTGTGACAGCTGAGGAGGCCCTTGTGCTGTGTGCAGAGCTGAGGAGGACCTTGTGCTGTGTGACAGCTGAGGAGGACCTTGTGCTGTGTGCAGAGCTGAGGAGGACCTTGTGCTGTGTGACAGCTGAGGAGGACCTTGTGCTGTGTGCAGAGCTGAGGAGGACCTTGTGCTGTGTGCAGAGCTGAGGAGGACCTTGTGTTGGGTGACAGCTGAGGAGGACCTTGTGCTGTGTAACCGCTGAGGAGGACCTTGTGCTGTGTGCAGAGCTGAGGAGGACCTTGTGCTGTGTGACAGCTGAGGAGGACCTTGTGCTGTGTGACAGCTGAGGAGGACCTTGTGCTGTGTGCAGAGCTGAGGAGGACCTTGTGCTGTGTGACAGCTGAGGAGGGCCTTGTGCTGTGTGACAGCTGAGGAGGACCTTGTGCTGTGTGCAGAGCTGAGGAGGACCTTGTGCTGTGTGACAGCTGAGGAGGACCTTGTGCTGTGTGACAGCTGAGGAGGACCTTGTGCTGTGTGACAGCTGAGGAGGACCTTGTGCTGTGTGACAGCTGAGGAGGACCTTGTGCTGTGTGACAGCTGAGGAGGACCTTGTGCTGTGTGACAGCTGAGGAGGACCTTGTGCTGTGTGACAGCTGAGGAGGACCTTGTGCTGTGTGACAGCTGAGGAGGACCTTGTGCTGTGTGCAGAGCTGAGGAGGACCTTGTGCTGTGTGACAGCTGAGGAGGACCTTGTGTTGTGTGACAGCTGAGGAGGACCTTGTGCTGTGTGCAGAGCTGAGGAGGACCTTGTGCTGTGTGCAGAGCTGAGGAGGACCTTGTGCTGTGTGCAGAGCTGAGGAGGACCTTGTGCTGTGTGACAGCTGAGGAGGACCTTGTGCTGTGTGCAGAGCTGAGGAGGACCTTGTGCTGTGTGCAGAGCTGAGGAGGACCTTGTGCTGTGTGACAGCTGAGGAGGACCTTGTGCTGTGTGACAGCTGAGGAGGACCTTGTGCTGTGTGCAGAGCTGAGGAGGACCTTGTGCTGTGTGCAGAGCTGAGGAGGACCTTGTGCTGTGTGACAGCTGAGGAGGACCTTGTGCTGTGTGCAGAGCTGAGGAGGACCTTGTGCTGTGTGACAGCTGAGGAGGACCTTGTGCTGTGTGACAGCTGAGGAGGACCTTGTGCTGTGTGCAGAGCTGAGGAGGACCTTGTGTTGTGTGACAGCTGAGGAGGACCTTGTGCTGTGTGCAGAGCTGAGGAGGACCTTGTGCTGTGTGCAGAGCTGAGGAGGACCTTGTGTTGTGTGACAGCTGAGGAGGACCTTGTGCTGTGTGACCGCTGAGGAGGACCTTGTGCTGTGTGCAGAGCTGAGGAGGACCTTGTGCTGTGTGACAGCTGAGGAGGACCTTGTGCTGTGTGACAGCTGAGGAGGACCTTGTGCTGTGTGACAGCTGAGGAGGACCTTGTGCTGTGTGACAGCTGAGGAGGACCTTGTGCTGTGTGCAGAGCTGAGGAGGACCTTGTGCTGTGTGACAGCTGAGGAGGACCTTGTGCTGTGTGACAGCTGAGGAGGACCTTGTGCTGTGTGCAGAGCTGAGGAGGACCTTGTGCTGTGTGACAGCTGAGGAGGACCTTGTGCTGTGTGACAGCTGAGGAGGACCTTGTGCTGTGTGACAGCTGAGGAGGACCTTGTGCTGTGTGCAGAGCTGAGGAGGACCTTGTGCTGTGTGCAGAGCTGAGGAGGACCTTGTGCTGTGTGCAGAGCTGAGGAGGACCTTATGCTGTGTGACAGCTGAGGAGGACCTTGTGCTGTGTGACAGCTGAGGAGGACCTTGTGCTGTGTGACAGCTGAGGAGGACCTTGTGCTGTGTGACAGCTGAGGAGGACCTTGTGCTGTGTGACAGCTGAGGAGGACCTTGTGCTGTGTGACAGCTGAGGAGGACCTTGTGCTGTGTGACAGCTGAGGAGGACCTTGTGCTGTGTGACAGCTGAGGAGGACCTTGTGCTGTGTGCAGAGCTGAGGAGGACCTTGTGCTGTGTGACAGCTGAGGAGGACCTTGTGCTGTGTGCAGAGCTGAGGAGGACCTTGTGCTGTGTGACAGCTGAGGAGGACCTTGTGCTGTGTGCAGAGCTGAGGAGGACCTTGTGCTGTGTGACAGCTGAGGAGGACCTTGTGCTGTGTGACAGCTGAGGCGGACCTTGTGCTGTGTGACAGCTGAGGAGGACCTTGTGCTGTGTGACAGCTGAGGAGGACCTTGTGCTGTGTGACAGCTGAGGAGGACCTTGTGCTGTGTGACAGCTGAGGAGGACCTTGTGCTGTGTGACAGCTGAGGAGGACCTTGTGCTGTGTGACAGCTGAGGAGGACCTTGTGTTGTGTGACAGCTGAGGAGGACCTTGTGCTGTGTGACAGCTGAGGAGGACCTTGTGCTGTGTGACAGCTGAGGAGGACCTTGTGCTGTGTGACAGCTGAGGAGGACCTTGTGCTGTGTGACAGCTGAGGAGGACCTTGTGCTGTGTGACAGCTGAGGAGGACCTTGTGCTGTGTGACAGCTGAGGAGGACCTTGTGCTGTGTGCAGAGCTGAGGAGGACCTTGTGCTGTGTGCAGAGCTGAGGTGGACCTTGTGCTGTGTGACAGCTGAGGAGGACCTTGTGCTGTGTGACAGCTGAGGAGGACCTTGTGTTGTGTGACAGCTGAGGAGGACCTTGTGCTGTGTGACAGCTGAGGAGGACCTTGTGCTGTGTGCAGAGCTGAGGAGGACCTTGTGCTGTGTGCAGAGCTGAGGAGGACCTTATGCTGTGTGACAGCTGAGGAGGACCTTGTGCTGTGTGACAGCTGAGGAGGACCTTGTGCTGTGTGACAGCTGAGGAGGACCTTGTGCTGTGTGACAGCTGAGGAGGACCTTGTGCTCTGTGACAGCTGAGGAGGACCTTGTGCTGTGTGACAGCTGAGGAGGACCTTGTGCTGTGTGACAGCTGAGGAGGACCTTGTGCTGTGTGACAGCTGAGGAGGACCTTGTGCTGTGTGCAGAGCTGAGGAGGACCTTGTGCTGTGTGACAGCTGAGGAGGACCTTGTGCTGTGTGCAGAGCTGAGGAGGACCTTGTGCTGTGTGACAGCTGAGGAGGACCTTGTGCTGTGTGCAGAGCTGAGGAGGACCTTGTGCTGTGTGACAGCTGAGGAGGACCTTGTGCTGTGTGACAGCTGAGGCGGACCTTGTGCTGTGTGACAGCTGAGGAGGACCTTGTGCTGTGTGACAGCTGAGGAGGACCTTGTGCTGTGTGACAGCTGAGGAGGACCTTGTGCTGTGTGACAGCTGAGGAGGACCTTGTGCTGTGTGCAGAGCTGAGGAGGACCTTGTGCTGTGTGACAGCTGAGGAGGACCTTGTGTTGTGTGACAGCTGAGGAGGACCTTGTGCTGTGTGCAGAGCTGAGGAGGACCTTGTGCTGTGTGACAGCTGAGGAGGACCTTGTGCTGTGTGCAGAGCTGAGGAGGACCTTGTGCTGTGTGACAGCTGAGGAGGACCTTGTGCTGTGTGACAGCTGAGGAGGACCTTGTGCTGTGTGCAGAGCTGAGGAGGACCTTGTGCTGTGTGACAGCTGAGGAGGACCTTGTGCTGTGTGCAGAGCTGAGGAGGACCTTGTGCTGTGTGACAGCTGAGGAGGACCTTGTGCTGTGTGCAGAGCTGAGGAGGACCTTGTGCTGTGTGACAGCTGAGGAGGACCTTGTGCTGTGTGACAGCTGAGGAGGACCTTGTGCTGTGTGCAGAGCTGAGGAGGACCTTGTGCTGTGTGACAGCTGAGGAGGACCTTGTGCTGTGTGACAGCTGAGGAGGACCTTGTGCTGTGTGACAGCTGAGGAGGACCTTGTGCTGTGTGCAGAGGTGAGGAGGACCTTGTGCTGTGTGCAGAGGTGAGGAGGACCTTGTGTTGTGTGACAGCTGAGGAGGACCTTGTGCTGTGTGACAGCTGAGGAGGACCTTGTGCTGTGTGCAGAGCTGAGGAGGACCTTGTGCTGTGTGTAGAGCTGAGGAGGACCTTGTGCTGTGTGCAGAGCTGAGGAGGACCTTGTGCTGTGTGACAGCTGAGGAGGACCTTGTGCTGTGTGCAGAGCTGAGGAGGACCTTGTGCTGTGTGACAGCTGAGGAGGACCTTGTGCTGTGTGACAGCTGAGGAGGACCTTGTGCTGTGTGCAGAGCTGAGGAGGACCTTGTGCTGTGTGACAGCTGAGGAGGGCCTTGTGCTGTGTGACAGCTGAGGAGGACCTTGTGCTGTGTGCAGAGCTGAGGAGGACCTTGTGCTGTGTGACAGCTGAGGAGGACCTTGTGCTGTGTGACAGCTGAGGAGGACCTTGTGCTGTGTGACAGCTGAGGAGGACCTTGTGCTGTGTGCAGAGCTGAGGAGGACCTTGTGCTGTGTGACAGCTGAGGAGGACCTTGTGCTGTGTGACAGCTGAGGAGGACCTTGTGCTGTGTGACAGCTGAGGAGGACCTTGTGCTGTGTGCAGAGCTGAGGAGGACCTTGTGCTGTGTGACAGCTGAGGAGGACCTTGTGTTGTGTGACAGCTGAGGAGGACCTTGTGCTGTGTGCAGAGCTGAGGAGGACCTTGTGCTGTGTGCAGAGCTGAGGAGGACCTTGTGCTGTGTGCAGAGCTGAGGAGGACCTTGTGCTGTGTGCAGACCTGAGGAGGACCTTGTGCTGTGTGCAGAGCTGAGGAGGACCTTGTGCTGTGTGCAGAGCTGAGGAGGACCTTGTGCTGTGTGACAGCTGAGGAGGACCTTGTGCTGTGTGACAGCTGAGGAGGACCTTGTGCTGTGTGACAGCTGAGGAGGACCTTGTGCTGTGTGCAGAGCTGAGGAGGACCTTGTGCTGTGTGACAGCTGAGGAGGACCTTGTGCTGTGTGACAGCTGAGGAGGACCTTGTGCTGTGTGCAGAGCTGAGGAGGACCTTGTGTTGTGTGACAGCTGAGGAGGACCTTGTGCTGTGTGACAGCTGAGGAGGACCTTGTGCTGTGTGCAGTGCTGAGGAGGACCTTGTGCTGTGTGCAGAGCTGAGGAGGACCTTGTGCTGTGTGCAGAGCTGAGGAGGACCGTGAGATCCCATTCCTTTTGTGTCCACCTACATGTACTAGGTTTTGGAACTGCCTTAGATTATATATGCCTCTCAATTTTATTGAAAATGAAGTTAGGATTTTAATACATTTTTAAACCCTTATCTTGTTTCTTTCTGATATCCAGGAAGAGAAATATACGTGCAGAGGCCAGAGGTTGATGTCTGATGTCTTCCTCTGTCATTCTCCAACTTATTTTTTTGAGACAAGGTCCTTCATTGAACCTGGAACTTGCTGATTTGGCTAGACTAGCTGGACAACAAAGCCCCGACGGCCATCCTGTCTTCACCTCCCAGCTCGGGGACCACAGGTGTGTGCTACCACACCTGCCTTTTTATGTGGGTGCTAGGAACCCGAACTCAGGTTCTCATGCTTGCATTAGCAAGCGCTTTGCCCGCTGAGCCATCTCCTCAGCTTGGGAATTGCATATAAGAATTGCATAAGAGTCTGTTTTCATTTCCCGGCTCCATGTAGCCCTGGCTGGCCTAGAACTTGCCCTGTAGTTTTTTTCCCCACTCTGAGTTTCCCTGGCTGACCTAGAACTCCTACTGTAGTACACTAGGCTGGCCTCGAAATCAGAGTTCTGTCTACCTCTGGCTCCTGAGAACTATTTGAAGGTGTGTGCTACCACGCCTGGCTTGTTTTCATTTTTTACTTTGCTTCTTTAAAAGCAATATAGTTCTAGGCATTAGTGTATTTTCACACAGTAGAAGAATGAATTAAGTAGAAAAGGAACACACATTTGCAGCACAAATGGCTTCTTACATAGTTTAAGGCTGAGATACACTACAGTGAATAGATATATAGAGGGGTTGTGACTACTTCGTACCTGGGGTGATGTGTTCTGGAGCTAGAATTGTGCTCTGTCAAAATAATGCTTTCTGCTTCTGAGCTTCAGGCTTCTGAGGACCAGAGATAGATATAGAAGAAAGTGGCAAATTTTCCTTTTTGAATTCATGCTTGGAATGTTGAGAGTGGCATCTGTTTTGCTTATACTTTCTGCCCTCCTTAGCTTAGGGTCATTTTTCTAGTGCCTGCTCAGCTCTTTATCTGGAATGCTTGGGTTCTTAGTTTAGAAGGTGCTTTCCACTGTCAGCCGTTGGGTAGCAGGGAGCGTGCAGGCTCTCTGTGGGGTGGGTGAACTCTAGTCCTGTCACCGCCTCATCTTGTTTGGAATAACTAGTGACTAGCAAATCTGCTTTTTGTTTTTTTAAAGGTTAAAATGAGCCTGTTGGTGGATCTGACAAATACTTCAAGGTTCTATGACAGAAATGACATAGAAAAAGAAGGAATCAAGTATATCAAACTTCAGTGTAAAGGGTAAGTTGTGAGTTATTGAGAGCGGAAGCTTTTGTTGAGGTTATGTAATCTCTTTTCAAAGCAGCTTTTTTTTTTCCTGTGTGTGTTTTCAGACATGGAGAATGCCCTACCACTGAAAACACTGAGACGTTTATTCGCCTGTGTGAAAGGTTTAATGAAAGAAGCCCACCTGAACTTATAGGTATGTTTGGCTTCCTTATGACAGTTCCCCAGTTTTTTTTGTTACAGAAATTCATGAACATACATAAGTAAAATAAAACTTCATACATAAGTAAAATGAAACTCCATAAACTCATTAATAACCATTTTGCTGATATTTTCATCTTTCCATTTATTTTAGTATTTAATTTTGTTATTGATTTTAATTAAATAATTGGTGTGCTTGCACGCACTTGTTTCTGTGAGTGTGTGTTTGTGGGTCAACACAGGAGGTCTCCCACTAATGTGGAGCATGACAGTTTGGCTGGAGTGCCTGGATGGTGAGCAGGGCTTGCCTGCTTCTGTCCCCAGTGCTGGGTTAGGGATTGTGCCGTACCCGGCAAAATACTGGTGCTGGGGATCTGAACTCATGCTTGTGTGGCAGGGAATTTTCTGACTGATTTATCTTCCCTGCCCCTTCCCCCCCCCCCCTTTATGTGCATTTTTTAAGGAAATTATAGATGTCATTTAACTAAGAGTATTTTAGTATCTCTTATTGTTGAGGAGTTTTGGTTTTTATATAATCACTATACAGTTACTACACCAAACAGAATAGTTACAAATTCCTTAATGTCACTTAAAACCAGTCTATCTTCAGATTTCCTCACTTAAACTATCTTTTTAAAATTTTGGTGTTTTGGGACAGGGTGGTCACACACAGAAAAAGAAAAGAAAACTGTAGCAACTAGATATTTCCTGCGTACTATGAAGCACACAGAGCCATCTACATAATATTCCTGTCTAAAGTGCTAGAATGCACTAGGAAATGAATTTAATTATGTTTCTAGACTAAATTCATGGGATATACAGTAGATAAAGAAACAGTTTATAGGTTGAATATCCAAATCTAATCCAAAATGCTTTTAGAACACAAACTCTTTGAATATAGTTATGATACCACAAATAGACAATTTCACACTATGAAACTTTGTTTAAAGTTTTGTAAGAGTAGTTCTACAACATTACTTTTAGGCTAGGTTTATATGAAACATAAATTAGTTTCATATTTAGAAGTGAATTTTCCAAAGTAAAATTTCCAAAATGGAAAAAAAAATTCAAAACATAAACCACCTTTGATCTCAAGCATTTTGTATGAGCTGTGACTAATACCATGGGAAAACAAGCAGAGATATTTAGGGTGTAGAATACTTCACAGGAAAATGACTTGTTTCTCTAAGAAATTTTTAATGGGTGAAAAAAAGAAAAAACTAGAGAGACAAGATTGTTGAATGATTATTAATATTTAATATTGAATTATAGTTTAGTACAATCAGCAACTACTCCTTGACCAGCTTTATGCCCAAATAACCATATTGAGCGAGTAGGATGTATTTAATTAGCTTATAGCGCAATGCCGCGAGATAAATACTCCATCCTAAACCTCCAGGCTAGTATAGTTTCCTCCCATTCAGATTTCCCACATTATATTTGCTTTTTACTCATCTCCTAGATCCGGCTCATTCATCTTGGTGTTTCCCGGTCCTCTCCACGAGCATCCTTCCTGTCCTTCCTGTTCTTTCTCTCCCCTCACTGGACCAGGATGCCCCACTCTATTCTCTGTTATTGCTCAGCATTGGCTAGTTGGCTTTTATTGGCCGTGCATAGAACAAATAGTGACATGCCTACACAAACTTGACCCAGGAGATACTTAGGATAAACATCACAGTGCAACGACTGGATTGGAACCAGAGAGTGGGGTAGAGAAATCAGCACCTAAATGAACAAGGGTGAACTGTGCACAGTCCACAAGAACATTATGCCAACACTAGATACAGCAACAACACTTCATATGTGAAGATTGTGTTGAGAAGCTGACTCTAGAACGGCATTGTTGACCTGTTTATGTACTACTTCAGTGCTATCCCAGCATTCGGGAGGCAGAGGCACGGGGAGCCCAGTGATCTTGAGGCTAACCTGGTCTACGTAGTACTACTTCAGTGCTATCCCAGCATTCGGGAGGCAGAGGCACAGGGAGCCCAGTGACCTTGAGGCTAACCTGGTCTACGTAGTACTACTTCAGTGCTATCCCAGCATTCGGGAGGCAGAGGCACAGGGAGCCCAGTGACCTTGAGGCTAACCTGGTCTGCGTAGTACTACTTCAGTGCTATCCCAGCATTCGAGAGGCAGAGGCACAGGGAGCCCAGTGACCTTGAGGCTAACCTGGTCTACGTAGTACTACTTCAGTGCTATCCCAGCATTCGAGAGGCAGAGGCACAGGGAGCCCAGTGACCTTGAGGCTAACCTGGTCTACGTAGCAAATTCTAGGCCAGCTAAGTCTACATAAAGAAACCTTGTTTAAAAAAAAAAAAAGAGAGAGGTTGAATATAAGTACAAGTAGGCTGTCAGGCTTGCTGAGCAAGCACTTTACCTGCTGACCCGCTGAGCCATCTCACTGGCCACCAGAGGATTCTCTTAAACTGCATTCGGCACTGACTTTCTTCGGATACTTCATGCCACTGATTGATTTATAGTTCACCATGTGTGCTTTTGGATTACTGTATTTGCACTGGAACATATTCTTACTATCTGTATATTATTTGTATCCTAATGAGAATTGTTCATGTAAAAGATTTTATTATTAATATTAATGGAGGTAGAAGTAACTGATTTGGCTGGTTATTTAAATCATTTTAAATAACAAAAACACTTCTGTAAAGAAATCTTACATGTAGAAATGAGAGGAAAATGATATTTCCTTTATTCAGGTTTTGAGATAGACTCTTTGTAGCCCATGCTGGCCTGGAACTCAGTCAGAATCTGTTTGCTTCCACCACCTCAGGGCTGGGATCATGAGAAGGCATCACATGCTGGGGTTGAACGCAGGACCTAAAGATTTTACCTTAGTCCTTACTTAAACAAACAAAAAATTGTTTTTTACACTCTGTATGTGGGTGTATATGTATGTGTGTCACAATAGGTATGTGGGGGGTGGTCAGATGGTAATTTACAGAAATTGGTTCTTTCCTTCAACTATTTGGATTCTGGGCATTAAGCTCAGGATAAAATTGGAATATGGCTTTGTGCCTTAGGCTGGCCTCAAATTCCCCAAACTCCTGCTTATTCTCCTAATAGCAGGATGACTGGTGTGGAGAAGCACCCCTGGCTCCCATGAGAGTCTGCATGAGAGTCAGTTGATCTGGCATAATAATGTCCACAGAACTCTTAAGTTATATTTTAAAAACTCTTGTATTTTGTTTTGTGCTTTGAGACAGGGTCTTACTGTGTATCCCAGGCGCCTAACCCTTCTGCCTCAGACTCTCAAGTGCTGGAATGAAAAGTAGGACAAAGACTCAAAACTGTTAAAATGAGTCCTTCCTGTTTTCTCCTGTCCTCTGCCCTCCCTTCCCCCCCTTTCTCTTTTTTCTTTCCTCCTTCTCTTCCTCCTCCTCTCTCTTCTTCTTTAAAGGGTCTCCTGTAGCCTCCCTTAGCCTTAGCTTGTTGTGTAACTGAAGATGACCTTGAACTTCTTAGCCTCCTCCGATTTCCTAATGTTGATTACAGGATGATCACCATGCCCAGGAAATTGTTCATAAATATATTATGAAAGAGGGTTTAAGAAAAATAAATTTATTGCCTCTGCATTTTTTCTTGTAAAAATTTATTTTAAAATAGCATACACCCCATGTGAAGATACACTCAGTTTCTAAAGCACTTCAGAGTAGTGCACATCATTTAGTCAGTCGGTTATCTGCAGTTGTCTTAGTGTTCTATTGCCGTGAAGGGACACTGTGACCCTGGCAGCGTTGAACTGGGTCTTGTGTACAGGCTCAGAGGTTTAGTATGTTATCTGGGAAGCGTGGCGGCATGCAGGCAGACATCAAGCTGGACAGGTAGCCAAGAGTTCTGATCTGCAGGCACTGGGGAGAGAGACTCTGGGCCTGGCTTGAGTTTCTGAACTTCTTTAGCCAGCCTCCATGGTTCAACTCACCCTCAGCATCCCTGTCTTCCATGGTCCTACTCGATGGCCCATGAAGCCCCACTAAAATCATTCAACTGCTTTTCTAATCCAAAGTCCCAAAGTTTACGTTCTTTCAGACAAAGGCAACTGTCTCAGCAGTTACCCTCGTTCCTGGTACCTACTTCTGTCTTCGTCAGTGCTCTACTGCTGTGATGAGACACCTCGACCACGGCAATTCTTACCAAGGAAAACATTCAATTGGGGCTGGCTTACAGTTCAGAGGTTTCCTCCATTGTCATCATGGTGGGAAGCACGGCAGTGTGCAGGCAGACGTGGTGCTGGGGAAGGAGCTGAGAGCTTTACATCTGGATCCGCAGGCAGCAGGAGGAGAGTGACACTGGGCCTGCTTTGATCTTCTGAAACCTCAAAGCCCATCCTCATGTGACACATTTCCTGTAACAAAGCCATACCTACTCCAACAAGGCCACATGTCCTAATCCTTTCAAATAATGCCACTCCCTATGGACCTGTTGGGGCCAGTTTTATTCAGATCACCACAGCAGCCAGTCACTTTAGTTGATTACAGTTGATTGACTATTGTCAATTCTCAGATAATTTTATACACACGTTTATTTTTTGGTCTGCTTTAGACTTTCTTTCCCTATATAGTTTGACTATATTTTACATTGATCATGAGGAGGGCTGGAAAAACTGGATCAAAGTTTATGTAATATAGGAGTCTTGTATTTGTATGTGTCTTTCCTTTTTGAGTTGTGTGTTTAAAACTGAAATTCCTGATTTTTCTTTTTTTGTTTTTTTGCTTTGTTATTTGAGACAGGGTTTCTCTGTGTAACAGCTCTGGCTGTCCTGGAACTAGCTCTGTATAGTCTAGGCTGCCCTCAAACTCACGGAGATCGCCTGCTCCCAAGTGCTGAGATTAAAGGCATGCGGCACCTTCTGGCTAAATTCCTGAAAATTTTTAATGAAAATTTTAGACAGTAGAGAGTTTTAAACTAATAAACCATTGTGTTATTTTTGAATTTCTATCTAGTGCTCTAAGTTAGATTCTAAGCAACTTAAATTGACAAACTATTAAGTTACAAGGAGTGTTTTGAGTTTTTAAAATGTATGAATATGTAGTATACTTAATAACTTTGATAACAAGTTGTCATTTTAAAACTGTGGCATTTGAAATAATTCAAAGCTACTTTCTCTTCCAGGCGTTCACTGCACCCATGGCTTCAACCGAACTGGGTTCCTTATATGTGCCTTTTTGGTGGAGAAAATGGATTGGAGGTATATAGTCTTATTCTAGATGCATGTAGCAATTCATGATGCTTATGAGTCCTATAGATGCTGTATTTGCCTTCCTATATGTTTCTTGTATTTTAGAATTAACAGAGATTGGATCTTCTAGTGTTTGTGTTTGTATTCAGCTTTGGAAATATCTTGTTTTCCTTGGAAAGTGGTCTTCTCTAACTGTTAAGTACTAGGAAAAGCTTTAATGCTCTATGAAGGAAGGATTACTCCATTTAAACAAATCTTGTCTTTATTGAACATGTTATTTGTGAATCAAAATTTTGGGTTTTAAAGTATTAGAACCCCAGCTACTTGAAATTCCTATGAGCATAGGATATCGCTGACTGAATTTTCTTATTACTGCTCTAGGTTCATTGATTATGTTTCTAAACCCTTTACACAGTGAATCCTTTTTTGGCAAAACACACATCTGATTATCTGATTTTTAGTTCTTTTATATGCAGTGGTTGTCTACTTGGTGTCTTTTTCAGCTTTGGCCATTCAGAATACCGTGCACAATAACAGCAGACTCAGCTAGTGGTTACCTCTCTTTCAGATGTGTACTCTTAGTGCCTGGGTCTGGGTCTGTTGGTATTTTTTGATAAACCATTGTTTTTGTTCACTTTGCTGTTCACATTTTCTTTGCTTTGTTTGTTTGTTTGAGACAGGGTTTCTCTGTGTGTAGCTTTGGCTTTCCTGGACTTGTTTTGTAGACCAGGTTGGCCTCGAACTCACAGAGATCTGCCTGCCTCTATCTCCTGAGTGCTGGGGTTAAAGGTGTGCAAAGGTTTGTGCCACCACTGTTTGGCTGTCCACATTTTCTTGACCACTGTTTTCTCATAGAGATGTTGACCTTCAATGTTTTATTATGCTTTTTTTTCATTGGCTACGCATGTCTGTCATAAGGGCTCATAGCAGTGTGCTTTAGACATTATAGTGTACCATATGTTAGGATGTGCCATGTATTATAGTGGACGATATATGTTTACCATATGTCACAGTGTACCATGTGTATGTGTTTATAGAATCAGTTTATTATTGATTGAAGGCTTTGCAGGTGAAGAAAGACTTTGCTTTATAAGCCTATTATACTTTTTGTGGTACTTTTAGTATGATTTAGTTATTGTAAGTCTACATAAATGGACACTTGTGAGAAAACTACTGTTTTCTATAGCATTGAAGCAGCAGTTGCTACGTTTGCCCAAGCCAGACCACCAGGAATCTATAAGGGTGATTATTTGAAGGAACTTTTTCGTCGCTATGGTGATATAGAAGAAGCACCACCACCACCTGTATTGCCAGATTGGTGTTTTGAGGATGATGATGAAGAAGATGAGGATGAAGATGCCAGAAAGGACTCAGAACCAGGGTCAAGTGCTTCCTTTGGTAAAAGGAGAAAAGAACGATTAAAGCTGGTAATGTTAGCAATTCTACAGTAATCTTTTAAAATTATTTAAATTATATTTAATCATTTATTTTGTGGATGTGCATAGTTGAATGCCTTGGTGTGGTAATGGCACACCATGCTTGTGGACGTCAGAGGACAGCTTGTGGGAATCAGCTCTCTTTTCATAGCATATATTTGTGGAATCTGTGGGTGAAACTCAGGTTGTCAGGCTAACTGCTAGTGCCCTTATCTGCTGAGACAATCTGGTGGCCCTCAAATACTATAATTCTCTATATTTTTGTTTAAACCTAGTGTGGGGTATTTGTTATATTTCTGTTATCCCTCCCCACCCCCACCCCCGGTATTTCTCTCTCTCTCTCTCTCTCTCTCTCTCTCTCTCTCTCTCGCTCTCTCGCTCTCTCTCTCTCGCTCGCTCTTGCTCTCTCTCTGTTTTAAAAAGCCTCTGATTTTATGAAATTAATTTTGCTTCTACTTGAAACTCATTAACTAACTCCTGACACCATGAGCCAGGTGTGGTGGGGTCTCACTATGAAGCCCAGGCTGAATTCAAACTCCCAATCCTCCTGTCAAAGCTTTCTGAGTGTGGAGATAGATTATAGGCCTGCCCCGCTATGTATCACTTTTAAATATTAGCCAGGAATCACTCTTTCAAATGTTGTCTTACAAAATTATTTATTCCTTGAGTGGAGGGGCTTGGCATATTGTGGGAGTCAAAGGACAGCTTGTATGATTCATTCCTCCCAACCGTCATGTGGGCTCTGGTATCACACTCAGGTTGTCAGGCTTGCAACTTGCTGGCTGAGTCAGCTTGCAGTCCAACAGTTTTTTTGTTTTGTTTTGTTTTTTTTGTTTTGTTTTGTTTTTTAAAGACAAAAGCTGGAGGTAAGAAATTTCATCTTGGTTTTTTTTCTTATGTAAGTCAAAGAACTCTTAGATGTTAGATGGAGATTACTACTAAATACATTTAGTGTTAATAATAACTTAGTATATTACTTAATAACCAGTGAGAATGTTTTTATAAAATAGTCACTCATGTGTGCCTGCCTGCCAGAAGAGGGCACCAGATCTCATTGTAGATCGTTATGAGCCACCATGTGCTTGCTGCGAATTGAACTCAGTATCTCTGCAAGAGCAGACAAGTGCTCCTCATCTCTGAGCCATCTGTCCAGCCCCTCAGTTAATGCATCTATCTCCTGCTATAGGTGGTCTTTTCTTTGTACTATATACAACTTAGAAGATTTCTACTTCTCTAGTCAGCTTTTCTTAAACTCCCAGGAATAAAAGTCTAATGAAGCATTAGGAGTTGGGATGTGGCTAAAGCTTAGTTGGTAGAATACTTGCCAAACATGCACTGTATAGATGGTGCATAGTGAACATGCTGATTCTGGGACTCAAGGGTTCAAAGCCACCCTCTGCTACATAGCTGCAGGTGACAGTGGGACACTTGAAATCCTCTGTTTAATAAAAAGTGGTAGGGCCTGGCGTGGTGGCACACGCCTTTAATCCCAGCACTTGGGAGGCAGAGGCAGGCGGATCACTGAGTTGGAGGCCAGCCTGGTCTACAAAGGGAGTCCAGGACAGCCAAGGCTACACAGAGAAACCCTGTCTCGAAAAAACAAAAACAAAAACAAACAAACAAACAAACAAAAAATGGTAGGGTGGAGATAACACTCCTATTTGCTGCAGGGACAAGAGATGTGTTAAGAGAACTAGTGGTCTTTTACTTGTACATAGAGCTACGTGGTGTAGACCGAAGGGGAGTTAACAGAAGTGCGGAGGAAAGAAAGTATTATTTAAGTTAATTAAGGATATTGTGATTGGCCAGTAGACACTGTTTACAGTGGTTCACAAGCAGTGAACCTTCCTTGATCATTTTCTATAAATAATGGACTTTCCATTGTGTTTATATATTTCCAGCTTGAAGACTATAATGCCACTGACAAGTGTAAGTTGCTTTAAAATAGAGAGCCGAGCGGTGGTGGCACATGCCTTTAATGCCAGCACTCGGGAGGCAGAGGCAGGCAGATTGCTGTGAATTCGAGGCTAACCTGGTCTACAAAGTTAGTCCAGGATAGCCAAGGCTACACAGAGAAACCCTGTCTTGACCCCCCCCCCCAAAAAAAACAAAAACAAAAACAAAAACAAAACAAAAAAAACTCCAAAAAAAAAAAAACCACCTCATTTTTAAGGTAGTGAGAGGACTCATTCAGAAATTGCTTATATAAAGCATGAGGGCTGATGTTCTGCTCCCAACAACATGTGAAAAAGCCAGACACACAAAAACTCTCACATCAGATGTAGAAAGTGGGGCTGGAGAGATGGCCCAGCAGTTAAGAACACTTACTACTATTACAGAGGACCCAGGTTCAGTTCCCAGCATTCACGTGGCAGTTCACAACTCTTATGTATCTCCAGTTCCAGTTCAGGGACTCTGATGTGTGGTGCACATATATGCACACGGATGAACACTCCTATATATGTGGGGGGGAAAAAAGCCATTCATGGTAGTGATTATCTGCTTTCATGGGTTCGCAAGGAGTAACGATTTCTGGGGTTTGCTGGCCAGCCATTTTGTCTAAATTGGGCAAAGTCTAGGTTCAGTGACAGACCATCTCAAAAGATGAATTGGAAGGCTGGAGAGATGGCTCAGCTGGTAAGATTTTGGCTCCTGGCCCCATGTAAGCTAGGTGTGTCATTGCACATTCATAACCCAGAGCTGAGGGCAGAGGCAGATGAGTTTCTGGAGTGCATTGCCTTTCCAGCCTAACCTAATTGATGAGTTCAGATTCAATGAGAAATCATGTCTCAAAAAATAAGGTAGATAGCAGTTGAAGAAGAGAGCTGTAATTCTTTTGTCCTCACGTGTAGACAAACGTGAGTATATTTTATATTCAGACATATATGAACATAACTCTTATATACACATCTTGTCATCTCTATACCCCTCCCCCAAATAAAGTAGGAAAAAAAAGATGGGATGATTGAAGTAAACCTCTGGCTTCCTTCCACCCCATCCTGTGGATCGAGCTCATATCTTTAGGGCTTTTGCACCCTGAGCCATCTCACATGCTTGCTTACCCTATATGATAATGTTTTGTAAGGGAATTAAAGTATCTTTTGTTGTTGTATTTTGTTCATGCTATGACTTACACATTGGTCTGGATTTCTACATGTTCTTGTGCCCTCTGAGTGCTTCGATTAGAGTCATGTCCCACTATTGTCTGCGTTTCAAACATACTTTTAAAAAGCAACAGTAATTTTGAGCATATATATTTAATAAAAATTTGAAAATAATATTTGATCTTTTGATTCTAAAAGTGTCTGATTTGCACAATGAGACACAATTTAAAAAATTATTTTTATGCCTTTGCTAGTGAAAATAACCTTAAAAGTTGCACCAAGGGACTGATAGAGTGCTTGATTAGCATTAAAAGCAGATTTGGTGTTTAATTAAAGATATTTTAATATGGAAACCTGATAAAGAAGCTAGAAATACACAACAGAAAAAAGAAAGTATCTTCAACAACTGTTGTTGGTCTAATTGGATGTTGGCATGTAGAAGAATACAAATAGATTCATATTTATCACCCTGCTCAAAACCAAGTGGACCAAAGACTTCAACATAAAACCAGATACAGCGAACCTGATAGAAGAGAAAGTGGGGGAATAGCCTTGAATGTATTGGCACAGGAGACAACTTTCTGAACAGAATATCAATAGTGCAGCCACCAAGATTGACAGTTAATAAATGGAACCTCCTGAAACTGAAAAGCTTCTGTAAAACAAAGGACACTGTTAGTAGTACAAAGTGGCAGCCCAGAGAATGGCAAAATTTTTCACTAACTCTACCTATGACAGAGGGCTAATACCCAAAATATATAAAGAACTCAAGAAACTAGATTGTGAACAAACTAGATAATCCAATTAAACATGTGGCACAGATTTAAACAGGATTTTCCTTTTTGAAAAAAGATTTATTTATTTACTTATTTAGTCTTCTGCCTACATGTATGTCTGCACTCCAGAAGAGGGCCCTGGGTCTTATTATAGATATTTGTGAGCCACTATGCAGTTGCTGGGAATTGAACTCAGGAAGAATAACCAGTGCTCTTAATCTCCGAGCCATCTCTTCAACAGAGGAATCTCAAATGGCTGAGAAACCATCAAGAAGTGTTTAATATTCATAGCCATTAGGGAACTTTTGAGATTCCATCTTAGCCTGTCAGAATGGCTAAGATCAAAACCACAAGTGACATCACATGCTGGTGAGGATGTGGAGCAAGGAAAACATTCCTCCATTGTGGATGGGAATGCAAACTTACACAGGCAGTATGGAAATCAGTGAGGCAGTTTCTCAGAAACTTGTGAATGGATCTACCTCAAGACCCAACCATTCATTCCACTCTTGGGCATATACCTAAAGGAACTCCATCCTACCACAAAGATATTTGCTCAGCTGTGTTTTTTAACAGCTTTATTCATAATAGCCAGAAACTGGAAACCACCTAGATGGCCCACAACTGAAGGATGGATAAAGAAAATGTGATATTTATACAATAATTACTTAGCTGTTAAAAATGATGACATAAAATTTGCAGTCAAGCTGCATGCCTGTAATTCAAGTACTCGGAAGCAGAACAGACAGAGCAATGTGTTGAGGTTAGCCTGGTCTACAAAGAGTCCAGGATAGCCAAGGCTACACAGAGAAACTGTCTCAAAAAAAAAAATAGCTTAAAAATTTTTTTTTCATGCTGAGTGGATGGAATTAGAAAAATCATCTTGAATGAGGTAATCCAGTCCCAGAAAGACAAATATGTTATATATTCACTTTTAAGTAGATATTAGCTGCAAAGTAAAAGATAACCCACAGACTCAGGTTAGTTAGCAAGGAGAGCACAAGGAGGGATGCATGAATCTCTTTGGGAAGGTGAGAAATAGGATGGATTCCATGAATGCACTGGGGCTAATGAGGATGAGGGCAGAGATGGAGGGAGAGAGTACCAGGAAAATTGGGGCCATTTTGGGGATGAGGTAGAAACCAAGTGCAATGGGAACTCCCTGGAGTCCACAAGGGTGACCCTAGTGAAGACTCCTAGTAATGGGAGATGTGGAACCTGATCCGGCCATCCTCTGTAGCCAGGCAAGGCTTCAGTGGAGGGGTTGGGACACCAGCCCAGCCACATGACCTTCAACGTACAATTTGCCTACAAGATGTGCTGGGATAAAGATGATACAGAACTTGGGGAAGTAGCCAACCAATGACTGGTCGAACTAGAGCTGGGCTACAGAGAGAGTTCAGGACAGCCAAGGTTACACAGAGAAACCCTGTCTTAGAAAAACAAAGAAACAAAAAACATACAAACACAAACAAACAAACATACAGACTTTAAGCATGACAGTTAAGAGAAAGAGAGGCTCTCTGGTACAAGGTATAGCTGGGCATACTTAAGATAAAAGTTTTATAGGGCTATTGACATCACTTGAGTAAGCTCAGTATTATAATACAAGTCTTAAGAGTTTTGCTTTCAGATGCTAGAAATGGCCTTATTAAATTAAAGTTCCTTTTAGACAGTCTGTCAATATATCTCATACTTACTGTGTAGCCCAGGCTGGTCTTGAACTTGTGGTCTTCCTGTCTTATCTACCGTGGTGCTGGAATGACAGTTATGCATCACCACAGGTGACATTAGGGTTTTTTTAAAAAAAGATTTATTTTATGTGTATGAGTGTTTTGCCTGCATGTATGTATGTGCACCCATGTGTGTCTAGTGCTCTTGGGGGCATGGAAAGAGTGTTAGATCTCCTGAGACTGGAGTTCCAGATAGTTGTGAGCTGCCCTTTAGGTGCTTGGAATTGAACCAGGATCCTTCTGCAAGAGCAACCAGTGTTCTTAACCACTGACCCTCTCTTCAGCCCCTTTATGTGGTTTTAAAACACCAGTCTTGTTGTTGGGTCCAGGTAATGATATAACAGGAAAGCATTGGTCATCTTTGATCCTCTGGTCATGGAACCTCTAAATTAACGTTATTTGAAGGTAGTCAGAGTTGAAGAGTTTAGATGGCAGTAAATGTTGATACTGAATTAGAGGCAAATTGTCGGAGCTCTGTCTGCTGGAAAGACAGCGCTCCTGGGGACCTGGCAGTGATGCGTATATGAATGAGCTTGGAATGCTTTTCCTCCTCTCAAGTGGCTTGCTTGCCAAGTCTTGGCCAGAAGGTTGAACTTTGCAACTTGTAGACCAGATTTTCTTATTCTTTAATGACATTATCAGCTAGAGTTGTTAAATAGTTTTCTTGATACTGATGCCAGCAGCCCTCTGATGTGTCTAAACTAATTTAGCATACATTTAGACTAATGTTTTTGTTTTTAAAAGTATAAAAACCAAAGCCCAGAAGATTTTATAGATGTTCTTGGAGTACATGTTTTCTTTAGCTTTGAGACAGGGTCTTTATATATATGTAAGTAGCCTTAGAATCATAATCTTTTTGCCTGAGCCCCTCTATAACGAATGGGTTATAGGTGTCACTAGTACAGCAGGTGGAACAGACCATTTATGTTTAATGTGAGTTTTCTTAGGTTTGTAAAAAATGAACTAATTTATTTAATCCTTTTACATACATCTGTCCTTTAATTAGATTGTGTGTATATATTTATACACATATTCATTGTTATTATTGTCTCTTTTCTTTAAAGGGTGCTATTTTCTTGGAAGGCATAACTGTTAAAGGCGTAACTCAAGTAACAACTCAACCAAAGTTAGGAGAGGTACAGCAGAAATGTCATCAGTTCTGTGGCTGGGAAGGGTAAGGAATATTTTCAAGCTTTAAATAAAACTTAATTTTTATGTGTAAAATTAAAAGTATGGGCTTTCCACACCCTCGTTAGCTCCAAAATAATGACCTAGAAACATATTAAATTTATTAATAAGCTTTATGCACTATACCTGAGCAGATACTGATGTAGTCTAACTTGACCAGGCTGGCCTGGCCTACTTCCCAGCCATGCGCCCCATTAACCTGCCAACTGGTCTCGCCCTGGCTGCTCCTGCTCCAGTCCTGTCTTCATGGAGACTCCCATGGCGAGCTTCTTCTTGACCGCTCTCCTCTCCACCTGAGACCCTCCTCCTGAGATTGCAAGTTCTGCCTCAAGTTTCCTGCCCAGCTATAGGCTGTTCAGCTCTTTAATAACCAGTGAGAGATGATGGAGAACAATTTTTACACAACATAAAGCAGGAGATGCTGCAGTAGTGACAATGCCCATGGACTGCAACCAGATCTTTGGGTACGGAAGCATTTGAATGCACAGTGCACACATCATCCCCTTTTAGTTCAATAAAGGCTTTTTCTTCTTACAATAATAAACTATATACAATAAGAACAATTATGAAAACTATCAGGTAAGAATTATATTCACAATGTTCAGTCTACTTATATATCGCAGTTCTTGGAGAAAGAACTTTACTACCTATCCTATCATGGTGAGTTCAAAGTTCTGTATTCAAATAATTTTCTATCATAACTGCATTTATCAACAAAAATTATCTTATTAGACCTTAAAACATTTTTTTAAACCCTAAACAACTTAAGCTTAATTGTGCTTCTATAACTAACTTGTCTTCAACTCCAGCAGAGACCTGAGAAGGATAAATATTGCTTGAGTAGATAGGAAGTGCAGAACAAGCAGCTTCTAAAACTACAGAAATGACAGAGACCTGGCTGCCTGGACAGTCACCTAGGGTTTCTGTACAATATTGGGGCATCATCTTCTGCTGTTTGGCCCAGTATATGACAGACTTTTTTGTGGTGCAGGATCTATGAAAGACTGCCTACCTTATATCGGCAAAGTTTGGCAGTTGACTTCCCTGTGTCCCAATTTGTCTGGTTTGTATAGCATGCTCTCTGCAGTTGAGCAAGGGCAGATTATTGTCCAGTGGCTGTCTTGCCGTATTAGAAGCAGACTCCCCATGGAGGTTCTTCGATGCCTCTCATCTTCTTTAAAGTAAGATGCAGTGCTGCTAGGAGCAGACATGTCTCATTGTTAAAAAATTCATTTATTAAATGCCATTATTTAAATACCATATTCTCTGAGGTTTTTGAAGACCATCTATCTATAGTATATCCAAATAGGCAAATGTTGATTGTGTCTTTTTACTGTCTGATTAACTTTGAAAACATCTGCAGGAGGCTAAAATGTCAAAAAAGTGCTAATCTTTTTTCACCTCCTGAGACTGTGGCTCTGACTGTCCTGAAACTCACTCTGTAGACCAGGCTGGCCTCACACTCAGGCATCTACTGCCTCTGCTTTCCCCAGTGCTGGGATTAAAGACACTGACCACTATGCCCACCTAAGAGTGATAATCTTTTGTTAGAACTTTTGTGATAGCTGATGCTATTCCATTTGATATTGATCTCATGATAAGAAGAACATTGTGATCAACATGAGCTATTTGAGATTGGTGTGACACAGGATTGCGTTAAAAGCATTGTAGCCATGACAGATAATGTTCTTTCCTTAAGGTCTGGGTTCCCTGGAGCACAGCCTGTTTCCATGGACAAGCAAAATATTAGACTTTTAGAGCAGAAGCCATATAAAGTAAGCTGGAAAGCAGACGGAACTCGGTAAGTTCGACTACTAAGATACAATTTCAAACTCTAGTGCTTGAGGAATATTACGTTGATAGGGAATATGTGTGCCCCTCAGAGTGTGAGTTTCTGACTTGAATGGCAAAATAAATGTTTCAGAAATTATATAGCTTTCATTTTATTGGCATTCTAAGCTGTATAATCAGTTTTAGTTCATTCTGATGAATTTTTAACTTCAGAGTTCTGTTAGTTTTATATAAATCTAGATGAAATATTTTTGTTTTAGTTTTTTGAGACAGAATTTTACTTTGTAGCCTAGGCTAGCCTCAAACACACTGAACCTGCAGCAGTCCTCTTGCCTCACCTTCCGAAATGCTGGGATTACAGGTATGAGGCATCAGACCTGGTTTATACCAGTGTATAGAAAGAACATTTGATACTTTGGGATTATAGGCATGTGCCACCGTGCACCGCCATGTCCGCATTTGGGGTCTCTTTTTATTATTTTTATTTCATAATTTAGTTGCCAGTTGGATCTTCCCTCATTCTGTTGTTCTTATATAAACAAATGTATTTAGTAAAAATTTAGGGCTCATGGATGTAGTCACTTAGTACAGTACCTGCCTAGCATGGGGTAAGCCCTGAGCTCATTTCTTAGCACTGACTAAAACTGGCTGTGGTGGCATAAACCTGTAACCCCAACATTTGGGAGGGGGTGGCTAGAGGCTCAGAAGTTCAAGGTCATCCTCAACTATATAACAAGTTCAAGGCCAAGTTGAAGGGGTATAGGAGACCTTGCCACAACATAAACCCAACAGACACTAACTTAACTTTATTTACAAAGCAGTAGGCCACCCTTGTCTTTTGGGTCATAGTTTGCCAACCCATGACTGAACACATTCTTTTGAAAAGACTTTGTTGTTGATTTTAAAGTTAGGATCTCTGTAGCCCTGGCTGGTCTGGAACTTACTTTATATAGACCAGGCTAGCCTGGACTTGTGGCCATTCTCCTACCTCTGTTCCCCCATTTCTGGGATTACAAACATGACCCACCACATCTAGACTAGCTTTTAAATTTTTTAATTAAAAAATTATTTATTTTTATGTGTATGCTCTTGTCTTGGTCAGGTTTCTATTACTGTGATAAAATACCCAAGACCCAAAGCAATTTGGGGAGTAAAGATTTTTTTTTTTTTTGCTTGTTTCCCTTTTTAAGATCAGCATGAAGGGGAGTCAAGACAGGAACTTGGGCCAAGAACTGAGGCAGAATCCATTGAGGATGACTGCTCACTGGCTTGCTCCTCCTCATGGCTCAGTCAGCCCACTTTCTTATACCATCGAGGACCACCTGTCCAGGGGTGGCTCTGCTCAGTGAACTGGGCCCGTCAGCATCAATTGCTATTCAAGAAAATGCCCAACAGGCTTGTGCACAGGCTGATCTTAGGAATGCGTTTTCTCAGTTGTGGTTCCCTCTGCTCAGATGAGTCTAGCTGTGCCAAGTGGGGAGAACACTAGCCAGGACATGTGTGCTGGTACAAGTGTGCAGCATGGGTGTGCAGGAGCCTCCAGAGGTTGGAAGAAGGTGCTAGCTCTTCTAGGCCTAGCATTATGAGCTGCTATGTGGGTCCTGGGAACTTAACTCAGGCCCTTTACAAAGAGCAGTAGGGTCTCTTAGCTGCTGAGTCATCTCTCCAGCCCTTAAAATGTAATTTACTAAATGAGTATTTCAAAGACAAATAGGCCTGATTTTCCTCATTAACAATCATGTCCTGCTCCTTGGTTTTAACATGTTATTCAGTGTCTGGTTTATGCTACATATGCTGACGTAAGTATTTAGTGGTCCTTGATCATCCTGATACATGAAGAAAATAATTATAGTATGCTCCTGCAGATTCTGGATTTGCTGCTGTAATTGGTTTTGTACAGAACAGTGTAATTACCCCAGGTAGTTAGTAGTTTTCTTAGCTACCTTGAGTAGGTATCTTACCAATAATGCTTGCAAGTGATGTTTATTCTTACGACTGGAGCTAAATGTTCAGACAGGAATGATGTGGATAAGGTAATGAGACTCTACAATTGTCTCCCATTTAGTCAATAATACTAAAGATGTCTTTGGGATAATTTTCAGTGATCCACAAACAATCTTTTATATTATGTAGAAATAGAATGACTGAGTCAAATTATAGTTAATTTGCCATCTGTACATACTTTTATATTTTTCCACCTAGCTGTTTTTGACAGGGTTTCTCTGTGTAACCTTGGCTATCCGGGAACTCACTCTACAGACCAGGCTGACCTCGAACTTGGAGATCTACCTGCCTCTGCCTCCCAAGTGCTGGGATTAAAGGTGTGCACCAGCATGCCCAGTTTCACCTAGCTCCTTTTTAGTTATATTTGAAGCAAGACATCAGATCTGCTTAGCCCTAGTTTCTTTCTGGTAGTATAGTCTGAGTTTGTTTTCTGTTTTTTTTGTTGTTGTTTGTTTGTTTTTTGTTTTTGTTTTTTTCCAGGTATCATGAAACCCTTTAGGATAATAATTATGCATTTTTGTAGGAGGTTTTTACTTAATTAAAAAAAAAAAAGCAAGTTTAAATTTAGTAGGCCTGGGTTGGCTCTGATAGCACACTTTTGTGAGAAGTACTGTAGTTTCCTAGTTGAATCTGACTTTAATTTTGATTGTTTGATAGTCACTACCCTAATGCTCAGGCTAAAGTCACTGCCTAGCATGACAAAGCCATGGTTTGACCTCTAACAACAAAATAAGTAATTAAGTAAGTAAATAAATAAATAAACGTTTTGTCACCTCAGGATGATGAGTACAAGCTTAGAACCTTTCCAGTTCATAGTATAGTAAGTCACAAATCATTAGCAAAAAACATCCAACTCTATTATTTTTATTTTCCTACCAGCTGCCTTTGAATAACTGCATCTTCATCAGTGCTATTGATGACAAACAAACTTAGGACTCAGAATTATAAAACTGTATGACCTTTGGAGTAAAAGCTAGAATTTGCAAGCAAGCAAGCATTTAGTCTTTAATTCTGTTTCTCAGTTCTGAATAGAGAAACCTCTTTGAAATAGCATTTAAAACAAACATAAATCAGATGTTTTGTTTTTGTTTTTCGAGACAGGGTTTCTCTGTGTAGCCTTGGCTGTCTTGGACTTGCTTTGTAGAGCAGGCTGGCCTCGAACTCACAACAATCCTCCTGCCTCTGCCTCCCGAGTGCTGGGATTAAAGGCGACACCACTGCCAGGCCAGATTTTTTATTCCACATCTAGAACTAATTTAGAACTAATCAGATGTGCCACACATACAGCAACATCCTAGTTGAGATTTTTTTAGATGCCTATATTCCTGCAAATTTGAGTGTGAAGACACTTTAAAAAACTCTGTTTTGGGGGCTGGAGAGTTGGCTCAGTGGTTAAGAGCACTGTCTGCTCTTCCAAAGGACCTGCGTTCAATTCCCAGCACCCACATGGCAGCTCACAACTATCTGTAATTCTAATTCCAAGGAATCTGACACCTAAAATATAATTAGATATATAAATATAATTAAATAAATCATTTAACAAACCCTCTGTTTTGGTTAATATTTCTGAGCTTTATTTTCAAGATAGACTAGTCAGATGTACCAAATATCTGAAAACAGAAAAGAAAGGTTAAGGCCTTGAATTTATCTCTCTTCTCTCATGTCATTGGATGCTTAGTCAGTCTTTGCCTTATGCTAGAGAATGTGCTAGGTTTGCTGTTCTTTGAAAATGGTTAGAATTAGATTAGATAATATGGCTTTTGTTTAATGAATTAATTTATTTTTGTGGTGCTGGGCATATACCAGGGCCTCATATGTATTAGGCATATGTTGTACTACTGGTTTGCAGCTTGCTTTTTATGTGAACATGGATATTTTCTGTTGATATAACATGTTAAACAAAAAACCTCTGATTGCTTAGGGCATGGAGAGATGGCTTAGTGGTTAAGAGCACCAGATGCTCTTCCAGGTGGCAGAGGTTCACTTCCTAGCACTCACTGGTAATTCACAATTGTCTGGAACTCTAGCTCCAGGGGATCTGACATCTACTTGTGGCCTCTAAGGGCTTCTGCATATTCATGTGAGCACACACACACTGAGACACAAAATAAATAGGTCTTGTTTTTGTTTTTGTTTTTGTTTTTGTTTTTGTTTTTTTGAGACAGGGTTTCTCTTTGTAGCCTTGGCTGTCCTGGACTCGCTTTGTAGATCAGGCTGGCCTCGAACTCACAGCGATCCGCCTGCCTCTGCCTCCCGAGTGCTGGGATTAAAGGCGTGCGCCACCATGCCGGCCCAATAAATAGATCTTTTAAAGCTGGTGGCACACACCTTTAATCCCAGTACTTTAGAGGGCTTGAAGGTGGGCTTTAATCTCATCATTGGGGTGGGGATGGGGTAGAGGGGCAGAGGCAGGCAGATTCTGTGAGCTTGAGGGCAGCCTAGTCTATAGAGTGAGTTCAGGACAGCCAAAACTACACAAAAACCCTGTCTTCAAAAACAAAACAAAGCAAAAACCAAGAACCTCACCCCCATCCCCCAAACCAACTAACCAACCAAAGAAACCCAGTAGAACAACAACAAACCAAAAACTCGATTGCTGCCATGATGTTTATCTTGAGGTATTGGGAGGGCGGGAATTACCATTTTTTTTTGTTATAATTAACTATACTTATTTCTTTATACCTGTCTTTGTATAGAATATGTTAAAAGTAGTATTACTTAGATGACAAGTATGGTAATATGTGCTTCTCTGAAGGTTGTTATATTTCTAAGGCTGTCCAGGGGTGCCTGCTTCATTTCTCATTTCATCACCTAACTAGCAATTAGAGCAAGTGCCCAATTTGACAATGGAAAAATGAGCTCTTTTCCTATAAACAAAGCCAAATTTCACTGACATAAATACTTGT
This sequence comes from Acomys minous, assembly GCF_964271855.1. NCBI lineage: Eukaryota > Metazoa > Chordata > Mammalia > Rodentia > Muridae > Acomys > Acomys minous. Next base: position 139,830,647 of record NC_140483.1, read on the forward strand.
AAAACTAAAAGATAATTATTTATATTATTGCTTTAATTTGTACTTTTTAAATAACAGCATGGCTACACAGTGTTCATTATATATTTTAGTTGTATCTCGCAACAGTCAAGACTGGTAACATTTACTGGCTACTTCCTTGGTACTAGGCATTTTTCTAAGTACTTTATGCAGAACTTTTCCTTTAATTCTTACAACTGTAGCACAGTTACTGTTATCATCTCAGTCTATAACTTTGGAGAGTGAAACATAGAAAGGGAGGCAACTTTTCTGAGGCCACAGTAAGCAGCAAGCTTGGGTCTGGACTGCAGACAGGGCTGTTACTACTCCCCGGTCATGTAAACGGTTTTGCTCTTGGTGGTGCTGGGAGGTGAATCTAGGGTTTCATTACATGTGAGCTCTGCCGCAGTGTCTCCACGTGCCAAGTGATTCATTATTAAAAATATTTTTTGGCTATATTTATTTTCATTTATTACTTTTTGATAATGTCTTGTTTATAAAACCTCAGGTAGAGGAATCTTCCCGTGAAGAGGTTTGTATAATCTCTTAGGATAAATGGTGTTAAGAATTGAGTGTTTGTTCCTTCACACATTACTCAGTCTCTCTGCCTGCGCTGTTTCTTTATTTTTTGGATCTTTCATGTAAATGGGAAATGATAACTACTTTTCTATTATAAATAGGCTGTAGGAAAACCTTGTTGACTTTTTGTTTTGTTTTGTTTTGCTTTTTTGCTTTTGTTTTTTTGGTTTTTTTGAGACAGGGTTTCTCTGTGTAGCAGCCTGGCTATCTTGGCCTCGTTTTGTAGCCCACAGACTCAGACGCACAGAGATCCGCCTGCCTCTGCCTCCTGAGTGGAGTGCTGAGCCTGTTGACTTTCTTGCACCTTGTTTTGTGGTGTTAGTTTGAACTGTATAGCTCCTGTCACTAAATGAGTGAGCAGTACCTCGTAGAAATGATATTTATTGCTCTAATAGGTAACAGCTTATCTGAAACGCTGGGAGCCAGAGTGGTGTGAAACAGTTACACATAGAGAATTAGGTTTGCTGGGGCTGGGCTTCATGGAAATTATCCTAAAGGTAATTATCTGTAGTACTTTAAACAGGATTACAGTAGTGTGCTTTCAGATCAGTACTTCCTAAGTGTCAGAGTTGTAGCATTTTGGATTACAGATGTTCTGGTCATTAGATCAGAAGTTTAATTCTGTGTCTATCCTTACGCAACTATACAATGAAGTAAAAGTAAAGTAAGAAATGTGGTGGCTCTTTTTTTGTAATCCTTAATATTATTATATTATTTCCTTTTCCTTTAACTTTCTTACTTTAATTTCCCGAGACAAGGTTTCTCTCTCTAGCCTGGCTGTCCTGGAACTCATCCTTAGACCAGATTGGCCTCCATTTCAAGAGATCTCATTACCTCTGCCTCCTGAGTGCTGGGACTAATGGTGTGAGTCACCGCCACTCAGTTTAAACTTTTTTTTTTCTTAAAGATGTAAACATACATTTCCTTATTGATTTCTGTGTTTTGTTAAAGAAGCCAGATAATACTGGGAGGCTTATAATGGATAAATGTTACAGTCTGTTTCTATCCCTTCCTCCTTTCTGTCAGTTCTACTCCATAAAGCAACTGCTTTCGGCCATTTTTATGTTTTACTACTCTAAGGCTCTTTCACGTCTCTGAATTACATTTTCTATTTCTAAGGCTGTGACTGAATTGCTGTTAATATAGCTCACCAGAATCTCTGTGTCTACCTTTCCTTTTAGTATTCGGTCATAGTTACTTCACTGCTGTTCTTCACAACTGTTCACACTGTGCATTAGAATGTCTGTCTCCCACTTGTCCCTCCTTACATTGCTGGGTAGAGCTAAAGACGGAGCCCAGGGCATGCCAGGGAAGCAGAAACTTCCAGCTACACCCCCAGTCCTAACTTAAAATTGTTTTATCCCATCCCATCCCTTCCTTTTCTCTCTCTCTCTCTCTCTCTCTCTCTCTCTCTCTCTCTCTCCTTCGTGTGTGTGTGTGTGTGTGTGTGTGTGTGTGTGCGCGCGCGCGTGCAACTTGGCTCTCTCTTTCCATCATGTGGATTTCCTGGGATTAGCTCAATCTTCAGACTTGGTGACAAGTTGAACCATCTCACTGGCTTCAAGTCCTAACGTCTAATATTTTCAGCTCTTACCTTTTATACGGTCTTTGGTAAACATAATTTTTTAAAAAATTATTTATGTGTATATGTGTATGCCTATGTGTACTGCTTGTGTAGAGGAGCTGGCAGAGGCCAGAAGAGTTACCATATCTGCAGTTACAGGCAGTTGTGATTCTTGGTGTGGGTGTGGGAATCGAACCTGGGTCGTCTGCAAGAGCAGTGAGTGTTCTTAACTGCTGAGCTATCTCTCTAGCCCTGTTAAACAGTTTTTAAAAACATTAAAAAGTGATGAGTGAGATGTAAAGTGAATAAAAAACAAAAAAAGTTCTTATTGAAAAAAACATTAAAAAATTAAAAATTTGTGTGTGTGTGTGTGTGTGTGTGTGTGTGTGTGCGCGCATGTGTGCATATGCATGTATGCCACATGTGTGCAGGTACCCATGGAAGCCCCTGGAGCTGGAGATACAGGTGGTTATAGGTGCTGCTGATCAAGTTCTTTGGAAGAGAAGCAAGTGCTTTTAGCCCATAAAAAAATTAAAAAAACAAGATTTATTTATTTATAATAACAATACTAATACTTATTGTTTTTAAGAGAAGGAGGCAAGGTCTCACTGCTGCCTAGGCCAGGCTGGAACTTGCTGCATAGCAGAGGCTGACCTTGAACCACTGATTCTCTTCCCTCCACCTCTCAAGTACTAGGATCATAAGCATTTATCACCATGCCCAGCTTTGTGGTTGAAGTTAAATGGTGAAAATAATTTTTTCTCCCTGCTGGATGTATTTTTACATTAGTGGAATGGATTGCCATTCTGTTTTTTTTTTTTTTAATGGCAAGAAACCTCTTTAATATTTGAAAGCTACAGTGATTTGATAGGTGACTTGTCTACAGAGGCATTTGAAAGTGACGTCAAAGCTAGCATGGTTCTTGTGGGATCAGGAGTGGGCGCTGCTGTTGTTCCAGCCTGCTCAGCACATGATTGGCTGTTTGCTGGAGGAGGCTGTTGCTAGAAGTGTGCTCATTGTGACTGTAGCCACAGCCACCACTCAGACCTCCCAGAGAGGAACTGGGGCCCACACTGCTGCAAAGTCAAGGTCACCTTGGGCTAATGGCCCCACTTCCTCAGCAAGTCAGACTAGAGGGCTAGAGTCAGAAAGCCTCTGGAAAGCTCTCGGGCTGGACAGAGCTGTTGTGCTGGGGCACCGTCTTTTTCTCTCGCTATTAATTACTTCTGCGCCTTATGTATGAGTTGTGAGAATTTTAGTTTTAAAATAAGTTTCTTTTTTGGTCTATATGTCCTGTCATTCGTTCAAGTGACACTGAGTTTGGTTGTCTTTGGTTGTGTAAAATGGTTGCTTTGTCTGTGATGATTATTTCGTGCTCCTTGATCATTGCATATTTTTATCATCCAGAAGCTGTTGAAATAGTATACATGTTTTTGTTTCTTCTTTCCCTTATTATTTTTATTATTGTGTTAAATTTACCCAATATTTAGCAGCTTAAAACATCAAAACATTTCACAATTTTTGAGGACAATTTAGTTGGGTAGTTTCGAGTCTGTCTCTCATGACATTGAAGATAAACTATTTAGCAAAGCTGCTGTGTGCCCTCACTGTGCAGTTGATGGTAGGCTGTTGGGTGAACTAGATACATACTAGGACTGTACAAAAGGAGACCGTGCGGGTTGGCACTGTGCATGTGCCTGAGGTCCTGAATACCAGGAAGCTGAGGCAGCAGAGTTTCTTGAACTCAAGAGTAAAAACAAGCCCAAAACAGGTAGAACAGCAAGGCTCCACATTAACTACTTCCTTGCCCTCCTAACAACAATAACAACAACAGACTTAAAAGCAAAAATTTCCAACATTATAGATGTGGAAGCACACACACATTGTCAAAGTACGGTCTTTTTCACACAATGGAATAAGGATCCAGAATGATTCTACTGGCTCACAAGATACCATAAAGATGATAGCAGAGGTTTCCTTTGTCTTTTAAGTAGTATCTGGTAGTTTAAAAAAAGAACAGAAAAGCATGTCCACAGCTCAGACTGTCTGATACTCTGTGCCCCCATCAGGATGGTAGGAAGTGAGCTGTTCGACTATGAAGGAGCGTTACTTCCGTCTTGTACATGTTGTCCTGAACTGACTGCTCTGTTGGAATGTGGCCAACACGTGATGAGGCACCCAGGGTCTGTACAGTCCAGCGGCAACCTGGAGTCAGCATGGAGAATATTCTAACCTGAAGTCATATGGGTCAACAGATGCAGAATGGAGTCTTTGACCTTCACTTAGGAACTGAAAAACAGAAACTTCAGTCAGGACTTCTGATCCCTGCACTTGAGAGGCAAAGGCAGGAGTTCAGGGTACAAGGTAAAATCTTGGCTATATATTGCTTTCAAGGCCAACCTGGGTACATGAGAACTCCAGTATATTTGTTACAGAATATTTTCTGTGCACAGTGATCTGTCTGCTTTTGCCTCCCAAGTGCTGATACTTTTAATTATTCTATTTTAATGATTTATTAAAGAATTTCATTGCTGAAAATGTCTGATATATTTTTGAGTCATATTAAAGTTCTTAGGAATGATTTGTCAGCCTCAGAAATAGGTGATGTGAGGATTCTCCTCTCATCTGACATTTATTTTCTCTTAACTGTTGGGAGTAAAGCCATTTAACAGAAAAATGGGTGCTGGCATGCAGCTTCTCTGTTGTAGACATGAAGGTTGATGTTGGCTTGGCTTGGGAAGAACAGTGATTCTGAGAGCAAGCTCTGCTGTACATAACCCTGCATTTTAAAACCGAGTTCCATCCCGTCTGTCCGTCTGTCTGTCCCCCTCCCCGCCTCTCTCTCTCTCTCACACATCTTCCTCCCACCCTCTGTCCTTCCTTCTCTCCCTCCCTCCTTCCTTTTCTCTTTATAAATCTATCTTCCTAAGGGGCTAAATTCAGATTTCATTTGTTAAATAGTAGTTTGGTTCCCAAAAGGAATTGCTATCTGTGAAATTAGTAAAGAAATGCAGAACTGGGTGTATTAATTCTGACTGCTCTTTTTTAAAATGTGCAATCCAATTTAAAGATTTTTATAGGCAGCCCATCTTATACAGTGTGTCTCTGGCTTTTAGCCTGCTTTAACATAACTACTGCTGATAAGTTTGCTGTCTGGTGAGCTTCCTGGAACAGTTTTAATAACACTTTGGGATTTAGGAAACTTCATTTAAAAAGTACTCTTGTGTGATAGAGAACTAATTTGTTGTCTCATGAATTTTGTAAAATGACATTTAAGCTTTGTATGTGTTAGCTTTGCCTCTGTTCTTTTGTGCATTGCAGTCATCTTTGTTAAAGTACCACGTTGTCACATACAGTGGCACACTCCTGTTTGGCTGAGGCAGGTGGAACCCAAAGTCTAGGTCAGCTTGAGCTACAAAGCAAGTTTCAGACCAGTTAGATAAAAAGTAAACTCTTGGAGTTGCGAGATATAAAATATAATTAGAACAGAATAATTGCTGCTTAAACTATAAAATTAAAGTGACTATATTTTGCAAGTTCTTTGATATCTGGCCTTAGTAGTTGCCTTCTGAGTATATGATCTTTCTGTGTTCCTATAAACAAGTTATAGGCACTTGTTTTTAGCTGTTAGAATGATCTGTCTAGAATGTCTCATGGCACTATTCTGTCAGTATAAGCAAAGTGGCACTCAGTTCTTCAGAAAAGATTGTTTTTATTTATATGTGCATATCTGTCTTAAGTAGATACTGTGCGTATGCTGGTGCTCTTAGAGGGCAGCTGGAGTTACCAGGTGGTTTCAGTTGCTGGATGTGTGTGCTTGTAGCTGAAGTCAGGTCCTCTGGAAGAACAGCAAGAGAAGCACTGAGCCATCTCTCCAGCCCCAAAGCAGTTGACTTCTAATAGTGTAATCCATTAAACATTACTCCTTAATGTTAAAGAAAAATGAAAATGGAAGAAACAGTTTACCTCTATTCCAAGGCCAAGTGCTTATAACCTTATAAACCAAGTAAGCCTTAGTCTTTGTCAGCATGATTCAGTGGAACCAAACCGGAGTTATAGACAGATTCGATTACACAGACTTGCCGGGAAAGACTTCTTCACGCATGACAGCCAGCCACAAAAGCGGTCAAGTGCTTTATTGTTAAGTGCTGTCTACGTCTGTCACTCATTGTAAGGCAAGACTTGGTTTAATTATATACTCTTTGTGCTACAGCAAAGTTTTAAAGTTTTTCCTCAAACTGATTTTATTCCATTTTATTTTTGACATTAGCAAATGGAAAAAAAAATGTCCTGAGCGGTTGGAGAGATAGCTCAGTGGTTAAGAGCAATTCTGCTCTTCGAGAAAGTCCAGGTGTGATTCCCAGCACTGATAGCATGGCTCACAAGGTCTGTAGCTCTAGCCCCAGAGAATCTGGTCACCCTCTGGCCTTTGAGGGCACTGGCTGGCATGTAATATACTGACATACATGTAGAAAAAACACCCATACACATAAATTAAATAAATGAAAAATTGAAAAACAGGGTTAATGTCAACATTATGCTATTTTATTTTTTTTCTGTGTGCATAAACTAAAACCAAGCACTTCTCACTATTTATTTTAAAGTTTAAAATATTTTGAGATAGGGTCTCATATAGCCCAAGTTGGTCTTGGGCTGTCTGCATCCTCTTCCCAAGTTCTAGGATTACAGGCATGTGCCATACACATAGCACTTTCACATGTTTTTAATTATCTTTCTTAAAAATATCAGAAGTCCATTATTAGCTAATTTCTAATTTTTTGTTTCTTTTGCAAAGTAATGGGGAAGTTTATTTAAATCAAAGCAGTGGAAAAGATCAGAATAGTACATGAGAGCCGCAGGCCACCCGTGTGGAGATACTCAAAGGCTTTGCTTTTGAACTTAAATGCAGGTATTTGTTATAAAATGTTTATAGTATAGTATGTTAAAAGTGACATCTTAAGTTTGTTATAGATTAGGTCTTTTCAATAAAATATTTCTTGAGCATACTGAAAAAATTACAAGAATATGGAGATATTTAATTTAAAGAAAATGCAAGTATCTGACAAGTTTTAGAAAATTGTTGTTTGGACATTTCATTCAGAGCCATACAGTACAATATTGTGATGTGTGATAAAATATTTAGATATAAAATAGTAATATGTTGAGAGAAAGTGATTTTTGCTTATATTAAAAAATAATAAAGACATGGTTCATGCCCTTGAGTGGGTCACAATCTAATTGATGTTTTAAAAAGAGAAGACATTGGAGCACAAAGTGAAGTGTCATTGTCTTAAAGGGCCTGGCACACACTGTCGTAATGCAGGCCTCTGAGGTAGAGGATCAGTGAAGGGTAGTAACTGCAGCAGCAGGAAGAAGGAGGCTGGGGCTGGCTTGCTAGGTGATTGATGCACATCTCTGTGAGTTCTGCTCCTTAGACACTCAAGGTGCTTAGGCTTTAGAAGCATGAGAGTGTAGTGGTTACTGAGCTATAGGTCTCCTGGTCACAGCATCTGGAGCTGCTGTGTCAGCGCCAGAAAGTTATATATAGAAGATCCTTTATTTCAGTCTTCGTGGGGTGTGGGATTTTGACATCTTTTTAAAAAGAACTTCTTTGAAATGATTTTATTTTTAATTTCTTTCTCTGTCTCTGTCTCTGTTTCTGTCTGTCTGTCTCTGTCTCCGTGTCTCTGTCTCTCTCTGTGTCTATCTGTCTGTCTGTCTCTGTCTCCGTGTCTCTCTCTGTCTCTCTCTGTCTCTCTCTGTCTCTTTCTGTCTCTGTCTCTCTCTCCCTCTCCCCCCTCTCCCCCCTGTGTGTGTGTGATATGGAGAGCACACTCCGTATGTGCAGGCACGTGTACACATGCATGTGAAGGCCAGAAGAGGGCATCATATCTCTTAGAGCAAAAGCCACCCCTCCAGATCCAGGAAGACATCTCCGTGGTGATGTGGAAAGCAGAGTGTACACTTTTTGAGGGACAGTTGCCATGTCAATGCTTTATTATCATCTTTGGTGACTGGAGGAGAAAAGAAGATGATATCCCAGAGAGCTTCCCCTGTGCCCCCTGCCCAAGGGCCCTTCCAGCAGGAGGCAAGGGGCAGTCTATGTCACTTACCTTACAGTGATTCCTTAGCTTTAGTTAACTATTACGGGACTCTTTTCTGGTGTTTGATGAAAGTCTTGACAGAAGATTATAGCAGTAGTTGTTAGTGTATCCAATAATGAGTTTCGAATGTTGTATATTATGTATAAGATAGAAAAATTACAAAGTGTAACTCACTTGAGATCATGTTTTCTAGTAGCTGATGTTTGTTCAGACTTGGAGAGTCTTGGCACCAGGTAGTTTTATTTTAGGCATATGTAAGCAGGACCCAATTTGGAAAAAAGTCTTGGTGATTATTAACCCAATCCTATGTGTACAACAAAGCTTAAGGCATGGCTCCATGGAGACTCTTATAAGGCCCGAGTGACATTTTGCATATAAAGATAGTTTCTATAGATTAACTGAGGAAACAGGCTCAAGATAAGGGAGGAAGATAATACCACAGATTGGCTGAGATAAGCCCGGGTCTGGGGGAGCCCAGGCAGGATAGCACAGAGGTCATCAGCCTGTCAACCACGGATGCTCCCAGCTTTCTGTGCAGAAATCATCTCTCTCTTTGAAGAGACAGCCTGCTGTGTTTAACACGCCTGGTTTCCTCAGTGCTTAGCTTATCTGTGAGCACAAAGACTTACGTGCTCCTGCATATGGGTACGTGCAAGTACAGGTGTGAGCAGAGGCCAGGTGTCTCGGAGCTGAAGCTGGAGTACAGGCTACTGTGAGTTGTTTGATGTGGGTTCTGGGAACTGAACCCAGGGTCAATGTAAGAGTAGAAGGTCTTTTAACTGATGAGCCATATTTTTAGCCTTCACATGGTTTTAAAATTGAATGGTTTGGAATAAAATTTGTCTCTTCTTCTACACTTGATTTTTGGCATTACTTGTCATTTATTCCTGAGTTAGGATGGAGGAGTCTAGAATCTGATGATGGGTCCTGTCCTGAGGCAAGCTCTCTGCTAATGGTAGTTTGTTTGTTTGTTTGTTTGCTTGTTTTTTTTTTTTTTGTGTGTGTGTGTGTGTGTATGTGTGTGTTTATTCTTATGCTTTGTAGATGTCTAATTTTTTTTCTGGCTGAAGGAAATTTCTTAAACTAGAAGCTTCTATAGTTTTGAAAATGATCAATTGCTATTGATAGAACATTCACGATATTTGAGAATGCTTGGAGATTTAGCTGCTTAATGTAGGCATCTTGAGTTCCTTTTTGAGGGGCTGGGTTCCGAGACAGGGTTTCTAGGTGTAGCCAGGCTGGCTTTGAACTCACAGAGACCCACCTGCTGCTGCCTCCCTGAGTGCTGGGATTACAGGTCTGCACCACACTGTTTTTTACTGTTTAGTTGTAAATTAATTAAAATTAGGACAAAAGTTACTCTTTTGTTTAGTGACTTTCTCATAGACAATGTTTACCAAGATATAATAGGGCATTTGCTGTATAAACAATATAGGAAACAAAAGGATTTGCTTACCTTGAAGAATCAAAGTTCTGCCAAATTGTACAATTGTTGCTGGCCTTCCATTTAGTATACAGGTTATTCAAAGAGAAGAGATTGGATAGAAAGAATTTATTTCAATTATAAAGGAGATAATGGGTGTTGTAGTTTCAAATTAAATAATTCATGTTGTCTGTTTAATTATGGTGTCATCTTGTAGTAGAATGAAGCTGATGGTTTTAAGTGATCTTATAAGACCATGGAGCCTTAATCACATCTGCTTCATGACTAAAAATATGATTTGTAAAATGTTCTGTGGTGTAGACTCAACCCATCAAAACCTAATTACCTGTAGTATTGGAGTTCTTTAGTAATGTTCAGTGAAAGCTTGGCTAGTTCTTGCTGCATATAAGATGTTTGAGCTGTGGCTTTATCAGTGTTAATAGCAGCAGTAAAAAACGATTGGGCTGGAGAGGTGAGAGCTGTCTCATTTGCACAGGCATGAAGACCTGAGTTTGGATCCCAGCTCCCAGGTCAAAAGCAGGCTGTGGTTGAAAGCACCTGCAACTGCAGCTCGTGAGTGAGGGCCAGAGGCAGGAGGACTGCTGGGCCTTGCTGGCTGTGAGCCTAGCTCCAGGTTCAGCGAGAGAGCCTACCTACCTTAAGGGAGTAAGAGAGTGATACTCATGCTCTTATGGAACATGGGGGTTGGGGGCAGGGTGTGGGGGAGAGGAGAGGGGGTGGGATTACACCGTGGTGCTAGTGTATTATGTATGTTTTTCTCATTGTGAAAACGAGTAAGACCTTAGTGTGAATTTTTAGGAGTTTAAATGATGAATTTCTTTTCCTTTAAGGTGCTGAAATGTTATATATGCCAGGTAAACACAGTAGTAGTAGGTTTTGAATTTAAACTCATCTGTTGGATTATGTTTTATCATCTTGTTTCTATTGTGGAAATGTCTGAAACAAGATTTTGAAATATCTTGGTTTATTTTCCTTTGATTCCTTTATTTTAAATTTTATTTTAAAACAATTTTAGCATTAGATTCCCACATTAGTTTATGAATAGCTAAATTATCTAGTTTGTATATTTGCCACAAAGATAATGAAACTTACTGTAATTACACTGTTAATTAAACAATATAATTACAGCTTTAGAAGTTTATAAAAAACTATATGGGATAGTTTAAAAAATCTTAGGGAAGATGTGATTTTACGAGATGAGGACATAGACATTTTCCATGGAGGTTGTGGGAACTATGTTATCTACAAATAGTGGTGGGGATAAAACTTACACTTGTAATTTTGTTTGATACAGATATATTGCTAGCTTTGGTTCATGACTGAAACTAAGTAAAGGCCATGATGAGGAAGGAATTAAAAAATATATAAAATGTGCTTAAAGTTTCAGTTTCTTTTAAAAGTTGAGAAGAATATAAAAAATGTTTGGGTTAAAGAGGGCATGAGTATAGTTTTACAAAAGAGGTGGTCAAAGATGGAGCTCACTGAGCAGTGAGCTCAAGAGACACCGAGGCCAGTGTGCACACAGCCCATGGGGAAGGAAGGGAGTTGGCAGCTCGCAAGTCAGCTGGTTCTTTTATTTTCAGAACAAAATGTGAGAAATGTGTTTTGAATAATGGACAGGTCTGACTAGCTTTTCTTATGTCAAGAAAGTGTCTGAATTGTCTCTGAAAAGTGACTCTGTGCTCTTTATTTTCTTTTAAGATGTTTGCAGTGTCCTGGGATTAGAGTAGAAAGGTAGCAGTGGTTAGGTAATGGAGTCTTGCCAGGGAAAAGATCCACAGAGAAGGTTAGCTCAGCACTATGTACTTGTCTCTGTCGAAGGATGAGAAGATGTAGGTGTCTTGCCTCTTGGTGTGAGGTTATTCTATATAAATAGCTAGCATTACACAACCCTTGGTGTCACGGATATGCTGGGGACACAGCAGCGGTGTTATATCATAGGCACATTTAATTTTCACTCAGTTGAAGAGAGTGGGGGAAAAACACAAACCCACAAAGCTAGTTTGGGGTGGGAGTGAGGGGCAAGCATACTTAGTAGCATTCTTGAAGGTGGAAATCAGTTTTGAGTGATATATTTAAAGGAATGTCTTGGAAGCCTCTTGGGAGAAATAATCTTAAGAAGTTGTCTTTTGACAAGTTTATCACCAGTCTTGTTCTCCCCTTTAGAAAGTGTAGGTCCTGGGTGGGGAATAATGGATTGCCACTAACTTCAGCTCTTGGCACTTGTCATTTTGTTTGATGCATATATATTGCTAGCTTTGGTTCATGAATGGAACTAAGTAAAGGACTGAGGAGGAAGGCATTAAAAAAATATATGTATATAAAATGTGCTCAGTCAGTTTCTTTTAAAACTTGGAAGGAGTCTAAAAATGTTTGGGTTAAAGAGGGCATGGGTATAGTATTACAAGAGAGGTGATCAGGCATGGAGTGTCCATATTTATTAACGGATTTTCTTATCTTTTAAAATGGAGCCGCATGTGGTATACACGTCTTTAATCCCAGCATTCAGGGAGGCAGAGGCAGAGGCAGGTGGATTGCTGTGAGTTCAAGGCCAGCCTGGTTTACAAAGCCAGTAGTCTTGGGGGTGGGGGCGCGGTGGGGGGGTGGGAAGAAAAGAAAAAAGAAAGGTGAAATAGTACCCTTCTCTCTAGGTATGCAGTATTTAGTCTGTTTGTTCAGTGATGGATACCTGAGGTTTTATCATCACTTCAAAATAAGGTGGTCAACTTCCTGGTACAAAATCTTGCTTGAGCATTTGAGTGTCCTGTGTGTGTTTAAATGGATCTAGTCTATAAAGACAAAGAGATCTTTGCTTTCAAAGGCTAAGATAGCATTTTTGCAATGTAAATTTGTCAGCAGAGGTGTGAACTTGTGGTATGATAATCAGCCGTATTTTCCCTTTAGCGTACTGGTGGGAATGTGAATTAAGACTCTCATGTGCTATTGCTCACGATTTTGTCATCCTTTTTGTGTGCTTCCTAGATTTTACTAAAGCAGTTTTTAGGGATTTTGCTCAATGATGAGAAAGACAAGACTGGATCTAGGCCAGCTAGGAAGTTGCATTTCCAGTAAAACATTCTATGAGTATAACTTTTTATAATCTATAATCTATAATGACTGTGTAAACACCTTTATAAGAGAACACTAAAACCGGAAGGTCTTTCTAAGCCTGCCCCAGCTCTGAACAATGACACAGAGACTTACATTTATTTATATACTTATACTTTAGGCCTTTGCTTACTTTTGTTACCAACTAGCTCTTATAACTTCTGTTAACCCCGATTATACTGTATTTAGTAATAGAATATATTTTATTTATATATTACGATAATTATATAATTTATATTATATATCAATAAATATGATATGTTTATTAATGTAAACCTATGTTTATGTTAATCTGTGTTCTGCCACATGGCTCGTTACCACTTCTTGTCCGACTTCTTCTGTGTCTCTTAGGCAAATCTTTTCACATCTCTTTCCCAGAATTTCTGTTTCTGCCCAGAAGCCCTGCCCTTCTGTCCTGCCTTTGCTATTGGCTATTCAGCTCTTTTTAAACGAATCAGAAGGTGAGGGAAGTGTATGCTTATAAAACATTGAGACAGGTGAGGATTAACAATACCAAAGTCTATCCTTAGCTCTCTGCTGGTACAGGAATCAGCATTTGAATAATACAAAGACAATCTTTACAGAGTGCACAAAAGATCACCCCAACAGAACCCTAGGCTGGGGAGGCTTCTTAGTGCTGTGCAGTGTGGGAGTCTTGAGCCTGTGCCCAGCCTGTGCTGCATAACAAGAGCTATTAAAAAACAAAACAGAACAAGACAAAAAACCCAAGAAGGGAGGTAGTGGCGCACACCTTTAATCCCATCACTCAGGAGGCAGAAGTAGGTGGATAGCTGTGAGTTTGAGGCTAGCCTGGTCTACAAAGTTAGTCCAGGACAGCCAAGAATACACAGAGAAACCCTGTCTCAGAAAACAAACCACCACCACCACCACCCCCTCCCCGGCCAAAAAACAAAACAAAACAAAAGCAAACAACAACAATGAAAAGCATGAGAGGAAAAAGAAAATGATTCAGTGAAATTTTGTGTCTTAATGAGAATACACATGAACATGGATAATTCTTAATATCAGATTTACGATAGAGACAAGTTCCTAAAGAAATTATATTACATTAGTGGTTCATGGTCAGTGAAAGTAATCTGTAGTTAGGTACTAAGCCAATATGTGTGAGGTAGTTCTCTCAAAAATAATCTTACTTTCATGGTCTTAAGTAATGTGAGAATACTTTCTATAATCTTTGGCCTTTGTTCCTAAATATGAGATAACTCATTATTTATTTGGGTCCTGGGATTTGAACCTAGGGCCTTGCGTATGCTAGTCAAGTACTTTACCACTGATGTACATGTATTCTTAGTCTTGCTCGTTTCATCTTGTAAGTACACATAATGGAAGGAAGTATCCTTTGGAATTGTTAGGATTGAGGCCAAAAATTGCACTTCACAACTTGTTTCAGAACCCACGTGTTACTACATCTAGAGGATCCCTGAACGCTCATCACTCAATCACTTCTTTTCTCTCTAGATACAGCTATTTTTTCACATGAGCAGTCCTTTGTAGTAAATTCTATCCTCTAAAGCCTTCTTGCTTTTGGTCTTTTAAACTTGTTGATGTGCATGGGTACACAGCGTTAAAAAAAAAAAAAAGATTTATGTGTTTTTTGCTTGGATTGTGTGTATGCACCATGTCCCTGCAGTGTTGTGGAGGCCAGAAGAGGCTTGTGAAGCTGGAACTGCAGTTCCAGGTGGCTGTGAGCCACCATGTGGGCGCTGGAAATGGAACCCATGGCCTTTGGAAGAGCAAGCCACTGTTCTTAGGCACTGAGCCATCTCTTAAGTCCTTACAGTATTTTTTAAAAATTGGTAATCTGTTTAAAATACAAAGTCCAGTCATAAGATAGATACACACATTTGTGTATTTCATTAGTATATCACTGCTTTAGAAATTTGTCTGTATTTTATATGAATATCAATTCTTAACCTCTGAGTATCAAGAAAAGAGAAATATGTTATCTGTCTTAGGCTCAGAAAAGCAAACCATTTCTTTTTCCCTGATTTTTGAAAATATATTAATATAAGCCAGCTTTTCTTGAATTATGAATATGGGTTGGAGGTAAATTTGAGAATTTGGGGCTCAATAAGACAGATATATTTATGTATTTCTCATGATTTTAATTTCTTTAAAAAAGTGTTAGTTATTTTTTACACAACTGTGTTTGTTTCTCTTAGCTTATTTTTTAACCTAGCTATCATACAAATAATTGACACTCTTTCATATTTGACAGTAAGCTTCACAACACAATCTTGAGCAGTTTATGTCTATTCTTAACCCTCTATACTATTTTGTTGTACTCCCCGCAGACATCCCAGCGATACTTGCACTTTGTAGCTTTCCTCAGCTCCAGCTCCTTCCTCCTGAACATCCTTGGACCTCTACTCCTAGCTCCATTCCCTGCTTCCTCCTCCTCCTGCTCCTCTTCTTCCTGCTGGCAGGAAGTCCAGTCCTATTCCCTCCCCTGCTCATTGATTGGCTGTAACTGTTTTATTGACTTATCAGGGGGATAATTGGGGAGCAGAGTTTACACAACATTTAGACAGGAAGTCAGAATTTAAACTACATAATAACCGTATGCCTACATAAATGTTTTTTGCTTTTTAGATTTTTAAATTTTATTTTCTGTATATGATTGTTTTGCCCACATTTCTGTTATGTATATAATAGGTGCCTGGTGTCCAGGGAGTTGGATTCCCTGCTACTGAAGGTTACAGATGGTTGTGAGCTGTCTCTGGATGCTGAGAATTGAACCCAGCTTTCTGCCAGAGCAACTAGTGCTCTAAACCTCTGAGCCATCTCTCTAGCCTGTCTTGATTTCTGTTTTTTGAGACTGATTATCAGGCTATATATGTCAGGATGGCCTTGAACTCAAGAATGTCCTGCTCCTTCAGTACCTCTGAGGGCTGGTACTACATATTAATTAGTACACCTTCCCTATGGCTTAAAATACTCTTAATATGTATGTGTGTCTTAACTTTCTAAGAGAATGATACAGCCTTTACCTAACTAATTCTTCCATTAAATACCTTTTATTAAGTACCAGCCCAAGACCTTAAAGATGATGGATTGTGTGTCTTCTGTAACATATTTGTAGACAGTATCATAATAGCTTCTTATTTGACATTTCTCATGTTGATTTAAATTTCTTTTGGAACATAGCCCAGAACACTTCTTATTTCTTGCAAGAAAATTTTCTTCCTATGTACTAGGAATTACTACTTTTAAAAAAGCTTGTGCAAGAGAGCCTTGGGAACTAAGTGTTCCTGTTGCTTTTGAGCCTGCTGGGTTAGGATTTGGCTCATCAGTTCTTTTCTCCAGACTGAGGCTGATTGATGTTTTTCTTAGTGAAACTGAGTTTCTGCTCTTTTTGTTTATGAGGGCCATATCGATTTCCATATGTATCGCAGGCCTGCCTGAGCAATCCATCACCTGTCTCAGGGCCAGCTAGAATAATCACTTCAGAACAGCAAAGAATACCATGGTAGCTCTCAGAAAGCCCTTTGGATGTTTACTGTTGCTCCTTTTCCTGTTGTTGTGCCCTTTAATCAGTTTTCCTGTTTCTCCTCACCCTTACTAAATACATACAGTAAACATTATTTATTATTTTAGCTTTCTCCTCATTTAACGTTTCTTCTGTCTCCTGATTTTAGTTTGCTTCCCTCCATCTTCTGCCTGTTGCTGACACACTGTATTCTTTAAGTAGGTGGCTGGATAGGTCATTGCTTCCCTTGGCTTCAGTGTTATGTGTTGAGTGGTCTTCCACATCCCTGTGCCCTGGAACTCCCTGGGTAGCCACAGTTGACCTCAGGCTTCTGGTCTTCTTCCTGCCATCTCCTATGTGCTTGATTACAAGCCTCTGCGCCAGAGCAGGTTTCTGTGCTAGGGCTTTGTGCATGCCAGGCAAACAGCACTCTACCTGCTGAGCTCCCCTTCAGCTCTACCCCTTCTGACCTCAAATGCACACAGCCTGGCTGAGCTTTAATTGCCTCTGACAGGATCTTGCTATGTAACCTAGACAAGCCTTCAGCTTTTGACCCTCCTGCCTCTAGCCCCTGGACTTTATTTTTATGTGATGAGAAACCTGAACACTATTGTTGTTTGTACATGTGTGTTTATGTGGTGTATGTGGAGGCTCCCTCACTGGGACATGGAGCTCACGGATTGCTTTAGCTTGGCTGGCTAGTTAGCCCCAGGTTCCATCTGTTTCTGCCTTCTTAGCGCTGGGATTACAAGTGTGTGCCTTAGCACCTGGTACTTTATGTGCTACTATATTAGTTACTTTTCCATTACCATAATAGAGACCAAAGCAGCTTGTGGAAGGAAGAGTTTATTTCACAGGTTTAGAGCCCACAATGCAGAACAGGAGGCAGGTAGCTGGAACAGCCCCTGAGAGCAGAGGCAGAGAGAGCAAGGGGTGTGGCACAGCATTGGAAACTTCAAAGCCCTCCCACAGTGACACTCTTTTCCAAAGGGCCACACCTTCTCGTCCTTTATTCAAACAGGAGCCTGAGGGAGCCTGTTGTCATTCAGGTCACCACGGGTGCTGTAGATCAAACAGAGCAAACACTTTACTGACTGAGTTGTTTCCTCAGTTCCTCAGTGCCCCCCCCCCAAAGACAGACAAGTTCGCTGCCTACTTCCCTACCCCCAAGTCTTATGTGGCTTGAGCTGTCCTGGAATTTGCTCTGTTGGACCAGGTTGGTCTTGAACTCATCGATTCGCCTGGCCAAGTCCTGGGATTATAAATGCTAGCACCATGCTTAGATTAGCACTCCATCCTTGACTTGCAGATACTGTATATGTAACTTGATTTCTCAAGAATGATTACTTTGTTCAGTGTATAGCTTTCCTCATATATTGATTGAGGATAAAGGCTGATGAAAATTCTTGTGGCTGTGTTAAAAATACTTTAATTTTGTAGTTACAAATAAGAATTCTGACATTTCCCCAGCACTTGGGAGGCGGAGGCAGGAGGATCACTGTGAGTTCGAGGTCAGCCTGGTCTACAAAGCGAGTCCAAGACAGCTAAGGCTACACAGAGAAACCTTGTCTAGCGGGGGGGTGGAGGGGGGGAGGCGAGAGGGAAGAATTCTGACATTCTGATATTTTGCTGTATCATAATATTGATTCAAGGAAAAGAAATACCTGTGTAGTTGGTATGGTAGAAAGAACATTGAATTATTTGAGCTCAGTGATTTTTCACCTTTGAATGGAAAGAATATTATCTAATTTATAAAATACCGTGTGTGTGTGTGTGTGTGTGTGTGTGTATGTATTTGTAAGCTTTGAAGTTTAATCTAATCAAAATTAGAAAAACACTAAACATACATCATATATGTACTCCTGACACCACATTATCTTCATAAAAATTAGATTTCCCTACTTTCATGTTTCCTATAGAAAATAAAAGTAAATTAAAAAAAAGTTGTGGTGCTTTAATTTGTATGATCAAGAGAGGGACTGTAGTGATCTATTCTTGAAAATGTCCATCTAGGCAAAGCAAGTTCAGCTGTTCTAATGATCCTGACCTTGATACTGTATATTAATGCTACCTTCATAATGCCTCGTTACAGTTACATGATGTTGATTGATGGGACAAATGAAGTTTTTATGATTGACAGAGATAATTCAGTGTTCCATGTTTCAAATCTGGAATTTCCATTTCGTAAGGATCTCCGCATGCATTTATCAAATACCCTTTTGGATGGGGTAAGTAATGTATTCATATGTGTGTTTTAAAAAAGTTAAATTGTGTACCCATTGTTAGTATGTCTAACTTAGAACCAAATGTGATTTTGATTTGAATGCTAAGTTTTATTTCTTACCTGTACTTATATTGAATAAGTTTCTTTTTAAAGGTATACTTAGCTGAGAATGGGAGTGTATGCATGCCCACAGTTCCAGCACTGGGGGCGGCAGAACAGAAGAACTCAGCAAGTTCAAGGCCATCCATGGCTGAGATCCTGTCTCAAAAACAAAGCAGGCCAACCAGCCCTAACTATTTATCCTTGAGTATAAACAGCATTTTTCAGATATTTTCTCTAGTGGAGAAAATTGTTCATGATATGGAAATTGAGTTATATAAATCTTGTATTGATCATAAGGGAACAAAATTAAACCTTTGCTTTTATTATTGAAAAGAAGTTATTTATTTTTAATAATTATGAAGTGGCTTTTTACTTTCTTCCCTGAAAATAGCTTTTCCTTACACACTTATAACAACAAAAAAGCCTCTTTTAATTAAAAACTAAAGTAATGCAGAATGCTACAAAAAGTCTGGCAAAAGCTGAACATGGTGACTCACACTTTAATCTTGACACTTGGGTAGCTGAGAAAGGAGTTTATCAAGTGCAGGGCCAGCCTGGGCTCGATATTAAGTTCCAGTCTGCCTTCATAGTAAGACTGTTTAAAGAAATAGAAAATCAAACCAAACAAAGAAAAAGCTAATCAAAAATAATTTAAATTCCTGATGTTGGAATAACTTGTATATATGTTAAGGGCTGTAACTGTCAACTTCGCTCAGGGCAGTGTGGTCAATGCTGAAAAATATAGCATATACATATTGGCAACATCAACTCTGAGAACTGAGTTTCCTTTTTTCTTTCTTTCTTTTCTTTGAGATAGGTTCTTATATAGATAGTCTAGGGCTAGTCTGAATTCATGACCCTCTGCTCCTGCCGCTCAAGCGGTATGCCACCACAGCTGGGTTTAGAGTATAGATTTTTTTTCATTTTTCCAAGACAGCATTTCTCTGTGTAACAGTCGTGGACTCCTTTTGTAGACCAGACTGGCCTCAAACTCACAGTGATCCACCTGCCTCACCCTCCCTCAGTGCTGGGATTACAGGTATGCGTTGCCACGCCCAACAAGGTTTTTCTTTTTCTTTTCTTTTTTTTTTTTTAAATAGTACCTTTCTTTCTTTCTTTCTTTCTTTCTTTCTTTCTTTCTTTTTTTTTCTTTCTTTCTTTCTGTATGTATGTATGTATGTACGTACGTATATACATACATACGTTCCATGGCTTGTTAGTGGAAGGCAGAGGACAGCCTGGAGTTGGTTATCTCCTTCCACGTGGGTCTTGGGGATTGAATTAAGGTTGTTTAGTGTATCTCTAGGCGTTGTTACACACTGTTAACATTGGGTTTTGATTTGTTATTTTCTCACTTAATGAGGGACAGAATGACTTCTTTGTTTTAAGGAATAGTGTATGTAGCAACTCTAGGTGTCTCATTGGCTTCATCAGTTATTCCATGAGGGACCTTACTCAGTTCACTCAGTTTTCTCTTCTGTGGTGAGATGGTAAAGATTGGGAAAGCTGTAAGGTGATACTGTCCGGCACTTCCTCCTTATTTATTATGTGAGTAGTTATGAGGCTTAACAGCTCACTCCTTAACGACTTATGATACTGCTTCTAAGCAGTCTTCTACAGTTTTCTTTTTGTGTACATCTCTTTCCTGTTGGCCGATGAAGTCTTTGTCTATCAGGGCATACTTTATGTTAATATATTTAATTTTTTATTTTTATTTTTCAAATTTTATTTATTTATTTATTTATTTATTTATTTATTTATTTATTTATTTTTGGTCATTACATCCCCCTAGCCACTTGTATGGTACCTTCCTGAGCATTGCAGGTTAGCTGCAGGAAGCAGGCAAGAACTGTCCAGCCCAGCTAAGTTTGAGTTTTCTCTGTCCTATTACCAGAGTGTGTTGGATAGTTTGGGCTGTCATCAAGCAAGAAAGCAAACAAGCAAGCAAGCAAACAAAAACATTTGTTAATTTGTTTGTTACATTGTATTTTGTCTGTTGATAATACATTTTCGTTTTGGCTATTTTTTCTTTTTATTATTTTTTTCTTTTTTAAAATAATTAAACTTTTTAAAATATAATTTATTCAGATAACATCCTGATTGTTATCCCCTCGCTTGAATCTTCTCGTTCTTACCCTCTTCTGCCATATTTCCCTCCCCTAATCTTCTGACAGAAGGGGACCTCCTCGCTACTTTATGACCACAGCCTATTAGGTCTCATCTGAATATCTGCTCCCCATTCCTCTCTGTGTGTGGCCAGTGTTTAAAGGAAAACACTTTTATTTTCCTTGCTTGTTTTAGGGGAATTGTTTGTGTGCTATCCAAACTTAAAAATTTACTTTTTCTAGTCAGTTTTTGAAAAGAAGCATTGACTGAAATCTTGTTATTGCATCATGTATTCATATGCAGATGTCTAGGTAAACATTTCAGTAACTAAGTTAAGATAACAAATTTGAGACTGGGCTGTAGTATGTGGTAGAGTGTTTGGGTATGCAAACCCTGCTTCCATCCCAGTGCTGCATAAGTAGGGCGTGATGGCACACACCTGCAGTCATAGCCTCTGCCTCCCAAATGCTGGGATTGCTTGTGTCACTCCCTGCCTTATGCAGAATTTCTTTTGACATTTTATGACTGTGGTAGATTTGAAGTGATCTTTGCATTCAAAATTTAAAAAGTCATATAGGAAATTCAGTCTATAATAAGACAAAAGTAGTCAGCATATTATTAAATTTTAAACAGTGGTTAAACATAATTATCAAAATGATGCTGAATTTCAGAATTTCAAATTTTGTTATTTGCTCTTAAGTATTGCTAGTAATCCAAACATAAAGGAGAATGTAGTGTAGCCATTTAGCTATGAAAAGCATAGAATTCATTGTGATGGTGCAAGTCTATAAATCCAACACTTTAAAGGCTGAGGCAGGTAGATTGCTGAGAGTTCTAGACTAGCTTTGGCTACCTCATGAGTTGTAGGCTAGCCAGGGGCTATATAGCGTGACTCTGCCTCCAAACAAAACTACAAATCCCCAATCCAGAACACAGGGGGATTGCATCATAGATTATTTCAATATGTATTGTAAACACATAGGACAGAGTTTTGAACTGCTGAGAACTTATTGATTTTTATGAGTACAAGTGTGCTCCCTTTAAAGTCTCATCAAGATATATTTTGAAGATTTTTTAAATATTTATTTATTTATTTATTTGGTGTTTTGAGACAAGGTTTCTCTGTGTAGCCTTGGCTGTCCTGGACCCACTTTGTAGACCAGGCTGGCCTCGAACTCACAGCGATCTGCCTGCCTCTGCCTCCCGAGTGCTGGGATTAAAGGCGTGCGCCACCATCGCCTGGTTGTATTGAAGTTTTTTTTACTCTATCTCTGTGTGTATTATATTCTGGTGAAATTAAATTGCTATTAAAGTGAAAATTCATCTTTTTTTTCAAGGAAATGATCATTGACAAAGTAAATGGACAGGCTGTTCCAAGATATTTGATATATGACATAATTAAATTCAATGTAAGTACCTCTTACAATGTATAAAGTTGTTAGAGTTATCTCTGGTAATGGAAAGCATTACATTTCATCATTTAACACTGGAACGTTCACTGATTTATTATCTTAATTTATACTGCTAGCCTCCAAATACCTGAGGCTGGGCAATTGTAATGTCAGAGAGTTATTTTGGCTCCAGTTATTTTGGTTAGAGAGCCAAAGCCTTAATTAAAATCTTTTTAGTTCTTTCATTTATTATTTTCCTCAGAAAGAATTTAACTGATCATCTTGTATATGCTATGTTCTGTAGTTATTGAATATAAAATGATAAATAAAACTGATTTCTGATTTTTTTCCCTTTATGCTATTTCCATAACAGTTCATTGGTATTTAAGGGCAGCAGAGAAAAATTGTTTAATTTTAATATAATTATTCTATTTGGTTTATTTTTAATATTAATATATTGCATACAAGTTGTTAGTGTTAATGGCATATATTGTATACATTTGCTAGGTTATGCATATATATTGGATTTAATATCAAAATCAGCTTGCAGGAGAATAGAAATGTAAAGAAATGTGCCTGGGCATGGTGGCTTATAGCTTGACACCTAGCACTTGAAAGGTAGAGATCAGACTGGTCATCATAGCAAGTTCCTGGCCAGCCAGAGCTACACAATGAGATCCTGTCCTTAAAAATTAAAAAAAAGAAAAAGAAAAAAGCTGGCCATGGTGGTGGGTGCTTTTAATCTCAGCACTCAGGGAGGCAGAGGCAGGCGGATCACTGTGAATTTGAGGGCAGCCTGGCCTACAAAGTCAGTCTAGGACAGTCAGGGCGGTTACACAGAAACCCTGTCTTGAAAAACCAAAAGGAAAAGAAATGTAAAGAAACAGTGTGACAGTGCTGTGAGTAGAACAAGGAGGTGTGCCCGAGGTAGAGTGGTGCTGAGGATGGGAGCACGTCGTGTTTCCCTGGCTGTTGTTGAGTCCTTGCAGAATGGAGGCCAGGAACACTACATGGTTGGCTGCCACACTTGATGTGTGGAGAAAAGTGTGTCATGGAAAGAAATAGCAACAGAGTGGTGCTAGGGTAGCAGATTACTTCACTGTGGTGTTTGAACTTAGATTTAATGTCGTAGGGCATCACTTAAATGTTTCAGTGATGGTTATGGTGGGTGGTGTTTTTGCTCCGTTGAAAGAGACCGCCATTGCCAGTGCCGTTGGTGTTGGGAAGTGAGGAAGGACTGCTGTGAGGAGCCCGGCACAGCGCTTTGAGTGCTTGCTGCCATCTGTTGTCCCTGCTCCTCTGGCTGCCAGTGCTTCCTGTGTGTAGTCCTTGTGGACGGGAACGTGCTCTGCTTTCTACCTAGTCTTGTTTTGGTCACATGATACACATTTTAGTAGAGAATTTAGACTACTTATAGATTATTCATTTAAAAGAAGGGAGGGTGCTTGTTTGGGCCTTTTTACTTTTATAGGTATCTTGAGTACTCCTAGTAGGCCTAATAGGCAAGCCAATCACTTTAGGTTTCCTACCTTGGTGGAGATTGTATCGTCCTACATGGACTAAGTCCTTGTTTATTAACTTTCCCTCAGTAAATATCCTTTACGAACAGTTCTAGGAGTTGTACTTGGCTCCTGCTCACCTTGTATTCACTCCCTGTTCTTAGTTGAATGTAAGTTGTTGTCCTTCCAAGGCTGAGAGACACACATCCTGAAGCATGTGCTGCCCGTCTTAGGAAACGTTAGGCTAGGCAACAGAGATCGGAAAAGGGGACAAGAAGGCAGTGACGGTGTCGCAAAACTTCAGTAGTCGTTAAGGCTGTGCTTTCTAACTTAGGCAATTACTGCCAGCCAGGGATGTGCTTCAGCTATGTTTATTATGAACATGCGGCTGGATAGGACATGAGTGTACACACACTTCCTGTGGCATTGCTGAAACGCCATGAATGACACTAAAGAACAAGTTTATTGGGAGAGAAGAGATTTCTGTTTCTACAGCTGTGTAGCTATGAACATATGTAAATTTACTAGTTTCAGATTGAGGATATATCTATGTAATAAATACCTTCTTACTAATGGGATGAAGATTGATCAGTGTAGGTAATATGCTATTTTAAGTATACTTTAGTGAATTTGGGTTTTAGTTTTTACTAATATAATTAAATAATAAAATATAGTAATTATATTAATGTATTAATTCATATTTGAAATCGGAGACAGCTTATAATAGATATATATCATTTTCTCTTGCTGCCTTATGTAATTACAATTTAAAGGTAGCTATTGTTAGTCTAATTATTGGGACTGGCATGTATGGTGTGCAAGCTGTTCACTAGACATCTCAAGGACTGCTATTGGTGTACATTACCTTGTATAGTATTGTAGTCTTAACAGGTATTCTGATAATGTAGTTGTTAGTATTCAAATAAAAAAGAATTGTTTTTTTATTCAGGCACAGCCAGTTGGAGATTGTGATTTTAATATTCGTCTACAGTGTATTGAACGTGAAATTATAAGTCCACGACATGAAAAAATGAAGACGGGGCTCATTGATAAAACACAGGAACCATTTAGTGTCAGACCTAAACAGTTTTTTGACATCAATATTTCAAGAAAGGTAAAATTTGCTTATTTCTTTAGTTGGGGATTTAAGCTCCTCTGCTCAGCGTGTGAGAGGATGAGTGCTGCTGACAGGAAGGTGGTGAGGGGCTCCTGAGCGGTGCGGAAGTGGCTCGGCAGACCTCTGTCCCACCAAAGCCCACTCCAGCGCTGCATGGCGGCTCATTAAAGCTTGGACTTGGAGCGCAGCGCACAGCCCGAAGGCAGTGTCTTCTCCAAGTGATCCAGTTAGGTTAACCCTCTTCCGGGCAGTTGGGCTGGTTCTGCTTCTTCCAGGTCTGGTCTCAGTCTTCTTTGCAGCTCAGCTTCCTTCCTTACTGTGGCAGGGAGGGGCCTAATGCATCTGGTAAATTTTGGGGACTTCTGAAGCTATGTAGAGTTGTTCACCTTCCTGCTTAAGGAACTTCCTGCAGGAGGAAGTGTTTCTTTCAATCTGGAGGAAATTGTTATCCAACACTTGCTCTCCCTCTTTCTTTCTAAGTTAGATATTTAGTGTACCAAATTTTTCTCTTATGGCGATATGCCAAATATTCTACCACAGTTTTGTTTGTATTCAGTTCTAAGTGCTTTAAAGTGTTTTGTTTGGATTTCTTTTATTCATAGATTCATAGAGTTCATTATTTAGGTTCTGAACATTGGACAGCTTTCCATGTTGTGGCTTAGAGATTATCAAGGGCATATTGGGGTTTAAATCTTTTCCCATCATTTATAAGTATTTGGGCTAAGTTAAGTCAGTCAGTGTGTCTGTCTAGCTAGCGTTAATTTCATTTTCCCCTTTAGATGAATGTTACATGTATTCCACAAAATTGTGAGATTGTTTTTTAATGTCCAGAATGAATGTAAGTGATTATTTTACTCATGATACTTCAGAGTTTATTTTCCTTTTTATTTATAGTAAGTTGAAGATTTTAATATATAGTAAATTTTTACTTAGGTGAAGTTTCCTTCTCATGTGTGTCCCTAAAACCTATGAGGGAATTGAAGAGAAATGTGTGTAATTTTGAACAGTCCTAAAATATGGTCATATAGCATAGTAATGGTTCTGAGAATCCCAAATTACCAACTCTGCTCACTTACTGATATAGGGGAAACAAAATAAACAAAAACCAGAGGGAAATTTCAGGAATATTACAGTAACATTTGCTATCTTACTATTATTAACTATTTAGTTTAATCACAATAAGTGCATTTGCATTACTGTATAACCATCACCAGGTGTCTCTCTCCAGAGCCTTGTCATTTGTACGAATTGAAGCCTAGCTGGGTGTGCTGGAGCCCTGCTGTATTCTCAGCTCTGCAGCAGGGAGGCAGGAGTGATAGAAGTTACAGGTCACCCTGGGGCATGTGAGAGCCTGTCTTAAACCACCAAGACCAACAGCAAAAGGAAACGACCCTGAAACACATGCATCATCTTAACCCACCTCAGATTATCTGTCACTGAGCATATATTAACCTTAAAGGAAGCATGTTCAAACTCTAATATGTATTGCTTTCATATTAGAGAAATTAAAGAATAGACTTTGGAAAATGAGATGCCAACAAAGATGAAGTCACAAATTGGGACTTAAAAATCACAGAGTTTAACCCAATGTTTCTACTTCTCTCTTGTTTCTCGGTTTTTAAATGTTACAGAAAATTTCATAAATTTTAGAAGTTAAAATAATTTTTAAATGATCATAATATTTCTAAAGAATATATTTTTATTTTATAGCTCCTGGAAGGAAATTTTGCCAAAGTAGTCAGTCATGAAATGGATGGACTTATCTTTCAGCCTATTGGAGTAAGTTCATGTGAGTGCATGAGTGTGTGCGTGTGTGCATTTGTGTGTGTGCACATCTGTGTGTGTGTGTGTGTATGAACATTTTCATCATTAAATTTAAAAGAAATTAGTTTTCAAATAATTCATATGAAATGAATATTAATTTATATTTCTTTGCTAGAAATCTTCCAATAACATTAAAGAAATGCTTATTTTTCTCCTGTGGCTTGCTATACCATTTAAGTATTAGTATCTCTAAAACTTGATTTTTTGCAATTGAGGAAAATATAAGATTTTGAAGAAGAAAGTGAAAAGAAATGATTTTTGAGTCCTTGTTCCTTGTGGACATTACCGTGGTGTTGGTCAGATGAATTCCACTGCCAGCTTTCCCCGCCTCCTCAGCACTGCTGTGTTGGCTCTGACAGTTCTTTGGTGTGCCCTGTTTAGTCACAGTAGAGAGTGTTGAGCAGGACACTTGCTCTCTACTCAGTAACTCAGTAGCTGCCAGGAAATTCCCATTCTCTAACCAGTGCTGTATACATACATACTTTTCAAAGTGTGTCACATGGAACTGAATCAGTTCCATTCAGGAATGGCCAGAGATACAAGTACAGAACAAAACCTGGCATAGGATCTACCAATTTGTGCTTTAACACGGTGTTGAAGTTTCTCTGACTATTCAGTTCTGTTCTACAGGAGTTATATCCTGGGTTGGAACACCTTCCCGTTTGCTGCATTTCGTTCTCGTTTACTCTTTTCTTAGAAATTAGGACTCCATGGGGTCTGGAGAGATGGCTCAGTGGTTGAGAACACTGCCTGCTCTTCGAGAGGACCCGGGTTCAATCCCAGCACCCGTATGGCAGCTCACAACTGTCTGTAACTCCAAGATCTGACACCCTCACACCAAAGCACATACATTAAAAAATTAAATTAAAAATATTAAAAAAAAAAAAGAAATTAGGACTCCTGAGTGAGCTACTGAGGGGTTACAGAGGCATCAAATTAGGCAACTGGAGCAAAGAAAAGGAACTAATAATTTTGAACACTAGGCATTCAACATTAGGTTATATTGCCTTAAATATATAGTAAAACCTTTAGTGAATATTTAGATACAAGATGCTGTGTTTTTCAGGATCCCTTGTTAAATAGAGGAGGAAAAAAATCTTCACTTTGGAGGTTGAAGTAGGAGAACTGGAGCAAGCTGGAAGCGAGGGACAGTAATTGTAGAGAATACTCTTAGGAAGGGGGAGTTTGGGTCTTTGAGTTCCATTATTTTTCATGTTTAGTCTTCTAGAATAAAAGAAGTAGTCTAAATGTAACAGTAAAAATAGAACATTTTAGTGTTTGAAGCTCATCGCTCAGACCTATACTCGTATGAGATTTGGGTAAGTGAGAAATGGCTGTAGAGGAATCTCTGCTATGGTTTGCGTGTAGACTGTGCCCTCCCACCTCATGCAGACAGGCTTCCAGCCGTGGGCCCTTGAGGGAGTGGCAACGCATGCCTGGCCTCTGAATTGTGAGCTAAAGTCAACCTCTCCTCTTGTGCTGTTTTTGTGAGATACTTTGTTTCAGCAGAGACAGTAATTAACACAGAAAGCCTTTTTTCTGGGATGTTAAGTAAAATCAATTGGATTATTACTCTGTTTCCTGTTTGGTTAACTGTGATTTTTGTTAGCGCTTTGTAATTGATACCTAGTCAGGCAAGTCTCCCTATTGGTCAGAATTTTCTTAAATATTTGTAGGTGTTTGCTTTAACAATCAAATTTCAGAAACATTTGCCTTGTTTTCAGAGTTTTTTTGTGGGAATAGTTTAGAGTTTGGATTTGGAGACAGTCAGTATAATAAATCATCTTCTCGCTGCTGCTCTGATCCTTAAGTTCAGTTAGGCTAGTTTCTACGCATTTGTGAGTTCTGTTTCGGTAGTAAGAAGTGTTTGCCCCCATGTTTGACACTTGATGCACTGCCGTGTTGGGTATTTGAAGCAGGATCTCATAGCTCAGGCTGGCCTGTTATTTGTCATTAGTCCTACTAATGCAAGTGTTAAGTCACCATGCCTGGGAGGCAGCTGCATTTTTGGCTTATTTTCTTCCAGACTTTGGATTGACATTAGCTCTTTCCAAAGTGCTAATTTTAAGGAATCAGTGTTTTTTTCTGTCTATGGTGAGATTATGTTTCTCCTTCCCACCCTCTTCCATTCCTTTCTATTTCAGTTTTCAAAGGCAGGGTTTTATGCAGTATAAGCTGGCCTCAACTTGCTGTGCTGCCAGGGCCAACCTTAAAATAACTCCTAATCATGCCTCTCCTTATCAAGTGCTAGGGTTACAGGCGTTATGCCACCAAGTCTGTCAGTATTGCTACTTTCGTGGTGACTTAATGCTTTTCACATTCTAGTCAGGGCCGTGCACCCCCGCCCCGACACCCCCCACCCCTCGCGCGCATATCTTTCTCTAGCTAGACATTGCCCTATACTGTGGTTATCAGTATCTCTTTCCTGAGCCAGAACTGACATTTTTCAGTACTTTTTAGCATACCAGCTCCATTTTGGGTTTGAAGGGACATGTTCTGAAATGTGCTGCCTTCTTTAGCCTTGCAGCATAGCTTTGCTGCTTGGGATTCCTTTTAATTATCACATACTGTTTACTGTTTTTTCATGGATAAGTACCTCACTGAGATTTGTGTTTTCTGATTTTTGTTTTGTTTTGTTTTTTTGTTTTTTTCAAGTGACGTTGAAACCTTGATGTTTTAGGAGCCAGTCTTTCTGCTTTTAGGTCCTGTTTAGCGCTTTAGAGTCTTTCCCAGTAGTCTCTACTGGGCTTATTACCTGCTACAGTTTTATGATTCAGACCTAGCTCTTCAGTGTCAATCCAGAAGGCAGCTGAAAGGCACAGTAAGTAAACATTGCTGCTTAAGACTACTGATCGAAGTGCCTGGAGTTTCAAAGGTTTTTTTTTTAATCTTGTCATATATATGAAATGGTTACCATCCTTCTTCTCCACATTTCTTTTTAGGGCTTAGCTACTGTGAACTTCCACATCACTGTTCAAACCATCCCTTTCATTTAAAAGCCTCTACTACTGTTTCCTACTATTACTTATTTTTACTAGGGATGTACAGTGTCTCCCTCCACCCCCAAAGCAGGGCAATGTGAAGGAACTCCCAGGTGTAGGAGAGGGGGCGGAGTCCTAAGGGAGGAGTGACAGGCCTTTAGATCTTCAGTGATCATTAAGCTGATTAAGGTTCAGTGCCTTCCTTTTAGGTTCTTCTTGTCCCTAATCTTTGTGATTGTTTCAGGTTAGGTCTGTATTGTTTCATTGTTATAGTTCATAGCTTCTTAGCTATATTGTCTTTCACTTCTAGTCCTGTTTTTCTAACCTTAAAAAAAATTATATTGTGGAAAATGCCTTATTTGGGGAAACTGATGGAAAAGAGACCCATATTAACTGATTGAATCACAATCATGGCTGCATAATGACATTTTACTCAACAAAGGGCTGCTTATAAGACAGTGGTATATGGCTGGACAGATGACTCAGTGGTTAGGAATACTTGCTGCTCTTCCAGAGGAACTCAGTTTAGTTCTGAGCACCACATCTGGTAGGTAATTCACAGTTGCCTGTGCCTGCTTCTGTCTTAATGAAGTTGATCCCATCCATTTATAATACTGCATAGGATTCTTATGGGGATGTCCATTAGGTCTGGGTGGATTCCCCTAGACCACCATTGTCTCCTCAGGGCAGCCATGGATGAGTACCTGCCAGCTGTCGTCAGGCAGGAGGGTAGCAGGATTATGGCAGTGGGTTTCTCAAACTGGACTTAGGGTGATTCAGGAGTAGTACCTGACACTGGGCTGCGCAGGCGTTCGACAGCCAGTGTCTGGTGTTCCTCATTGGCAAGCCCCAGCCAGTGGGGTACTTGAGTGTAAGATCCTAACCCAGAGTTAGCTTGTTTGCTTCTTTTACTAGAACGCATTATCTGTGGCAGCTCTTAGATAGGTGGATCATCCTGTGGCTGCAGGGTCTAGGCGTCTGCTGAGGTATGCTAAGAGTGTTTCTGTGGCCCCATAGTTTGGGTTAAAAGCTCTTTTGCAATGTTTTTTGTTTCATGGACAGATGAGAAGGGTTTGAAATATCTGGAAATGCTAGGGCTGGAGGCAAAGTCAGATCTGTTTTTAAAGCCTCAAACACTTTTGTTCAGTCTCAGTGTCTGAGTGTATGGAGGCCTTCCTGTTTCCCCAAACCCTGCTATTGAGAGAGCCTGTGTCTTAGTCTCTGGAGTTGAGACCTGAAGGACGCAGCAGTCCTTGTCTCGGTTAGGCTTCTTTTGCCTCCGTTCAGCTGGTTTCTGAGGTAGGTAGCATCTGATGCGCAAAGTTGGCTTTTCTTAGCTAATGATCTGTAGCCTATCATCTTGTAACTCTTGCAGCAGGGGCCCTTCTACAGCCTTCAGGTTCAGAGGCCAGGAGGAGTCACCTACATATTTTAAGAATATGGTCTTGGAAGGGCAGGAAGGAGGTCAGCACTTAGTGCTCCTTTAAACAGGGTTGGAAAGTTTTTAAATCTTGGGGAAACCTGGTCACTGTAAGTTGCCTATTGTAACCTGCGTTTGGGTCTGTTCATTCAAAAACAAAGATGGGTTGACTCCCCTCTGCCAATGGGAGGCTGAAGAATGCATCCTTCAGGTCCAAGACTGTGTAGATCTGTTTTTCTGAAAGGCTCAGACTCATGAGAGTGTATGGATTTGGGAGTGGAGTGGGTGGTCTTGACCCTCTTATGTGCTTCCTTAGATCTTGGCCAGGTCTATAATCAGAGGTAGCAGGTTTCTTCACAGGCAGGAAAGGTGCATTTCAGGATCACTCGAAGGGCACTAGGATGCCTGTCTCTCTAGATATGGACTGCAGCTCCAACTTCTTTTCAAACCTGTTTTACCTCTTTTATCTAAAGATACTTATAGACACAGGCATTGGCCAGAGAAACTAATGAACTAGACTGCTCTGTGGGCAGAAAGAAAGATTTATTGGGGCTCATACTGCCAAAGACATCTCTTGGCGAGCAGAGAGAAGAACAAAACGGTGGAAAACCAAGCATGTTTTCTTGATTTAAGGTTTTTTTTTCTATGCCTGTTCTAGTTCCCAATTATGACACAGAGACCTGTTATATTTATAATAAGCTTCAAGCACCGTGACTGGGCAGATAGCGATCTATTCTAATGTGTCTATGGTGGCCTGGCTTACTTCCCAGCCATGTGCCCGTGCTACTTACTATCTAGTCCTGCCCTAGCCTCGCCTGCTCCATTTTGCTAGTCCTCATGGCCTAGCAACCTTCTCGTTCTCTTCCCTTTCTCTCTTCCTGGGATGCCCAGCCTGGGACAGAAGTTCATCTACTGCCTCCTCTGCCCAGTCATAGGCTCTTCAGCTTCTTTATTAACCAATCAGAGATAACTGGGGAGTAATTTTTATACAACATTGAGACAAGAGGTTCTTCAATAGCAATGGCAATACCAGAATCTGCTAGCATTTAGCTCACTGTTGGTTTGGCAGCTAACAGTAGAATATATGGAGACCATCTTAATATAGTGTGGATGAAGGTCACCTCTACACGGTTTTATGGTAGCCAGCAGAGTGGGCTTCTGAGCTGTCCAGAATTGATCCTAACCGGGTGAGCTTGCTGAGTTGACTTTTGTGAGAAGATGAAGGGAGGAGATTCTTGGAGGACAGAGACCACTTTAAGAGTTCTACTTTTCTAATAATCAGAGACCTTTTAGGCTTGTATTCCTGATGACAATCTTGTTTACCTGACCAAAGTTTGGGACAATGTCACCAGCACTGCCGATGGGGGGTGGGAGTTCTCTGGACCTAACATTCTAGCCTATTGTTGATAATATGAAGTGATGGCTAGGGACCTGAGAAGAGAGGGTTCTAGAATGCTGCTCCATAACAAGGGCTCAAGTCAGCAGGCTTGAGTAGGACACCTGAGGAAATCCATCTGACTGTCAGGTTATTTCACCAATTCTCTCCTGAGGAGGCAAGGTGCATAATAATAATAATAATAATAATAATAATAATAATAATAATAATAATAATAATAGTAATAATAGCAGCAGCAGCAGCAACAACAACAATAGCAACAAGAGCAACAACAACACAACAGCAACAACAATAATAGATGTTGTTGTTGTAATATATAAACAGTACCTTTACAAAATATCAGTTTCGGTGTGACTTAGTTTATCCATATAGCTAAAGCTTGACAAATTTAGCAAAGACAAAGCAACTAGACATTTTTTGCTAGCCTGAATGGAGCATAGGAATTCACAAACCATGTTCATATATGTTGTTTCTTATACAGAACAGTTTTAGAAGCTTGGTGTTGAACATAGTAAAGACATTGGGTTAGATATAAGTTTCTAAGTCAGTTTCTATTATCCTGAGTAGACCATTATAACTTTAGGAATCTAAAAATCGTAATCATCAAACATATGTTATTTTTAAGCCCTATTTTCCCTTAACCTTGTTCATGGTTTGTTTCGCCTGTTATTTTTCACTCTTAGGACAAACATCATTATACAAAAATCTATTCTAATCCAAAATATCTTGGAGGCCTGCTGTTGTCTCCTTAATGTAGGGAAAATAAAACAAACCATCTTGGAGGCCTGGTGTTGTCTATAAAAGGAGATCCAATGATAAGCAGAGGCCTCAGCAGCATTAGTTGTTTTATGAGTATTGCCATAGTTGGTTTGTGCCGTGTGCTTACCTTAACTAAGATGGCGATTATGTCACATGGTGTCCTCTCTCCTAACCTAACTAAAGATAGCTGCCAGCCAAATGGGGGTGTCCTTCCTGGTGCTGTTATCAGCCAAGGTGAAAGCCACATGGTTGCTATTCAGTCTACGGTGAGCCCATTATGTAACATTCCCGCTCCCCCCCAACAAAAAACAAGTGACATCTGTATTCCTAAAGACTTGAGTCTAAGTTATATATAAGTATGCTGTCGCGAATAAAGATCACCTATGTATAGATTTGTTTATCCTTTCCTATTATAAGTTTTAAACTAAGTTTTTATTTCAGATTTTATAAACCACACCCAATGAACTTAAGAATCCTGAGATTCAGAAAGTTTACAGAGTGGTCTTACAAATTTTGAAATAAACTATATTTTAGCAAAAGTTTTAGAAATATAAGGGAGGGGAGTATTTATTTATTTATATTTATTTTATTAATTCATTCATATTACATCTCAGTTGTTATCTCATCCCTTATATCCTCCCATTCCTCCCTCCCTCTTGCTTAACCCCTACTCCAGGAGGGGAGTATTTATAAAGTTAAATAAAACCAAGAAGAAGAGTATGAGGTCAACAGCAGTAATCCCTATTGGAATAGTTTACTTCTTAGTGGTTGTAAAGCACATAGTGTCTTTCCTGAGCGGTTCTGTTTTGCTTTCCTTCCTGTCTGACCTGTGGTAGAGACTTTGGAAGAAACTTTAAACAAGCATGCTTTGGTTTAGAGAAAGGAGGCCATAACCCATCTCCAAGCCAACTTTTAATTTTAACATTAATTATACTCTAAGACTTTTGAATCTCTCTAAGTGTGAATTTAGTGATCAGAGTGAGAAACTAGAGTAAGCAGAGAACAAGAAGGCTTACAAGATGCTAGGGTCGAGAGTAGAGAAAGCTTAGTGATAAGGGGTTTTTGCATCATTTGTTTATATGGTGGCAGAAGTCGTTACAGTCTGTGAGAATTTGGAAACTGACTGTGCCATTGTTTTGGCCATTAAGGCTGTTATCTAGTCTGTACCACCCAGGCCATTTGCAGTACAACAGTGTGCCTGAATGGAATCTGAGTCTGAGGAGGAAAAGAGATTAGAGAAGGCAGAGGAGGAGTCATGGGTTTAATTCTCAATGGGAAGTGCCCACAGGAATGAGCTGTGAGAACAGGCCAGACAGACGTTTTCGGGAGAGGCATTGCAAACAAAATTCTGAAATCTCCAGTACTGTAGAGGCCCAGGAGGATGAAGAGAAGCTGCCTGATACACCTGTGCGGCTTCTGTGAGTATTCTCCATAGGAGCCATAGGCAGACACAGCAAGCCAGTGAATGGGGCAGAGACAGGGCAGGCAGCTTCTAGGAGGAGGCAGGGGAGACAAGTTGCTAGCTGTGCTTAGAGACAGGGTAAGCTCTAGGAGGGAGCTGAGATACAGCAAACAGGGAGGCAGCCGGGAGCCAAATTGGGGGGTGGGAGAGACTTGGCAACAAGAATTTCAATTTAGGGTGTTCCCAAGTAGACTGATCAGTAGAGGGGCATCCCTCCTACATGTTATGGGGCACCCATAAGGACCGAATAGGCAGCTCAGAGAAACTTAAGTAGTAGAAGAGAGATGGGAGATTGAGCGAGTAGAGAAGCCCCTGAAGAGGCCGACTCTAAATTTTGAGCTGAATGTGGTGGGTGCTAAGAACCGGCAGAAGCAAGTGATCCACACCTAGGAGGGTGAAAAGTCAGCACTCTGGTTTGGTTAGGAGGGACAGGGCCTTCTGTGGGGCAGTCCAGGGTCCCTGCTCCCTCTGGGTTTCAGCACCAAATGTGAGGAATGCTGTAGGCAGATTTATCGAGGCTCAAACTGCCAAAGGCATCTCCCAGGGAGCAGAGAGAAGAGCATAAATGCAGAGGAGCAGGCAGGTTCTATGTATTGTCAGCTGACACAGGCATTGATCCAGAACTAGATGTTCTTGCCTGAGTGCAGGGTCAAGAGTGCTTCCTGGAAGAACAGAAGCTACCTGACTTAAAAGACAAAAACCAAACCAAACCAAACTGTACTTCACTGCTTTCCTAGTATACAGAAACGAGCTTTATATGATCTAAAATGCATGGATTCCTGGCATGCTTAGGGACCCATTTTTAACTTTACCCTCATTATTATAGTTTACCATGACATTTCTAGTTATTAGCCACAGTAATTAGACATTAGTCCTGGTGTCCAGCATAATTTCTGACTCTGGTATTAGTAATTGATAAAAATTTTGGTAAGATTTTTAAATTGCTTTTCTTTGTTAGGTATTATATTAAAATCAAGCTCTAACTGAGAAGTTTGGACCCTTTGATTAGACCAGAACTTTCCCCCCTTTTTTCAGTTTTTCGAGACAAGAGTTTCTCTGTGTAGCCTGAGCTGTCCTGGAACTAGCTCTGTAGACTAGGCTGGCCTTGAACTCAGAGAGATCCGCCTCCTTCTGCCTCTTAAATGCTGGGATTAAAGATGGACTACACCACCACCACCACCACCACCAGCACCACCACCACCCAGCTAGACCAAAACCTTTTAATATAAAAATTGCCAACCTTTCTAAGTTTTTTTTTTTTCAGAAGTCTAGGACTTTGATGAACTTATTTTTATTTATTGAAAAGGAGTTGTGAAACACTATTATGAGAAGATAATGACATAAGTTACTGGTGCTCTTTTTAAGATATTAAAATGCATGCAAGTCTTGCCCTTTGGTTTTGAATGGGAAATGCCCCAGCGTCAGAGCCTTTGCTTTGGTTCTGCCCTTGGGACTTCTGCTGTCCGTCCAGCCTGCTCCTCTGTCTCTGCTCTGATGCCATTTTCCTGCTGTTGGTGATCTTGGGGTAAAAAAGATAAATAAGGGGTTGGAGAAATAAATGGCTTGGAGGTTAAGAGTGAGTACTGTTCTCACTGTGCACCCCACAGTGCAGCTCACTACTGTCTGTACCTTCAGCTCCAGGGCACCCAGTGCCATCTTTTAGCCTCTCATGTGCGCATGTCCACTTACAATCATGCACATAATTAAAGAGATATAGTCAGTTCCATTCTGTGGAAGGCAAGCTCTCCCCTTAAACTTCAGGTTTGTTTTCCTCTGCTTGAGTTTCAAGGTCAGAGCTTCCGTTTTGTGTTTGCATAGAATAGACATACTTCCTGCCATTCTCCTCTGATGGAGGCGAGAATGAAGGTGCTCAAAGCTTGGCTTTCTACTGCAGTCTTTTCTTGGTACCATAAATATTCAAAGGGAAGGGAATGTTGAAAGATAATATTACTGATGAGTATAAGTATGTGTGTATGTATGTGTCTGTCTGTCTGTCTGTCTGTCTATCATCTGCCTACACACACTTGTGAAAAAATTGCTTGGCTAAAGTATATTTGGTAGTAATTACTTAAAATGTAGCGAGAAATTATTTCTGTTTTGTTACATTAATTATTGTATTGAGTCACTTAAGAGGCAGATGTTCTGCTGTAAAGAAGACACTGCTGTGAATTTTGATGAAATATTAAAGGCATCTGTACTGATGCTGAGGTAGTTGCTATAATCAGGCCAAGGCTACAAAAGTGAGCTTCGAGAAATGGTTAAGTTTTGATTTAATGTTGCTGTTGTTTTTTTTTAAAGCAGTTTAAAGGGCATTTTACTTATTTGTGTGTGTGTGTGTGTGTGTGTGTGTGCATGTTTATGTACATAAGTATATGCAGCATGTATTCCATAGTTGGCTTGTGGAAGTCAGAGGACAACTTGTTTCAGGGTTCAGCTTTCCTTGGACCATGGGGAGCCCTGGGATTGGATTCAGGTTTTCAGACTTGGCAGCAGTACTTTTACCTAGTGAGGCATCCTGTTAGCACAGTGCTTTTTAGAAATATGACTTTGTGTTATCCAGAGAGTTGCTTATTACTTTTATAAGAAAAAAAGATGAAGCTGGGTGTGGTGGCACACACCTCTAATCCCAACACTTGGGAGGCAGAGGCAGGTGGATTTCTGTGAGTTCAAGACCAGCTTGATCTACAGAGTTCCAGGACAGCCAAGGCTATTACCCAAAACAACAACAACAACAACAACAACAACAACAACAACAACAACAGAAAAAGAAAAAGGTGAATCTGGGATTTAATGGAGAAAGAAAAGCTTAGAATACTCCATTTATAAAAGGAAATTTGCTAGTATCAGATTTTGAATAAAATAAGTAGTTAATAATCATCACAACAGGCTATAATTTTCAAAATCATAGAAAGTTAGTGCTGAAAATGGTAATTCCAGGATTTGGTCAACTGGTCCAAAACCTCCAAAATTCGTGGTGCCTGCAAATTGCACATGGAATCAGTGGGGAGCAGTCTTAAGCACCTCAGCAGCTCAAACATGATTACTTTATGTAGCACAGCTCATGGCTGCACTTTTGAAAGGTTGTTAGTGCTGCCTCTTCATTGAATAATAAAGATCACATTTTAGGTTTAAAAAAACAAAAACAAAACCAAGAAGCTCTGTAGTGCAGCGGCTCTCAACCTGTGGGGCATGATCCCTTCCTGTGTAGGGTTGTCAAGCTACCTGTTCACAGGGATTGCATACCAGATAGTCCTCATATCAGATATTTACATTATAATTAATAGCAAAATTATAATTATGAAGCAGCAATGAAAAATTTAAGGTTGGAGGTTGCTATAACATGAGGAACTATATTAGAGTTGTGTCATTAGGGAGGTTGAGACCCACTGCTTTCCTGTTAGTCTATATGCTTGCTGTTTCTTAAAGTATTCTTTGGTAATACCATAAGCTTTTAGACTTTTGCCATTTCTCCTGTTTCATTCAGCCTTTCATCCTTTACAACATTAGATTTCAGGCTTGTCGTCAGGACCTTTGCTCTTTCTCCTTAGTAATGACATCTACACTCATGGCTTTAGTTCCCTCCCATCAGTCAGGGACTTCCCTGTGGACTTTAGATTTAGTTGTCTGAGTTTACTCAGACACTGCTTTCTGATTAGCGACCTGCTGCCCTGTAGAGCTGAACTCTACCTCTAGTCCTCAAATGACCGATCTTAGAAACCGTACAAACTGGTCTTCTTGTACATCAGTGACTTAACCAGAAATGTAGATGTCATCTCTGGCACTTTTTCTTCTTACTATCACAAGTCTTGCTTTACCTTCCAAACCACAGAGCTGCAATTCTGTTTGTGGTAATTGTCTTTTGCTTGGAGAACTAGAGGGAAATTCTGTCTGGGGATATATATTCTTCTCTTTCCCACCAGTCTTTTCTTTATTCTACATTCACAGCACCCAGTCTTTCTCAATTGAAAGTGTTTTCTGATTGTCCTTAGGCAGCCGAGTCAGTTTATTCTTTTCTTTTTGGGATGGGAGTTTTAGGGGTGGGACCTAGGCCTCACATATAGTAAGCATTACTACACTGAGATGCAGGGCCAGTCTCCCGCCCCACCTTCCTTCCTTCCTTCCTTCCTTCCTTCCTTCCTTCCTTCCTTCCTTCCTTTTCCTTTCTTTTCTCTTCTGCTATCAGGGGTAGAATCTAGGGCCTTCCCTATGGCAAACAAGTACTTTGTTGCACAAGCTGTATTCTCACTTTCCTTTTACTCCTTGTTTTGAGATAGATTTCACTGAGTTGCCTGCCCAGTTGAAGTCACTCTATAACTCAGACAAACTTGTGATCCTCTTGCCTCAGCCTCCCAGGTAGCTCTCTTTCAGGCCTCAGACATCTCAGCTCTCTTTCTTCATTATATGCTGCCTTTTTGTTTCCCCATGTGTTTTGCTATTAAAGGATGGTTTTCTTTTTAATTTAAAGGTAACTTTCTTGTGTTATATACAAGCAGTGTGTTTTAATGTGGATGCTGCAACAAAATCTAGCAAACTGAGTAGTTTTTTTTTTTTTTTAAACATGTATACCTGCATGCCAGAGGAGGGCATCAGATCCTATAATAGATGGCTGTGAGCCACCATGTGGTTGCTGGGAATTGAACTCATGACCTCTGGAAGAGTAGTTAGTGCTCTTAACCTCTGAGTCATCTCTCCAGCCCCAAACTGAGTAGTTTTAAAGAGCAGCATTTATTTGTGGAGATCAAGAAGGTCAAGGTTTATGTACTGAGAGATTGCTGTCTGGGGAGGGCTTGTGTCTTGGTCCACAGAGGGCTGTTTTACAGTGTTCCTTTGAAGTGTGGGAAGACAGGACCTGGGCTCATTCTCAAACAGAGCTAATACTCTCACCACTGACCTAGTTCCTGGAAAGGTCTTGTGTTTCAGTTATTTGTGTGTGTAGGGTGGGGATGGGGTGAGGTACAGGCAGGGACAAGTCACAGTGGGCATCTGGAGGCCAGAATACAGTTGTGAGGAGTTTTGTTTGGCTCTGTCTTTCCAAAGGTCCCATCTTCTAATGCTTTAGAATACCATCAAATTGGGGTTAGAGTTTTATTTTGGAATTTCAGGGGACACAAACAATCTGTAAATACCAGTTTGAAAAAATCTGAAATGTCAGGCTGGAGAGAGTCTCAGTGGGTAAGAACACTTAATGCACTTGAAGAGGATCTGACATTGGTTCCCAGCACCCATGTCAGACGACTCAGACTGACCTGTAACTCCAGCTACTGGAACATCTCATGTCTTCTTCTAAACTCCACAGGCACCTACACTTACATCACGCATGCCCCCCCCCCCAAGATACATATAACATAAAAATAAAGCCAGGCATGGTGATACGCATCTGTGACCCTGTGATCTCAGCGCTCGGGAGGCAGAGGCAGGCAGATCTTTGTGAGTTTGAGGCCAGCCTGGTATACAAAGTGAGTCCAGGACAGCCAAGGCTACACAGAGAAACACTGTCTTGAAAAACCATAGTAATATAATAGTATTAATAATAATAATAACAACAACAACAACAACAACAACAATAAAGCAATGCTTAAAAAT
The DNA here is from genome assembly GCF_964271855.1 of Acomys minous. Taxonomy (NCBI): domain Eukaryota; kingdom Metazoa; phylum Chordata; class Mammalia; order Rodentia; family Muridae; genus Acomys; species Acomys minous. The sequence goes on from NC_140483.1 coordinate 139,870,797, forward strand.
TGAAATGCCAATTATACCTGAGAAAACATTTAAATATTTTGAGAAAAAATTTTGTATTTTCATCTAAAGAAAATGACTTTAGTTTTTATATAAACCTATTTTTCCTCTTAAGGGTTCAAGCCTTTAAACTGAAATTGTTCTTAAAAATCCATTTTCACATTGAACTTCTGTGCTATTATCAGTGTATGTCTAAACCAAAAAGGTCTTACTAGACAGTTAATTTTTATAATTTTATTTCTGTACTTTAATTGCCATTTTGAATCACTCATTATTTTGTGATTTGTTACTGAAAAATAGATAGTTTTAAATGATAACTTGACATTTTAATATAAGTAGTAGATCTTTTACTTGGTAGCTAATAAATCATTTAATTTACAAAGTTGATGTTATTAAATCTTATTTATTTACTAGATTTTATAAAGCTGTTTTAGTGATAGTTTAAGTGGTATGTTGTACTTTTAATTGTGACAATAATTAAATTGATTAATATTTAACATTTTAAAAATTGTCTCCAGCTTGGATCTTCCTCTGTAGACCAGACCAGGCTGGCCTTGAATTTATAGTGATGCTCCTACTCTGCCTCCCGGTGCTGGGATTAAATGCGTGTGCCACTGAGGCTGGCCTGGCCTTACTTTAATCTTGTGGAGACATTTCTAGACAATAATTTTTATGCAACTAATTAAAAAATAAAAGAATTGTATAGAGTAGATTCTATATTGAGGCAAGGTTAGAAATCTTGCAAATATTTTTGTTTAGTTTTAGAAAAACGACTTTTCTTTTGTTGTGTAGTAGAGATAGTGTGGTTAGTAAATCACTTAATTGCTTGTATTTGGAGTCTTGCGTGTTTAAAGTAGTAGATATACAATTATTTTATAATGTGTTTTTCCTTAAGCTAGACAGCTTGGTTTTAAGTCTTGGGCATTAATCAATTTGCATGTAAATTTAGTCAGCTTTGCTTTTAATATTTCATTCTTGTAAAATATTAATAATTTAATTAAATTTTTACTACTGCTAGATCTAATGACTGTTATAGATAGATTATAAAATGAAAACTGGAATTAGTCTAAATGCCTTGTCTTGAAGTACATGACGAATTACAGTGGTTTTCTTCTAGCAGAGTGGTGTTGCCATGGTGAGAGCTTCTGTTTCCATGACATTTGCTTGCATATTTTGATAGGCCTTCAGCTGAAGAAGGGCTCTGTTTCCTGGCAGACTGGAAAAGTGTCATCTCCCTACCCCCACCCCAGAACTGTGCTATTTTTTTTCAATTGAGAAATATAACCATTTCTGAGGAATTGTAATAGTAAAATGTCAAAAAAGAAAATACACCTTGTTCATTTAAAAATATTTTTTGTTCAATTTTCAGAATACAGCACTTCTTAGCTGCTTTGTGTAAGAAAAACATTCTTAGTTTTCATAATTTAGATAATATATCCCTCCCAGTGAATTTTGTTGACAAAATAAGCAATTATAGATGATTAATTTACAGTCAGTCTTAGCTGGATGTGTGTGTGTGTATATATATATATATATATATATATATATATATATATATATATTTCCTGTACTACTGTACATCTTAAAAACAACTGGTCGTGTTGGCATGTTGAAGGCTTAAGAAAGGGGAAGTAAATATAAATAATGACTTTAGAAAATGAAAGAATTTAATTTAAAAATGAAAGAATTAGTGATGTTTTTGAGGGTGAAAATACAGAAAGTTGATCCTCATATAAATGACCATTAAACACCTAACAAATCAGTACATTTCTTTTTATTGGTAGTCTATTCTTAATGTTGAGACATGAATGGTAGCTTTCCCCCCCTTGGTTTTGCTAGACAGGGTTTCTCTGTGTAGCCCTGGCTGTCCTGGACTTTCTTTGTAGATTGGGCTGGCCTTGAACTCACAGAGATCCTCCTGCCTCTGTCTCTGTCTCCCTGAGTGCAGGGATTACAGGCCTGTGCCACTGCTCCTGGCTGAATGGTAGCTTCGTAAGGAAAAGTTTATGGTGGTTTCATCGTATCTTAGTTTCACCTTTTCAACACCAGTGCATCAATGAATCCAAAAGTGATATATAGGTCAAGATTCTCCATAGTTTTTCTCTGCAGTTGTTTTTATTTTCTAAAGTTTTAGGATCTCCTTGTATAGCCTATGCTAGCCTCAAGCTCACTGACATCTGCCTGCCTCTGCTTCTCCATGCTGGGATTACGACTTGTGCTCTCGCGCCTCACCTCAAGTTAGGGTGTCCTCACACTTGCATGGTTTCTTATGCACATCTGAGCTAGTATTAGTACATTCATACATTCTTATTTCTACTCAACTTTCAAAATTGGTATTTTAGTATTTATCTATTTTAGTATTTTAGTATTTATATATTTCTATCTTAACATATATTTTGGTAATGTTAAGGTGTTAGCATCTGTAGGGTTATACTAGAGTCATAATGAAAAGATAGGGCTTATTGTCTATTCTGCCTGCCACTCATGCTTGTAACAATTCAACAGTTTAGGAGGTACTTAAAGATAAGCAATTTGCTGTTGTGTATGAATTTTGTCTTTTTCCTTTTCCTCCGGGATTGAACTAGGGATGGAACACATGTTCTTGTGCTTGCTAGGTCCCTGAGCTATTCTGCAACCCAACATTGCACAAGTTTAGAAGAAGAAAATGAAATCTGTGATTTACTTAATTAAATTGATTTATTTATTTTGAGATAGGGTCTTACTAAGTAGCCTTAGTTGGTATGGAGCTTGCTGTATAGACCACGCTAACTCATGAACTCACTGAGGTCCACATGCCTTCGCCTCCAAGTAGTGTTTTATTTATTTGAACACTTTTTATGTTCATTTTTATTTTATGTGTTTGGTTGTTCTGCCTGCATGTTTTCTGTGCATGATGTATGTGCAGTGCTGGTAGAGTCCATAAGCGGGTCCTAGATCCCTATGGAGCTGGAGTCACAGTTAGCTGAACCCAGTTCTCCAGAAGATCAGCTGGTGCTCTTAGCTGCTGGGCCATCCCTTCAACTCTGTGTTTTGTTTTTGAACTTGAGAACTTGAGTGGTGCATTCTGTGGGTAGACAGGTGCATTTGGTAAGAGGTACAAACAGAAGTGGTTTAAGCATGTGCTTACATGAGTGACTGGCTGCACTTGTGCTTTTCTTTTGTTTCTCTCTTGTTATCTTCCTGTACCACTGAGGTATGCTTCTTTCCTGGAGGAGGCCCGCTGACAGGTAAGCTGCGCTGGCCCCAGAGCATTTATTGAATTTCAGCAATGTTTAACATTCTTCTCCTTTAGTAGATTGACGTGTCCTCCAGACAGATACTGAGGCTGCCTAGTTCTTGGTGCCTGCACGGTTGCTTTCTAGGGACCTGTTGAGCACTTTGTAATGGGTGAACTTTGAATGTAGTCATTACTAGAGTCCCTTGTTTCTACATGCTCTCACCTTACTGCTTGTTTGTATTACCTCGCCTTATATTCCTTCCTCTGGGGGACCCCACTCTTCTTGATAGTGCTGCTGCTTATGCTCATCATACTTTAAACTTCATGTCATAAACTTACTCGGTTTGTTGTCATGAGCATTGCCCTGGACTCCCCACTGTCTTTATGTCTCTGGCTTCTAGCAGATGCTGCCATAGCACTGAATGATAAGGCTTTGTTGGCAGGGAGGATGAGTGAGTATACACTCGAGATCAGTGTTGGTAGTCTGACTTTCTGCATGGTGCCGGCGGTGCTTTGAAACATGCACAACAGCCTTGGAGTACTCCGCTGTGGTAATTCTCACACTTTATAATGTCGTAGATTTGCACATTCATAAACATAGGACTTGAGAAGATACCAAAGAAGATAACACCTTTAACTGTTTATATTTAAATTATTTTGTGACATTTTTAACTTACACAAACTGCGTTCTCAAGAAAGATTTTATTGTTAGCTAGTTAATTAATTAATTGAGACAGGGTTTTTCTGTATGGCCTTGGCTGTCCTGGAACTCACTTTGTAGACCAGGCTGGCCTAGAACTCACAGAGATCTACCCCTCTGCCTCCTAAGTGCTGGGACTAAAGGTGTGTGCCACCACTGCCCGGCCTTTCTTTCTTTTTCTTTTTTTAAATGTGCATTGGTGTGTTTGCCTACATGTGTGTCTGTGAGAGGCTAATGGATCCCCTGGAACTGGAGTTAAAGACAGTTATGAGCTGCCATGTGGATGCTGGGAATTGAACCTGGTCCTTTCGAAAAGCAGCCAGTGCTCTTAACTGCTGAGCCATTTCTCCACCCAGACATATTTATTTTGTGTGCCTGGTACCCAAGAAGACCAGAAGGTAGTGTCAGATGCCCTGGGACTGGAGTTAGAAATGCTTGTGAGCCTGACTGAGGGTGTTGGGATCTGAAGCTGGGTTCTCTGCGGGAAGAGCAAGTGCTCTCCACCTCTGCTCTTAGCCTTTTCAGCCCTACACTGTGTGTTTTAAGGTCTACACCTTTGGTGTTTTGATAGTCACTGTAAAATGATGCACCCATTCCACATCACTGATATGGGTCGTCAACTTCATGCCTTTCTCACCCCCTTACAGCTCCCGGCAAGGCCATTCTCTCCTTGTGAGTGCTTTTTGTAGGCTGCACAATAGAAATCACATATGCATGCTTTTTCTTTCTATGTTTTGCTTTGTAGAATGTCATCTATCTCCGCGTGTTCAGTGGAGAGTGGCAGGGCACTTTTAAAAAAATTCTGAATAATATTTCATTGCAAGTATAATAACTTTATACATGCATTTCTTAAAGACCTTTAAGTGTTACGGTATTTTGAGTATTGTGGACAGTGCTGCAGAGAGCATGGAAGCACAGTTTCAGTGATCCAGCTTTCTGTACCTTTGGATGTACTCAGAAATGGATACCCGCCATTTCTACACCATTGTCCACAGTGCTTGTACCTTTTTGTCCAGTTTCCCAAGAACATTTGCTGTACTTTGTCTCTTTGGCAATATTCATCCTAGTGGATGTGAGTTTGAGTTCCCACTGAGGTTTTGGTTTCCAGTCCCTGGCGAGTAGAGGTGGCTGGGTATGTGTCTTCGCACATGCCTAACATCCCAGTTTCTTCCTTTAAGAAGTGTTTGCTCAGGTTGTTTGTGGCTATTTTACTTGGGTTCGTTATATTCTATATATTTTGCATATTAAGTACACAATTTTCAAATATTTAACTCCCCTCGCCCCTGGTAGGTCACCCTGTAATGTGCTTCCTTTACTGAGCAAACTTTCCTTAGTGTGATGGAGTGGTACTTTTCATGTTAATATTTGTTCTTTTACTGTTGTTTCTAGAAATTTATTTTCATGATCTCTCGAAAACGTTCCCTATACTTTTTCTTGGTCTTATAGTAGGAGGTTTAATTGCATGTAGTTCTCTCTCACTGTCTCTCTCTGTTTCTCTCCTTCCCTCCCTCCCTCCCTCCCTCTCTCCCTCTCTCCCTCTCTCCCTCTCCCTCTCCCCCCCCCCTCTCTCTCTCTCTCTCTCTTTCTCTCTCTCTCTGTGTGTGTGTGTGTGAAGTGAATACCTCTTTTTCCATTGGCCCAGTTTACTATAGTAGTTAGTATGTATTTTTAATGTGTAATAGTATTCCTGGGTTAAGTAGTTACTCTGTCTAGACACATTGCATATTTATTTATTTAGTCTACTGTGATCCATGAAGATAGGAAATTATGATGAATTAACCTACTTTATAGAAGGTTGTAAGAATCGTGTAATTTGTTATCACTTAGCACCCATGGTTGGTGAGTAAAATCACAGTAATGTCAGTTATTAGAAATTATCATTGTCTTTATTCTTCAATATGAAGACCGCAGAAAAGAGGAAACCTAGAGGAGATAAAGGAGACTGGGTTGGGGGCTTGGCTGTAAGCTCCAGAAGCTTGAGTCCTAGTCAGCAAGCTAGCTAGCCAGCTGCAATGAGGATCGGTTGCATTTGGCAGGGTCTGCCGGATCTAGGGTTAGCAGCTGCGTTATCACACTAGTAAGAGAAAATCGAGGGGTAATTAATGAGTGAAGAAGGGACTGAGACTGAAGAGCAGGCTGTATACAAAGTCTGAACCTGAGTAGGTAGGAAGTCTGTATTTATCAGGATGGAGTGGGTAGCGTTTTGTTTAAGCAAACAGGTGTCTGGACCTGAAGGGTGTTGGATTGTGTTTGACATATGAATGTTTATGAACGAGCATCTAGATTTCTTAAGAGAGTAATTAGAACTACAAGTGAAGATTTAATGATAATTTTGTGGGTGTATTTGGAGTCTTCTAGGACTGGCTTATGGTGAAAACCAGTTTTAAAAGGGGACTAAATAGATATGTGAAGAACATATTCATTTAAAACTAAAGGGTGGAGTAACAGCAAGTGGTAAGAGAGTAGGCCAAGACAAGAGAAACCGGAAAGATTGTTTTCCATACATGGCTGTTCACATTTCATAACAACTTTGGTCTAGAAATCCTATTTTAGGCGAGAAAAATGCTTTTTCTCTCTTTTTACAAATGAGAAATGAAGCCCACATTATAAACTTCATTAACATTATTAAGTTGGGAGAGCCAAAGAGGAAATAATTTGCAGTTACTGTCACTGATTTTCTTTACCTTCCTTTGGCCTGGTGTCCTGGGCAGTGTAGGGTCTGTAGCACTGTCTGGCTGGGGCCACTAGATGGCAGTAACACACTTTCCTTGCTTCAGTGTTTCCAGCATTGCCAACTCTCTAGAGCCATTTCTAAGCTGAAAACTACTGCTTTGCACATCGTGGTTGGTTTTCCCTCTGTCTGGTTTTGATACATTTTTGCTTTATGGCCACACTAAACTGTACTTTGAACGAAGGCGCTGCTATGTTTTAATAAGCATTTCCCTCTCATATTCTAATACTTCTAATATTTATGTTGCTTGCATTGTTCTCATATTCTCATATTTCTAATATTTATGTTGCTTGCAGCGTTGTGTCTTTAAGACCACAGGCGTCTCAGGTTATATTGGGGTTGTATTCAGACACAAATAGTTAAAAGAATTCATAAATGATCCTGTTGTTGTTGTTTGCTTGTTTGTTTTGTTTTAAGTCTGGATTTCCGGCCAGGCTGGCCTTGAACTCCTGATTCTAGTGCCTCTACTTTCCAAGTACTGGGTTTATAAAAATGCACCATTAAGTTTTTAGCATCAGTTTTTGCATGTGAAAATAATGGTCACTTCTTGATATTAAAATGAAAGTGAAAAAAAGAAAATTTTAGTGTAGTACCTTTCTAGTTATATTTTCAAGGTTTACTTATTTTATGTGCATGAGCGGTTTTCTTGCCTATTTGTATGTGTGCTTTGTGTTTCCTCTGGATGGTTATGACTCACCATGTGGGCACTGGGAACTGAACTGAGTTCTCTGCAAAAAAACAAGTGCTCTTAACAACTGAAACATTTTTCCAGCTTCTTTAGTTACTTTTATTTATCATAAAATTGGCTTGCATTAGAACACTGTCATGCATTTTGTCACAGTGCCTGTCTCTGTTTGCACCTTTCCCATTACCTTCAGTGGTGGTTGAATGAGAGTGGACCTCATATACTCTTATGTTTGAATGCTTGCTCCCCGGTTGGTGGAACTGTTTGGCAAGGATTAGGAGGGGTGTCTTTTGCTATAGGAAGTATGTTATTGGGCGGGGGTGGGCCTTGAGGTTTCAAAAGACTCACATTGTTCCCAGTGCACTTTCTGCTTCCTGTTTGCCCTTTGAGATGTGAGCCCCCAGCTGTTCCTGCTGAAAGGCTTTGGTCTTTTATCATGGACTCTAACCCTTTAGAACTGTAAGTTCAAGAAAACAATTTTTTTTTATCAGTTGGGGTGTGTGTGTGTGTGTGTGTGTGTGTGTGTGTGTGTGTGTGTGTGTGTGTGTGTTTTATCACAGCAATAGAAAATAACTAAAACACATCTCTTGTCCCCAAACCCTTTTTACCTTTCTCTTTTCTCCTTCTGAATTGTCTTTCTTCTGCTTTTATATCATATGTGTTTTTGTGAAGTCAAATCTAGATTCCACATTTGAGAGCGTGGGATATTTGTTTTCTCTTATTACTCTCTCTTCTCACCTCCCAGTTTTGGACCCCTTCTTTTCCTCATATAGATCCCTACCTCCATGCATGTGTGTGCTGAAATCTGTATTCTGTATATGGAAGAAAACACAGTGTTTGATTTCTGAGTCAGAGGTAACAGCATCATTTCTGACTTAAAAATGTATTTTACTTATTATTATATGTGTGTGTATACACACACACACACACACACACACACACACACACACACACATATATATATATATGTGGGGGGGGAAGGGAGAGAGAGAACAGGGGTGTTGGGGAGAACATGCCCCAGAGTATATGTGGAGGTTAAAGGACAACTTTGTGGGTCGGATAGTGGGTTCAGAGGTCTGAGGGTTTGTTTAGAAAGTACCTGTGCCTGCCAAATCATCTCACAGCCCAGCGCTATTTCTTTTCCTCCCTCCCTCCCTCCCTCCCTCCCTCCCTCCCTCCCTCCCTCCTTTCTTTCTTTCTTTCTTTCTTTCTTTCTTTCTTTCTTTCTTTCTTTCTTCCGAGACAGGATTTCTCTGTGTGGCCTTGGCTGTCCTCAAACTCACTGCGATTCTCTTGCCTCTGCCTCTGCCTCTGCCTCTGCCTCCCGAGTGCTGGGATTAAAGGCATGCGCCACCATGCCCGGCCCCAGCATTTATTTCTTGAAGAGAATATTCTTTCTCTATTGAATGGACTTAGTGCCATTGTTAATTATATACATAGGGCTATTTTTGTACTCTTAATTCTGCTCCATTTCCCTGTATCTTTGGTGTGTATGTAGCCTTGTAGTAAGAGAGGAACAACTGACCAGGAGCCCCAGAGAAAATGCAGGAAACAAAAGTCAATCCAACATGGCTGAGGTTAGTAGGGGTCAGAGGCTGGAGGGATGGGGCTGAAGCTCAGGGGCTGGAGAGGCTGAGGGTACAAGGTGGCCTGGACTCCTTTTAGCAAGTAGGGAATTCTTGCTTTTGTCTAAGTGCCAGTCTTTGGGGAAAGGAATTTCTTTATTTTCTTCCTTCCTTCCTTTATTTCTCTTCCTCCCCTCCCCTCTCCTTCCCTTCTTTTGTTCGAGACAGGGTTTCTGTGTGTAGCCCTGGCTGTCTTGGACTCACTTTTGTAGACCAGGCTGGCCTGGAACTCACAGAGATCTGCCTGCCTCTGCCTTCTGATTGCTGGGATTATAGGTGTGCACCACCAAGCTGAGTGAGAGGAAAAGGAATTTCTTGAGAGTTAACATTCCAGCCTTTTAGTCGATGTTATAGGAAGGATGTAGTCTTTTATAATTATTTCCCACTGAAATTGAGGCATCGTTGTCTAGGGTCCCAGGATGGCTGCAGTGATGACCAAAGAATGGGTGGGGAGTAGAAGTGCAGGCTCCCGACATCTGTCTAGCTCAGTGCCCAGTTTCTGCAGGGCCCAGTCTGGGATGCAGGTCCCAAGGAACACTTGGGGCTGGTGCATTACAGGCAGGTTTGGAGTAGTCTGCAGTTGATTGGAAATCTGCTGGGACAAATACAGACTAGGGACAGAAGGTAAAGTTAAAGTTAAGGAGTTTAGGGGAATTTTTTTTTTTAATCTTGAGTATACATTTGAAGATTCCAGGACCATGGTTCTGGTAGTTGGGGCACTGGGGTTCCAAAACTGGAGAAGGGAGAAGTCACCCTCCATAGTAGACAGGTGAGGAGACTTAGATTGGTGATTGACAGGAGTGCTTAATCTTAAGTCCCTTTGACCTTCGAGAGGTGGATCCAAGTCAATTGGCAAAAGTTTTAGACATAGTGTTACCACTGTTTGTAATCCATACTGATACCTATATCATAGAAAAGGCAGCAGACTCACACTTAGGAGTTACAGTAAGAGTGACTTGTGTTTAGCACGAATGAGAAGGCCTTTTTGTCTATACTTAGAAAACAACCAAAGGAAATTTAAAATGTTGAGCCTGTTGTCTGTGGTAACAGTAGCAGTGCTTTACCTGGGCTCGATTAGTAGCTTATCAGTACTCCACTGAGTAATGTTACAACTCTCAACTCTTTAGGTCTTAGTGTGCCAATGGCATAGAGAGGTAATACGTTTTATAGACCTTAAATTACTTTAGACCTTTACCATTTACACTTATACATCTTAAAACACCTTTTTAGACCATCAGAACTCACATAAACTTTAATTTTTTTTTAACTGTGAGACACATGTGGTTGATTACTGAGAGTAGTCAAGTGCAAAGCAAGTTCCTTTAAATAGTAAAAAGTTACTTTGAAACCTGTTTCTTGAGTTTATCTCTTTAAGAGTGAAGTCTGTCAGCAGGATAAACTTTGCTTTTCTTAGCAGGACACCTACTAGCTCTATTAAGCATGCCTGATTTGGAAGGAAGTAAGACATTTGCAGCCATGGGGAAGGAGCTGGTTTGCTTGCTGCTGTTAACATAAAGTTACAGTAATAGTTGTTAATATCATCAGAGATCTGAGAAGTACAAATTATCGCAGGAACTATAATACAAATGGCCTACGTATCAGTCAAAACGAGAGACTTAACCCATTACTTACTGGTTATCCTGGGCTCCTGTGGTCCTGATGGCTTCATCGGGATGGGGGGAGGCAGAGGTTATAGCTCTTCGGCTATTGCACAGGACAGCATTGGCCTTAGGCTGCCAGACCCAGAAGGTCTGAGACATTTTCCTGTGGAAGAGGAAAACTGATTTGCTCTGTGAAGACAGTATAGAGCTGTCAATCCAACAGTGTCCACACCGTGGGAAGACCCTGGCTGTGGGCAAGGCATGGAGCAGTTTTTCCCACGGGTTAATGTTACCACAATGAGTTGGAGACCATACCGTCCCTGCTAGGAGCTGGCATTTCTGTCTATCAAGGGAACAACAACAACAACAACAACAACAACAACAACAACAACAACAACAGCAACAACTTCTCCTCCTCCTCCTCCTCCTTCTTCTTCTTCCTTTATTTTTCCTTCTTCCTTCTTCTCCTCTTCCTCCTCCTCCTTCAACTACACATTTTAAATGCCATATTGAGCAGATCTCTGAAGAGTTTGAGGACTATTTTAAGTGTAACTGAATTAAACTTTATATGTTTTTAGTTACTTGCTTTAGACTTAACTTTGAAAACACACAGAAAGATAGTAAAGCTTGTCACTCAGTGACTCACACTTGTACTTGACATGACTAAGAGCATGGTTTTGTGCACTTTAAAGAATTTGATCATTTATAAGATAGCTGACTATGACTTACATGTCTTAATTATCTTTACAGTTTACAACAAATTAGTACCTCTTATAAGACTCCAATTTTACATCTTTATCCTTATTAAGTTTGAGCATTAACTATATAGAGTTGAAGATTTAATAGACGATCCTATAGCATAAAAATTACACTGTAAACCATAAACATAGTTCATAGTGAAACTGGGAATTTAATAGACCATAATAAATACAGTCCACATAGAGACTGGAAACCTTACCATTTTTTATCCTTTTATAATGTGCTATTACAGAATATCACAGTTTCTTAGATGACTAGTTTTTCCAAATAGCTGAAGCTTAGTAAAGTAAGCAAAGACAAAGAGGCTAGACATACATCTTTAGTTCAATTACTGTTAACCTGAATGTATCTTTATTACCCTAAAAATTTATGATTATACAAAAATCCATACTAATCCAAACTATTTTGGAGACTTGTGTGATTGCCTACTTAGTCTAAAGAGGAGATACAATGATAAACCAAGGGCTCATGGGATGGAGAAGTTTTATAGGTGCTGCCTTAGTTGGTTTACATCACAGGGCCATCTAAATCAGGATTGTGGTGAAGTTAAATTGTATGTTATCAGCCAAGATAGCTGTGTGATGAGCCATGTGATTGGTATTTAAAATGTCTAATTTTTGGTAGATTTATTTTTAACCAAAAAGTTCAAATTACATATAAACTATATTCTAAACATGAATTTTATTATATATATATAAAAATGTTGTAGCAAATTAAGATTACTTATGTATGGATTTTTAAACTATAATCCTTTTGTTTTAAGTCTTCCCACACCCCGCCTCCCTGAGACAGGGTTTTTCTATGTTATCTTGTCTGTCCTGGACTTGCTTTGTAGACAAGGCAGCCTTGAATTTACAGAGATCAATCTGCCTCTGCCTTCCAAGTGCTGGGATTAAAGGCATGCTCCACCATCCCCTGCTTGTGGTACAGATTTTTAAACCATACCCAATGAACTTGCCAATCCCGAGATAGCTTATAGTGTATTGTTAAGAGATTTTTTTTTTTTTTGAGAGTAGAGAGCAAAGAAATCGTAGAGATAAAAGATTTTTAAGAGTGAAAAATAGAGAAGCCTTAGAGGTGAAATGAAATACCTGTGATGTTGGGTAAAGCAGAGCAAATAGAAGAGATTTGGGGATCATTTGTTTGTGTGGTGGCAGAAGTTGTTATCATATGAGAGAATTTGCAAATGTAGTGTGTCATTGATCTGTACTGAGGAGAAACTGTCTGTAGTACCATAGTGAGGCTTTAATAAAATCTCAAGCCGTGGAAGAAATTGAGTCCTAGGAGAAAAGGAGAAAGGGTTGGAAATGTGGCTCCTAAGGAGGGAGGGTTCCTTTAAGCTCCAAGAGGGACCTGAGAGACAGTGCAGTGGCCCAGGTGGGCTTAGAGAAGCTGTGGGACTGGGCGCTCCTAGAGGTAGTGAGCCCAGGCTCCAGGAAGGAGCTGAGAACAAAGGCCCGAGGAGGATAGATGTCAGTGGTGGCAAGAATTTGAATTCAGGGTGTCCCCAAGGGAAATGAGAGACTTGTCAGAGAGATGTCCCAAGTCATAGGGGAGAGGCTTCCCTTTTTAGGTGACAGGGGACTCAGTAGAGCAAGAGAAGCTTTTTGTAGCACATTGGTGTGGCTTTATAGTAATAGTAGGCAAAGCAGGCAGCTCTGGGCTCACAGTGATCCAGTGGTGGAGGAGAGTAGAAAGCAGCTGAGGAGGCAGAGCAGACAGTTCCTACAGGACTGGCAGGCTTTGGGGAAAGGGAGGGTTCTGATAGAGGAAACAGGTAAGTGTCTTTCAAAAGAGACATGTGTCCATATGGAGAACATAGAGAGATGCCCCAGGAGGACTTAGCAGGCTGGAAGAGCCAGAGAGACATTGAGCAGAGACAGGGAGAGCACGTGGGGCTATGAAGCAGCTGAAGAGTTAGACTCTGGCATTTGGTGGGAGGCAGAAGCCAGCAGAAACACATGACCCATACCCATCTTAGGAGAGTCAGACAGCAGATTGGTGTGGAGTGGAGTTCATTTATGTCACTCCTGTGGTGTCAGCAGCAGATGAATTGAAAAAAAAAAAAAAAAAGAAGACGTTTCTGCTCCTAGTATGGTGGAGTGGAGTGGGTTTATTGTAGATACTAGGGAGCATTCAGAGGCGCCTGAAGAGTCCAGACTAAACCAGGCCATGGCGTGGGGTGTGGGAGAAGAGAAGAGTGGGGAAGGCTAAGAGGCCTGAAAGGAGCCACAGAGTCAAAATGACTGGGCTATAGAGGGGAGGGGAGAAGCTTAGGGAGGGGGAGTCCCTGAGGGAACGCTGGCTTTTGTCTAAACGGCAGAGTTAGGGGAAAGGGATTTCTTGAGACCCAACATCCTGCAAGGTGGTGGGCTGGTTTTTTATTTGTTTGTTTGTTTGTTTATTTTGTGTGTGTGTTTTGAGACAGGGTCTCTCTGTGTAGCCTTGGCTGTCCTAGACTTGCTCTGTAGACCAGGCTGGCCTTGAACTCACAGTGATCCACCTGCCTCTGCCTCCCGAGTGCTGGGATTAAAGGAGTGCGCCACCATGCCCGGCTCATCCTGCAAGCTTTGTCTGACCTCCACACATAAGCCTTGGCATATGCACAATCACATGCACACAAACAAGCAAGCAAGCAAGCAAGCAAACAAACAAAAACAAAAAGAAAATAAAGAGTAGCAATTTTACTTAATAAAAAGTAAAAGTATGTTTGAATTGAACCCTAAATTTTAACTTCTTACTAATTGCTTTTATTTTTAATTCATGTTAGAAATACAAACCTGGTCGATGTGATGATATTTTGAAATGGAAACCTCCCAGCCTGAACTCTGTGGATTTTCGACTTAAGATAACAAGAATGGGAGGAGAAGGGTGAGTGTGCACTCCAGGCCCAGTGGGATTTTGTTTCATTTTTGAAATCTGGTTTTGCCTTGCAGCCTCAGCTATTCTTAAACTCAAGATATTTTATTTTATTTTATTTTTAATTTATTCACTTTACATCTCTATTGTAGCCTCCTCCAGGTCCCATCCTCCCACAACCGCCCATCCTCCTCCCCTAGTTCTCAGAAAGGAGAAGCCCTTCTCCCCTATCATCTGACTTCAGGCAATCAAGTCTCATCTGGACTGCCTGCATCCTCTTCATCTGTGGCCTGGCAAGACCACTCCACTAGGGGGAAGTGACCAATGAGTGGGTACCAGAGTCCATGTTAGAGGTGGCCCCTACTCCCCATATTATGGGACCCACAAAGAGACTGTGCTGCCTGTCTACTACATCTGAGCAGGGGGGTCTAGGTCCTCACTGTGCATGGTCCTTGGTGCATCAGTCTCTGCAGCACCCCTCCCCCCACTCCTCTGCCTGGGTTTGTTGGCTCCATTGGTCTCCTTGTCGCGCTCCTGTCCCCTCCAGGTCCTTCTATCCCCCAACTCTTCCATAAGACTCCCTGTACCCCTGTGAGTCTCAGCATCTGGGTAGCGTCTTTCAGAGGACCTCTGTGGTAGGCTTCTGCCCTTGAACTCAAGATCTTACTGCTTCCTAGGCGTTGGGATTATGAGCCTGTATCACCACATGTAGTTATCTTCATGAGGTCTGTCCCCACACCCACTGCCAGATTTACATGAAATCATATTTCATATAAGGCTCTATTGTTTATAGGCTAGTCTATATTACTCTAAAAAGGAAGTAAAATAGTCTCTATTTTCTGTATGTATCTCATTTTCACATATCTTTTTTTTTGTATATACCCAAGATAGACAACAAAGTTTTTTTCAAATTTTAAATGATCTTCACTATAAAATGTAGATGTTACTAAAAACCTTATCAGTTGAATTCTGCACATGGGTTCATTAGTTTTATAGTCAAAGATGTTGAATCTGTCTAGCCAACCTGGCCTAGAACTAATGGAGGTCCTCTCTCAGCCTCCTTAGTGTTGGGATTTTAGGTGTGAGCCACCAAACCTGGCTTTGGAAAATGAGTGCCTAAATATATGTGTGTATACCACGTGCATGCCTGATAACTGAGGAAGTCAAAAGAAGCTGTTAAATCCTCTGTAGCTGGAGTCATAGGCAGTTGTGGACTGCCAGATGTTGGGAGCCGAACCTGGGTCTCTGCACAAGCAGCAGGTGCTAAAAATAGTAAGTGTTGTCAACTGCTGAGCACACTGGCAAGTAAGATTTCAAGAAGATAGTAAAATTTATTGAATTGCTTCATGACTAATATTTTCTTTTTCTCTAATACTATGTTTATACTATTTGGTTAGTGAATATTGGCTATTGTATCTAGTATTGGTTGTTTCACCCAATTTTGAAAAATCTTGTGTTTTGGTTTATTTTTGTTTTTTTGAGACAGGTTTTCTCTGTGTAGCCTTGGCTGTCCTGTACTCACTTTGTAGAGCAGGCTGGCCTCGAACTCACAGAGACCCATTTGCCTTTGCCTCCTGAGTGCTGGGATTAAAGGCCTGCCCCACCATGCCCGGCTGTGTTTTGGTTTTTAATAGGCTATAGTTCTGATAATAATACTTAAGAGCCTCTTGATGATAAACAGAATGACCCTTTCTACAAGTTGGCAAAAATTAGATGTAGTTCAATGTAACTGAATGCTTTTTTCATGTTATTTTCCAGTTTTTTCTTTTAAAAATACATACTTTTTAAAAACAAAAATACATTACATTTTGAACATCCACACGTCACTGTTTAATGTGACTTTTTGATGTATTAAGGTATATCATTGTCGGTACATAGTTTATTTAAAATAGGTGTCAATTAAAGATAGTAATATGAACTAATATGTGGTAACTGTTACAGGATGTGTATTTGTTAGCTAGAGTGTGTTACATATTTTAACTGTGTAAGTGAGGCTGTCTCCACAGCAGCGCAGTTGCTGCAGATAGGCCTGTTTGAAGTTAGAGTGTAACTCTGTCCAGGTTCAGTGGGGGTGAGGAGCCCCTACATGGCAACTTAACAGCCTCCTGTAACTACAGATCTAGGGGATCCAGTACCCGTTTCTGACCTCTGCAGGCTCCTGCGCACACAGGTGGCGCACAGATACGCACTCCGTTCCACGTCCACACAAGTAAATATAAAGTAGCAGTGTCTGCAATGTATGGAGCAGAACATGTACAAATGAGGCATAAACATTAAATACCATGAGATAATTCAGTGTCTTTTTAAATTGATTTCAAATGTTTCTTGGAAATTTAAAATGTAATAGTATGTTTTGAATAATATAATTACAATTTTTGAAAATGTTTGCAGTGAGATTTTGTAGGTTTCTTCGTGTGACTTTGAGTTTCATTTAGGTGCTATAATACAGTAATAATAGTTCCCGTTAGGTTCGAATTCAATAGGAAGAGAAAATCTATTCTGCCATTTATTACCCCACTGGTAGCAACTAAAAATCTGAATTTGACTTTCCAACTCTATGGAAGTTATATTAATCTAATCACTTCATCATGGCCAAAAATAGGTTTTGTTTATCTTAGCAATTTAAGTGTTAAGTTTTATAAACATAGCTTTAAAAATTCTGTTGTTTTGAAAATATTGTGCTTTTATATTAAGTAGTTTATATCCCAAATCCACAGTTACTGCTCAAATCACACAGGTGGTCTTCACTTTGAAAATTGTAAACTTTTTATTTTTCAAGATTCATTTACTTATTTTATGTATGTGAGTGCTCTATCACAGCAAGTTCACCTGCATGCCAGCATTAGATCACATTATAGGTGGTTGGGAGCCACCATGTGGTTGCTGGGAATTGACTCAGGAAGAGCAGTCAGTGCTCTTAACCACTGAGCTATCTCTCCAGCCAAAAATTGTAAACTCTTGAGTACAATATTATTGATTTACAGTGAAGGGTGTAGATTTATTGAATTGCATAATAATGAAGAACGCAGATTTGAGAGCCACACTGCTTGGGGTGAAACAGTCTTGCTCTAGCTCCATGGCCTCATCACAGTGCTTTCTTTCTGTGCCTCCGATTCTTCATCAGTGTCTTAGTTACTTTTCTGTTGCTGTGATAAAACACTATGACAAGGCAGCTTTTGAAATAAAGTGTTAATTTGGGCCTGAAGGTTTTAGAGGGCTACTTGAGAGTCCATGACCGTCATGGTGGGGACCCTGAGAACAGTCAGGCAGGCGTGACACTGGAATAGTAGCTGAGAGCGCTCACCTTGAGACAAGCAGGAAGAGGGGTGGAGGGGGTTGGAGGAGAGCTTTTGAAAGCTCACTTCCACTCTCACCCCCATGACAGCTTCTCCTACAAGGCTACATCTCCTGATCTTTCTCGAACAGTTCTGCCTACTGGGGACCAAGTATTCAGACATGAACATAATATTCTCATTCAAACCACTACAATTGGTAAACTAGAAATTGGCCTCTTAAGACTTTTATGAGGAATAAATCTATAAAATATTTAGGACAGATCTGGTACATGATAGATACATTTAGAAATTTGTTACTGCTTCTCTTGAATTTTTTTTGTTTTTGTTTGTGATTGCTTTTTGAGACAGGGTTTCTCCGTGGCCCTGGCTGTCCTGGAACTAGTTGTGTAGACCAGGCTGGCGTTGAACTCATGCCAGTTCTCTTATTTCCATGTAAGTAGATGTAAAAGACCATACTCTTTCCTTTCCACTCATTTTAGAATTGGTGTACTGTATAAATGCAGCTTTTTCTGTGAACCATTTCCTGTTTGATTCATGTCCCTGTAACAGCATGGCCTGGTGCTTTGTATTTGATTGTTGATTATTTTACCTCCTGAGGTCTACTTGCTGTCTTTAAGGAGCAGACACTCACATACCCCAAAGTGGTGTTTGTAAACCTGGCTTTTAAGTTATCCCTGATTGGCTGAATAAATCCCTACACACCTGGGCAGGGCAGAGTGAGGAGGTGTGGCCAAAGATGAAGGGCTTCTGGGAGAGAGGGAGGGATCTTAGGCAGGAGAGAGGTGCTGGAAGAGGAGGAAGGAACAGGAAGGGAGGAGGAGGGTAGGAAAGAACACCTGGGCCCTGGGGAGGGACTCTGAAGCTCCCCATGGAAAGAAGTGGCTCAGATGAACAACTTAAGCAAGTATTTTGGGATTATGGATGGGAAATAGCCCAGAATGAAATGGTTAAAGCAGATGGCTTAGGATGGGGGCCGGGAGATAATGGAAGGTAGTTTAGGGGGTTAATATCTGCCCAGCCCCAGGTGAAGTAAGGCTTATTCTAAAATACAACAGGTGTCTGTGTCTTTTATTGATTAATAGTGGGCTAGATAATACTGCTGTAATAATTACAGACTTTTTATAATAAACATTATTAGATATGTATTGCAACATGTCCCTGTTAATTTTTTCTTTTTAAATGCATATAATTATAAATTGCTGAAAGAGACTATATTACTTACACTTCTTTTGCTGTGATTAAATCATGACTAGAAGCAACTTAAGGAAGAAAGTTTATTTTGGCTTATGGTTCGAATTCCTGATGGCAGGTGTGGTGTGGCTGCAGGTGGTTGGAGCAGGAAGTTGTATGATTACATTTTTTTTGTTGACATTGTAGAAAACAGAGAAAGCAAACTGGAATCTGGGCAAGGCTGTACATTCTCAGAGCCTGCCTCCAGTGATGTATTTCTTCCAGCAAACTGACTCCTCTTCCTAAAAGTTTCACAACCTCTGCAAACAGTGCCACTAGTTGGGACCAAGTGTCCGAATACATGAGCCCATTGGGACAGTTTTTCATTCAAACCGTTGCAGAGGCTACTGTTTTTGGAAAGTCTTAAAAAAGACAGCAGTGAGTGATGATGAAAATGTAGAACGAAAGCCGCCATGTGTTGAGGTTGACGTTGGCAGTCGATGCAGCTGCTTTGGCAGAGAGTTTGGCAGTTCCTTGGAGTGCTAAGAATGGACTTAACCAAAATGACCCAGGTATTCTTTTCTCAGGCATATACCAAAGAAAAATAAATAAAAACTGTGTCTATACAAAAAAAATTAAGCTTGAATTTTATTGGCAACTTTTTTCATAAAGGTCAAAAGGTCCAAACAATGCCAACTGATTGACATGCAAACGAAACAGCAGTTCTCTAGAATATGCTAGTACAGCACATTGTTATGTACAGAGCAAAGGGTCTCTGGACCCTGCAATTCTTCTTGTGGGAATTTAATAAAATAGTTTATGTCCAACATTTAATATGTGACATAATAAATACATTTTTTTAAAAGAAAGGATCACTCTGTGGATCATGCTATAGCTGAGCGCAGGAAACCGTGTGCTGTGGACGTATACTGTGACCATTGGTCATGTCAAGTTAAGGCAGGCATCTAATGGTATTTCAGGTTGATAGAGAAACCCAAGCACTTGGAACTTATATTTTTATAAAAGATTGCAGAGGCTGTGTTGATTTGCCTTACTAAAGATAGCATTTGCATGTGATTGGTGTAACAACCTGATTAAGTTGTGATAATTTGTCATCATTCTATGCCTTTGATGATGCTACTGATCTCATTTCCCTTGGGGATGATTTATCACTTTTGCTTTATGCTTTGGTAGAGTAGGTAAGTTGTAGGGTGTAGAGGAAAGTGAACTCAGAACGTGGCTGTTCTGACAAGAGATCACATCCAAAGACCTTCTAGGTCTTTGTGATCTGGCTAGAATACAAACATGTCTTTAATCCAGGAGACAGAGACAAACAGATCTGAATTCAAGGCTGCCTGGTATAGAGCAAGTATCAGGTAAAGAAAAACTTAGATCCAGGCATGGTGGTACATGCCTTTAATCTCAAACAAAGGAAAAGTTAGTTTGTAGAAGGATACACCCAGGTTTGAAAGTAATGTCTAAGTGAGTGGCAGAAAAGGTGACAGATCAGACAAAATAGGATACAACTAACAGGAGAAGAGAGAGGGAAGAGAAGCTACTGAAGAGGCAGTTTTACAGAGAGGAGGTAGTTTTACCAGGATAGTAATAGAGAGATGGGTTTCAGAGAGAGAACTCAGGTGAAGATGGAATGAGCCAGAAAATGAGAAGAAGCCAGAAGATTAGAGCAAGTTGCTGAGTTAGTTTGAGGTCAAGCAGAGCAATTCTGGGCCCAGAGAAGCCAGATTAAATAAGTTGAGTGGGAGAAGACTTTGAGCCAGAACAGCTGAGTTGAACCAGCCAGCCCAGAGCTCAGGAAGAACAAGAAAGGGTGAGCTTATTAAACAGTAAGTCTCAGAGGCTGAAAATGTTCTAGGCCTAGGTTAGATTGTCTGGAGGCTAGACGCTTCCAGGACTAGGCCTAGGTTAGCAGAAGGAGGCAGCATGCCTCCCATGCAACAGCTGAACCAGGAGAATAAAGTTCTTACAGTAGGGCTTTCATTTGGCCTTTCCTAGAACGATGACTCTTACTCTAAGGGTCAGAGAGCCAATATCAATTCCTCCAGTTGCCAAGTATTTCTTGTTATATATCCAATAATTTGGAAATAAGTACAAACTCTGTTTGTGGACTTGCTACTCCATTTAGGCTTGCTGTTTATTTATTTTTTACTTGATAGATGAAAACACAAACATTTTGCAATATAAATAATTGGCCTCCACATAATATTTCAGTAATGTATATACATTGTATAATGCTTAAATCAGGTACGCATTTCCTTATTGTGAAAACCTACAAAAGCCTGTTTTCTAATCTTTTTAAATGTATAGATCATTATTGTTATCTGTGGTCAAAGCCTTTTTTTGTCTTATACTTAATTCTTCTGTCCATGTAATTGTAACTTCGATTCCGTTGACCAGTCTCTGTGTCTTTCTTTCCCCTCTTCCCATCTTCTGGGAAGTAGCCTGACTTCTGTGGAATTAAGTGTTTTGTATCCACATATGAGGTTGTGTGGTACTTATCTTTCTGGGTATATTTCACATCTTTCCATATGACTGCAAATGGCAGAATTTCGTTCTTGAGTTACAAAGCAGTTTATTATGAGGCTACTCTGTTTAGCTAGGAGAATATGGTTTCTTCTTTGTCCTTGGAAGGTAGTATCTGTTTAAAGTGAGTATCTGGCAATTTCCAAGTGGTTTGGGGTGGGGGGTGGTGGTGTGTGTTCATCTGTCTCTGTCCAGTTACTAGTAAATGCTGTCAGTCTGCAAGTAGTTGCAGGATTTACAGTAGGGTAGTACATTTTAAAAGGCCACACAGTAAGTATTCTAATGTTTGATCTGTATATTTCTCTGATTTAGTCATTCCTTTCTGCCACTGTAGTGCACAAGCTAACATAGACTAAATCTATCTGCAGGAACATGGCAGTGGTTTGTTTCACTGAAGCTTTATTTTCAAAGCTATGTTTCAGGCCAGATATGTTCTGTGACTGTACCTTGCCACCTACAGCTTAGACTGCATTCTTGTGACATTGTTGCAGGGTCGTTCTTCAAGAGGAATCTGGCCTCTTTCTATCAAGGGGCCCAGGTATGTTTCTTACCGAATGCCTCTGTGCATTAGAAGATAAGAAACAGTTGGATGCAGTGGCGCACACCTTTAATCCCAGCACTTGGGAACACAGAGGCAGGCAGATCTCTGTGAGTTTGAGGCCATCTTGGTCTACAAAGAAAGTCCGAGTCAGCCAAGGCTACACAGAGAAACTGTCTTGAAAAAACCAAAACCAAAACAAAACAAAAAACCAAAAAACAACCCCCCCCAAACAAAACAAAACAAAACAAAACAAAAACAGAAAGAAAAAAAAAAAGAAGAAGAAGGACAGGAGGAGGAAGAGGAAGAAAAGGAAGAGGAGGAGGAAGAGGAAGAGAAACATGGGCTTAGTAGTCATCAAAATGTTTTACTTCCTGCTCATAAATGTCCTCTGCACTGGGTGCCATGATAGCATACATCTTTAATCTCAGCACTCACGTGACAGAAACAGGCAGATCTCAGGAGTTCAAGGCCAGCCCAGTCTAAATAGCAACTTCCAGGACAGCCAGGGCTGTATGTAGAGAGACCCTGTCTTAACCACCTCCCCACAGTATCCTTGCTATTACGATTTTTCTTTTTAGGTTTACTTAAAAGTAGAGTGATTAATTTTGCTTTTTATATTTATTTGAACTAGTGTTACTGTCAAGTAAAAGCACCGTGTTGGTAGCATATTTAGAATATTGAAAAACTATTCTTGTGTATGAAAGAATTGCATCAGCAAGAATATAGCTAATGATAAACTGTGTAGGGGTAGGCCTTTTTTCCCTGTGTTCTTTTTTCTCCTATGTTTTGAAATGAATGATCAACAGATTATTATTATTATTATTATTATTATTATTATTATTATTATTATTATTATTATTATTACTACTTTAAGGAAGTGGAATTTGGAGGTTACAATACCATCCATGGTATTATAAAGAATGCTTAGTGACTGCAGTGATTGCCATGTAATGTGTATGTATGTATGTATGCATGTACATGTATACAAGTATACAATATACCTTGATCATATCCAACCAAGACTCTTTTTGCCACATTTTGTGGACCCTTCCATTCCCAATATTTTTTTTCTCTCTCTCTCCTTTTAATCCTCTTGCTACTCCTCCTTTTATTTTTAGTTTAAAATTTTTCTTTTATAGCTCATTGAGTTCAGTTAGCATTGACCACAACATAGAAGAAATTGCTTCCCCATCCACCAGCAGTGATCCATGACCAGTGGATTGTTGTTTGGTCTGTAGCTCGGGTTTGAGCCTGATGAGATCCTCTCCCATTCCTGTTAGGATGCTGACTGGTGCCAGTCTTGTACAAGTAACGATACTGCTTTGAGTTTGTGAGTATAAACATGTATTAAAAACAAGCATTTCAAGCACACCTCCCAGTCCTCCACCTCTCAGCATTCTTTATACCCCCCTCGGGTATGTTTTCCAAGTCTTGAGTTGTTGACACCAATTTCCTATTTAGGGCTGAGAATTCAACAGTCACAAAGATGCTTTACTGCACAAAGATGCTTCTCTGACTCACTCTGAGAGAAACATTAATTTCTGTGCATTAACATAAATATATATAAGGTACTTTGAGCACATGTCCACTTAGCAGTAGTAATAGGTTCTACCCTAGAGCCTGTGACTTCCCTTCTAAGCAGTGGGCCTTTGACTAGGTTTACAGTGCCATACACAGATGCCTTCTTGTGGAATAGGCCTCAGATCCAATCAGAAAGCAATTGACCTTCACGTCCCAGTAGCACCAGTTGACACATCTTGCGGGGCAGGTTAACATTTAGCTTCCTCAATAGTTCCTGCCTGTCTGTCAGATATATTGGTCCAGAAGACTGAAGGTGATACTCAAACATTATAGAGAGTTTTGCGTGACTCTTCAGGTCACAAACTGTGTCATCTTCTCATTGGGAAGCTGCTAACCGGCACTCCTGGTATACTCAGATAATCAAGTTTATTCCTTCTCCAGTCTCTGGTGGGGTTGAAGACTAAATAATTTAGTTTACAATTAAGCTTAGTTGTTCAGGGGTTAAGATGTTTTTAGGTCTAGGTAGATGTTTTAAGTTGATAGAGATGAGATATGACAGATACTGATTTGCATTCAGAATTTTAGATGCACCAAGATAGGAAAGATGTTTTCTTTAATGCTGCCAAATACAAATAGTGAAAACACTAAGAATGTAACATTTATATAATTCCTGATTGTGTCATGGTTCATCTTGCTGTAGGTAGTTTATTGTAATTATGTGTAATAATATAAATGTATATGTAAAATAAAAATATTTAATATAAAACAGAAAAAAACCATTAAGCTTCCTGTAGTGGATTATGAATCCACTCACTGTCAGCCTTTACCCCAAAATAGGAAGGCTCCTTCCTGGAGTAATCTTCAAGAGGACAGGAGCCTGAACAGGAACTTGAGTCCCACTAGGAGCTTTGGATGAGGAAAGGAGAGGTCCCTGTTTAGGATAAATAACAAATTGGGGTGTTTCTTTGTTTGTGGGTTTCTTGGCATGTAATTCATACCATGCAAAGAAGGATAGTCCAGTTGGGCACTGTATATTCTTAGAAGTTAGCATGAATGCTATACAAGTAATTTCTAGTTGAGTAATCCTTGTATGTAAACAGAGTGCATGTGAACTGAAATCATATAAATTAGGGCAGTCCTGTACTGACCAAAGGGTTGGGTCCTGGCATGGGGTTGCAATTCTGTGGTGTCAGGTTGTAGCATTCTGAGGTTGGAAGTTAGGCATCCTAGGCTCAAGAAAGTTTCTTAATGCAAATCAGCTTCATTTGTCTCTTATGAATGGCATTTCTTCTACAAACCCCTGCACTAGAGAGGTAGAGGTAGGAGGCTCAGAAGTTAAAAGCCAGCCTGGGATACATGAGATTATAATAGGCATTCTAGCCCAAGAAACACACCCCAATATTACTTTTGTCAAGAAATAGTTTATTATATTGGCTGGTAAGATTAATGTTCAAAAGCTAGAGCTTTAAACTACTTGGCACAGAGTGAGAAGGGAGGGACTGATCAGGGAAACACGGTCAGTTTCCATGTCCAGAACGATGGGTGGTGGTGGGGGTGAGCGTTTCTGGCCATCAGGTATTTATATGCTATAAACACCCATGAGGCTGTTTCCTGTGCTGCTTTCTCTTGGCTCTTTAGAGCCCTCCCTCCCTTACCGCAAGACCTAATGAAAGAGTAACACAGAGCCAACCCCTCGGGAACCTGGTCCTGGGCTTCAGTCGGGTAGTATGAGAGTCATAGCAAGCTAGAAGCACCCGTCCTCCCCTCCTCCCACCTGGCATGTCCTGCCCTGTGACTGTCCTGCAGTACACATAACCCTGCCTGGCCAGCACCTAGTTCCAAACCCTCAAACTGTGTTCCCCCAGTTTGCCATCTTAGCTTTTTAAAAAACAATGTGGTAAAGTATAAGTTATTTATAATCTGTAGAAAAATTTTTTCTTTCTTCTAAGCATCAAGACTAAGCCTGTGGAATGATAAAGATTTTGAGAGTGGCAGATCCTCTCAGCTCCGGGTGAGCGAGGGTACCAGAAGATTACAGTTGCCGAGCCCCTAAGTCAGTGGCTTCCAAGTGTGTTGTCTTACATCCAGTAAGATTAACAGAACGGACAAGAAGTGAATGTAGATTGATTGGAGAAAAGTGAGAAAAACTTTTTTGAGTAGAAAGAGTAGTCTTTTTAAAAATTTTTTTATTAATTTATCCTTGTTACATCTCAGTGCATCCCTTGTATCCTCCCATTCCTCCCTCCCTCCCATTTTCCCCTTACTCCCCTCCCCTATGACTGTGACTGAGGGGGACCTTCTCCCCCTGTATATGCTCATAGGGTATCAAGTCTCTTCTTGGTAACCTGCTATCCTTCCTCTGAGTGCCACCAGGTCTCCCCCTCCAGGGGACATGGTCAAATATGAGGCACCAAAGCCAAATCCATTCAATGGAAAAAGGATAGCATCTTCAACAAATGGTGCTGGTCTAACTGGATGTCTATGTGTAAAAAAATGCAACTGGACCCATATTTGTCACCTTGCACAAAACTCAAATCCAAGTGGATTAAAGACCTCAACATAAAACCAGAGACACTAAGTCACTTAGAAGAAAAAGTGGGGAAGAGCCTGGAACATATTGGCATAGGAGACAACTTCCTGAACAGAACACCACCAGCCCAGGCCTTAATAAATGGGACCTCATGAGGCTGAGAAGCTTCTGTAAGGCAGGAGACACTGTCAAGAGAACAAAGCAATAGCCTATAGACTGGGAAAAGATCTTCACCAAAGGTCTGATATCCAAAATATATAAAGAACTCAAGAAAATAAACACCACCAAACAAAAGAGTGGTCTTAAAGGAGACTACTGTGCTGTCTTGCCCAGTGGCGGCTTAGGAGTCTTAGGATGGAAATATAGAGGGCCTCAGGTACTCTATTGAGATTGGCCATTCTCTGTGCACACTGTGGGGCTAACTGGTGTGGTTTGCATATCCTTTGCATAACTCATGGGGCCTGAGACATGACGATAGGTTTGTTTAATCAAGAGAGAGGTCATATATATGCTTCGGTCACCTTTGCCTATTAACCTCCATGAACTCACTGTACTTGCTCTGTAGGCTACCGGTTAAGTCATTTCTTCTTTTGTTTTCAGACTGTGTCTGGCTTACAATTTACCGTGAGTCTATGGTCCTTACTGCTTAAAAGTGTGTTTGGCTTTATTTAACTTAATATACAGTTCTAGTGTTAAGATTTTTTTAAAGTTAGAATTTCTTTATTGTTTTTAAATTGCGTGTGTGTGTGTGCCTGAAGCCAAAGTATTGGATTCCTTGGAGCTGGAATTCCAGGCAATTGTGAGACATCTTGATGCTAGGAACCAAATTTGGGTTCTCTATAAGAGTAGCAAGTGCTCTTAACTCTTGAGCCATTTCTCCATCCCCTTTTATAAATTTTTAAAATTTTGTGAATGCAAGCGTACATATGACACAATTCATATGTGAAAGTCAGAAGTCGATGGAATTGGTTAGCTTTTTCAACCTTTTCGTGGGACCTAGAGATGGGACTCAGGTTGTCACACTTGTTATGATGTTTTCCCTGTTGAGCCACCCCATTTGCTCCAGCCTCTTGTCTTATTTTTTTAAACAGTTTACTTATTTATTTATGTGTATGTGAGGGCTTGCATGCACTCTATGTTGTACATATGGGTCTCAGAGTTTGAGCTCAGATCATCAGGCTTAGAGTGTGTTTACCTGCTGAGAGATCTTGCTTGCCTACCTCTTGTTGTTTAACAAGATAATTTAAGATCTGTTCAGAATTAGTCTGCTAAGCTAGGTTGCTTTATTCCTTCTACCTTGTTTCTATTATTTTCCTTTTATAACCCGACCTTTAAAGAGTATATTACTGCATTGGTGTTAGTTGCACTTATTCCATATTTACTTGGAACTTTCATGAACTTTCCATTAAGTTAATGGTGTCTTTCTCTTCCCTGTATTCATAATTGGATGTATATCCTGCAGCCCTTTCCCTGCTGTACTGTGTTCTGCATCATTCTTGGAGCTCTCTCTAAGACTTTGCCTCTCCGTCTACTCTTGAAGTAAGCCTTAGCAATGCTTTTATTTTCACTTGTATTTCACTCTACATTTTATTAAAAAAATTTACTGCAACCTTGTCTCCAAACAGACCTTGTAAGAGTCCAGTGGTTTATGTTTGATATGATTGAATATGGAATTTAAAAATTAAAAGTTTTCTTTGATTTATTATTAATATTTGGCCCAAAGTATTCTTTTAGTTACTATATACTTCAAGTTCAAATTCTTATTTATATCTTAGGGAGAAAAAGAGAAAAGATTTGAGCTTTTTAACCAGTATGCATTCCTAACATAAAATCAAGAATAGATTAAATAGCTTCAGTTATTAAAATAGTTTCAAAATAATTAGTGGTATAATTATATTCCTCTAGCTTTCAGTGTCTGTGTTGAATCAAGTTATTTATTTTGGCTTAAAGAGTTAATTATAATGAGAGGATATTTAATATCCTCTAGCATATGACAGCTTCAAAATATAAATATGGAAATTTATTATAAAAAGAAAGGGCACATCATTGTTAATGCAGGCCTTTTATCTCTAGGAAATGGAACTCATATCAGGCTCTGAGTCTCTAGGGAGTGTTTCTGAGGGAGGGGATAGAGAAGCTTGCTTCACTCTCTGTGTACATCAGAACACTATCTTAGCAAGCTAGACTGCCAGGTCTGTAATAAAGGGGTAGTAGGGACAGTTATGATTCAGAACTTTAACAAAGGTATGTACAGTGGTGGGACTGGTAGTTTCTAGTACCTTAATTTTATTATATTGGTCCCTACTGTTTATGACATTGTTTAAAAAGACTCTTTCTCATAAGGAATTGTTTCACTACTCAGTAGCAACTTAGGCTTTGGTTCTTAGGCACCTGTTTACCACAACAGTGTTGTCTGATATGAACACTGCAGATTTAACCATTGTGTTTTTAAGAAATTGCTGTCTTGTGCTCTTTTAATTAGAAACCTCTGTCAGCTGCAGGGGGAGAGTATCTGTGTTTATCATTGAAAGATATTTTATACTTAAATTGATAAGCAGATTCTGCTTCAGATCCCAGAATCATGTTTTATCATCAAAAAAGTCTAGACCACACCTTTTAAAAAGTACATTTTTTTAATTAATTTATTGTCATTAAAAATGACAAGTTGTATAAAAGTTAGACATACCTTTACTTACCACTGCGTAGTTACATAAGTTCCTCAGATATACAATTTCTCTCTTTTCACTAGTATCCTCATTTTTATATGTTATTTATATTTACAAATTGCGTGGACATTTAAGCATGCATTCATTATAGCAAGTATAGAGCATGCTAATAGTCTCAAGGGAATTTAGAATAAATTAACTATAAATTGCATGAATTCATTACCAAGGAACAAAGACCTTTTCATCTTTTTCAGGATATAATTTATGAATAAGAAAAATTACTCTTCCTTCTTGTCTTTCAAATTTTAAGTATAAGTAGAAATGCTAGTTACAGCTGATTTATCACTATTCATTAAGTACCTATTGAGAACCATCTATCTATTGTTATATACAGGAAATAAAGATTCCTAAACCCCAGCCTGACTAAGACAATAGATACAGTGACCGTTAGTATGGAAAAGTGTTAAACTGCTGCTGTGAGTATAGTGCTACAGAAGCCAGACATGTCTGTGTCTTAGAATGTGCAAAAATGAAACAAGACAATGCTTGGTTGTTGGACAGAGCACAAAATCAAGCTGGTTTGGTTGAAAAGAACCTTATAAATTTGTTGGAATTCAAAAAAGAAAATGTGGAGGACAGGAGGGCACAAAACTTACGGACTCTGTGGGAATGGAGATTTGAATAAAGTAGACCAGGACTAGATTGTGATAGACCCAGAAAGCAGGGAATTAAAACTGACCTTGTAGAGTTAATAGGCTTTTAACAATGTGGAATAAAACATTAGTGGTAATGCATCTTGGTAGGAGCAAAAGAGGTGAAGGAAGTGAGGAAATTAGTCAAGGAGCACAACAAAGGAAACAGCACAGAATCGCATCATGGCAAGGGGGGCCAGGCAGGGGGAGAAGTGTATCAGCTTTGGTATTAATGTTGGAGTGCTTGCTTGCTGAATTACTTGAAGCTGTAATTTGAACCTGGCACCAAAAACTGTCTTCTAAGTTCTAGTTACTGTCCTACCCTAGCAATGACAGGTCAAGCTGTAATCTGTTGGGAGACCATTTCTGCTTCCTGCTGCCTCTCTGATAAGGAGCTGTAGATGAAGAAGCTCACAGGCTTTTGTCCTTCTACATACACAGCTTGTTGAATGCCTTCTGTATTCTCTTCTGACATCATTTCCCCCTTTAAATTAAAAAAAATTTATTAATGTGCCCCCCTGCGTGTGCGTGCATGCATGCGTGTGTGTGTGTGTGTGTCTGTGTCTGTGTGTGTGTCTGTGTGTCTGTGTGTCTGTGTAGCTGACTATAAAGGTTAGAGGTTTACTTTTGTGAGTATCTTATTTCCTTCTGCTGTGGGTTCTAGGGATAGAATTCAGGTTATCATATTTATAGAAAGCACTGTTAACCATTGGATCATCTCCCTGGTCTTTTCTCCTGATATATTTTTCTTTCCTATGCCTTTCTTATTTATTAAATACATAAGTTGCCTCTATAATGCCAGAGTTTTCAAAAATCTAGTGCTGGCTTCAGCAAATTTTGGTATGTTGGTGGTGTTAGAGAAAAGAGCCTGACAGGTGTCAGAAAGGAACCAGCTTGAAAGCACCATTCAGAAAAGAGATGTATTAAAGGTTTACTTTCCTGGGCGGAGGAGTTGGCTCATGTTGTAAAGTGCTTAACAGGTTAGTACGAGGCTCTGAATTAGATCCCCAGACCCTGGGAATCATTGTGGGTAGGGAGGCTGAAACACACAGGTCCCTGCCCTTTGCTAGCCAGCCAGTGGCTGCAACATGGCTTATTGGAACCATGGAGGTGGTCCAACCAGCCTGAGCCCATAAGGCTGATTGTGCTGTGGTATCACCCTATAGAGTGCATCCCACGACCTTCTTTCCCACTCTGTCCCCTTTCATCCTCACTGGTCATGTTTCTACTGCTGTAGTTCCATAATCTTCTTATCAGGGCAAACAACCTGGCCAGATCTTTAGTGTTCTGTTAATATGCTTACGTTTTACAGTATGTACAGAATGAAAAATTTCAAAATCTGTAAGCTTTAGTGCTATTTGCTTAACAGTTTCTTTCTCTGTCTGTGCCTCTTGCTGACCCACTTATTGTGTGTATGTTTTGTTTAGGCACTAAACTAGCTGCTTAGGGTCTTCTCACCTAAAAATCAGTTGCAAGATTTCATGATTCAGCCTACAGCCATCGTATATCTTGTTAGATTACCCATTTCTCCTTGTATGACTTACAACAGACTGCATATTTATTTATATACTTTTTAATTCATTAAATATTTTTAAATAAAAGGACTTGCAAATAACATAATGAAGTAACATTGGCCAAACCCAAAGCCTATATATTACACTGTCCTGTACAGTTAAAATAACCATTCCAATGCTATGGAGCGTCACACTGAATTTTGCACTTTGACTACTAAATATTTTTTATTTTTAAGTAAAAATAAAACCTGGAAAATCTCTCAGAGTTAAAACTAGTAAAACATTTAGCTTTATGTCATCTTTTATAATTAAAGTGTGTATTGTCTACATTCAGTCCTCTTTTTAAAAAAATTAAATTTTGTGTACAGGTGCTTTGCTTGCATGTAAATTTGTGTACCACTTGTGTGCAGTGCTCTCAAAGGTCAGATGAGGCTTTGGGATCCCTTGGAGTTGGAGTTACTGATGGTAGTGAGCTGCCATATGAGTGCTAGGACTTGAACCCTGCGTCATCTGCAAGAACAGCTGTTGCTTTCTTTTAAAATTCATTTTACATCCTGATCATATCCCCTTCCCTTCTCCCCTCCCTGTCCCACCCTCCCTCTTCCCCTCTCCTGACTCTCGTATTCCTCAGAAGAGGGGAAATGCCCCTACCCACCCACCTCAGCTCATCAAGTCACGTCAGGACTGAGCGTGTCCTCTATCCTGTGGCCTGACAAGGCAGTCCTGCCAGGGGGAAGTAGTCAACAGAGTCCATGTTAGAGACAGCTCCTGCTCCCCTTACTAGGGAACCCACATGAAGCTTGAGCTGCCTATTGGCTGCATCTGTGTAGGGGGCCTAAGTCCAGTCCCTGCATGATCCTTGGTTGGTGCTTCAGACTCCACACGCTCCTGGTTCTGTTGGCTCTGTTGGTCTTCCTGTGGAGCTCCGGTCCAGGCCCTTTTCTCCTTCATCCCCCCCAACCCCTTTTCCCACAAAACTCCTTTTGCTTCTCCCAGTGTTTGGTTTTGAGTCTCAGCATCTGTTTTGAACTGCTTCTGGGTGGAGCCTCTTAGAGGACACCTCTGCTAGGCTCCTGTCTCCAAGCAAGCAGAGTATCATTAATAGTGCCAGGGGTTGGCTCCATCCAATGGGGTGCATCTTGGGTTGGGCCAGACATTTTTGGGACATTTCCTCAATCTCTGTTCTATCTGCTCTATCTTTATCACTGCACATCTTGTAGGGAGGCTAAATTTTGGGTCAAAGTTTTTGTGGGTGGGTTGGTGTTCCCTTCCCTCCACTAGGAGTCTTGTCTAGTTAGTCTCCATGGCCCCTGCTACTATGAGTCTAAGACCCAGAAATAAACCCACATACCCAGATTTTTGGCAAAGGAACAAAAACCATATAATGGGGAAAAAAAAAACACCTTCAATAAATGGTCCAGCTCTAACTGGATGTCTACATGTAGAAAAATGCAAATAGATCCATATTTATCACCCTGCACAAAACTCAAGTCCAAGTGGATTAAAGACATAACACCAGACACACTAAATCTATTCAAAGAGAAAATGGGAAGAGCCTTGAACTTATTGGCACAGGAGACAACTTCGTGTATAAACAAGAACATGGACAGCTCAGTCTTTAGGGTCAATAATTAATAAATGGGACCTCTTGAAATTGAAAAACTTGTATTAAGGCAAAGGACACTGTCAATAGAGTGAAATGGCAGCCTACAGGTAGGGAAACGATCTTCACCAATTCTACATCATACAAAGGGCTAATATCCAAAATATATAAAGAACTCAAGAACTTAAACACCACCAAACCAAATAACCCAATTTAAAAAATGGAGACCAGCAGCCAGTGAGCCATCTAACTAGCCCTCTCTTCAGTTCTTCTTGTCACCTAATACTCTGCTCATCGCCTTTTCTCCTTTCACATGTGCATTTGTTTACATACATTCATGCATGTTATAGGGTAGGGTCAGCATATGAGGGAGAACATAGATTTTTTCCCCCTTTCTGAGAGTGTGATATGCATTCTAAAATAGATTCTGACTTCATCTATATTCTGAAAAATTTGTGATTTCACTGTTCTTTATATATTTATGTATTCTAATAGTATTATATATGTGGATAATGAAAAAATATATCATCCATGCATCTGTTGATAGACAACTAGGTTGGTTTCATTTCCTTGCTATTGTGAATAAAGCAGCCGTGAGCATGGGGGAGCAGATATCTTAGTGGTAGGTTTGAAATTCTCTGGGTATGAAGCCCAGGAGTGAACAAGCTGGGTCGTGTGGGAGTTCTGTATTTAATATTTTGAAGAATCTTTGTACCATAGTGGGTGTATTAAGTTTTACTTCTCTTACAGTAATTAAGTGTTGCTTTCTGTTCACATCCTTGAATGTTTTTAAAGAGTTGTCCATTTCACCCAAATTAGTGAACTTGGGAGTCTGGAATTCATAGTATCCATTCTCTCCCTGCTGTATGAATGTAAGGAGAGAGGGAGACTTATAACTTGGCTATTTTTAAATTGATATATAAAGTTTACCATAATTTAAGAGTATTGTGTGATACTTTCAGACCCTGTATAGATTACATGGATTCAAATCTGAAGCATATGTCATCAAACTAAATTTATGATGAAAACGTTGAAAATCCTTTGTTCCATCTAACCCTTTGAGATCTGCAATACATTGTTGTTGCATGTAATAACCCGCCTGTCCAACAGAACACTTGGATCTGTTTTATTACTGTATTACTTAGTACCCAATGACCAACTTTTCCTGATCTCTCTCCTTCCTGCTCTCTTTAGCTTCTATTAACCATGGTTCTCCTCCTCCTCCTCCTCCTCTTCTTCTTCTTTTACTTTAAAAATTTCCCCTATTTACTATTAGTGAATATATGTGCAAATGGCGTGTGTTCATGCATGTGCCGTGCTGCATGACTGGGAATCAAGAGACAAATGAGGAGTAGGTTCTCTCCTCGCACATTTGCATGTGTCCTGGGAACAAAATCTGATTGGCCGACTTACATCCTCAGGCTCTAGGAACCTTTCCCTGCAGGCCGTTACTTAGGCCCTCAGCTTTTTAGGGTTTTGAGTTAGGATTTTGCTCTTCAGCCTAAGCTGGTCTGGGTTGTGTGATCCAGCATGACCTCAGACTCATAATAATTATCCTGCCTTTGCCTTCCAAATGCCCAGCTCAGCTTCTACAAGATCAGCCTTTTAAGACTGCATATATGAGTAATATCTTGTGATGTTATCTTTTTGCCCTTAGTTTATTTTATTTAGCATAGTGATCTTTGTTTCTATTAGTGTTGAGACAGGCACTGGGGCTTTGTTTTTATTAATGATTGGATGGCATCTCATTTGCGTATGTACCCCTTCTTCGTGCATCAGTTGATGTAGGCTTAGGTTGTCTTCATTTGTTAGCTATTGTTAACAGTGCCGCAATGGGAGCATGTGATGGAAGAGCTCTGTTCAACATACTGTGACTTCCTTTCCTTTGGCTAAATAATGACTAGTGGGATTGCTGGATCATGTGTTACTTCTGCTTTTTATTTTTTTGGAGGAGCCTTGATGCTCTTTCCTTTATGGCTATATTCTAATTTACATTTCTACCAACAGTGTACAAGAGTAACCCCTTTTCCATATCCTTAACAATTTTGGGTTTACTGATGATAACCATTCCAATGAGTGAAATGCTTACTCATCTTGGGCTTGAGTTGCATTTCCTTTAAAAAATTACTGTGTGTGTGTGTGTGTGTGTGTGTGTGTGTGTGTGTGTGTGTGTGTGTGTGTGTGTAAGATCAGGGATCAACTTTGTGGAGTCAGCTTTCTCCTTCCATTTTTATGTGGATTCTGGAAATCAAACTAAGGTACCCAGGCTTGTACAGCAAGCCCCTTTTTTGACCTAGTCATATTGCTGGCCCAGTAATATTAATTTATCATCTTTCTTTGTTCTTAGAATGACTTTTTTCATATGTTAGAATTGTGGTTTTACTGATATTCTTTATTCATTTTCTGTTTTTAAGATTACAATTTCTATTGAAATTGTTATTTCTTCTGATTGGTTAAAGATACTAAGTTTCTTATTCTCTAGAATGTTCTGAGATAGAAAGTTATTAATTTTAGATCTTTTAAAAGTATTTCAGTACTATAAATTTTCCTCTACTTATGGTGTGTGGGCTAGTTTTTATGTTGACTCATCAAGAGCTAGGGTCATCTGGGAAGAAGGAATCTTAATAGAAAAAATCCATAGTATTGGCCTGTGGGCAGGTCTGTAGGGCAGTTTAGTGATTGATGAGGGAGGGCACAGTTCTCTGTGGGTGGTAGCACCCTGAGCTAGTGGTCCTGGGTTCTGTGAAAAAGCAGACTGAACAAGGCAAGAAGCAGCAATCTTCCCTGATCTCTACGTCAGCTATTACCTTGACTTCGCTGTAAGTTGAAATAAACCTTTTTTCCCCTCCCCAAGTTGTCTTTGTGTTTTATCATGGCAATAGAAACTCTAACTAAGAACATATTGCTTTACTGCATCTCAAAATTTTTGATAAATTGTTTTTATTTTAGTCCAAAGTATTTTTATTTTTTCTTTAGTTTTTTACTTCTATATTAATTTGAAGAATGTTTTTTAAATTCCAGATATTTCAGGATTTCCTAACAGTTTTTCATTATTGATTTCTGCTTGGATTTCATTAAGGTCTGAAAACATAAATCACATTTGTTATACTATCACTATGTTTTTATGGCTCAGAACATACTGATTCTTGGAAAATGTTCTAGATGAATTTAGAAACAGCAACAAGAAAAACAACCACCACCCTTTCTGTTGTTGACTATATTCTGTACACGTTAGTTGGATATAGTTGGCTGATCTTGCTACTTAGTTCAACTGTATCCTTGATTTTCTTTCCTTAGATCTTGAGTCACTAAGAGAACTTTGGAAATGTTCTGATTGAGCAGGCTCCTGCTGAGTGGTATGCTGGGTGCTGAGGTATCTGTCAGGGTAATAGGAGAACTGCTGTTCTTTTCCTTTAGTTTCATTATTTTTTGCTTCCATGTGTTGATGCTCTAGTTTTATTCTAATTTTAGGTACATGCATTTTGGTTATACTTTTTGTTTGTATTTTTAAACTTAGTTATTTTGAACTCTTAGTGCTCCTGTATAGGACATGCGTGTTCTTCACCACAGAGCTGTCTTTCCAGCATCTCCCAGAGTGGTGCTTATTTCTTTAGAAAGAATATTTTTATCTAAGATCTTTGTGAATGGTCAAAGGAAAAAAATAATAAAGTTAATACATGAAGCTTTTCTACCAAATTAATTTTCAAAGGTATCCATATCCATTTAGTAAACATAGTTTATAATCTAGAGGAGGAAATCTGGAAAGTATAGTTTTAAATAATAACTTGTATCATTTAGGATAGTTTCTGTTGTTAACTAGAAATCAGTTCTGATATATAAAATTGATTTTGAATAAGCATTTAACTTTCTATTATTTTCTTGTATCTTAGCTTAAGTGAGCCTCATCTTTTATTATAAAAGCACAAATGTCTTGTGGAGTAGATGTGCTAGTCAAAGCATTCCATCTTAAACTATTAAGTCTTCACTGATCTTGAACCTGTCTCAGGTATGAAGATAAATCAGGTGTCTTTCAGAGAGTGATATTGGAACTTTCAGTTTAGAATTTTAGTCTATTAATTTAAAATTTTTATATCACAATTTCACTGAACATTTTCAGTTATATAGTCTTAATTCACAACTACAGCTTCAGAACAGAAGGTGGGTCAGTTTTTCCTCTTTTAATACGAGGAAATGAAGAAAAATAATGTGGTTTATTACTCAATCCAAAAGTATTTATTGAATTGACAGTAGAACTGGGAAAAGATAATAAGATTAGAACTCTAAGCTTTAAATAGATTTTTATTTTATGTATATGAGTGATTTTCCTGGGTGTATGTATATGCACCATGCGTCTATTGCCAGTGGAAATCAGAAGAGGACATCAGATCTCGTAGAACTGCAGTTGCAGACAGTTGTGAGCTGCCATGTGGATTCTGAGAACTGAACCTCAGTCCTCTACAAGAGCAGCAAATGTTCTTAGTCACCAAACCATCTCTCCAGCCTAAGAACTCTAAGTACTTTTTTTTTACTGTCATCCTTTGCTTAGTCCCACAGCCTATGGCAGTAATGTTTTTGTTTTGTTTTCACAAAGAGAGTGAGGTTTGGGACTATCTAGTTTTCAAATAACATTTAGAGAGGTGGGATGGATGGGAGGGAGAGTGTAAACCTGTGTGTGCCATGACACGTGTGTTTAGTGTCATAGAACAGCTTGTGAGAGTTGGATGAAAGTTCACAGGTTCACATAGTAACCTCTCATGGCCTCCTTGCAAGGACTCCAGCTTTCCCACACATTGCTTAGGCACATTTCTTCCTCTAAAATGGCAGAGGAAGAAATCATAACCCTTTAGTCTTGCATCTTCGATGCACTGCCGTTTGGTTGCCAGCTTGGGACTGACTTTTGTGTTCCATGCTGGCTATTAGAAGCATCTTTATATGGTCTTGCTTTCAAGGAACATGGAGCGCTTTAGGCTCTTTCTTTTCTCATATTGGAGCTTTAATGGGATTTTTTTTTTTTATGTTTCTAATGCAAAACAGGGACTTTTCTTTAATGGCGATAATCTCTTAAACAGTTATAACCTCTTCTTTCATATAGGTCTTCCCTACAAAATTAGCTTCTAGTGTTCTTTTCCTCTCTAATCTACACTTTGCCTTTGGTGTCGTTACCTCTCCCCCTCTTTTTCTTTCTTTCTTCTCCCCCCACCCCCACCCTCCAAGTAGACCTGCTTAAGAATAGTTAATAGTAGCCAGGGCACAAACTCAGAATTATGCTGTCTTGAAATTTTCTCCAAGAAAGACATTATCCATTACCTTTTGATTTCTCCTTATGTAAATTCTTAGGACATGGGCAAAAAACAGCCAGATTCCTTAACAAACTATTACAGGAGTGTCTGCTAGCCACATTGCTAATAGAGTCTTGTTGTCTCCTGAATGCTCATGAGCCAGACCTCTAATGTCTGAATTTGGGTATAAGGTTTTAGAGGGAGAGTTTTCACATGGCAGCAGGCTGCTGAAACCGAGGGAGAGAAACAGGTAGTGAGGTGAAGTTATAAACTTCTCAAAGTCTTGCCCAAGTGATATACTTTCTCTAATAAGTCTCCCTAGGGCCTTCAAAGATGGAGACCATAGCTCAAATATGTGAGCTATGGGGGGCATTTTGCTCATTTTTTTAAGACCACAACAATGTCTATAATCCAGGTACTGGGGAAGTTAGGGCTTACTGGATTACTAGTTGTTTTAGTTACTATGCTATTGCTATGAAGAGACATCATGACTAAAGCAGCTTGTTTTAAAAAAAAATACAAAAGCAAAAAAACATGTAGTTGGAGGATTGCTTCATGTTTCAGAAAGTGAGTTCATGATCGTGGGCAGCATAGTTTATATAGGCAGGAAGCAGAGAGAAACTGAGTCTCCTCAGTGACACACATCCTCCAAGAAGGCCACACCTCCCAGCCCTTCTTAAACAGTTCAACCAACTGGGAACGAAACGTTCAAATATATAAGCTTAGGGAGGCCATTCTCATTCAAACCACCACACTAGTCTAGCTCAGTGAGTGAGGGTTACTGATAGATCTTGCCTCAGAAATTAAGGTGGAGTGCAACTGAGGAAATGCCCTCTACCTCTGGTGTCCACACACATGTGCATACACATGTATGTGCACTCCACACACATGAATGTGTACACATGGTTTTAAAGTAAGCTTAACCAAGTTGTATGTGTATATGATAAATAATATTTAAAAATTCAATATATATAAATGACAAAAGATGATTTGTATGATTTGTGTAGGGATGAGATTAGATTTTTTTTCTATAAAGACACACCTCCATACCCAAATGGTTACTTACTGCATGTTGTCTCCGTCTTCTAACTTTACTGTGTGCTAAGCGTCAGGTCTTGCTTCTGAGAGACAGTGGCGTGCCCTAGTTTGTTATTATATTTCTCAGTACAGGTGGTTAGTTTTTGAAGTTGCTTTCTGATCATGGCTAGAAACAGCATGACCGATTCCATTTTGGCTTGTAATAGAGTGTTTTCTTTGTAAAAATGTGAGAAATTTGGTTTATTTCATCTTAACAATTTAGAGTTCATGATTGAAGGAAGCAAAGTAGGAGCTCGAGGCGGAAACTGAAGCAGACAGAAACTTGCTGGTTTGGTTCCAGGCTTTTCCTTCAGAGCTACCTTTCTTACATATACTAGGCCCATCTCCTTAGGGATAATACCACCCACAGCAGGCTGGGCCCTCTCACATCAACTGGAAGGAAGAAGATACTCCATAGACATATTCACTGATCATCTTTCGGAGACAGCTTTTCCATAGGGCTTCCTTATTTCTGTGTTTGTCAGGTTGACAACCAAGATTAGCATCTCAGTTGCCAACGTGTAAGTTAACAGTAGGATATTTACTCCTAGAAAGCATATATAGCAAGGATAGTTCTGTTTTTAGAAGAGAAAAGAATCTTGAAACTCCAAAGCACTGTCTCAAAGGCTGAAATCTGTGTGCAGGAACTGCCTGGTAGCAGCAAAGGGCCAGAGAATGCCAGCATTGATGGGCAATAGCAAGGGCAGCACGCTCTGACATGCCAAACAGCTGCATCTGATCAGAACTGTGGTCACAGCTGACATCAGAAACTCAGCAGTGGTTTCCAGGGCATGGAAAGGAGCCAGAGAGATGAAAGTGGCTGGAGGGCAGACTTTAGCATGTAGAAAGTATATTTTCTGCATGAGTCACCTTAAGAAAGCAGACTGTTTCTCTTGGGATAGTGGTCAGTGAGGTAACTAAGCCAACTGTGGCCAGTTAAGCTGTCTCCAGAAGCCTTCTGGACCTGGTGACACAAAAGGAATTAATATGGCATGGATACTCGAGTCCTTGGATTACTCAGTGTGAGAGGTTACTAACTTTCTAGTTACAGCTTCCTGCCTGGTCTGATCTTTGCAGAATGCAGTGATACAGTGTTAACTTGTTAGTGTACCTTTAAAGCAAAAGGCATGTGTAGGTGTGGCCACATGAGAGAGTATTTGCCTACCCTGTGCACAGCCCTGGGTTTGCTTTCTACTACAACCCCAGGAACGAACTGTGAGAAGTCATACTGGATGGTCACACCACAGTGCACTAGCCCCTCCAGACTGAGTTGTGGGTCTTGATTTTCTGATGTCTTAGTAAGGCACAATACTGTGAGAGCAAAGTGCTTTGCACATCACCAAACCTGTGTTTAGAGGGCACTTTGGTGCTTTGGAGATGGTGATTATCTTATCATCACTGGAGAAGGACTACCAGTAAGTAAACTCTTTGAATTAGGAGAAGTGGTATCAGCTGCCACCTGAGCTAGTTGGAGCACCGTATTTCAGAGAACCCTTAAGTATTTCCTAAGAAACAGTTTATAACAAAAAAGTATTTTCTAAGAAACAAAAAAACCAAAGACCTCCTGCTGCTTTAACCATGTTTTTGTCAAATCATAAGAAAAACACTTAAACAAGCCACATATGTGTTTTTTGATAAGTGATTTCTTTCTTTCTTCAGTGCCAGCAGCACCTCAGTACAAACAGTGGCTATAAGACGAGTTTGTCATAACTGTCTAGCATATGCCAAATATAACATCTGAAGTTTCCCACAGCTTACGTGATGCTTTAAAAGTGCCTTTGGTAATAGTAGTTGACAGAGTTATTTTTAAAAATACAATTTAAACTTTTGAAATAGAAGAATCAATCAAGTCTAAGGCTTCTCCTTTTCCTACATGGATTTCCACCCAGTAAACTTTATGATTTAGAACTAACAGAGATAATATCTGTGCTATTTGCTAAGAGCATCTCTTTCTGTCTTGATTATGATGCACATACCCGATGTTGTCTGCTTTGCTAGAGCATAAGAAGACTAGAAAAACTTCTCACCAGATTCCAAATAACAGTTATATTTATTTTGGGAGGTGGGGACGGATGTTTTATTTTGGAGACAGGTTCTCTCTGTATAGCCGTGGCTGTCCTAGAACTTACTCTGTAGACCAGACTGGTATCAAACTCAATAGAGGTCAATATGCTTGTCTCCCAACTGTTGAGATTAAAGGCATGTACCATCACACCCAGCTATAGTCACATTTTTTAATGTTAGGAGTTAAGAAACCTTCATAGATTTAACCTTGTCCCAGCAACTTGGTAGAGCCTATTATGTATGCTACTATGACCTTTTCCATTTCAGTTTTCATGATCATAGTATCATTGTTGCTTTGAGATAAACATTGAAATTTTTGACTGGAGAGTTTATTTTTATGCATTAATAGCCAATGAAGAACTTTATTCGTATCCTTATTCTTCAAATGCAACTGTAACTGGAAAAATGGACAGGAGAGGAGATTTGTCTCTGGGTTTGATGCTTTATTATAGATTTAAAATTTTCATTATTTTATTTACTATTATTTGTGTAAATGGTATGTGTGTATGAGTGTGGACATGTGTGTGGAGGTCAAAGGACCACTTTTGTGAATTAATTTCTTTCCTTCCACAGTGGGTTCCAGGAGCAAAATTGAGGTCATCAGAACTATGTCCCCTGATTCTCTGAGCCGCCTCACTGACCCTTATTGTACAAGTTTTAGAGACCTCAGAGACAGAAAACATAAATTTGGATTCCTGTTCAAAAAGTGTCTCTTAAGCAGGGTTTGCTGGCTGGCACCTATAATCCTAGCACTTGGGGGGCTGAGTTAGGGGAACAGAGTGAGATTGAGGCCAGATTGTCCTGGACAGTAAATGCCAGGTCACTTCAGTCTGCAGTGTGAGACTCCTTCAAAACAGAACAAACAGAAGTGATCCTAATCTGACAAACATGGTCTATTATTTTGACCCGATTTGCGGGGTTCGACTAAAACTCGGGAGGAAGGTCACCTGTTGAAAAATGCAAGACACAAAGAAGAAGAGCAAGTCTGATTGATCAAACTCTCAAACTTTATTAGTCAGGCAGCAGATTTTATAAGTCAGAAGGCAGGGGAGCATATCGCTATAGCAACCAAACTGCAGGCCTTTCTCAAAACAGGGCATTCCAGGCCCTGCCCCACAGGGCATCTTGCTTTGTCTTTGTCTAGCTTTAGTCTAACTGCTGACTCACAACAGGGTCGCTCCCTCTCTATCTGTCTTTAGTCTAACTCTTGACTCACAAGAGGGCCAGCTAGTTTCTGGTGAAAGGCAAGCTCTGGGAAAGACAGAGACTTAAAGGTGCAGACTTGGACAAGATGGGTGAACATTGGCTGTATGCCCTATTGTCCCCAACATTATTTTATATTATAAATTATTATAATTGACAGTATATATTAATAGTGTCTTATCTTCAGAGCATGTCCTCATGATACCTCGCCACGTATGCACTGGGTGCCTTAAACCCAAAATAGCATAGAACCCATTACTTAACAAAATCTCAGATCATACATAAATCTTCATGTGTTCTGACTTTTTTTCCTGTTTATACAGCTGTAGGACAAAGCTTGATTTGAAGTAAAGTAAGATTAACATAAAAAACAATGACAACAACAACAAAACAGGACAAGAGCCACAATATAGTGTCAGAAGATCCCCCTGCTTCTGCCTCCAGAGTACTAGAATTAGAAGTGTGTAGAATGTCCCACCATGCCTGGCTTTTTATCTTCACAGGAACACCTCTTTTCAGTGCCACTGTGTTTCCTTAATGTAGTCAGAATTAATGTTTTGTGTTTGTTTGTTTGCTTTTAATTTCCAGGCCTTTGTATGTATTCTTACATCACAGTAACCTGTTTGGTGGCCCTAGTTCCCTTGTTCTTTCTGCAAAGCCCTCCCTTTTGGGCGGGAGGGGGCGGTGACAAATGGTTATGGAGAAGGAAAATAATTTAACAGTTCTCTAAAAATTAGACATTATTTCTTTGTTTGTCTCTTTGATATTTTATTTTTAATCATGCATGGGTGTGTTTTTACATGTAGGTATGTGTGTGTGAGTACCAGTGGTCTGGGAGGCTGAGGCCTCAGATCCTCTGGACGTGGAGTTGCAGGTAGTTATGAGACAATCGACATATGTGCGGGGAACCAAACTCTCTACAGAGCAGGGAGAGCTTTTAGTCATGGAACCATCTCTTCAGCCTCTGCTTATTTCCTATGTATTTGCTGTGGTTTTTAGTGCTTGCATAAATGGATTTCTTTCTTTTCATAGCACTCATAGCACCTATGAGAGATTGGTGTTCCTATCTTCTATCTTCCTGGAAAAGTGTGTGAGAATCCGTTGTTTAAGTGAAACTCATTATATTGGTGTTCCCTTTTTCTTATCAACATCTATCAAATGTTCTTTAGACATTTCAAACTGTTATACATATAAGGTTTTTGTGTGTATATATATATATTTATATATTTATTTATATATTTATTTATTTAAATAATAGTGCTTTTCATAGCCAGGGATGTTTATAATTAATTATTATTCATCAGTCTTTATTGGTAACTATGAAATTTAACATTTTATTGCTAGACAGTCTTTCAAACTGTGGTTAAACCATCACCAAATATTAAGTTGACATGTATTTTAGTGACAGAATTGCCAGCTAAATAGCTGATAAGCAATGTCGCATCTTCTCTTAGGAAAAAAAGTATTTTGAATAATGTTAGTTATAACACACACACACACACACACACACACACACACACACACACACACACACACACACCATACTACCACCAAAACAGATCAAATCAAACTTGACATTTTTCTCTAATATGTTTTCACTTTAGATTACCATATCCCCAATTTCTAGCAGTAATGGCAACCTTAATTTTTAACTTCGATGTGGAGTGTGATGGTTACTTGTGATCTCAGCACTGGAAGGTATGAAAACTACAACAAGGCTTGTCTGCCACACACAGTCTCTGGCCTGCCAGGCCTTTACAGAGAGACTCCACTCAAAGATAGACTAGAACGATACTTCTGAAATGCTTTCCCTCAATAACTAACTATGCACACTTATTTATTCCTTGTAGACCTAGGAAGTTGTTTAATTTTATTTTAAGCTCCCTTGATATTTGTTTTACTAGCTTATATTTTTGCCCAGGAAAATTGAAATTGTGTTTACACAATTGTGTAATTAAAAACATTGCGCTTTTATCTCCAGGTGTTATAATAAAATTGTAATTAAAAAATAGTTTAATGTGGTTTTAGATTTCAAAGTGAAGCTATTTAAATGATATAGTAATACTGAGATGCCCTTCCTACCTCATAAATCCATTAATGCTGTTCTCAGTAGCAGTGTCACTTTCTTCAATCCATCTCTGAATTATATGTAATAGATACATATTATTATTGTCTTTTTTATTTATTAGTTACTATGGTATTTATTTATTGTGGTAAAGGTTATACTTTATTACCACAATAAAATATAAAGATCCTTGGACCTTTGTGAAATTAATCTGATCTTAGAAACAACACATTGTCTTACCTTAGTTTCCCAGCCAGTACACACTTTGGGTGTATCGATGACCTGCTTAGGGATGGTGTCAGTCTTGATGACATGATTAGTGTTTATGTTGATCTAAAACTTGTTTAATGATACTTGCCAGCAGTGTTAACTTGGTTTATTTGTGTTGTTTGTTTTAGAAATGACTTACGTTTTTAGAGTCAAGGGAAACTGATGCT
Source organism: Acomys minous (assembly GCF_964271855.1). NCBI lineage: Eukaryota > Metazoa > Chordata > Mammalia > Rodentia > Muridae > Acomys > Acomys minous. The sequence goes on from NC_140483.1 coordinate 139,915,170, forward strand.
TGGTTAATTAACCAAAGCCCTGACTTCTCTCTTCTTGTCTATCGCCCATATGACTCCTGTCCTAGTAATTCACATCAAACATAAACAAATTCTAGTCTTAAAAGAGAGACTCAGACTTACCAACCTATTTTAAATATTATCCAATAGAAAGTGAAAGAAGATTTGGAGCTTGTTAACACTATAAACATAATTAGGCATGAGGAAATGAGGTGGAATATTCAAGTTTCATCCTAGAGATAATTAATCCTGGCTACTCTCACCATAATCAGAACATCTGCAAAATGTTTGTTGGTTAGAGTGCCAAGATGATTTTAGATGTTTTACTACCAGCTAAGCATATCATACAGCAGTGGTTTTGAATTTTTCATGAATACCTGCTTTGTTTTTCAAAAACTAGATGATGTTAGAATTTTACGATTGTGCTAATCTTTGTATTTGTTCTTATAAATCATTTGCTGTCTTTTCTATACAAACCCTTTAAGTTTCCCAAGACCCAGGCTGCCTTTGTCTTGTTTATCTTGTTTGCAGTTGAAACTTTAGCTTTCTTTGCTTTTCTATATTGATTTGTTTGCTTGTTTTTGCAAGAGGGTTTCACTTTGTAACTAACTCTGTCTGTCCTGGCAGTTGGCATGTAGACTAAGCTGGCGGGATCTCACAGACATCCTCTTGTCTCTTTCTTTTGAGCTCTGGGATTAAAGGTATGCATCACTATGCCCTGCTTATATATTGATATATTTTATTGGCAAAATGTCTATATATACCAATCTAAATATAAGTTTTCTTTGTATCTCTTCACTGAAAGGCACACTAGCTTCTAAAGTTATTACTTTTTTTTTTCTTTTGGTTCCCTTGAGATCATCTATCAAGTAACAATTGATCATCTTCCATATGTTAGCCACTTTACTGGAGAGTTGATACTACACATCTGTTTTTCTCTTTGAAACAAGTCACGCTATGTAGTCCTGGCTAGTCTAGAATTTACTGTGTATACTAGGCTAACCTCAAACTCATATATAGAGGGCCTCCTGTCTCTGCTACTCAAGTGCTAGTGTGTGCCTTTAATTTATTCATTTAATTTAAATAAATTAATTAATTAACTAAAAAATAGAGTCTCATGTAGTAACCCTGTCTGTCCCTAGATTCCCTGAGGCATAGCTGAACATAACCTTGGACTCCTGAGCCGCCTGATCCCACCTTACAGTATTGGGATTACAGGCGTGCACCACCATCCCTATTTATTTATTTATTTATTTATTTAGATGTGGTTTTACCTTTAGCTCCAGATGTCATAAACTCATGGCACTCTTCCTGCCTTGGTCTCTGAAATGATTCACAGGCATACATCACCATATTAAACTAAGAGACATTTTTAATAAGTGCTATATGGCAGCAGCTGGTAAAAGAATCTTAGAATACGAAAATGTTACCAGTAGTTCCACAACTGTGTTTCTTCAAGACTATGCAGGATTCAGCTCTCACCACTTAAATGTCTTTAGTAGTTAGTTAGTGCTAGGTTTGTGTAAGTCCATAAGTGAGCTTGTCAATTTGTGTGTGTGTGTAGATTAACTTCTTCAGACATGCATTTTTTTAGAACTATAAGTGGTCAAACATGTGGCTAATCTTTATGTCTCTGATACCTGGTCCAGGGTCTAACACAACCAAGTAAGTGTTGTACAATAAGGGGTTGTGTAGAAATGATTATTAATAGTTAATATTGAGAGCCGGGCACAGTGGTGCACGATGTAACTCCAGCACTCGGGAGGCAGTGGTGGGTGGATCTCCGTGAATTTGAGGCCAGAGTGGTCTACAAAGCAAGTCCAGAATAGCAAAAGCTACATAGAAAAACTCTGTCTCAAGAAACAAACATAAAAATTAATATTGATTCATATTATTAGTAATGTGGTTTGATTGAGTGAATTTCCATTAAGTAGAGAGGACTGGCAAGAGCCGAGATGAGGAGAAGTTTGACCCAGTTTTCCTCTACTATAGTTACTTTTTTCTCATTTTAAAAAACAATCATAGTGTAGAGACATCTGTGAAAGAGGTAGAGAGCAGGGGGTCAGAAGCCGAAGGGTGCCCTCAACTACAGGAGACCCTACTTTCCTCTCACCTCCCGTCCTCCTAAAAGTAAGGAGCACAAGCAGCAGACTATGTTTATCCAAGAGACCTTCTGAAGATGTTGGGTAGAGCTTTGCAAAACCTGTCATTGTATCGCTCAGAGTTGGTTGTGTTCTGGGGGATTCATTATCCTTAATTAGACACGATAGAAATTAAGAACAGTGGACACAGAACAGTCGAGCACTGTAATGGCAGCACTTGGGGAGGCAGAGGCAGACAGATCTCTGTGAGTTTGAGGCTAACCTGGTATCTGAAGAGAGTTCAGGACAGCCAAGGCTACACAGAGATACCCTGTCTCAAAAAACCTAAATAAATAAATACAAACGAACAAAGAGCCACAGGCTGTGTGCCCTGAATCAAATTGGTCATTTTTATTATGTTTCTTACAAATTAAATGAGGGTACTCATAACACCTAACTCATAGGGTACTTTGAAGAGACTAAATCATAATTTAAAAGTCCCAATACTAAAGCAATATTCAAACTAAAGATAGTAGAAAATAAAATAAAGTCAGGCATAGGACCTTGCACGTTGAAATTCTAGGTAAATCACTATGGTTTGCTATTGTTTTGATTGTTTTGATTTTGCTTTTTGTAATTATTAGTGCTAGTTTATAGCATCTTTACTAATATTCAATATGCATTGATATCGATATCCCATCTTTAATCTGACTACTGGAAGCTTGATCAGTCTTCAGAAATCCTCTTTGTGCATGTGAGGAGAGAGAGAGAGAGAGAACCAGGATTAAATAACTGTGAGGGATCATTTAAAATTTTTTCAGTTGCAAAACTTGGAATATCCACTTGTCTAGAATTCAAATTATTCATCATTGCTAATTATATCAGTGAGTTTCTGGTTTCCCTTTGACCACCTGCCTCTCCATTCTTTGTTTTTCATATATAAAACCTATATGAACCATATGGATTCTGACAAATTATAATTTTAAGCTCTAGATGGGTGCGATATCTGACTCATGACTTTAATATAACAGCACATGGGAGGCTGAAACAGAAGGATTGCTGTGAGTTTAAGGCCAGCCTGTGAGAGCCTGCCTAAAATTAATTTTAAACAGTATTGTCCTTGACCACAAACTCCAGTATTTCATATGAAGCAACTAATTTTTCTTCCTTATTAAATATATTTTTAGAGTATATATTGGTCTTTTAATATAATTCAATTAATTTAAATATAAACTAACCATGTGTATTTATTTAATTTAATACTCAAGCCATCTTTGTGAATTACGTTTTTCCAATATAATCTCATAAAATATCAAGGCTAAAGAGGGGTTAAGAGTTGCCTGTCGTTGTGCAGTTAATAAGCACCATAATTAGATGTGGGCCTCACTCCATGTTCACCTTTCACAAGACATCAGAACAACCTGGTCAGAAAGCATCTACAAACCCTACAATGAGCCATCTCTCTTAGAGTAGACTGTTCCTGCAAAGGCTGTCCATTCTACAGTGGCTTTTAATGGACTCAATTTGAGAATATCCTTCGCTGATCTTGTAACCTCCTTAACTGACAAAATGGAAGAAAATTAGGATTTAAAAAGTTCTTAAATAAAGAAGAATTTGAATCTGGAAAGATGGCTAATAATTATAGAAGAGCTTTTAGCAAGGATATAAGAAGGAAAGCTAAAAGACACTGTCTGTCTTGTCAGTCTGTATATCTAATCTATCTATATATAGAGATTTCTATATATCTATAATGTAGGTCTATCTATATCTATTTATCTGTCTGTCTCTCTATCTATCATGGTTAAAATGCACATAAAATGGAATTTACCATTTGTGGTAGTTATTATTTATATCAAATTGGCAGCATCTAGAACCATCTAGGAAATGATCCTCTGGGGACCTGTTAGAGATGATATAGATTAGGGTAATTGAAGTGGAAGACTCACCTTTTTTTCTCTCTCTTGAGACAGGGTTTCTCTGTGTAGCCCTGACTGTTCTGGACTCACTTTGTAGTGCAGGCTGGCCTCTAACATACAGCAATCTGCCTCATTTTGCCTCCAGAGTACTAGGATTAAAGGCATGTGCACCACACTTGGCTTAGTTTACTTTCTGATGGGCTGTTATGTTTTCAATGTATATAAAAGCATGCATTCTTTTATTTTCTTCTGAAAAAGATCATTATACTTTTCATAGTATTGAGATAGAACTGCCTCATAATTTGCTATTATCTTTTGTTAGTCTACCAAAGCAGAAGTGTGTGTGTGTGTTTGTGTTTGTGTTTCTTTTATGCAGGTTCTTACTGTTTAGATCAAGCTAGCCTTGAACACAGAGATCTTTCTGCTTTATAAGCAAAAAATTTAAAACTACCTCTCTGAGTTTCTACTCAGTTACTTCTAAATCCATAGTAATTAAAGTAGTTTTCATCCAGTATTACTATTTTTAAATTGTTGAGAGCTGATCACCAAAGGAAAGGTAAAATGAATTAACAGCTTAGACCTTTTTTATGAGCTTTTTAGCTAGGCATAAAGTTTCTTCAAAGTCTTTACAAATTGTAGCCAGTAGTTATTTGAACAAAAGAATGTGCAAGTTCAATTAAGGCAGAGCCTGTCTGTTAATCTAACTCAGTGGGCTGCTTCATACTTAAAGTCATGAAAATGACAATTACTTTAAGAATAAGGGTCTGTGTTTTATAATTCAATATTTCTATAATTTACAATACTTAATACTTACAGAAGGAGCATTTAAACTAAAAGGAATAGTAAGTGAAGCCCAGTGTAATATATACTCTCTGTGAGACATTAGAATATTTCTTTAGATTTGTGTTGTAGTTCATGTGGCTGTCAGCACTTTGTGGAGAGTGGTATGGAGCTGAAATTACCCAAGTAATTCAGAATTGTTGGAATTAAAGGCATGTACCACCACTGCCCAGCTGAAATTCAGAATTGTTGAAACCTTTAAAGTATAGAACATTATAAGTTTCAGTCATTATGGGAATTTAAAACATTTCCCTCTTTGATCAAAGCCATTACTGAAGCAAGTTGTAGTATGTAACCAAGTACTATAACTTAGGCTAACAGTTGATTGTTGAGTTATATGCATTCCTTTTGAATTTCACTGTATCTGGTTTCTAGAACATCTTTTATGCTCTCTCCCTGCCTTTCCATCATATTTTTTTCCTAGATGGAAAGGAGGGCAGTACAGTCAACTCTTGTCTGAAGCATACATAGGTAGAGGAGGGAAAAAATAGTGTCCAGATTCAGACTTTCTCGATCCAGAAAGTGAACCTCATCTAACATTTGTTTTTTGTGGTATGTGGTTAAACACTTCTGTTGTCAGCTCTGAGAATTGTTTCCTTAAGGATTTTATTTATGAACTACTGTATTTGGATACTCTCCTCAGTCAACTAACAACAGCCCACAAAGTGCGAGGCAGCTCACCTTAGTTAAAGTAATCTATAATGTATTCCCTTTCCACAACAGTAAAATAAGATGTGTGCTTTTACTCTGGTGGGATTCGTGTCATGCGGTTAATTTCAAGGAGAGGAGACTGCATGAATATAGTGAAGGTTGAGATTCCAGATTGGAGTTTAGTCCCCCAGTAAACCATCCTTCCTTCTCTCTGTAGGTAAGGTAAGGCATAAAATAATTCTTAGCATTATTAGATAGCCAATTATGTAGGGAACTGTATGATTTTAATGATTTAGCTAGTAAGCTCAACTTTGAAAATATACATTATAAGTTTATTAACTTAAGACTAACATGTGGGGCTGATGGCTCAGTAGGTTAGGGTACACAATGCCAGTCTTTATCTCATTCGGTTCCTGGGGCCTACATGGTGAAGGGAAGTTGTTCTCTCCTCCACGTATGCGCATGTGTGTCATTTTCCTCCAGCAAATAACAACAACATGTGAGCTGGGTATGGTGGCTCATGCATGTAATTCTAGCACTCAGGAGACTGAGGGAGCAGAATTGCTCTGAGTTCCAGGATAAACAATGTGAAACTATCTTAAGCAAACATACAAACAAATAACAAAAACAAATTTTTGCTTATGGTCATATAGGATATAGTTTAAATACTGGCTTCCAGTTATGTTAAGTTCTTTGCATACCTACTTCCATTAAAATGGGATATTGTAAATCATATTTCTACTTTTGTGTAATTTTGGTTATTTGGTATGAGTTATTTTTCTGATTCTGAGTGTCACAAAAGTGTCTTTTTACTCTTCCACTGTATAGTTAGGGTTTTATTGCTGTGAAGAAACACCATGGAAAATTGGGAGGGAGGGAAGAATGGGAGGATACAAGGGATGGGATAACCATTGAGATGTAACAAGAATAAATTAATAAAGTAAATAAAAAAAATTAATTTTGTTCACCAAAGAATTTAACTTACTTAGTTTATCATAGGAGTCTATTATAATTATTTTTTAATTTAAACAAGTTTTTTACTAAGAAATTTTAAATATAATTTTACTCATATGCAATATGGGATTGGTAATATTTTACTAAACTGAAAATACATACCCAAAACTCAGATTTCAAAATCATTAAAAGCTGCTAATATCAAGTAATTTAAAAAAAGAAGAAGAAGAAGAAAATGAAATTTCTTGGTGGAGTAACATCAGGAAACATCCCGTTTGAGAACAATATGACCACCAAAAAAGTATTTTGAGTAACTGTTTCAGGAATTTCATTGCTATTTACTTTGGACTAGTTTATATCCAATACATTGGCTTGTTGTCTTTTCCCAAATCTAGAATATCACCACCTTTTTTACATAAGAAAAGTCTAATGACAAGTATTTCATACTTTGATATTGTCTTATCTTGATTCTGTTAAAGCAGCTTCCCACTCTCGTACTTAAATGCTGCACCATTCAGCTTCTCGTCCTGTGTGGATGAGTTCACCTGTATGGTTGTATAGGGTTAAAACTTTGGAATAAACAAAGTATTTGGAATTTAAAAAAAAAAAAAAAAAAAACACCATGACCCTGGCAAGTCTTGTTAAGAAAATATTTAACTGGGGCTGGCTTAGTTTCAGAGGCTTAGTCCGTTACTGTCATGACAAGAAGCATGGCAGCACGCAGGTAGACATGGTGCTGGAGAAGGAGCTGAGAGCTCTAGGAATCCCAGGCAGCAGCAGGAGACTGTGTGCCACACCGGGAGTAGCTTGAGCATAGGAGGCCTCAGAGCCCTCTCCCACTGTAACACTCTTTCCCCAACAAGGCCACACCTAATAGTGGGCCAAGCATTCAAACACATGAGTCTGTTGGGGCCATTCCTATTCAAACCACCACACCCAGTATTCTGCTAGTCCTCCTGTTTTGTACCTCTTGCCCCTGGGAAACTAGCTTCTTTAGCTTCTGCTTTAGTTTTCTTGTATTTGTTTTGTGCAAGTGAATTAATAAATGAACATCTTCTCTACCAAGCGTACTAAGGGGTGCATGGTACCTGTTTAACTTTTATCCTTTTAACATTTTCTTCATTCCAGTGAGCAGCTATGTTATTACTTTACTGTGTCTCAAAACACAAAAAGGGGACTGAGTCTCACATATCTCAGGCTTGCCACAGACTTGCTGTGCAGCTAAGGATGACTTTGAACTTCTGATCAGCCGGCCTCTAATATACAAGTACTAGGATTGTAGGCATGCATTACCATGCCCAGTGTTACGCTGTGCTAGGATTCAAGCTCAGGACTTTGTGCAGGCTAGGCAAGCACCAACTAAGTTATATCCACAGCCCTCACATTATTAATTTTAGTGCAGTTAGATTTCTAAGTGCTTACCTTTATGGTATAGTTACTGTCTGTGTAGGTGCTCTGTACTGTGCACAGTAGAATGCTGTGGGTTTACCAGATACCTAGTTCAGTGGTACAGTTTGGAGGATTAATAGAATATATAGATTAAATTGTGGTTGTTTTATATGGTAGTAACATTCTTTAACTTTTTAACCTTGTTTCTTTCATTAGTGATTGCTAATTTTATAAATTGAAGTTTCTTTTATTTTGTTATGTTTCTTTTCGTGGATGAGAAATGAGTTTTCAAAACAGCATTTATTTTTATTTAAATTACTTTTGGTTTTGCTTTAAAACTGCTTCTTATTGGTATAGAAATACACTTTGAATTAGTACCTGTGAATTTTTCTTTCTCTTGACTCTTTCAAGACATAATGTACTTTATTTTTCTGTATATAGTTATAGTTATAGTTATTTTGTTTTGAGACAGGTTCTCATGTATCCTAGCTTAATCTCAGCTTGATATATAGATGAAGATGCTCCTGAACTCCTGAACCTCCAGCTTCTCCTCCCAAGTGCTCAAATTATAGACATGTGCCACTACATTTATTTTATGTTGTATTTTGTGTATTGTAGGCAGCAGCCTACTAATTGAACTACATCCTGAGCCCTTGGTTATAGTTTAAAGATAAGTTCTTTTTAAGCATTGAAAATCCTTCATCAGAGTTACCAGTTTATCTGTTGTTCTACTGAAAAAAAAATGTTGGTTGCATGAAAATTTTAGCAGTTTGGAGTAAAGTTACTGTACAATCCCTTTTGTATTGCTAGGAATGGTGGGGTATGTACGCAATTTTTAGCACTGGGGAAGCTAAGATAGAATCTCAAGCCTGTTGGCAGTCTCTGCCCTGCCTCAATAGACAAAAGCTAAAACAAACCCCATTTCCCCATTCGGGTGTTTGTGTAGATATGCTTGTGTTTTGATAAACACTAAGGAGTGAGCCTGCTGGATCTTACAGTATGGAAAATGTTACCTCCAGGTGTCATGGTGCACTCTCATCCCAGCACTGCAGGAAGCAGAGACGTGTTGATCTCTGTGAGTTCATCCAGCCTGCTCCACATAGAAATTCGAGAGGAGAGAGAGAGGAGAGAGGAAAGGAAAAAGAGAGAGAGAAAAAGTCAGGGGCTTAACTGTGTAAGAAAACTAATTTCTCACAATAGCTTTGCTCTTTTGTGTCCTCACCAGTTATCAGCATGCATTTCTGTTCCTTAACCTCATCAGCATTTGGCAGTGTCAGTATCAGTTCTGGCCAGTGTAGTGGTACCTTATTATTTCAATTTGCATTTGTTCAATTATATAGGGCACTGAGCATCTCTGGATGAATGTATGGTTTAATGCATATTGGCATCCATAGAGGCTATCTAGGCCAACTTCTGTAGTGTCTTCTGTCACTGTCTACCTGGAGCTCACTGATGAAGCAGATGAGCTTGTGAGCTAGGCCCTGAGAGTCTATGCCTGCACTGCTCTGTCTGGCTGTTTCTGTGGGTGCTAGAGACCTGAGCTCAGGTCCTCATGCATGTGCGGCACGCACTTCACCCACTGAGCAAGCGCTTCAATTTCTGTATTTTGGGTGGGGTTTTGTTTTTGTTTTTGTTTTTTTGAAAGAACATTATGTTACTCTTTATTGGTTAGAAATATAGGATGGTGAACTTGGTTCTCAGTAACTCTTGGGAGGTTTTTCTTTTCCTTTTTTCTTTTCTTTATATTTTCATATCTCTAACCTAATAACTTTTGTAACGTTATTATTCATTTTGATCCTAGAAATCATTTTCTGGAATTTAACATCATTTTTGATAGTTTCACACATATAATGCATTATGATCATATCTGCCTCCCTTTATGCTTTTCTTCTTCCCCTCCAGCTAAATCCCATTTTCTTTTTTTTAATATATTTTACTAATTTATTCATATTACATCTCAATTGTTATCCCATTCCTTGTATCCTCCCATTCCTCCCTCCCTCCCATTTTCCCCTTACTCCCCTCTCCTATGTCTGTGATGAGGGGGACCTTCTCCCCTGTAAATGCTCATAACATATCAGGTCTCTTCTTGGTTTTTGGATGGTGGTGTTGGTGATTGAACCTACGGCTTTATAGTGCTAGGCAATAGATACCTTTCCTTTGTCTTTTTATATGCTGAAATTTCTCTACTTTATTATTTGTTTGTTTGTTTGTTTGCTGTGGGTGTCAGTGCATGTGCAAGGGAGAGGGGCAAGTCAATATTCTCTTCTTCCACCATGTAGGTCTTAGGGATAGCAAATCAGGCTGTTAGACTTCACAGCAGTCACCTTTACCTGCTGAGCCATTTTGCCAGCTCCACTTACCAACCTCATGTACTATTTTCTTACTGGTTATTTTCTTTTTCCATTTGATTTGGGGGTATATGTTTTAATAACTAATTTCTTTTATTATTGTTGTTGTTATTGTTATTATTAATATATAGAGGTTTATTAAATGAGCATGGGGAGAGAAGGAAAGGGGGAGAAGGGTACCCTGGGGGGAGGGGGCAGAGAGAGGGGGGGAGGGAGGGAGGGAGGGAGGGAGGGAGGGAGGGAGGAAGAGATATGTAAGAGAAGATAACTAATTTCTTTCATATATACATACATATATATGTGCAAATATTTTCTTCCATTCTGTGACTTATCTTTATATTTTCTCTTGATCAAGATTGCTTTCTGGCTGGGTGAGGTGGCTGGCACTTGGGGAGGCAGAGGCAGGTGGATTTCTATGAGTTCGAGGCCAGCCTGGTCTACAAAGCAAGTCCAGGACAGTCGAGGCTACACAGAGAAACCTCTCTCAAAATTAATTTTAAAAAGGGGAAAAAAGAGTGCTTTCTGTGTGTGATTGCTTATCATTTTTATATTTCCTGAGTTTATTTTACTATTAGCTTTGTGTGTGTATGTCAGATGACAGCTTTGTAGAGTTGCTTCTCTCCATTCTTGTCTACATGGTGTCTAGAGATTGAACTTACGTCATCAGGTTTGTGTGCTAAATGTGTGCTTTTGCCTGCTGAGCCATTTCACCAGCTCTAGAATTGGCTTCTTAAAAATGTTTTTTCTTCTTATCCAACATTCAAGAGTTGTGCTGATACTATCAAATAAAACAATATATTTCTTCTTTTAGGTATGATTAGAAATAAATTTACCTTTAACTGTTTGGTAGAATTTGCTGATAAATCTAGCTAGAACTTTTGTTTGTAGAAATCATTTTTAAATGTTCTAAGTCAAAGAAGACTTTTAATTTTGAAAACTTTTTTCATTATATATTTACATGTACATGGTACTATGCTGCATAAGGACATTTTTATACCATACATATTTATGTTGAAATTATCCCTTACATATTTCCTACCCTTTTCTCTCTCCTCCTTTGAGTCTTCTTGGTTCTCAGACAGTCTATACAAAATGCAGAAACCACAGATAAAAAAAAAATAACATGGGTAGGGTTTTATATGTCTGTATAAAATATAGGAACCACAAATGAGAGAAAACAAATAGTTGTCTTTCTGACTTAGTTCACTTACTGTGATTTTTGTCCAGCTGTTTTCCGACTGCTCTTCTCTGTATGACAGCTTTGGATAGGCTTGTCAGCTTATTTTTATATTTTCCTAGGACTTTCTTTATCCAGAAGTTTGAAACTAACTGGTATAAAAGTATTCTCTGTTCTTAAATTTTTATTATTTAAAAATGATTATGTATGTATGTATGTATGTATGTATGTATGTATGTATGTATGTATGTGTGTGTCTGTCTGTCTATCTGTCTTTCTGTGTTCAGGTTACACACACACACACACACACACACACACACACACCTCCAGAAACCAGAAGAGAGGCCATTGGATTCCCTGGAGCTGCGTGATGTGGGTGCTGGGAATCAAACTGAGGCACGCTGAAAGAGCAGTAGTACTTAATTCTTGAGCCATAGTCCCAGCTCCACTCTTTTAGAAGAAGAGTCTCTTCTGATTATTTGTGCTTTGTCTTTTCTCTTTATTGTTTTATTAGAAATCAGTTTATTAATTATTTGAAAGCAAATAATTGTAGTGTTTTGATCTTCTGTAGTATGCTTTCTATTAAATGAATTTCAGTTTGCCTATGAGACTTTAGAGGTGGGAATATTTTGCAAATAATATTAATGACATACTGTGTTGGCTGGGACATTGGCTCAGTGGCTAAAATGCTTTCTGTGTGAGTACTTGAGTTAGAATTTCCAGAACCCAAGGAAAGCTGCATGAGACACATGATCGTGGGGCTTCTGCCAAGCTAGAGGGCAGAAACAGGAAAGTCTCTTAGCTCAAGACCCAGCTGGCTAGACACAGAGATTCTGTCTTAAACAGGCTGGAAGCCAGGGACCCACCCCCACGGCTCTCCTCTGACCTCTATGTAAATGCCTATATGCAAATGTGACCCCAAGTGAACACATCATACACGCGCACACACACACAAAGATGGAAGATACTGTATGTCGGCGCATGGCATTTTATTGGAAGTTGAAATGATATCAGATTGTAAATATAGTGTGTGTATGGGTGTTTTGCCTATATGTATGAATGTGTACTGCATGTGTGCCTGATGGTTGCAGAAGGCAGAGGAGAGCATCCGGTCTTCTGGAACTGACGTTACTCTTAACCACTTAGTCATCTCTTCAGCTCCTAAGGTCAATTTTGAATGGTTAGGTTCTTGTGTTTTTGTTTCTTGAGATCTCATTCTAGTGTGTGTTCCTCCCCCAACTTTCTACCTCAGCCTTCAGAATGCTGGGATAATAGATGTGTGCTACTACATCCAGCTCTCTTTAAAAATTTTAATTTGAGGTGATTATAGACTTGATTGCTTGCTGAAGGTATGTTTTTGTATCTACCAGTACATGATTGTGAACTGTGTGTGTGTGATGTCAGCATACAATGAATGAGGTTCCTTTAGAATTTGTTCTGTTGCCCTGTCCATTAATAGACAGTTGTTAACTGTTTTTGTTTGGGAAACCAAAAGCAAAATGAACACGAATTTTACCTATTTTTAGTTCTTCACAAGCTGTAGTAGGAATTCCCTCCTCCAACAATACTTTTCTATTACTGTTTTTCAAGAGTCCTGCTTGGTAGCTGCACTGTCAATACTTTTGAGGCCACTAGTAGTTTATAGAGATCATGGCAATGCTACCTAACTTAAGGACAGAACAGCTTCATGACTTTGAAAGAGCCAGATTTCTGTCTTAAATTATACCTATGTATCTCTCTGTCAGTGCTGAGCTAGTGCTCACTGCAGATTGAAAACATGTGATTTCTGTATTGAAGTACAAGCACCCTGTAATGGGAAATGTTACTTATTACTTGACAATAATTATATGTACAATTTAATAAACAAAAGAGAAAAATATTAAAGTATTTCATTTTTAAAATGGAAATTTATATTCCCAAAGTATTATCTTACTGTTTATTATATTATAAAAACTACTTGAATGAAGCCAGTCCTAGTATCACATGCCTTAATCTCCACACTAGGAGGCAGAGGCAGGTGGCTCTCTGTGAGGTTTTAGGCCAGCCAAAGCCTAAAGTGAGGCCTTGTCCTAAACAAACAACACCAGAAAAGCCCTGTTCAAGTGAAGATAGTAAGATATATGATAAGGACTAATAGCTGTTTTTTTTTTCTTTTTTAATTAAAGTCAAAGTCTAACTGGTAACATTTAAGAAAATGCTGAGAAAATGTAGTTTTTAGATAGTAAATTAGAGGAATGGAGGTGCACACTAAAGAATATATTGGCAAACTTCCTGAGATGTATGTACATAGGAGTTAGAACCATGTTGATTTGGGGGGGGGGTAGGAGGGGGTTTGAGATAGGGTTTCTCTGAGTAGCCTTGGCTGTCCTTGACTCACTTTGTATAGGCTGGTGTTGAACTCACAGTGATCCTCTTGCCTCTGCCTCCCTGAGTGCTGGGACTAAAGTCATGCACCACCATGCCTGGCTGCCATACTGACTTTTAAATGTCAGCCAGCTTTTATTCCCTTCCTTTCCCAGCACCTATTTGTGTGAACAGTGTTTCTTCTTACTTTTCAAGGAGGTTTGTCAAGTTTTTGTAAACATTTGCTAGTTACCCCTGTTACAGATAGCTGCTACCAGCAATGGTTCAAGGTTTTCTTTGTGAATTTCTTAGTTGTTAAAGCATGGCTAAGAATTTCCTTATTTCATTGTTTTGGGGACATAACCGATGCTTTGTACTTGATGGATTCAGTAAGCTAATGCTCCTAGTTGTGTCTCTTATATTATTGACATATTCTCATTTATATTCTAAATGAAAAAGTTTGCCTAAGTTAGTTTAATTCTGGCTTGAGTATGTCTGCCATTAATGTTCTATTAGTGAGTTTTGTTGTCCTTCTTCTTCTTCTTCTTCTTCTTCTTCTTCTTCTTCTTCTTCTTCTTCTTCTTCTTCTTCTTCTTCTTCTTCTTCTTCTTTTTCCTCCTCCTCCTCCTCCTCTTCCTCCTCCTCCTCTTCCTCCTCCTCCCTCCCTCTTCCTTCCCTCCCTCCCTCCCTCCTCTTTTTTCTTTTGGTGGTGTTTTGGATTTTCAAGACAGGGTTCTCTGTGTACCCTTGGCTGTCCCAGAACTCGCTTTGTAGACCAAGCTGTCCTTGAACTCAATAGAGATCTGCTTGCCTCTGCCTCCTGATTACAGGCATGTGTTTTATTGACCATGCAGGCTATATGGAGCAGACAGTGTTCTGAGGAGACTGAAGATCTGTCTTGTTTCATGCTCTAAGATGTGTCCTTTCCTAATCTCACTAGACAGTCCTACCAGTGGACAAGAGTCACACAAACAACTTACACCTGTCTCTAGTGACAACTAAAGTATCAGAGGTATTCTAGTTTCAGAAAAGTTATTAATAAATATGGATTCCAAAACTCTTGAAGTAGAGCTTTTGAAGCTGTGGATTAAATAGTAAAGAGATCGTTATGGCAGGTCTTATGGTAATGCACATATAATCCTAGAACTTGGAGGAAGAGGTAGTGTGGAGTATGAAGTGAGAGCTCATAGCTCTGCTTAAAAAACCCAAACCAAACAGTGCAAAAAGGAGACTATTATAATACTGTATTTTCCGGCATATAAGATGACTTTTTAACTCTGAAAAATCTGTGACAAAGTCAGGAGTCGTCTTATATGCTGGATACTTACATGCAGCTTGCTTCCCCTTGCTTCATATGTCCAAAGCATATAGTGCATCGGGCGATGTGCTGCAGATTCCCCATTCTGTGCAGGGAGCACGAAGTGGGGAGGAGCAAGCTGCACACATCTTCCTGTATCTCGAGGAAAAGACCTTGGGCGTGGGTTGGCTCTTCACCAGAACCTGCCCATTTGACTTGGAGGGTTGTGAGCGAGTCTTTGGGTTGAGTGTGGAGTGCCTCTTAAAGGGGCAGTATAGGCTGACACTGGCTGCCTGTGCCCTGCCTGCAAATAGACACATGCCCAAGTCTGCTACACCGGGGTATGCATTGGAAGAGGGGTAGTCTTATATGGCAAGTATATTCCAAACTATGTTTTAACTGGAAAAGTTGGGGGTCATCTCATAAGCCCATAAATTTTGAGTATTCTAATTTTTTGTGGTTATGCCAATATGGCACACTAAAATGTTTCATTGGCTCCTTTGAATTTGCACTTGTTTATTACATTTATCTTTGAATGTTCTCTTCTCAAATTCATGCAATAAAATATATAAAGCTGTTAACTTCATGTAGACTCTTAGAAATGTCTGTACCTAGAAATTTGGGGCATGGAATGCAGAGTCCTTCCCCCTAAACATTAATGTTACAACTAAAGTTATGTCTACTTACTTACATGTCCTTTAGGAAAAAATATGTATAAGAATGAGATACCTACACTTAGTATTTATGTCCCATAGCTTGCTCCATTCTACTAATTCCTCTTTAATCATTCCAGTGTTCTAAAGCTAGTATTTCTTCATTCATAGTGTTGTGATCTGGACTGTGAATATAGCTTTATATAAAGCACTTGCCTGGTTTTAATTTGGTTTCAGTGAATAAAGGGTGGTAGTGTTTATGATCCAGTTATATTTGATCCCAAATACACAGGATCCAGTGTATTTGGAGGAATGGCATATTGCTTGTATTTTGGAAACAGAAATATGCTACCTAAGATAATGGGAAGTCATTAAGTTCCTGTGTCAGTTGCCAAGTCATTTACATTTCTGTTTTCTCCAAGCCCCAGAAGAGATTCTGGCTGCCAGGATTTCAATTGTATTTGATGAGCCAACTAAAGTTTATAAGGATTAGATTTCTTGATACACATATTTTTCAGCTTTAGAAGAAGGGAAATATTGTTATGCATTTATCAAATATACTCCCCTCATATAGCAGAAAGGGTAGTAGAAAGGGTAGTCATTTTGCTGAATGTTTTATGTTGAAGTTATTTCAAGGTATTTCATGGGTATATGCCCACGAAGTGTTTGGAAATATAGAAGGTATTGTTTTTTCAAAAAGGTTAAGTACCAAAGGTAGGTAGTTTAGTTTACAGAAATAAGTTAGTCACTTTTGGGTTTTCTAATTTGTTCTGTAACATTCTTTTATTTTGTTTTAAATGTATGTTTCTCAAGTAAACAACAATTTAGATATTTCCATACTTTTTCTTTCTGATGCAGACTTCAGGTAAATTAGTATTTCACTGCATGTGATAATGTGTCCTATGTCTGAAGCCAGTGACTTTTCATTTTGATGTTCTTGTGATTTCATATGCTGTATTCTTCAAGCAATAAAAATCTGATGTCTTTTATAAAAAATAAAAAAGTACTTGCCTGTGTGTGTTTGTGTGTCTGTGTGTCTGTCTGTCTGTCTGTCTGTCTGTCTGTCTAAGGTTGAGTTCCAGCAAAACCAAACCCACCTGGAATTTCAGTGCAATTAAGAGTGAAAAACCTCTAATTGGCATAGAACCATAATCCCAGCACTTGGAGCCTGAAGTAGGGCACCCTGAATTAGAAGCTCCCTCAGGCTACAAGCAAGACTGTATTAAGAAAGGAAAACATGCCACTGCAGAGGTAGCTCAGGGCATAAGAGCACTGGCTACTCTTCTAGAAGACCCTGATTTGATTTCCAGCACCTATGTGGGAACTTACAAGTATCTTCTTAAAATTAGTATTCTCTCACATATTGCATCCCAACTGCAGTTTTTTCTCCTCCCCACGTCCCCTCTCCCCCAGATCTCCTGGCCCCTTTGCCTCCCCTTAGAAAAGAACAGGCCTCCTAAGACCATCACCCAAACATGGGATAACAAGCTACAATAAGACCAGGCACATACCATCACATCAAGGGTGTGTGTAGGAGGAAAAGGGTCCCACAGTAGGCAAAAGAATCAGAGGGCGCCCCTGCTCCCACTATTAGGAATCCAACAATAACCATAATGTATATGCTACCATAACATATATGCATATGACCTAGGTTAGTCCCCAATGGGCTCCCTCATCTCTGCAAGCCCCATGAATCCAGGTCAGTTGATTCTGTGGGCCATGTTCTCCTGGTGTGTCCCTGACCCCCTTGGTTCCTCTGACCCTTCCTCCACCTCCTCCTTATAATTGGGACTCTGCATCTGCTCCTGTCAGTTGCTGGATGGAGTCTCTCTGATGACAATTATGCTAGACTCTGGTCCCAGAACATTCTGCAGGCAAGACAAACTGTAGGTTGAAGGTTTTGTGGATGGGTTGACTTGTAGCCTTTCCTGGTTATAGAAGATGGCTGGTTCATGCTCTGTGTCCCCCATTATTGGGAGTTCTTGCTAGTACAACCATCTCTTCTATCTTTTAATTCAAGTTTTGAGGAAGCTGAGGCCCCCTGTTGGCCTCTGAGAGCACCAGGTGTGCGAGCACTGCATCAGACATATATGAAGCAAAATACCCATATAATGTACTTGATTTTTTTTTTTTAGAGGAGAAACAAAACAAAATGGCACAACCGACCTTCTAGAGATCTGAATCAGAAGAAAAGAAAGGATGATTTAGGGAATGAAACCATATATAGTCTGACTTTTATTCCTTATTCAAGCTGCAACTCCTATATAGTCAGACTTTAACCTAGCTCTCCATAATCGGTGTCCCTTACCCCACTGTTTTTCAGTGAAAGATAGTTTATTATGCTATGGGTCAAAGACACTTTTTTGTTGGGAGTATTTATGACAAGTTTATGTTAAAGTTTTATAATAGAATTGAGGTCTTTATCTATAACACATGGTGTAGGCATGCATTCACTGGTTCTTCAATGAAACCTTTATAAATTTTTGAATGTAACATTTGTCACCTAATTTTAATTTTATTAAAATTATTAAGAGTGTTCTATATTTAAATTTTCATGACTTATTTTGAGATGTAGAAGTAGGTAGCCTAAGCTAGCCTTGAACTCTCTGTGTATCAGAGGCTGATGGTAAACCTTTAATATTCCTGCTTTCATCTCATGAATTCTAGGATTACAGGCCTGTGGCAACACTCCCAGCTTTATGCTGTACTGTATCTAAACCCTGGGTTTCCTGCATGCTAGGCAGATACCTGATCTACCTGAGCCACATTCCAGGCCCATTCTAAACTGCCCCCCCAAGTATTCATTTGGTGTTACTGTCTCGTTATACAAAAGACAGTGTTGTATATTCATTTTCATAATATCTAATAGAAAAATTTTAGAGTGTGTGTGTGTGTGTATAGCTAGAGATCAACCTTGGGTATTGTTTTTTAGATGCTATTTACCTTGTTTTTTTTTTTTACATAGTCTCTTTCTTGGTCTAAAACGTGGCACTTAGGCTGGACCAGTTAGTCAGTGCACCTGTCTTTGCCTCCCTGGTGGTTGAATTACCAGCTGTTGCTACCACACCTGCTGGCTTCTTCATATGGATCATGGGGAATGATCATGGGAAATCAAACTCAGGTGCTTATGCAGCAAGCCCTTTGCTGGTTGAGTTACCTCCCCAGTCTCTTCACTTTTTTATTATGCTATCTTTGCATTAAAGGTAGAGTACTTCATAATTAAGGCAGTTTTTTTATTTTTTATTTTTTATTTTTCTACCTTGTAGGCTGCTTCCACAGAATGTTGGCCTTCTCTATGTTGGAGGTTATGAAAGACCCTTTGCACAAATCAAGGTATGATAATTCATTTTCTGTGTGTTTTTCTTTAGCATTTACTTATCTGCAACTCACTGTTTAGTAAAAACATAGTAAAACTACTAGCCTCATCAAAGACATTGTGAATATGAGGAAATGATTTCATGGATTAGTCTACTGAAAAAGTCGTTAAGCATCACCAGACCTTGCCACTGCGGTACCGAGTTGAGGGTGAGGGACTGCGGATTTAACTCATGCATGCATGCACGCACGCACGCGCGCGCGCGCGCGCACACACACACACACACACACACACACACACAAAAACACAGTGGTCCTTTGTGCTAAGAGCAGCAGCCGCAGCAGCAGCCGTGGCAGTGGTTTATTATTCTCGTCCCCTTCAGAGTTCCAAAGAGCCTTCTTATAGGCAGCAAAACAGGAATCCTCCTCCCAGGTGAAATCCCTCAAGAGGTGATTGTGCACAGGAGGAAAAGTCTTGAGGAAGGGAGGGGCACGTTCTCAGAGCAGTAAACATGACTAGCTAACCAAGATAAACACAGACATGGAAGCTGCTAGAAACAGGACATGAAACAGCAAGACAGGCAGGCAGCTCAGTCGGGCCTGGTTCCTACAAGACCCGATATTTAAAACGCTGTTCATTCTAGAATTGACTTTCAACTACATTTTTATTGGGGTGTGATTTATAGCAGTATACTGTAATTAGACATATATTGATAAATGCTAACATATTTTCTCATGTAGAAACTAGTAAGATAATGAAATATATCTGTCGACTTGAAAAAAAAGTTCTCAGATCATTTGGAACTTTTTATTGTAGATGAGTTTAAATATGTTAGTATTCCTGTGAATGGAGTTATACATTCCTTCCCATTCTCATGTCCCATCTTTCACACCGTGAGTATTTTGAAATCCGTCTACATTCTCGTACTTAACATTAATACTTGTCTTTGTGTGGTTGTTTGGGGAATTGAACCAAGTGCCTTGGGTGCACTAGGCACTGCTGTTAACCTGTGCATGTAGTTTTTCTGTCAGGGAATATGTGCTTTATTTCTCTTGAGTAGTAGAGTACCCTGTATTTCTCAAGGCTGGATGCTTAGGTCTCTTCCATTGACCTTCCACTAGTACACACTGTATGGATTGTTGTAGCTTTATAGTAAGTCCCCAAATAAGATTGTATAAATTCTCCTGTTTTGTTCTTTTCTTTCTATGTAGTTTTGGTTAACCCAGTTTCCTTTCATTTTCATATAATTTTTTAGGACTGTTTTATCAACTTATATAAAAGTTTTGGATTCTGTTGAATCTATAGATGGATCTGAATAAAATTGAAAAATTTAACAGGATTGTGATAGAGGTAGCATGGCTAAATAGAGTACTTGCCTGGCCTGCGTGAGATACTGGGTTTGGTTCCCAGGAGAGAAAGGGAGGAAGGTTGACTTTAATAATACGGGATCATTCAGTTCACTAAGTCCGTGCCTCTTTTGTTTATTCCAGCTTTAATGTCTCTCAGTGATGTTTTGTTTTGGTAGTCTTGCATAGTTTTGCAGTGCACGAGCATCTGTATTTTGCATTTTTGATGCTGTTACACAATTGCTTTTATTTCTAATATGTAAAAAGATTATTTTAAATACGTTGACTTTGAATTCTATAGTAGTATTACTCTCAATTATTGGTTCTAGTAGTAATTTTGTAGATTTTATAGGGTTTCTTTTCATAATTATATGATCCACTGAAAAAGGCTATCTACCTTCTTGTCTGACCTGGTGCATTTTACTGCAGTCTATAATGCCAGGCTGAACAGTAATGGTTACATCAGATACCCTTGGCCTTCTTCCTAATCTTAAAGGAAAACATTCAGTCTTTTGTCAATATTAGTTAGGAATTGATCGATTGGGTCTTGAGAGATAGCTCAGCAATTAAAAGTGCTTGCTGTCCTTGCAGAGGACCAGAGTTTGGTTCCTAGTCCCTCTGGCCTCTGTGGGTACCTGTACACACAACTTTTTAAAAAACCTTAAAGAGCTGATTAGTTAATTAATTGTTGGCATTGTTGTAAGAAATGAAAAAAAAGAATAGGGCTAATAGGGCTAGGAGGATGGTTCAGTAGGTAAAGCACTTTCTGTGTGAATGTGAGGGGCATGAATTTGAATCCCAGCGCCCACATAAAGCTGGGTTTACTAGTTTGTGTCTGTAATCCAGCGCTCACACGGCAAGATGGGGGGCCGAATACACAACTGCAGGTTACAAAGACACCCTGTGCGGACAGTGAGACCTCACCACCAAGACTGTCCTCTGAACTTCATATATGTGCTGGGGCACATATGGGAGCACACTTACATACCTAAATGTGCATGTTTCTCCCCTGCCCCACATACACAATAAATACACAGCCAAGGGGGAGAAAATGGGGGAAATTAGCAAGGCAGTAAATAAAAAGGAAGATTTGAGCCTTTTCTCTCTCTTTCCTCTTCCTTCCTTTCTCTCTTTCTCTCTCTTTCTCTCTTTCTTTCTCTCTCTTTCTCTTTCTTCCTTCCTTTCTTTCTTTCTTTCTTTCTTTCTTTCTTTCTTTCTTTCTTTCTTTCTTTCTTTAAACTTTGTTAATTTTTGTTTGGTTTTGGAGATGCTTCTCTGAGTAACCTTGGCTGTCCTGAACTGGCTTTGTAGAGCAGGTGGCCTGAAACTCAGAGAGAGCTGCCTGCCTCTTCCTCCCCCAGTCCTATTAATGTTTTCTAAGAAGTGTTGTTGATCTCACTGGGTGAGAATAAGACCACTATCACAATTTCCTAGCCAAACTTGAAGCAAGTTTTATTCTGACCTGTGAGAGGTGGTTCTAAGTTGTATGACTCCCTCAACTCCCTGAAGTTTACATAATTATTTTTAGTTTCCATAAAGAGATAAAAATATTAGATATATTAGCATTACCACTGTTAGTAATCTGTGCTGAAATCCATATTGTAGAAAAAGCAGCAAACAGATGTCTGCAAAATAGCTGGTGTGGACTTCACACCTTTGATTCATAGCATAAGCTATGTTTTGGGCTTAAAAAATGAGTAATCTTTTCTCTGTCTAGAGGGCTGGATATATGGATTGGACAGAGATGTTTTTAGCCTGATGAGTAGCACTTTTAAGTGTATACTTTGAAGACAACCAGAGGAAGTTAGAAATCTTAAGCTGTGACTGGTAATAGTAGTGCTTTACCAGCTTATTAGAACTCCATTGATCAATGTTAAAACTCTGAAAATTTGAATTCTTAGTATAATAACAGCATAGAGAGGGGAAAGGAAATCTGAAACAATTACAGAATTTACATAAACCTAAAACCTTTTTATTTCATCTAACCATTTACCAGAGACACAAGTGGTTATTGCCAAGAGAGCAGTCATTACAAAGCAAGTTCTTTTAAATAAAGGAACAGTAAGAAATCACATCTGAAACCTGTTTATTCTTTAATATCAAGCCTGTTCTCAAGGCAAACTTGTCTGCCTTTCTCAGCAGGAGATCTACTAGCTCTTGAAAGAGCAAGGCCTGATTTTTTTACATATGAAATGAACTAACAAGATAGCTGCAGCCTTAGGGGAGGTGCTGGGTGCCTGCTGCTGCCAAGCTAACAAAGCTACAGTTAGCCTAGCCTTCAATGCCATCAGAGATCAGAGGATAAATTACAGCAGGAAGTATAATCCAAATGGCCTATGTATTGATTAAAATGATAGAGACTTACCTATTACCTGGCTGGTTGCCCCAGGCTCCTGTGGTCTCCATGGCTTCATTGGTGACAGTGGTCATAATACTGATTCAGCTGTCATAAAGGACATATTTAATCTTGATCTGTTGCAGTGGCACATAATTCTTTGGGGATGGGGTGCACCGTGGCATGGGCCTGTCGTGTCCCCCCACACCCCATCCTTGCCAAATAATCATTATATATCAACACTCTCCATGACCCCCTCATACCTTTAAACCCACCAACTACAATGTAGTCTGCAAGACAAGGTATATTCTTGTTTAGGGATGCTTGGAGATGCAGCTTTAAACCTTTTTAAACAAGCACTGTTTCAAACCCTATCTTTCATAAGCCTTGTTTTTATGACTTTGTTTTCAGGAATTATATAAAAATCTATCCTAATCCAAGCTACCTTGGAGTTCTCCTTGGTTAGTATATACCATGTGGTATAAACTTTTATGAAGATGGCAGTGAAGTTACATGACATTCGCCCTTTCCAGCTCTAGCAAAGATGACTGCCAGCCGTATGGCTGCCCCATCCTGATTGGGAACAGCAGCTAAGATGATGGCAAGCCACATGTTGTTATATCCCAAGATGGTGTCATTCCTCATGGTTCCTTTAAGATTACCTATGTAGATAGATTTTTAACTTTCAACCCTCTGTGTTACAAGTTTTAAGTTAACTTTTTTGTTACAGATTTTGACTATACCCAGTAAACTTCTAAATTTTGAGGTATAAAAAGTTCACATAATTGTTTCATGAATCTTGAGATGAGGTTTATATCTTAGCAAAAGTATTAGGCAGTTAAATGAAACAGATGGTCCAAGTTTTGGCTGTTTTGCTTTGTTCTCCTTACCCTGCCACAGAATCAGGTGGCTTGCCTGACACACGGCGTAGAGGGAACTTTAAAATTGGCATGCTTGGGTCTGGAGCAGGGCGAGCCATACCCAATACCAGAGCTAGCTTTGCAGCACAAAAACAACTTTAATTAAAGTTATCCATATCTATAAGACATTTGAATCCTTCTAAACTGGATCCAATGACCAGAAAGCTCAGAGGTAAACTCTGAGCCCTTGCCATCAAAGCAGCCATGGCAGGTGACTTTAGTGGTAGTGGTTGGTATCTGGTGGCGGTAGAGACAGCAAAAACAAAATCAGCAACACAGAACACAGAAAGCTCACACACTTAAAGGAGACCAGTCAGAAACAAAACACGAGGCACCATCATTCAGAGTCAACTGATCCTGATGATGGGAAATCAAAAGCGCTCTTAGGAGCCTTGGGACATCTCAAGGTGTGTACCCCCTGCGGCAACCCTTCAACACTGGAGTTCATAGTGAAGATGATGCTTTTAGAATTTGGGTGGGTGGATGATTTTATCTCACTGGGGACCTCCAGAAAATATTAATCCCACTGGATGGTAGGAAGACCACTACCACAGACTTAGAGCCATGTTTGAAGCAAGCTGTTAGTTACTAGCCAGGATAATGGACACTGGCCAGATCCATACCTAGGATTCTCAGAGAGTGGCTGTGAATTACGTTTACTCCTGTGCTCATCCACAAGACTATGTACCTTTTGCCTTTGTCCAGTCAGGGCCAAACATACATCCTGACCCACTTCCTGCCTGTGTACCTTCCACCTGCATGTGATCAAGCACATTCTGTGCATTGGGGACAACCAACTTATTTACAAAAGTGAAAATACGTAACTTGTTATCTTACAAGAATAACAGCCCTCAGCATCTGGGCTTACAGAGGCATTGTTGCTCTATAGTTCTCTTAAGCACAGTAATTAAAACATAACCTTAGCCCTTACAGCCTGTACAACTATGTGATTTAGTTTTCTGACTTTTTTTTAATGTTTATTTTTTGTCTCAGGAGTTATTTTTCTGCTGCTTATTTGAAAGTTTTACACTTAAATGTTTTTCTATCTATGTACATGATAATATAGTTTTGTACTTTGGAAAAAAAACAAAGATTTTTCACTTAGTCTGAACAGGATATGCAGACTTTTAATACAGAGAGTAATCAGTCTTAATATCAGCATTTTTTTATGGTGAAGAAAAGTATATATCTAGAATTAGCCAGCTGGACTCAATTTAGATGATCCTAATCTTGTTTGCAACATCCAGAGCATCATAAACAGGAGTCAGGCGAACACACGCCTTTTCTCTGTCAGGTCTCATCAGGGTATTGACTTTGGTCACTTCAGTGTCGGAGTGTCTTCACAGCCTGTGTGATTCGGTGCTTATTAGCCTTGACATCCACAGTGAACACAAGCGTGCTGTTGTCTTTCATCTTCTTCTTGTCTGGCTCAGTGTTCAGGGCTGGGGAGGATTTGATAATGGCATAGTGGCTACACTCTGGAAATTTTATTATAGTTACTAAGGTATCAGCAGCACCTCTTAAAACCCTACAGTAATTTATCATAAAAAAACTCCAAAGTCTGTTTTAGCATAAAAGTTGCTTACCTTCTTTTGTTTTCTGATTCATTAAGGAATGGTAAGCATTCATGGTGTTTGGTTTTTTTTTTTTTTCCCCTTCATTTTTCAGTGTTCCTACAACATCAGTGATATAGGCAAGTGTGTTTTTATAACTTTGCCTCACTGTCCCACTCATGGAATTTGACAGCAGAGCCAGAAAGCTCACTGTGTTCCAATAGAACATTTCTGGCAGGCCTCTTCCCCGCTTCTTCTCTTCTCTTCTCTTCTCTTCTCTTCTCTTCTCTTTCATTCCCTACACTCACGTCTGCTTTGGAAAATTAATAGGGGGTGGAGACTGAGTACGTGTGTGTGTGTGTGTGTGTGTGTGTGTGTGTGTGTGTGTGTGTGCGCGTGCGTGCGTGCGTGCGTGCGTGCGTGCGTGCGTGTGTGTGTGTGTGTTTGAGTTACATGTTATCTCAGAAGCATTAGTACAATATCTGTGTGAGGATAAGTTCCTTTATCAATCACCTGATAACAGTTTTTTGTTGTTGTTGTTGTTGTTGTTTTAATCTAGATCTTTTTGTTTTGTTTTTTGTTTTTTGAGACAGGGTTTCTCTGTTAAAGCTTTTGCTGTCCTAGAGTCTCTTTATAGACCAGGTTGTCCTTGAACTCATGAGGATCCACCTGCTTCTGCCTTGAGTGCTTGGATTATAGGCGTGTGGCACCACGTCCAGCAATCTAGGTCTTTCTTAACTGACTGTGTGACAGAGGACACTCTTTTATCAGCCCTCTATGCCTTATTAATCAACTAGGCTGAAATTTAAAAATCCATGTTTTAGGTTATTTTTTGTTTGATGCTCTCTTATTCACTATGGAAAGATTTCTTAACCTTACAGTTGTTGAAGATCTTTTATAATTCCTTGGTTATGACTGATTGCATCTCTGTCATATTATGTCGAAGTTCATTGGAGACAATAAAGACAGTTCAGATGACTGAGACTATGCTTGAAATTTAAGCTTAGTTTCTTACGTAGTCTATTGCTGACTTCTGAAAAATACAGCATTTTCTTATGTCTATTTTCTCCAGTTGAACTAAGTGTAACAGTGATGTGTTCTATGCCATAAGTACCACATAGTATAACCTTTTAAAAATGAAGAATGCATTACTTTTCTTAAGACCATATTGATTACTGACTTAAAATAAATTGGTCTATACCATCTGTCTTTCTAAATGCCTTTTCCACCTTCCTTTTTTACGATTTATTTTTGCTTTTAATTATGTGTATGTGCATCGTGCATATGTATGTGTGTATGAATGTGCTGTTGCCCATGGAGATCAGAGGTGTGAGATTACCCTAAATTTGGATTTACAAGCAGTGGTGAGATGCCTTTGGGTTCTGGGATTGAACTTGAGTCCCCTGAAAGAGCAGTTAGTGCTCCTAGCCACTGACTCAATTCTTCAGGCTTCTCCTTTACCTGTTGAGGCGCACGATTTCGTCAGTGAAGCTGGAGCTCATACTGAGATTGACTGGCTAGTGAGCTCCTAGGTCTTCATGTTTCCCTACTATGCCCACTAAGGTATTTCCCTGGCACTTAAGGGCTTTTAAGGACCCCAAGTTGGGTTGGGTATATAGTTGAGCCAGTAAAGTGCTTCCTAGCATGTACAAGGCCTGACTTCTTATCCCCGGCATCACAGTGACTGGCCGTGGTGGTGAATGCCCATAATCCCAGCACTAAGGAGGTGAGGGCAGGAGGATCAAAATTTCAAACTCATCATTGACACAGTCAATTCATTGTTACTGTGAGGTCCATAAGACCCTGTTAAAAACAAAGAGGACTCTAAATTAAGAATCATAATGGTATTTTCCTGTCTCTATTAGCCAAAAAGATGTTGAATAGCTAAAATAGTTTTCAGAGAAAATATTTATTAAAGTCTTTGATTTTTAAACATGTTTATCTGAAATATAATGAATTAAATAAAACATTGATCATTTTCTAATGATTTACAACATGGAGTAAAAAATTATTTTATCTATCTTAAGAAATTATTTTCTGTAATAATGAAGCAAATTTATTGTCAAAATTGAGACTACCTTAAACTTAGTAATGGGTAATTTAAGTTTCTAAATACATAGAACTGTACTTAATTTGGGTATAATTAAGAGTAATGGTTCTTTAAACAATTATATGCAGCCTTTGGAACTGAAAGGGAAAGGCCCACCAGGAGGCCCCATATCTGTGATCCCAGCACTTGGGAGGTCAAAACAAAAGGATTGCCATGAGAGTCTATACTACATAAAGACTATGTGAAGAAACCAAAATGAAAATTTAAAAAATTAAAATAAATAAAAGTTTTTTGAGATAGAGTCTCACTGTACATCAGGCTGGCCTCAAATTCACAGAGACCTGCCTTCCTCTTCTCTTCTTCCTGAGTGCTGGGATTAAAGTGTATACCAATTTTAGTTAAAATCATGTTTTGATATATCTCTAATTTTTTAAGTTGTTAGAAGTTTCTTAGAAGTCTGACTGGTTGGAATTAGACATAGCATTGCATAATATCTAGATTAATTGTATCTGTCTATCTTATCATTTAGAGCTTACTCTGTAGGTACTATCATTTAAATTTTGGTAGTACTTCACATGTTATACCCTCTTCTCCCTCTTTCCCCAGTAAACTATATATCCTTAGCCTAAGGTATAATCCAAGCTGGCCTTGAATTTGAACCTTCTGCCTCATCCTGTGCAGCAATTTGACTTCCGGCCTGTGATATCATTGGTCAGTCTAGCTTTATTTTATACCTGCTATTCTGTTTTGTTTCCTAGAGCAATTCATACTATAGTGAACTCTTTTTGTTGTTGTTGTTGTTAGTAACTCATTGTATAGCTAAGGGTGACCTTGAGCTTCTTATCCTCCTGCCTCTACCTCCCAAGTGTTCAGAATACAAGTATGGGGCTGGAGAGGGTTCAGACATTAAGTACACTTGTGCTCTTGGAAGAACCCAGGTGTGACTCCCAGCATACACACTAGAACATTCACAATTGTCTAGCTTCAGGGCATCCAGTGCCTTTTCTGGCCCCTATGGCCACCTACATATGATTTGGGGCCATGGTGGTAGGCACACAAAGGTAAAGATAAATCTTTTAAAAAGTTAGAATATTTTTCTTATAAAGTGTTTTGTGCTGAGGTTGTTACTTAGAAACACCCTTATGATTAGTAATTCCGTTTTAATTTTAATCCAAGTTAGGTTTAAAAGTAAAATGTTAATTTTGGATCTTTCTATTGTAAAAAGACTAGACTAATGGGTATCATTTTATGCGTTTGCCAACTAGTGATTGTTTAAAAGATATTGGAGCAGAAATGGTGGTTCATGCCGATCATCTTACCACTTGAAACAGGAGGATGGCCACAAGTTTGAGATCAAAAGAATGAAAACCTGTCTCATGTATTAGACCAACACTATTACTATTTAAATAAACTAATGCCCACATGTTCATACTTTAAAGCTCTATAATCCTTCCATACTTTAGGAATATAAAAGATGTTTTTTTTAAGAGACCCTGTCTTAAAGAAAAAAAATGTGCTCCTGTCAGGTTTTGTACATACACAGCACAAACTGAACTTTCAAAGTAGATGTGATGTCACAGAGTTATTTCTTTTGTTTTTGGTCTGTTTTTATTTTAATTTCCATCTGTTGGTTGTGATAGAGGCATGTGTGCGGGTGAGAGGATTCTTTTGAGTAGTTGGCCCTCTCCTTCCACCATGTGGTTTCTGGAGATTGAACTCAGGTCCCCAGGCTTGGTGGCAACTGCCTTTTTAGCTGCTTGTCCTTCTTACTGCCTCTTGGTTGGTGCTTCAGACTGCATAGGCCCCTCTGGGCCCTGGTTAGTTGGCTCCATTGATCTTGTGGCGCTCCATCAACTCTAGGTTCTTTTATCCTTCTTCCCAGTTTTCCACAAGACTCCCTATGCTTCACCCAGTGTTTGGCTCTGAGTCTCAGCATCTATTTCGAACCACTGCTGCTGGGTGGAGTTTCTCAGAAGACAACTCCGCTAGGCTCCTGTCTGAAAGCCTAGCAGAGGTTAATAGTGTTAGGGCTTGGCTCTCTCCTATGGGGTGGGTCTTGGGTTAGGCCAGCCAGTGGTTGGACATTCCATTAGTCTCTTTTCTATCTGCTCTATCTTTAACCCTGCATGTCTTGTAGGCAGGGTAAGTTTTGGATCAAAGTGTTTGTGCATGGGTTGGTGCTCTCCTCCCTCCACTAGGAGTCTTATCTAGATAGAGGGTGCCCTCTTCAGTCTCCATGACCCCTGCTACTAGGAGTCTCTGCTAGAGTCCCCCTCATATTCTCCCAGAGGCGTATTCTGACTTAGGTCTCCAGCTTGTCACAGAGATGCTCCCACCCACAGTTTCTCTTTTTTCTGCAGGCCTCCAGTTCTCAAGCCGGAGCTCTCCACAGGTCTAATCTCCACCCTTATTTCTCTCTGCATCCCCTCTCCTAACTGGTTTCCTCTATTCAACCACAACCTCTGACTTTTCTATTTCCCCTTTTCAGGGAGATGTAAGGATCCTCCCTTGGGACCTCCTTGTTACTTATCTTCTTTGGATCTGTGAATTGTAGTATAGTTATCTTATACTTAATAGGTAAATCCACTTAGAAGAAAGTTCAGACCATGTGTGTCTTCTGGGTCTGGGTTACCTCACTCAGGATGATCTTTCCTAGTACCATCCACTTATTTGAAAATTTCATGATTTCTTTCTTTTTAATGGTTGAGTAGTATTCCATTGTGTAAATGTACCAGTTTCTTTCTTTTTTTGATTTAATTTTATTTTTTTCAACACATTTTTATTGAAAAATAAAATAATTCATATTACATCTCATTTTCTATCCCATCCCATGCACCCTCCCATTCCTCCCTCCCTCCCACTTTCACCCCAATCCCCCTTCCCTATGACTGTGACTGAGGAGGACCTCCTCCCCCTGAATATGGTGCTAGTGTATCAAGTCTCTTCTTGGTAGTCTGCTATCCTTCCTCCGAGTGCCATTGGGCCTCCCCAACAAAGGGACATGGCCAAATATGGGGCACAGAGATCGAGTGAAAGTCAGTCCCCAGTCTCCACTTAACTGTGGAGAATGTTCTGTCCCTTGGCTAGATCTGGGTAGAGGTTTGATGATGACTGCACGTTTTGTCCTTGGTTGGTGCCTTAGATCAAGCAGAACCCCTGGGCTCAGTTCCACCCATCATAATGTTCCTCTTGTAGGTTTCTAGGACCCTCTGGATCCACCTACTTCCCTATCCCCTATATTTTTTTCTTGCCTAGAGTCTCAATAGGATGTCCTCACCTCTATCCCACTTTCCTGGTAGGTGCAGACATTCATGGGACCTGCCCCTTGGGCTAGTGTCCAGTTATAAGTGAGTATATACCATTTGACTCTCTCTGCTTCTGGTACCACAGTTTCTTTATCCATTCTTTTGTTGAGGGACATCTAGGTTGTTTCTAGATTCTGGCTATTACAAATAAATCTGCTATGAACATAGTTGAGCAAATGTCCTTATTGTATGGTGGAGCATCTTTTGGATGTATGCCCAGGAGTGGTATAGCTGAGTCTTGAGGTAGAGCTATTACCATTTTTTCTGAGGAAGAACCAGATTGATTTCCAGATCTCAAAGACCTCAAAAACCGCCAGGAGTCCTAAGTCATATATAAAAGCAAAGAGCCTTTATTCCAGCATGCTGGGGTTGACCATTCAAACAAAATGGCAGTGACCCCGAGGGGAATGTGCAGGCCTTTTTTTAAAGGCCAGAAAGGAGAGTTTCAGCTGTGGCTATGTGACCTCGATTGAGACTGGCCAATAACCAAGGAGGCTACATGACCCTGGTCAGGAGTTAGGGGCTTTTTCAAACCAGTAGCTAAGCAACCTTATCTTTTTCAGGCCAGGTGTCCTGGCTGTCCCTGGTTGGGTGTTCATTTTCTTTGGTATTTCCAGTAACTGCTGAGCTCAGGCCCACTCCAAACTAACAAGAAACTTAAGCCTGTCATGGAGTCAGCTAGACTTATTTAACCAGGCCGTTTCAGTTGTACAACTTTGCATTCCCACCAGTTTAAATGTTTTTCTGCTATTCCAGATGTCTCTATTGAGAATTCTCTGTATAGCTCTGTGCACCTTTTAAAAATTGGGTTATTTTGTTTGTTGGTGTTTAATTTCTTGAGCTTTTTAAAAAATATATTTTGGATATATTATATTATTCTTTGTATATTTTTGATGAAGGATTGGTGAAGATCTTTTCCCTATATAGACTGCCTTTTCTTTCTATTGACAAGGTCCTTTGCCTTATAGATGCTGCTCAGTTTTGTGAGGTCCCATTTATTAATTGTTGATCTTAGAGTCTGAACTGTTGTTGTTCTGTTCAGGAAGTTGTCTTTTGGACCAATGAGTTCAAGATTCTTCCTCACTTTCTCTTCTAACAGTTTCAGTGTATCTAGTGTTATGTTGAGGTCTTTGATCCATTTGGACTTGAGTTTTGTGCAGGGTGATACCTAAGGATCTACTTGCATTTTTCTACATGTAGATATCTAGTTAAACCAGCACCATTTGTTGAAGATGCTCTCTTTTAACCATTGTATGGTTTTGGCTTCTTTGTCAACAAACAAGTGTCCTTACATGTGCAGGTTTATTTCTGGGTCTTCGATTTGATTCCATTGATCACCAGTCTATTTCTCTGCCAGTACCATGCAGTTTTTCTTACTATTGTTCTGTAGTGTAGCTTGAAGTCAGGAGTGGAGATACCTCCATCAGTTCTGTTGTTGTGTAGGATTATTTTAGCTGTTCTGGGATTTTTGTTATTCCATATGAAATTGAGAATTGTTCTTTGCAGGTCTGTAAAGAATTGTGTTGGTATTTTGATGGTGATTGCATTGAATCTGTAGATTGCTTTTGGTAAGATGGCCATTTTTACTATGTTAATCCTACTGGTCCATGAGCTTTGGAGGTTTTTCATCTTCTGATATCTTCTTCAGTTTCTTTCTTCAAAGGCTTGAAATTCTTGTCATATGTGTCTTTCACTTCCTTGGTTAGAGTTACACCAAGGTATTTTATATTATTTGTGTCTATTGTGAAGGGTGTGGTTTCCCTGATTTCTTTTTTAGCCTGTTTGTATATAGAAGGGCTATTGATTTTTTTTTTTAATTAATCTGTATCCAGCCACATTGCGGAAGGTGGTTATCAACTATAGGAGTTCTCTGGTGGAATATTTGGGGTCACTTATATACTGTCATATCATCTGCAAATAGTGATACTTTGACTTGTTTCTTTCTGATTTGTATCCTCTTGATCTTTTTTAGTTGTCTTATTATTCTAGGTAGAACTTCTAGTACTATATTGAAGAAATATGGAGAGAATGGGCAGCCTCGTCCTTGATTTTAATGAGATTGCTTTGAGTTTTTCTCCATTTAATTTGATGTTGGCTACTGACTTGGTGTATATAGCCTTTATTATGTTTAGATATGGGCCTTGTATTCCTGAGCTCTCCATGACTTTTATCATGAAGGGATGTGGGTTTTTTCCAAAGGCCTTTTCTACATCTAATGAGATGATCATGTATTTTTTTTTTCTTTAAGTTCATTTTTATGGTGGATTGCATTGATGGAAGTTTGTATGTTGAACCATCCCTGCATCCCTGGGATGGTCTACATGATCATGGTGCATGATGTATTTGATGTGTTCTTGCATTCAATTCGTGAGTATTTTTGCATCAATGTTCATGAGTAAAATTGGTCTGAAAATCTCTTCCTGTATTGATTGAATCTTTGTGTGGTTTAGGTATTAGGGTGACTGTGGACTCATTGAATGAGTTTGGCAATGTTCCTTCTATTTCTGTTTTGTGGAATAGTTTGAAGAGTATTGGTACTAATTCTTCTTTAGAGTTCTGTGCTAAAACCATCTCGCTCTGGGCTTTGCTGTTGTTGTTGCTGTTGTTGTCAGACTTTACCTGGTCTTGATTTAACTTTGATAGGTGAAATCTATCAAGAACATCATTCATTTCCTTTAGATTTTCAAGTTTTGTAGAAAACAGCTTTTGAATTAAGTGTCTATTGTTATGTCCCCCTTTCCATTTCAGATTTTGTTAGCTTGGTCACTGTCTCTGCCTATTAGTCATTTTTGCTAGAGTTTTGTCTATCTTGCTGATTATCTGAAGAGAACCAGCTCTTGGTTTCATGGATGTTTTCTTTGTTTCTAATTTATTGATTTCAGCCCTGGGTTTGATTATTTTCCGCCATCTGTCTTCTCTTCTTGGGTGTGTTTACTACTACTACTACTACTACTACTACTACTACTACTACTACTACTACTACTACTACTACTTCTCCTCCTCCTCCTCCTCTTCCTCTTCCTCCTTCTTTTTCTTTCCCCTAACACTTTCAGGCTAGCTGTTAAGATGCTACTATTTTATTTCTCCAATTTCTTTATGAAGGCACTTCGTGCTATGATCTTTCCTTTTAGCACTGCTTTCATAGTGTCCCATAAGTTTGGGTATGTTGTGCCTTTTTCATTGAATATTAGGAAGTCTTTAATTTCTTTCTTTATTTCTTATTTCTTCCCTGATGCCGCGGTCATTGAACAGTTGTTCAGTTGTTCAGTTTCCATGAGTGTGTAGACTTTGTTATTTCTGTTATTATTGAGGTCTAACTTTACTCCATGGTGCTCTGATAAAGAACAATGTGTTGATTTAATTTTCTTGTATCGGTTGAGCCTTGCTTTGTGACCAACTATATGATCTATTTTGGAGAAGATTTTGTGTGGTGCTGAGAAGAAAGTATATTCGTTTGTGTTTGGGTGAAAGGTTCAGTTGACATCTTTTGGTCCATTTGATTCATAACCTCTGTTAGTTTCACTTTTTTTTAAATTTAGTTTCTGTTTTGATGATCTGTCCATTGGTGAGAGTGGGATGTTGAAGTTTCCCATTATTAATGTGTGGAGATCGATGTTTGCCACTCAGATAACATACCCCCGGTCGCCACCATCTTGGAACTCTTGGTTGCTTTTTAAATGTTGGACGCATCCCACAGAATTTGCTCTATTGAGACTGACTCACAGTTTGTCAAATACTGCTTCAGAATAAGACTCCTTCAGCTAGTGCTGCCATATGCTTCCAGTAGGAAATTGCCACATTTGTGACAGTAAGGAAACTGTTTGCCCCTAAATTGAAGCTTAAATTCATCCTTGAAGAGTAAGAAAAAGAACATGTGTAGTTGCTGGTTAGAGGGCAAAAGGTGGTATAGGAAAATAGAAAGGAGAATGGAATTAAGTGCTTTTTATAAAGCTGTAAAGCCATGTTCTGTTTCAGAATTCATAACTGTAAAGAACAGAAGGGAGGCTTCTACACCTCACCTTCTCCAAGTGATTTCATGTATTTTGAGGATAAAGATCAAGTCTCCCCTTAATGAAAAAATTAGAAGTTGAAGTGGATAAGAATTTGAGAGAAAGCAATTGACTTAAAATTTAGATTTATATGACATATTCATTCAACAGTAGCTAAATTTCCCATAGTTCTGTTAATAATGAGGAAGTACATTTGGTGTCTTGGATTTACAGTAATTAAGAGAGAAGTAATTATCTAGATTTTGAGATCCATTGGCTGGATCTGGGTAGGGGTTCAATGTTTACTGCACTAGATACTTATAATTTTATATTAATGTTAAATACTTTACAACATTTAAGTAGAATAAAAATAAAAGATTGTTCATCCTCGGGAAGTAGCTTCATGATTGATCATCTACTAAAATAATATAAATTATTGCTGTTCAAAATACTTTTAGAGGGGCTGGAGAGGTGACTCAATAGTTAAGATCACTTGCTGCCCTTGTAGAGGACCCATGTGCAGTTTACAACTGCTTATAACTTCAGTTCCAAGGGATCTGATATTTTCTGGCTTCTAAAGGCACTTGCATACCCATGGTCAGACAGACACTCACAAACATAAAATAGAAAGAAATAACTCTTTTAAATACTTTTAGGTAGTTCTACTTGACTCAGTAGTAACAAAAACAAAATATAAGAAGTATATTTAAATTTGATGCCAGTAGTTATGTCTGGGAACTTAATAAAACATTCACAATATACATGCACACGCGCACACACACTCCAAATTTTGTGTGCATAGGGAAAAATGATAGGTTAAATCATTAACTGTCCTGATATTCTTCTCAGTAGATTGAAGTATTTTTTGACCTTTGAAAGTCAACAAAAAGCATTTATCAGTAGAAAATTAGTTAGGGCTGAGGATGTAGCTCAGTTGGTAGAGTGTTTGCCTGGCATGCACAAAGCCCTAGGTTTGACTCTTAGCAATACACGAAATGGATGTGGTTGCACATATTGTAATCTTAAGAGGTGGATGTAGGAGGACCAGAAGGTCAAGATCATCCCTGCTTCATTGAAGGCCAGCCTGGCCTTTATCCAAACTAGAAAAAAAGGGCGTGGGAGGATATTTGTTTTAAATAAATTTGGGTGAAGGTTGAGACATTGAGAAATAAGAGTCACTTCTTGCTTCTAATGAGATTTAAGTGGAGCTGTCTTTTCTCATAATTCAGAAAGTGCCTGTGAAAGAATATTTAAATTTAATGTATTTCTGATTAATAATAAATTTCTTACTTTATTAGGAAACATTACAACTGTAATAACTAGTAACTGTTTTACAAATTTTGTGTTTTATAATTCCCTAAGTATAGAAAGGGAAAATAGAACAGTTTATATGTTTAAAACCAAAATAGTTAGCACCTATACTTTTAAGGTTTTTTGAGGTAAGATCTCAAGTTCTCCAAAGCTGGCCTCAAGACTCCTTGTGTAGCTAAGGAAGACCTTGGTCTGCTGATCCTTCTACCTCCCGAGAGCATAACACACAGCACATTTGTAACTTTAAACTAATATTGTCAGATGGAAATGTGACAGTTTTGATATTATTCAAATCAGTCCCCAAACCTGTGAAATGTAAGTGCTTTTAGATTTAGAATATGTAGTTGTCTGGGTAATATGGGGCAAGATGCTCAGCTAATATATTGGACATTTTCGTTGTCCCTTATAGGGTATTATTTCATTGTATACTATTACCTATTTATGAATGACAGGCTCTCATACAGCTCAGGCTGACTTCCAACTAGCTATGTGGCTGAGGCTGACTGAACTCCTGGTCCTTTTGCCTCCACCTCCCAAAGGTTGGCATTACAAATGTGTACCACCCATGCCCAGAGTCAGTATATTCTTTAAAATAATCAATTTCTGTTTGTGTTGAGTTATTATATATAGTATATTTTATAACACTTGATGTCTCCTGTGCTTTGCTTGCATAGTAAACCAAAATGATCTCTGTAATTTCTTTAACTCGACTAGAGGCACATGATTTTTACAACAAAAGTTGAAGTAGAGAATTACTGTGCTTTGTTTGCACTTAAAATAGAATGGAGTATAAAGGAGCTCAGAGCTCTAAATCTCACCTCTTCCAGTTAGTTAATCACTGTGAGTGTTTACATTCATTATTGCTTAATAGGATGAGCTGAGAGTTCGTACATTGGGGATTCTTGTGAATCCCTGAGGAGCCAGAGGACTCTAATTACAATGTCTTCTTATATAGTTGTGAAATATTTTCCTTTCTGTATCCAGAACATCTTGTTTTGAAGTATACTGTGCCATATATTTCTCCTTGACAGTGTTCTTTTAAAACCTTTAAGAACTTACTTCATTCGTTTTGTGTGTGTGTGTATATGTGTATTCCTGTGCACATGGATGTAGCACAGGAAGCAGGTGAAGATCGGAGGACAGCTTTCTAGAATCCCTCTCTTCTACCGCCACGTTGGTCCTAGAGACTGAACATCAGGCCTGGTGACAAATGCCCTTACTCCATTATTTTTCTCCTCTATTAATAGTGCCTTTTGTCTTCGTGTTTTGTTTTGTTTTGTTTTTATTTGCTGGTGTGTGTGCAGTGGCAAGTAAGAAGCTGCAGATAGTGTCAGGTGTTTTCTCAGTCACTCTGCAGTCTACTTATTGCAGTAGAATTGCTTGAACCTGGAGTTCAGCAGTTCCGCGTTCTAGCTGGCCAGCTTTCCCTGGGTTCTGGGGCTGCCCTCTAGTCATAGTGCTTACATGATCAGCGCTTTATTCCCTGAACCACTTCCACAGCTGTGAGGGCTCCTTTACAGACTCTAAGTGCTGGCCTTGTCGTGCAGCTAGTAGTGGTACACAAAGACCGCTTCTCTTGGAGTTGGCAGCCCTCTGCTGTCTTCACAGTTCTCACCCAAAGTTTGAACTTTTTCGTGGTTGCTTGGAGAGTTGCCAGCCCTCACAGAATGTGTGTGCCTAAAATATGTTTAGCTGTAGAACATAACATTAGGCATGGCTAAGGGGTCAAATGGCCAAAGCTCAGTGGCGTGGCCTTGGTGGTATGACCACAATAGCCATCTGTGTTTGCCACGGCCAGGAAGCAGTTCAGGTTCCTGTGGACAAAAGTATAGTCAGCTCCAGCATCAACAGAGGGAAATACCCCTTGTTTGTTGGGGGATGTGGTGGGAAACCAATGAATAATGAGTTCAACAAGAGGTTTCTAGGGTTCTGGGGTCCCTTAGGAACTGGGTGTGTTGGCCCCACTCCTAGGAGACTCTCAGCCATGCATTTCTACTTGCTGAGGTCCAAAACACTTGGTTATATTAGGAGAGTGCTGGGAGTCTAATGTGGTAGCCCTGCCAAGTAATAGGCCAAGGGGAGCACTCTGTAGCACTGAGCGCTATTGTTTAAACACAGGACTCACACTGCTTCTCAAGTGATCTGCTGAGAGTCTGACTGTGTGTGTGTGTGTGTGTGTGTGTGTGTGTGTGTGTGTGTGTGTACACCTACGTACACATGTATGTTTGGTCATTTTTACTATTGGACTACCTATATTGAGTTAATAATGTAGGAGGTTCCTTTACTCATAGTGCTTGGTAGTTCACCAGGATCAACCATACCAGCTGCACTCCAGCCATCACACAACCCATTAGTGAATGGTCTCCGTTTTGTGGACCTGTAGGCACTGCTGTAAAGGGCGGGTGGTAATGAGGCTAACTTCTCTACCTCCTCTCCAGAGTTGCAAATCCAGTTCCCCTGGGCTCTGATGTTTTGTTTCTCTTTTGATAAAAGGTCTGAGTGAGATCATGCTCTAATCACATTCTCAGCTTGCACCTCTCTCTAAGTAATCTCAAGGTCAAGTTTTCTGTCAAAACAGGCAGCTCACTTTCTCAGCAGTCACCTCTCTCTTCTCCCAGCAGACGGTTGCTCAGGACTTCGGGAGGCTCTCCCAGTGACGAAGGGAGCCAGTTTAACTTTTCTTGGTTTGTTTTGCATTGCAGTCATATCCTGTTCATAGCGTCAGATATGAATGAGATCTGGGTTCCAATGCCACGAAAGGAGGAGGGTCACAGAACATTTGGAGGTTGAAAATACTGTGAGGAGCAGAGAGCAAAGAAGACCCACTTTGTTCCCCAGTGTATAGGTGGCCAGGCAGGCAGTGGCAGGCGCTCAGGCACACATTGGCATACACAGGCAAACACGGGCACACGCACACACAGTCTGGCATACGGGCCTGCAGACAGACATACACAGAGAGGCTAACAAAAGCAGAAAAGAAAGTCTCTACCCTCTGACCTCAAGTCACATTCATAAAGAAGAACACAAAGGGGGCACTCTATCAAAAATAGTTATATAACACTGAATCACTGTTTACTTTGGGGTTCTTTGGTGTCAGAATTTTATGCTGACTCATAGACCCTGTATCCAGTCAAGGCCATGTTTTAACTGACTCATTCCTGATATCCACATGAGTGCTATATTTTATAAACATAAGCTGGCACTTACAGCTTTCTGTTTTCAACGCTATTATTTTTTAATGCCCAAGAGGTTTGAGTTAAAACTATCATAGCGCTTAACAGTCTAGAAGTCCATTTCATTTCTTTGAGAACCAGCTGGGAGAAAACAAATGTATAAACAAATGCCCTTTTGTATTTGAGTGTATTTGAGTGTTAATTAGTTCATAAAAGAAAAGTTAATCTCATTTGCAGAATTTTTTCAACCAGGTATGGCAGTTACGCTAGACACAGGGAAACAATCTCATATTTCTTAGCTGAAAGTTGAGTATGAACATAGCTGGAATGAAAACGTTTTAGTGTTTTTCCACCACTGTGTTTTGGAGTTAGTTTGATGACTCAGTATTGCAAAGTGAATTAAGGCAGAATTGCAGGGAAAAGGAACAGATGTTCTTTAAGTTTCAGAATTAGTAGGTTGGTTGCATAGTACAGGGTAATAGAATGATGTTAAGGTTTGTAAGCACTACTGTTGCCATAGTGATGATAGCTTAGCAAAAGGATGAATGAAGTAACACAACACGCACATGGTATGTGGGTCATCAGATGCTACTAAGTGGAGATGTCTAGAGTGGTTGAGCTATTTGAGAAATGGAAATGATCTTGTAAGGGGCTGTACTGTTGTTACTGATGAACTGTCTCAGGCCATTGTAGCCAGCCTCCCAGGCATTTTTAGGAGTCATCTTTCTCCATAATAGCTGAAATTTTAAGTAAAGTTCAGTAATTTCCAAATGTCTTCACTGGCTTGAATGAATGATTTAGCAAATCCATAAAAACATTGGGAAGATTAGGAGGAAAAAAGTAAAAACAGCTTTGTTCATTTGAAGTCTACTCATTCTTTGGAGTCCCAAATTACCTTCTTTAAATCCACCTCTCGTTGAGCTCAGGCTGTCAGCCACAGCAGTTAATACCCACCTCTTCCCAGTGCCCCATTGCAGGTCATGTTGCCTCTCCTGCTCGGAACCTTCACGACTTGATCGTCTCTGTTTTAGGCATGACACACCCTAGTATAACATCAATCTCATATGGATTTCTGAACATTGTATGTATCGACATTACATTAATTTGGTTTTGTTTACTTTAAAAATCAGCAGTGTAGCAAATAGGAAGTCTTTCTATCAGACTATTGGACTTTTAGTTCCCCTAAGTTCCTCATCTAAGTAATGATGTGTTTGCAATTCTCTCTTCCTGCAACTTTATGTATGTTCTCTGGTGACTTGTATGCCCTAAACCTTACCTGCTGATCAAAAACAAGCTGTTGGAAATGGCATATAAAATTAATAAGATACTTTGCTTGTTCCTGACTTAGGATCTGATGGAAAAGATATTTTCATAACAATCATTAACTGTGCAGTCTGAAGTGAGATATGCCAGGTGCTTAGAATTGGCTCTAAGTGTCAGAAGCTGAGGAAGAACTTTGAACTGAGCTGTTTGGGGAAGGAGTCACAAAGGAAGCAAGAACTATTTTTGCTTTACTGATTATACAGTTGGTAGGTTGTGATTATCTGTCTGTGGGCCTTTCCCTGTTTTCCTTCT
This sequence comes from Acomys minous, assembly GCF_964271855.1. Lineage (NCBI taxonomy): Eukaryota > Metazoa > Chordata > Mammalia > Rodentia > Muridae > Acomys > Acomys minous. The sequence goes on from NC_140483.1 coordinate 139,955,692, forward strand.
GTGAGAGTAGAGGATGCTTCGCATTGTTCAAAAGTACAAAAGCTTTATTTGGTATAAGAAATAGGAGTTGAGAAGGAGTAAAAGGTTTATGCAGGGAAATAATAGGTATGGGTGAAGAGGTAAGTTGGTGTTAGAGAAATAAATGACATATGTAGCCACACACTATGTAATAATATAATTCTGTGTTAGCATGGTAGTACACATACTGTTATTCCAACTAAGGCAGGAAGATTGCAAGTTTGAGGCCAGCTAAGGGTATATAGTGAGATGGGGCTTAGGTGAGGGGAAAATAGGGGTGGGTGATTGGTGATTCTTTGTTTTATTCTCTCTAAGATACTGTTGCATGAAATATTAATGCTGTTGGTGGTAGTTTTGTTTGTGTTGAGATGTGATCTTGCAATGTTTCTCAGGTTGGGCTTGAGCTTGGTACATAGCTTAAGCTGAACTTAAACTCATAGTTTTCCTGTCCCAGCTGTTTGTTTGTTTGTTTGTTTGTTTGTTTTTTAAGAATTAGAGGTGTATATTACTGTGCCTGGCTCCTGTACAACACAATGGCAAGTATTTACATATCCAAACATTTTTAAAAGCTACAGTCCTAAGAACAATATTAAAGAAAAAAGTAAGGACCAGAGAGATAGTTCAGTAAGTAAAAGTGCTTGCCGTACACACTTGACCATCTGAGTTCAAGCCCTGGAACCCACACAAAAGTAGGAGGGAATTGAATCCACAGAGTTGTTTTCGGATCTCCACATGTGCTCCATGGTACATATGTGTGTATGCCCCTCGTGGCATTCACATCATCATCATCCTAAGTAAAAATCATAAAAGTTGATAAAACTATAAAGGAAGGATACTTTGCATGATTGGAGCTTGAAGGCCTAAGGCCTGAAAGTTGCTTGGGAGGGCATTGAGTAAAAGGTTAGGGTCTGGGACTCAAGAGGGACACTGAATAATAGATTTATTAGATTACTAATGCCATGAAAAAATAGCATGACTAATGCTCTGAGGAGTTCAGGCCCTAATGCCATAGGCAGTAGAATGAGGCAGTAGAGGGAGGAGTCCCCTGCTGACCTGGCTTCTAACAGTGACTAGTGAATGTGATGGCCTAATCTACTGCACTGCTATAGACCTTATGAACACTGTACACTTTGGCTGTACTATTCTTTCTTCAATATTGAGTTAATCTTAGTTTATAGTAACCTTTATATCTACATTAAAGAACATCTAATTTTAATTTCTGTGTATGAGTGTTTTTGCCAGCAGAGTGTGCGCGTGTGTGTGTGTGTGTGTGTGTGTGTGTGTGTGTGTGTGTGTGTATACACGTACCACATATATGCCTGTTGCCCACAGATCCAGAAGAGGGAGTCAGATCCCCCGGAACTAGGGTTGCAGATAATTGTGAACCACTGTATTTGTCCTGGGAATCCAATCTGAGTTCTCTTCAAGAGCAACAAGTGCTCTTAGCCACTGTGCCATCTGTCCATTATGAACTTTTAAAGTTATTTTTATTTTACTCACTTGCTTTTGGTTGTGCTTCAAGAACCTTACTGACTTAGCTAATTTTTAAAAGATTTTAATTTGTATTCATGTGTCTTGTGATGTGGCTGCTGCATGTGTGTAGCTGCCCTCATAGCAATCTCTAGCCCATGCTTTCTTTCCTGCTTTTGAATTAGAGTCTTTCTTTGCAGCTTGAGCAGCCTGGGACTCATGTAACCCTGAGTGACTTCAGCAGTTCTGCTTTCACTGCCAAGAGACTCAGCTAACAGAAATCAACCACTGGTCCCTACTCAAAAATTTATAAAAATGTTGTATTCACGTAGCATGAATAAAAATTGTCTTTATATATTTAATCTGTAAATATTTTTCCTGTTTATTTTATATTTTATTTACTTAGTTATTTTTTGGAGCAAAGGTACTTTTTAGGATTTATTTTTACTTTTTAAATTATATGTATATATGAGTCTGTGCATAAGTGTATATGACTGCCCATACCCTTCGAGGACAGAGGCATTGGATCCCCCTGGAGCTGGGGTTTTGGGCTTAGTGAGCTGCCTAATGTAGATTCTAGAAACTGAGTGTGGGTGCTTTGTAAGAATAGTACACAGTGGTAGCTCTTGGGCTGTCTCTCCAGCTCTGGCATTCCTTCTTGTTTTTTGAGGTAGGATCTCTGCCCCTATGTAGCCCTGACTCATCTAGAATTCACAATATAGGCCAGGATGGCAATCCTTTGCCTTCTGAGAACTGGGATTAAAGGCCACTGCATCTGTCCCTGAGATGCTTTTTAAAAAAAATATAGACTTAAACACAGAGTTAATGGAGTCCTTTAGGAAAAGAAGAGTATGCATTCAGAAAAGTGACTGTGGGATTTTGATGAAGAGTCACCTTTAAAAACAACAGCAGCAATTTATACTTACTTTTAGAATCTAAGATGCAACATGTACGTTAACCTTGGTCTGTGACGGTTTGGGATCCCCATATTACTGTGTGCCTTTACTTCTTCTTGTTCCACTGGAGGGCTGTACGATGTTTTTAGTACTTGGATTAAAGCCAAGGCTTCGCACATGCTGGGCAAGTGCCTTGCTACTGTGCTGTGTCCTCAGCACCTGGAAGGCCTTCTGGGACATTAGCACATGGGGAGCTATAGTCTCCTGGATGGAGAGGCCTTTCTCTTGGGGCTGGGTTTTGTTGTTGTTTTTGAGATAGTCTCTTGTAGAGCAGCCTGCCCTTAAACTCACTGTGTAGCTGAGCATGACTGTGAACTTTTGATTCTCCTGACTGTTTTTATGTCATATTGGGGAATTAAAGCCACTGACTGGACCATATCCCCAACTTTCCCATAAGATTTTTAATATTTTTTTTTTCAAGAATATCATTGGAATTTTGAGAAAGATTACATTGACTCTACTGGGGGGGGTTTGTTTGTTTTGTTTTTTGTTTTTTTGGTTGGTATTTTTGTTTGTTTTGTTTTTGTTTTTTTAATGATGTAGCTATTCTTAGTGTGTTAGTGTTACCTTTCAGTGAACATCTTCGAGTATCTTCAGTCTCTTAAACTTTTCACTTTCTTGTTTAAGGTGTATGTGTATATATAAAATTATCGTGAATGGGATTGTTTTTCTTTGATTTTTTTCTTGGCAGGTTCATTTGTTATATAGAAAAGCTACTGATTTTTGTATGTTAATATGGTATTCTGATATTTTACTGGAAATATTTCTAAAATCTAAGAGTGGGGCCTGGAGAGATGGCTCAGAGTTTAAGAGCACTGTCTACTCTTCCAGAGGTCCTGAGTTCGATTCCCAGCAGCCACATGGTGGCTTATAACCATCTTTAATGAGATCTGATATCCTATTCTGGCCTACAGATGTACATGAAGGTAGACCAATCGTATATATATATATAAAGTAAAATAAAATAAAAATCTAAGAATCTTCTCATAGTCTCTTAAATGTAGGATCATATTGTGTAAAATATATCATTTGACTTACTCCTTTCCTGGTTATATTGCTTTATTTATTTATTTTTTCATTCTCTTGCTTTATTGCCCTAGCTAAGGTTTCAACTAAGAGTAAATAATAGAAATAGCAAAGGAAATGTTTAGTTCTTCCCGATTTAATATAGCACTGACTAGAGATCTGTCCTAAATATAGCCTTTTTATGCTGAGCTATGTTTCTTCTGCTCCTAGTTTGTTCAGAGCTTTTTGCCATGAAGGGATGTTGAGCTTTGTTAACAGGCTCATCTGCATCTCTTGAGGTAGTGATGTGCTTTCTGTCTGAATCTTTGTGCTGTATTGTACTTAGAGGGGAGTGTGTGCATGCATGCGTTTAACATCCATGGGATGAAGTAAGTTTGATAGTGGTTTCCAATACTTTTGCATGTATTTTTAATTTAGTTTACAAGTATTTTATTAAGTTTTTGTGTTTATGTTCATTAGTGTGTAGACCAGGCTGGCTTGAACACAAAGAGATTGCCTATCCATTTTCTTGGATTCTGGGATCAAAAGTATGTGTCACTACCCCTGGCTTGACCTGTAGTTCTGCTTTTGTTGTGTCCTTACCCAGTTTAAGTGTCAGTGTATATTGGCTTCACTTGAAAGAGTTTGGTTGTATACTTTCCATATTTGTTGGAGCAGTTTGAGGTCAGAAGTGGCCATTAGACCCCTAAAACTGGGGTTACAGATGGTTGTAAGCCACTATGTAGGTTCTGAGAACCAATCCCAGGGCCTCTGTAAGAGTAACAGGTGCTCTTAATTGCTGAGCCATATCTCCCGTTCCACAGAGATAGCTTTGAATCCGCTGTCTTACTCTGGCTCTCCATTTAAAAATATCCCCACTAATTGAAACTAGTGGAGAAAAAGTCCTCAAAATTTTGTTTACGAAACAAATATGTTTAGATAAGAACCAAACCTAGGGTAAAGAATAGATCCCTTCTTGGTGTTCCAAGTCAGTATTTCATATGGCTTGTTGAAGGCCACACTAAGAAAATGGATAACATATGGTCATTCCTATGAACAGTAAGTAAAAAGTCTTCACTGTCAAGTAGTAAAAATTTTTATATTTTCTTTACATTATCAGAAACAAAGACATAGAGCTAATGCAGACATAATTTGTTAGTGTGTCTCTCAGTTGTTTTGGCTCTCTGTTACTGCTCATTATGAACTATTTGTGACACCAAATGAATACAATAGGTAGACCCTTCTGAATTTATTTCATTACTCCTTTGAATCTGACAGTTCAAATTGTAGAAGATTACACTTTTCCATATTTGTTATTAAGTTAGTTTTGTTTTATTTTGTTTTGAAAAGTAAGAATTAAGTTGCCAATGTCTGCTAGGCATATTTATGCATAAGATATTTTGTTTTGTAAAATGAGATTACAGGTCATTTGGTTCAGATTCATTCAGTGAGGGTTTTGTGTGTGTGTGAGAGGGAGACATAAACCAGTACTTAGGTATAGTAGTATTGTAATAGTTACTTGCTTATTGCTGTGATAAAATACCATGATGAAGGTGGCTTACAGAAAGAAGAGCCTATTTGGGCTTACAGTCCAGAGAGGCGGGGAGGGGAAAGGACAGGAGAGGAAGGGAGGAGAGGAGAGGAGAGAGAGAAAGAGACTGACCACCAGGCATAGTGGCGGGGAGGCATGGGGGTGGGCTCCTGGAGCAGTTAGAGCAGGAAGAGCAAACTGGAGATGGGTAAAGCAGTGAACTCTCAAAGCCTGTTCCCAAGGCCATAACCCTAAAGCCTCCCAAGCCTAGTGCTCAGCCACATGAGCTTGTAGGGAACATTGCTCATTTAAAACAGCACAAAAAAACTCTGTAATCCCATTACTTTGGAGACTGAGATAGATACTTCATCAGCCTGGGCTATATAGTGATGGGGGCCAAAATTTATCATATATTTTCCCCTAGTAACGGTCAAAATTTCCATTATGATTATATTCACAACTTCTTCAGGAAGTTATTTTTTTTTAACTGATATTTGAGTGTAGAGTACTTGCATAGGATGTTAAACTCTGAGTGCAATTCCCAGTACTAGAGGTGGAAGAAAAGGCAATGAAGTAGTCTCTTTAGAAACAATATCAAGCTAGCAAGATGGCTCAGTAGGTAAAAGTGTTTGCCACCAGACCTAGTGACCTTATTTCAATCCCTGGATGTACATAGTATCGAGATAGAACCATTTCCTAATGGCTGTCCTTTGATCTCCACATATGCCCTGAGGCCTAAGTGCCCACACAACATAAACACACATGCACACAGAATAAACAAAATGTAATAAATTTTAAAAGAAGAATCTTTTATAAAAGTTATGATCTATCTGAGGTAGCATAGCCCTGTAATCCCAACTTTCAGGAGACAGAAACAAGGAGATCTAAATTTAAGGGTAGCCTTGGCTACACTTGGAGACTGTATAAAACAAACAAAACACTAGTCCATGTACTTGGCAGTCAGGGATGGCGTCTGTTAGCTGAGCACTTGTGTAGCATGTGCCAGGTCCTCACTTCAGTCCTTTCGCATGTTTCTATGTGTTACCTGGAAACAGAAACTTGGACTCTGTTGTTTTTCTACCCAGTAGAATAATTCACCAATGGCTGGCCATTGTGTATATTTTCCTTTTGTAAAAATAATCTTAGATATTATTTTTAAATTAGATGTTTGTTTTGAAATCAAAGATAAGTTTAAGAAACATAGCTCTGGCATAAATATAACTGTGATTCTAACTTGCGTGTGATCTAGGAAGCAGTAGAAGATGGGACTGAGGTTGGAACCGAAGTTTCCCAACCCTCAACCCTGCTTATTCCTTGTTCTTCTTAGTGTGAGGTTTTGTTTTGTTCTGTTTTTTCCTTTCGGTTCTTGTTGTTTTACTTATATGTATGTGTGGGTGTGTGTTTGCAACCCAAATGTGTGTAAATGCCCACAGAGGTTAGAAGAGGTCATTGCATCTCTTGGAATGGAAGGTATAGGTACTTGTGGGGGCTGGAAACTGAACTCAGGTCCTCTGCACGAGCAGGAAGAACTCTTAACTGTTGAGCCATGTCTCTAGCCTCTCATGAAAGTGTTTTTTCATGCCTTTATATTTATTTTTTTATTTTAGTTTACTTTTTCATATATATGTGAATGGCTTATATGCTTGCAAACATACATGTCCCCATGTATGTGGGCATATATGATGTAGTGGTTCAAGCAATCAGATGTGTTTTTCAGTCACTCTCAACCTTATATTTTAAGTTCGCGTCTCTTGCTGAACCAAATCTTACTGATTGAGCCAGTTTGACTAGCCAGTTTGTTCTGGAAATTCCCTGTATCTGCTGCCTTCTGCCTTCTGTGCACTGGGACTACAAGCTGCTAGTCCGCCCAGCTTCTAGGTGGGCTTTAAGAATTGAAACTAGGATTCTACTGGAGAGACAGCTCTAAGGCGGAGCTCGAACAACACCAAGTGTAGGTCCCCACGCTTGCGTGGCAGTTGCTTTACCTAATGAGCCCTCTAGCTAGCCGCTTTGTGTAGCTTTTAAAGTAAGCCTTTATGTTAATTTTTCCTTTGCTATATATTGGAAATTTCATTTTAAAAACTAGGTCTGCCATAATTTATATGTTTCATTTGTAGTATCGTTTCTGGCTGTTGCTCTGTGCTTTAATAAAGCAACTAGAGTGCTCTGAAGCCAGTTACTGCCTAGAAAAGTGGCCTGCAGCGGCCTTTGTGGCTGCAGACTTGACGCCAGCTGTCGTTTTTAAGGTCGAATTCTGACAGTTCTTTTTTTTTTTTCTTTTTTTTTCTCTGTTTTAAGTTTTTTTTTTCCTTGCCAATAATTTAAGAAGTGTTAATGCTTATAAAATGAATAACTTTGATTTCTGTTTGTGCAGCCCCCTCCCAACGTTCAATACATGGGCCTAAAGATATCTTCATACCCATCTGTAGATATTTAGGACTTTGATTCACTGACATTGAATTTCTATTTTTCTTCTTAAGTGTTTATTCGTTCTCAGTTTGTATATGTGAGTGTTTTGCCTGTGTGTGTGTCTGTGCACCACATGCTAGCAGTGCTTGTCGGGGACAGAGAAGGCAGTAGATGCCCTAGAACTAGACTTACGGGAAGTTGTGAGCTGCCCTGTGCAGGCTGGGAATTGAACCCAGGTCCTCTGCAAGAACAGGCAGCGTTCTTAATCTCTGAGCCATCTCAATAGCTACCAGACCTACGGTATTTAAAGTGCCTCCAGATGTGCTCTTTATTTCTGTCAATTACATGTAGCACATTTGTAATCTTTAATAATTTAATATAGTGCTACCTACTGGCTGTAAATGTATGACTGTCGGCATGACAAAAATCAGCAGCAGTTATGCCCTAAAAGAATATTTTTCATTTGCAGTGGTTTCTTCAGTTACCTCATTAGTTTTATTTAAAAGTATCTGTTTCTTCAGTACAGCAGCTGCTAATGTCACTTGCCATTCAGAGCAATGCCAATCGTTGTGAAACAGTCTTGAGACTTAAAACATTTTTTTTTTCCAAATTGCACTTGTGTATCTTCAAGTGTGTTCAGCAAAATGACTGAATCAGTTCCGTTCTGCTTGTCAGTCACTGGCTGGAGTTCCCCTGCCCTTTGTGCAGTAGCAGTGTGCTGCGGCTTATAACACGCATTCTCTTTTAGGAGATGGAAGTGGCTTGCTTGTTTCCTCACTGCAGAGCTTCCTGCTGCTCTCTGAGTCGTGTGGTAATATTCAGGAGGTGCATGGTGTCCCTGCTTCACTCTGGCTGACTTGAAGTAAACAGTCAGTTGAATGTAAACTATGGGCCTTTTTACTGAGTTAAACATGCAAAACTCCATGATGAAATCGATTCCAAGGACTCATAGGAGAGTATATGGTTGTTATGAAAACAACCCAAGCATTGCATTCTTTCCAGAAGAATCTCTTAAAGAATGAATTTATCAGTTCTCATAATTGCAACTCTTCCAGATTGTCATTAGAAGTTTACAGCCTAAAACAGTGGTTCTCAACCTTCTGATGCTGCAACCCTTTAATATAGTTCCGCATGTTGTGGTGAACCCAACTGTTATGACTCCTGATGTAAATATTTGATATGCAGAATATCTGATATGTGACCCCTGAGGGGGGAATCACAACCCACAGGTTGAGAACCAGTTACCTAAATATATAATGTTGAATCTCTTGAATATAAAAGTAGTATCTATTCAGAAACAAGCAAGCTGTAATGTTTTAGTTTTAATCATATTTATTTATAAGCATGGAAGTGACTCAATTTTTAACCACTAATCAATTTTAAAAACCTTAGTGACCTATCGGAAACAGTATTTCAGCATCATATCAGAACCACCTAGTTTAACTATCCATTTCTTACGGGATCATTTAACGAATACCTACCATATATTGTCCATCATTTAATAACTAAGCTGATATTATTGAAGCACCTGTATTGCCTCAGGGGCTTTATTAGGTATTAGGATTTAAGTGGTAAATAAAATAACATGGCCCCTGCTTTCTTGGGATATCCTGTCCAGTATGTAGGCTACTAATTAAGTGCTTTTGGAGTGGTGGGGAGAGTAAAGAGTCCGCATATATGGACGTTCAGGGTGACTGTCTTTGTCTGACAGGCCACAAGATGATCTCCCTGATGAAGTCACCCTTAAGCCAAGAACTGAAGTGTATGTATGGTGTTAGTGAAAGAGTAGGGGGAAAGTACACAGTGCTCTAATGTCCTTATATTTGTAAGAGGAAAACTAGTAGTCAGCGTGTTGATAGAACGCATCATTCTTGCCCATGAGTATCCATCTTCCTGTCTTCTTTTTTCTTTGCCAGGGATTAAAACCAGGTCCTTTCACATGCTGGGTGAGATTCTAGAACTGAACTATACCCTAAGTGCTTATTTAAATACCTATGGAGCACTAAACATGTTTTAGAGGAGTGTGGGCATGATGGCCAGCTTTAGTTGTTGACTTGGTACAACCAGGATCCACCTGGGAAGAGTCTTAGTGAGGGTAGCTTCCTTCGGCTGGCCTTTAGAAGGAGTGTCTGTAGGGGACTGTCTGACGTTAACGGATGTGGGAAGACCCCGCCCATTGTGGACAGCACTGTTCCCAGGCGGTGCTGAACTACATGAGAGTGGAGAGATTGGTCTAAATGCAAGCAAGAGGGCGTGCCTGCATTCAGTTCTGTTTTTTACTGTGAGTGTCATATTTCATGGTCTTGTGAATTTTCCAGAGTGATGGACTGTAAAAATTGGTAATTAGTCAAATGTTTATCACAGCAACCGGAGTGAAATATATTCATTTAACTTAAGATATGAATTCAGATAGCTAAGAAGAAAAGACTGCATGACTAGAAGCATCAGGGAAGAAAGCCCAGTCTGCGCAGGAGCGGTTCTTTTTCTGGGGGGATGGTTGATGGCTGTGCCACCATTTGGCAAGCGCATTTTATTACTACCTACAAAATCTAAATTGATTCTTATTTGTTTTAAGATTGTATATTTCTTTATGTCTCTAGCCACTACTAAGTTTTCTGTGTTTGAAATGAAAGTATATATGTGAATAATAGGTCTTCTGATTATGGGTTGTTGGCCAGTAGTCTTGAAAGCTTATCAAACTTTGTAGAGGTTTTAATTTTAGAAAGTTACACAGTTGCTTGAGACTGTTTAATAGCCTTTTTTTTTTTTCAATACAAGGCTTCAGTGTCAATAAAGAAAAGAGAGACTGCTTCTTTCATGCATGTGCTCTTGTAGATTTCACCAAATATATGCTCTAATGTTTTCTTGTGGTAATGGGGCACCTTTGACTATATTAATGAAAATTGGTAATCATTTAAATTTTGTCTTAACTGACAGTAGCAAAAATAGCATAATTCACTTCTGGAAATACCATCCTTTGCTCACAAAGGCCACATGGTTTATAAATTAAGTTTTTGCAAAATTGCTTCTATTTCTCTCTTGAAACAAGACTGCACTGTGTAGAAAATTACATGCTGTGGCTTTTGAGGGAAGTGAGTGTGTTTAAAATACCTGTAAGGATAGGAAGTACCTCTGTTTAAACTGATGAGAGACTAGCTAACACTTATATTGATATAATTATATATTGTGTAATATATTATAATAACCACTATTAATATATCCACCTAAGATTTGTTACAGATGTGAATTACACACAAAAGAAATAAATTAATATTTTATTTCCTGGAGTCCTTCTTTTGCTTCTGTGTCTAGAATCATGATTCCAATTTGAGTTCTGGTTTTTGTCTGAACATTAAAACTATTCTTTTTACTAAGATTTCCTTCACACTTGTTAGAACAATGAACTTATCAGAGCAAACCTGTCTTGGAACTAGATTTTTTTTTTCCAAAAGTCGATTAATAGATTTCTGAATTGAGAATAGACTAGAAATTACATGGTAACAAATCTTTGCAGTCCTTTTGATCTCTTAAAACACAAGGATTGCAGGGAAAGAGGTGTGAATTAATTTTCCAGCTTTTGGTAAGATTGAATCCTAAAGCCATCCACATGTACGTCAGTCACTTCTGGGAAGCAACGAGCTTGTGGTAAACACAGCAGATAATCTGCGAAAAGATTGTTCCCAGTCTCTGACCAACAGAGAAAAAAGTACACCAGTGGCAGTGTGATCCTGCACATCACGCTTCAGTTTGTGTTGGCCCTTCCGCTTTTTACCTAGATACACTTGTTAGAGAGCTAACTGGCTGTGGTGTGAGACATGCGTGTGGCTCTTATGGGGTATGGGTCTAATTTTCATAACTAGTTTTATAAATCTTCATGGTTTTTTTATGAATCCATTAAAATACAAAACAAAAATTTGTCATTCAATTGAAAAGCAAACTAATCTCTGACAGTAGGGCAGACATTAGAAGTAGGCAAGCATTGGGTACAGGTGTAATTTAGTAATGTGTGCTCCCTGGGATTTTTGTCTTTAGGCTAGGAATGACAATATATAGAAAGTATGAATTACATGGAGTGGTGCAGATAAAATACCTAGTATAGTGCTAAGTCCACAAAAATCATGTATAAAAATGATGTTTCCTTAGACCCTGTCACTTCCAAGACAGTTACGAGTTACAACCAAACAATTAGGAGCAAATCAGGAGCAGTCTTCTCTTGCTGCTACTTTAAGTTCTTCAGATACACCCCTTTTTTGGTGACAGAACTTAACGTAAACCATAGGACTTTTTTTTTTTTTTTTTTTTTTTTGGTATATTTGTTTTAGCTTACCCTTTCTTCTTGGTTCTCATAATTTGTGTATGTGCCCAAAAAAGATAGGACTTGAGACACCGTGTATAGGCCTTTGTGTCTGACACAGAACTTCAGTTTAGGAACACACTAATTTGATAATTCTATTTCAAAGCCATTTACATTTTAATTCATAAATAGCCTAATATAATAAACATCCTTTTCTGTTTTCAGATTGACAGTACAATGAAAAGAAAGGAGATAGTCTGTATTTGCCTTTACTTACTACTATTAGTTTTACACTGAATCATGTGTTAAGGATAAGTGAGCCACATGAATACTGTGGAGTTTTGTTTTTCTGGGGTTTTTTTAGCATTATTTTATTGGTGTTTAAGATGGAAATCAAGAACATTCTTCTGTTTGTATATATTATATCTTCCTACATAAATTTAGTGCAGAATAACTCAGGAAATACTAGGAAAGCACACAATAAAGAGTTAATGTCCCCAATATTTTAGCAACTGTTATGGAAATTATTTGCTGTATCCCACGTTGCAGTTTTAAAATAGATAGCATCTAGGTGTGACAGGCCTTTAATGCCACCACCCAGGGAGTGGAGGCAAGAAGAGAAGGAGTTCAAGGGCAGCCTGTCTTAAAACCATCACCACAACAGCAATCAAATAAAAGACACAGACAGAAGTTGCAGCAAACATGGACTAACGTTAAGATCTGTACAGTGCATACTTATTAAAAAATACTGATTCCAAACTTTAATTTGGTTTACTCCAGAGGTTTTTTTATATTATTTTTACGTATACATTTATGTTATTACATAGATATACAGTAAACTACCTACAGCAAGAAGAACCACAAAACCATCAGGAATTATATAAATGTTACATTCACAGAGTTTTGGCTATTTGTATTTGGCAGCTTTGAAGAAAACATCTTTCCTATCTTGGTGCATTTAAAATTCTGAATGTAAATCAATCTCCATCACATCTTGTCATTATCAACTAAAAACATCTTACTCCATAAACAACTAAGCTGCGTTGTAAAACTAAATTACCTGGTCTTCAACTCCATCAGAGGGTATTATTTGTCCCACCCCAGCAGGAAGAAACCTTAAGAAAGGGACACTCCATTTCCCTTCAGGGGGCTTGGGTAGGTTTTTGGTTGCTTTCTTATTTTCTTTGGAAGTTGGTTGTAAGCTATTATTGGTCTTATTTAGAGAGAAAATAAGGTTGGACTCAGAGATGTCTCTCTTTTCCTTTATCTTTCATTCTTAGGTTTGGAGATAGGAGTTGAAAAGAAAAAGGGGGGAATATAGAAATATATAGGGATGATAGGACAAAAAGTAGATTATTGAATCTACTCCTCAACTTAATGCCTTAATTGTTACTCACAAGGTTATTTTTAATTCATTGGTATAGAATTTTATATATAGTACAAAATAAGTTTAATTTTACATACATTGTTATAGAATTCAAATTTAAGACTATTCTTCATACACATATTTATTTCTACTCCTATATGTGCTATTTTTTTAAAATATTTTTTCCTTAAACTGTCTCAGTATTTGAAAAAAGATTGAAAGATGCTATAAAATTGCCCTTAAACTATATGTTCTGCTTTTATCTGTGGAATGCTGTAAGTTACTCAGAATTGGCTGTAAAATTTGAGCTTCTCATTTTTGACATAAAACGGTTTTTTGTTTTAGTTAAAATGTGCAATTCTGGATGCTAGAGAGATGGCTAAGAGCACTGGCTCCCTTTTCATTGAACTGAATTCACCTGCAGACACCCACATGAAGGCTCACAACCATCTATAACTTTAGTTTCAGGTGATTCAACATGCTGTTCTGGTTTCTAAGGGTACTACATATATGTGGCGTGTCAACAAGGAGGCAGAACACCTGTATACATCATTATTTTAAATATGGTGTTTTTAATTTTTACTTTGTTTTTTATTTTGTATGTGTTGAGGATGGGGGATGTGGATCCATGTGTAGGGTCAGGGGTGACTGTAGAGTTGGTCCTCTCCTTCCACCATGGGGCTCCGGGGATGGAACTCAGGTCGTCAGCTTCATGGCCAGTGCCTCTACTCACTGACAACCTTGACAACCCTATAAATGTTCCTTTCTAGTTTGTTTTTATTAAACCACAACTGTCTGTTTTGTTTTTCAAGACAGGTTATTTCTCTGTAGCCTTGGCTGTCGTAGATTCATTTTATAGACCAAGCTGACCTTGATTCACAGAGTTCCACCTGCCTTTGCCTCCCAAGTGCTGGGATTACAGGTGTGCACCACCACTTCTGGCTTCTTAGTTACTTTTCAGTTCTGTGGAGAGACACCATAACCAAAGCAACTTAGAAAAGAAAGCATTTAATTGAGGGCTGGCTTATAGCTTCAGAGGGTGAGTCTGTGATCAGCATGGCAGTAGGCAGGCAGGCATGGCGCTGGACCAGTAGCTGAGAGCTTACATTTGGTCCACAAACAGGATGGAGCAGGACTGGGTCTGCCTTAAGGAAGGACTCAGTGATACACCATGTCCTTCAACAACATTACATCTCCAAATCATAACCACCTGAGGACAAAGCATTCAAATTATGATGAGCCTATAAACACTGTTCTTATTCAAACCACCATAAAACCCAAACAGTTTATTAGTGACTACAGTAGCAGTCTTATTTTCTGTGCTCATGTACAGTCTGAAGATACTAAATAAAAATTTCCAGAATAACTTTCAAATAATATATTATAGCATGCTGTTGTAATTATCTTGCCATTATTATTATTAATCACTTCTGTGTTTAATTTATAATAATGCTGTAGCTTGAATCTTGAGTGTTCCTCTAAGGCATGGCTTAGAGGCTTGGTCTCAGCCTGTGATGACAGGGAAAGATCCTAAACTTTTAAGAGGTAGAGCCCAGAAGGGGGACTTAGGTCATAACCTTGAAGGGACACTGGGATTCAAGCCCTCATCTCTTTCCTTTGCACCGTCCTTGAGGCAAGCAGGCCTCCCATTGTTGTGCTCCCTGGCCATGATGCTGTACTACTACAAGCCCAAGAAGGCAAGTGCCATGACTGACATCCCCAAGAGCATGAGCCACAGCGAAGTCTTTCCTTTTAAGAGTGTCTCAGATGTAGGAAGTTATCTTTTGGGAATCTTAGGACATCCTCTGTAGATGTGAAAAAACTATACTATATTGGGCTTTATTTATTGACATATAGTATTTGCATTTGACTCTAAGGACTTGTGAAACAAAAATGAGTAGGTCAAATAATATAAACATGTTGACAGATCTGGTCAGATAACAGAATCAGTGCTAGAAACCACAAGTCATAAATTTATAAATTTGGGAAATATAAAAAGTCTGTGGATACGAAGTTTGAAGTTAAGGGGAAGTAAAATTGATACCTTTGCGACTCAGATTGTAATTCACTTTGGTAGAGTGCTTGCCTAACAGCATCACAACACCTGAGTTCTGTCTCCAAGTACTGCATAAACAAGGCTTGATGGTATGCACCTATAGTCCCAGCACTTGGAAGGTGGACACAGGAGGATCAGAAACCCTAGGTCATCTTTGACTGCATAAGCTTAAGGCTAGCCTGGGCTGCATGAAAATTGGTGACAATGCTGGAAGAGGGCAGCTAAGAGCAAAATCTTTCATAACTAGATGACTAGTTCCTGAATTATGTAATCATTGTTTGGCTAGTGGAAATAGGTACCACCGATAGCCTTGGTCACAAAGAAAATGGGATAGATAACGGATAGATAACTGTCATCTGTCTGTCTGTCTATCTATCTATCTATCTATCTATCTATCTATCTATCTATCTATCTATCTATCTATCGTATCTAAGTCTGCATCTAAACCATCTATTTATGAATGGCCTTATGTAGCCTAGGCTGGCCTGATACTCTTTACATAGAACTAAGGTAACCTTTAGATTCTTGTGCCTTTACATCCAGAATGATGGAATTAAGCCTACATCCAGAATGATGGAATTAAGCCTTGCGCCACCACTCCTGGTTTAATACAATGCTGGGGATCAAGCCCAGGACTTTGTGCATGGTAGGTAAGCTTTCTACCAACTGAGCTACACCCCAGACCCAAAAGTAGGCTCTTTCTGACAAAAACACACTCCCTTACCACTTCACTTCCAGATTCTGGCAATGGAGGCTTCTTTGATTCATCAGAATATAGCTAGCTGTTCAATAGTAGGAGCTGAAGAAGCATTTATTATATAAATATTGAACCATGAGAGGTTGAATCATTTTCAAATAGACGAATGATTGTAGAAACCAAGAGTAACGAATCTACATATTTGCCTATTAAAAATAATCACCTACATCTAAATAATCAGATTAGTGTATATGCTGTAAAATCTGATATGAAAGAGGCTGCAGGACCAATATTCTCAAAGATGAGGGTCTCATTGGGGTTTTGTTTTGTTTTTTGTCTCATTTTACAGGCAGTTCTGTTACATTGTATGCATTAAAGCACTAAAATTTGTTCATGTTTCTAGACCTTGGAATGGCTGAAAATATGAAAGAACTTCCAGTTCTTGTCACATCCTCAGTTGCAAGGATTCCTCCACCCAAATTTTGGGGTTATTTTTAGGTATATATCAGCTATGTGCTTTCTAAAAGTTGTGGCTTTGCTGTTTTGGTATCCTCACACATCATACTCACAGACTTGGAAACATGCATAGGAGAACCATACACACCCCTACTCCAGCTGCACATAGGAACCGCTACAGCGGTGCACTTGTGCTTTCTCCCTGTTTCTTTAGACATTCTGTAGTTTCTTGATGAAAGTAGAAAGATGGGAAGACTGATTTCAGAAACCACTGCTCCTACTTGACCTCACTCCCCTGGCAGCCATTGTTAGCTTCATCAACATCCCTTTCTTCCATCAAGCGTCTTGCTTGCAGCAAGGTGTAGTAGCATGCACGTGTAACTTCCACACTTGAGCCGAACTAGATGGACCAGGAATTCTAGGCTAGCCTGGATACACAGCAAAATGATATCTCAACAAAACAAAGCATGCAGCCACACTCTACTTGGATAACACAATTCTCTGTTAAAAGGTATGAGAGCTGTTAGCTGGCTCTGACAGTGTGTATAGTCCTCCTAGAAAGCTGAAATGAGGAGGTCGCCCTGAGTCTGAATAGACTGGGCAACATAGTAAGACTCTGTTTTAAAAGGAAAACAAAAAACAAAAAACCCAAAAAACAATCTTTATTTAAATCTGTGAAATATAACATCAGAATTTTGAAAGGTATTGCTTTAAGTCTGTAGCTTAGTGTTGGTAGCTATTTTCGTATTAATTTTGCCAATCCAGAAGCTTGGAAGGTCTTTCCATCATCTAGGATTTTGGGTAATTTCCTTTTTCAGTGTTTTCAATTTTTCAATGTAGAGGTCTTTCTCATCTTTGGCTTTGCATGCATGCATGCATGCATGCATACACACACACACACACACACACACACACACACACACACACACTTTATTGATTCTTTGTGAATTTCACATCATGTACCCCAGCCCCACCCATCCTCTGGTCCCTCCATCCTTGCAACCTTCCCCAACCAAAAGACAAAAACAACAACAGCTGTTGTTATGGAAGCTGCGGTGTGTCACACAGTACACCCTTTTGCCCAAACAGCTTTTTTTGCAGATGTTCGTTTGGGTGAGTTGTTGGTCTGATTTGAGGCCTCTGGTTTCTACACTACCAATACAGGACCCTCATGTGACTCCTCTCAGATAGCCTTTTGTTGCCCTGTGTCACGGAGATCCTGCAGCTTTGGTTCTGCAGGACTGGTGTCTTCATGTGCTCCAGCAATTTATAGATGGGTCTATGTTGGGGTGGAGAAACTCAAAGCCCTGGAGCTGGGCCCAGGGGGTAGCTGAGTTGGTCAGCCTGACAACTCTCCTGTACCTGCTTCACCAGGGCCAGCTCTCCCGGTTTGCCTCGGCAAGGGGAAAGGCCAGCTCTCCTGTGCTGCCCAGGCAGGCAGCAAAGGCCAGGGAAGTCTGCATGGCCTTTGGTGGTAATATGGGCCAGGGACATGTGACACAGACCCCTATTGACATAGCCCTTGGGGCCAACACAGGCCAAGACACTAATTACCGTGGCCTCAAGTGGCAGCACAGGCTCTATTACATCAGGCGGTTCCTCACGGCCCAAGCGTCTCCACTTCTGCCTCTCTTCACAGTGCAAAACCATTCCAATTCTCTTCACCACCCACCTCTTCCTACATATTTGCTCATCGTAGTGGCACCTGGCCTACCTGTGTGCACATATATACTTTTTGAAGTTAAAAATTGAATGTGTATAGGTGTTTGGCCTGTGTGTATGCCTATGTACCATGATTATAAAATGTCTTCCAAGTCCAGAAGAAAGCACTGGATCTTCTAGGACTGAAATTACAGACAGTTATGAGCTACTATGTGAGTGCTGGCAGTCAAACCCAGGTCCTCTGGAAGAACAACCTGTGCTCTTAACTGCAGAGCCATCTCTTCAACCTCTGGGTTTATTTTGAGTGTAATATTTTTCCTGATTTATTTCTCTGATAGTACATTGTTGATGTATATCAAGGCTAATATAATACATACATGTACATGTGTATATATCTTGTAACTTGAATGTGTTTATTAGGTTTGAGAATTTTCTAGTAGACTCTGGTGGTTTTAAGGTCATCTACACAAAAAGATAATTTTAACTTCTTTTCTTACTTATATCCTTTCAATCTCTTTATCTTGTCTGGTTCTTATAGCTAAGACTTTGAACACTATAGCAAATAAGATAGGAGTAGTGGGCATACTTGATTCATTTCTCGTCCTAGAGTAAATGCCCTCCCAGCTTGCCTTCATTTAATATAATGTTAGCTGTAGAATTGTTATATAAAGCCTTTATTATTTTGATAAATAACATCACCAGAACTTTGATAATGAAGACTTGTTGAGCTTTGCCCATACCTTTTCAGCGTCAATCAAAATGATTACATGGTTTATGTGCTTAAGTTTATTTTATGTGGTGCATGTACTACATGCATTCTGTTACGTATTTTGAACCAACCTTGCTTTCTGGGGGGGAGCCCACTTAGTTATAATGTGTAATCTTGACATGTTCCTGAGTTCAGTCTGCAAGTATTTTGTTGAGAACTTGTGCATCTATGCTTATTAAACAATCGGTCTGTAGTTCTTTGTAGTGTCTTTATCTGTTTTTGCTATCAGGATAATACTGGGTTCATAGAATGAATTTGGAAGCATTCCTTCATTTTGTTTTATAAAACAATATAGGAAGGATTGGAATGAGGTCTTCCATGAAGGTTGATAGAATTCACCACTGGATCCATTTGTTCCCAGACTTTTTCTGACAGGAGGCTTTTGGTTACAGCTTTGACATCATTACTTATAATACATCCGTTTGAGTTATTTCTGTTTTCTGGGTTCAGTTTTAGTAAATGATAATGCATGTAGAGATTCTTCAATTTCTTCTGGGTTTTCCAGCCTTTTAGAATATAAGTTTTCATATTAAACACTAATATAATAATATTCTGTATTTCACTGGAATCTGTTGTGAGTATGCTCTTGATCTCCATGTTGATTTGTGCCCCCGCCCCATTTGTCAGATTAGCTAAGGGTTTGTGAGTCACACTAACTTAGGAACCAGCTCTCTCAGTTTGCTTGATTCCTGTGTTGCTCTATTTCATTAAGTTCTTACCTGATCCATATTAGTTCTTGGGATTGATTGCATTTAGGATTGGCTGCCTGTTTTTCAGGAGCCTTGAGATACATAGTTTGGTTGCTTATTTGGAATCTGTCTTAGTGTTTTATTGCTGTGAAGAGACACCAGGAGCATGGCAACTCTTTTAAAGAAGAAAATTTAATGGGGGCTGGCTTACAGTTTCAGAGGTTCTGTCCATTATCATCATGGCGGGAAGCATGGCAGTGTGCAGGCAGACGTGGTGCCGGGGAAGGAGCTGAGAGCTCTACATCTGGATCTATAGGCATCAGAAGGGGACTGTGTGCCACACTGGGCATAGCTTGAGCACATTTGACCTCAAAGCCTACCCCACAGTGACACACTTCCTCTAACAAGGCCTTACCTCAGGAATACCACTACCTATGGCCAGGCATTCAAGCATGAGTCCATGGGGCCATTTCTATCTAATCACGCCAGTACCTCTCTCATTCTATAGTATGAGCACCATGGCTATTAAATCTCCTCTTAGGACTGCCTTGGCTGTATCACAGAGGTTTGATAGGATATGTTTTCATTATTTGTTTTTTAAGAATTGTCTAATTTCCTTTCTTGATTATTTCTAATGTATTGTCTTGCCTTCAAGAATTTTTGTGGTTTCTGTAGTTTCTTTTTTTCTTTTTCTTTTTCTTTTTTTTTTTTTTTTAACTGATTCTACCTTTATGCCATTGTCTGGTAGAATACACTGAATTTTCTCATTTAAAGCATCATTGAGGCTTAATTTGTGTTCTGTGATATGATTGATTTTGGAAAAGTTTCTATGTGTTGCTGAGAAAATTGTATATTTTCTGTCTCTTTGTAGAATATTCTGTATATACCCATCAATCCAGTTAACCTGTAAATTATTTTAGCTCTGACGTTTCTTGGTTTTAGTCAGGAAGAACTATATAAATATGAGAGTGGAGCTGGGCATGGCCGCACTTGTCTTTAATTCCAAGCACTTGAAAAATGAAGCAAGTGTATCTCTCTGAGTTCAAGACCAGCTTGCCTGGGATATATAAAGCAGTGGTTCTCAACCTTTCTATTGCTGCGACCTCTTAATACAGTTCCTTATGCTGTGGTGACCCCCAACCATAAAGTCACTCTTTTGCTACTTCATAACTTTAATTTTGCTACTGTTATGAATCATAATATAAATAACTGATAGGCTGGATGATATGTTGCCTCCTCAGGGTTCACAACCCACAGCTTAAGAACCACTGATCTAGAGTTTTAGGCCAGCCAAGGCTACATAGTGACAGCTTGTCTTTAAACAAAATAAGACAAAACAGAACAGAGCGAGAGAGAGGAGGGAAAGGAGGGGAAGAGAGGAGAGAGTGGAATGCTGAGGGCCTCTGTTATTTCTGTGTAAGGGTCTCTGTTACTTCTGTGTAAGGATCTCTGTGGTCTGAGTAAGGTCTCTGTGGTCGTGTAAGGATCTCTGTGGTCTGTGTAAGGATCTCTGTGGTCTGTGTAAGGTCTCTGTGGTCTGTGTAAGGTTTCTGTGGTCTGAGTAAGGTCTCTGTGGTCGTGTAAGGATCTCTGTGGTCTGTGTAAGGATCTCTGTGGTCTGTGTAAGGTCTCTGTGGTCTGTGTAAGGTCTCTGTGGTCTGTGTAAGGTCTCTGTGGTCTGTGTAAGGTCTCTGTGGTCTGTGTAAGGTCTCTGTGGTCTGTGTAAGGTTTCTGTGGTCTGTGTAAGGTCTCTGTTAGTTCTGTGTAAGGTCTCTGTTAGTTCTGTGTAAGGTCTCTGTGGTCTGTGTAAGGTCTCTGTGGTCTGTGTAAGGTCTCTGTGGTCTGTGTAAGGTCTCTGTGGTCTGAGTAAGGTCTCTGTGGTCAGTGTAAGGTCTCTATGGTCTGTGTAAGGATCTCTGTGGTCGTGTAAGGTCTCTGTGGTCTGAGTAAGGTCTCTGTGGTCTGAGTAAGGTCTCTGTGGTCAGTGTAAGGTCTCTGTGGTCTGAGTAAGGTCTCTGTGCTCTGTGTAAGGATCTCTGTGGTCTGTGTAAGGATCTCTGTGGTCTGTGTAAGGTCTCTGTGGTCTGTGTAAGGTCTCTGTGGTCAGTGTAAGGTCTCTGTGGTCTGTGTAAGGTCTCTATGGTCAGGGTAAGGTCTCTGTGGTCTGTATAAGGTCTCTGTGGTCAGTGTAAGGTCTCTGTGGTCTGTGTAAAGTCTCTGTGGTCAGTGTAAGGTCTCTGTGGTCTGAGTAAGGTCTCTGTGGTCTGTGTAAGGTCTCTGTGGTCTGTGTAAGGTCTCCGTGGTCAGTGTAAGCTCTCCGTGGTCTGTGTAAGGTCTCTGTGGTCTGTGTAAGGTCTCTGTGGTCTGTGTAAGGTCTCTGTGGTCTGTGTAAGGTCTCTGTGGTCTGAGTAAGGTCTCTGTTACTTCTGTGTAAGGTCTCTGTGGTCTGTGTAAGGTCTCTGTGGTCTGTGTAAGGGTCTCTGTAGTCTTTTATACCTTTTAGTGTTTCTTATCTGAAATTAGGAGCTCCAAACATGTTCTTAAAAGTCTACACTTGTTATGGTTTCTTGGTGAACTGTTCCTTTTATTAGCATGTACTTTCTTCTGGTTAGCTTAGGCTTGACGTTTACTTCATCTGATGTAAGGGTGGCTCTGCTGCTGGTTTACATTTCCCATTTGGTCTGTAGTTTTCTACCCAAGTGTCCGCTTTCTGTCTGTCTGTCTGTCTTTCTTTCTTTCTTTCTTTCTTTCTTTCTTTCTTTCTTTCTTTCTTTCTGTTTGGTTTTTGTTGTGGGTTTCTTTTTTAAAACAGGGTTTCTCTGTGTGGCCTTGGCTGTCCTGGACTCACTTTGTAAACCAGACTCGCCTCGAACTCACAGCGATCCACCTGCCTCTGCCTAAGTGCCACCATGCCCAACTCCAAATGTGTTTCTTGACAACATAGTTCATTTTTGTTTTTAATCCAGTCCATTAATCTGTACCTTTGTAGTGGACTGTTGAGGCCATTTACATTTAAGGTTATTATAGAAATAGGTTTGCTATTTTCTGTTATTTTGTTTGGTTAAAGTTGTTTTGCTGGATTATTGATTTTTTTTCCTCCTGTATTACGTAGTTTTGCGGGTTTGCTGAGGTGCTGTGCAGGAACTGGTTATGTCTTTCCCAAGTCTAGCTTGTTTATTTGTAGTTTAGTGATCCAAAATGACCCCTGGGACCATAGCAGAATGGACTCTGGGTTCTACAGCGGTCAGTGGAGCTTCAGAAGTCTAGGCTCTTGTACCAGCAGTGACTCTTAGTGACCACTAGGACAAAGCCCCAGTTTCTCAGGGAACTCTGACCACACTGAGACAGACGCTCAGCCTGCACTGACTCCTTACACCTCCAGACTCTTCTGTTTTCAGATTTTGTACGAAATTATGATGGAAATATTTTTTATTTTGGAAAATTATTTTAAGTAATACAGACTTACCTTAACTTGAACATACTAGGGCAAAAGTGTATTTTCAATTCATTCTTGTGTACAAGATGTCTTGGTCTTGTTTCTGTTGTGATAAAATACTCTGACCAAAGCAACTTAGGGGAGAAAGGGTTTATTTCAGTTCCCAGTCCCAGGTTCAGTTCATCTTTGTGGGGAAGCCACAATGGCATAACTTAAGACAGCTGCTTACAGCTACAGTGTTGCATCTGTAGGCCGGAAGCGGGGAAGATGAACGAGTGTTTGCACGGCTGCACTCAGCTGCCTTTCTCCACTCTCACACAGTTCAGGACCCTAGGGAGTAGACCACCCACTGTAAGGCTGGATCTTCCTACCTCAGTTAACAAAGGTAATTTCTCACAGACACACCCGCAGGCCAACAGATCTACATAGTTCCTCTTTGAGGCTCTTTTGCTCAAGTGATTCAACATTATGCCAGGTTGACAACGAAAACCAACCATCACACATGAATCCAAAGTTTATGGTTTAAAATAGAAATTGTATAAAACTAGCTCATAAGATGGAAAGATTGGGATTGTTTTGATTTTTGTCTTTTGTTTTAATAGGGTTTTTGCCTTCAAACTGAAAGAAGGTGTTCCTACCTTGGCCTCCCAAGTGCTGGGATTATAGGTGTCACCAATCCCTGCTTAGTTTTGGATTTTGACCAAAAGCATGTAATTTGTTATTCATATATGCAAGCAAGTTTAATTGAACACATACTATCATACTATGCTAGGAAAGGGTTTGTTGTTTGCCCTTTGTTTTGAGACAGGGACTTTAGCTCAAGCTGGCCTTTCTGTTCTGGGATTGCAAGCTTGTAACCAGCACAAGCAGTTTTAAGAAAGGCTACTGTCAAGAGAAATTCAGCACATTAGATTTTGAAAAGAAACAAATAAGGTTTGTTGTCAGTCAAGCACAAAAACCTGTGCAAGCAGAAATGGGCTTCCCAAAAAAGGTGATTCTGATAAAAAGGAAGTGGCTAGCACAGGAGAGGAGAGGCTGGTGCCGCAGTGAGACTACTGAGCATCTATTACGTGTTTAGTGGAGGTGTGTCAGTAAGCAAAATATGGCCTGTCCATTCAAGAAGCAAGTCCTCTAATAAGAAAATATAAATGAAAAGACAGAATTATGCTCAACACTGATATGGGGTATGGAGTATCAAGAGAATGACAACATAGTTCTTGACAAGAAAGATACAGAGTAACATTTCTGTCAGCTACACTTAGCCAGCTTGCTGTGCATAAGGACTGCAGAAAAGATAAGTAGTAATATGACCTGTCCATAAGGGTAGCTTCTTACAGAGCAGTTAGTTTAGGGGCCTTACACTAGCAGACTCCTGTCCTGAGCCCTTTCCCTCCCCCCTACAGTTCCTGCCCTCTCCACTTTGTATTCCACTCAAGACATTGCTTCCTCCACACTCTCACTAGTTGCTTGATATCTTCTTTTCATATACTCAGTGAGGTACCCCACACACACTCCCCACTTTGGTGATTTGTCTTGAAATCATTGTAGCAAGTCTTGTCCAGTTTTGTTTCTGTTTTAATGAAATAAAATAGGAAACAGTTATGATGTATTGAGCCAAATAAATGAGTATAAAAGCTTTTGGCCTGGTTTCAAAAGGAGCAGGGTGGGGGAGGGGTGGCGTCAGTGAGAGAAAGGGTTGCTATTAATCTCAACTCCTGTGGTCTTACCTCACCTGCTGGGTGACCAAGGTGAGGAGAGCATGAGTTTTGTGGAGAACATGGGCTTACTGGGCTGATTGCTCATTCCTTTGTGCCATTCTTAAGTACCAGGGAGTATAAAGTACCAAGGCATTTTCCTGCAGTTTGATTGGAATGCCGCCTAAAAAGAGAATACTGCCATTCCATAAGTAACAACTAGGACCTGTTTTCTGAGCTAATAGCAAGTAAATGGAATCAAGTTAGCAAAATAGTTCATGCTACAAAGTGAAAATTCTCCAAGAGCTCTCACTGTCTGTGGCCATGGGAGAGAGCTGCTGACAGTCCCATTTGGGGCATTGTTAGGCAGCTCTGTTGACACATGAATATGCTGCATGTGATTACCATAAAATTGTGGCCTGGAAATTGAACAGTCGTGGTGCTGCATTTCAGACTTAACATTTCTAATAAGCTGTAATAAGGAGACATTTAAAATGGATGTAAGAATAGGCATTACTTGCAGTCACAGATGTATGGCCAATTGAAGTGTTTTTGAATCTCAATTTAACAACGCAAACAAATTCCCTATCATTATTAACATAATTGTTCTCATTGTTGGATCTTGATTTTGAAAAAAAAAAGTAATTTAAGATAAAGAACAAGTTGCTAAAAGAACAAAACCAGTAAAAGGAACTTTAACTGAGGTATTGTCTTGACAAGAGAGGAGGAGGGAGATTACACTTCCTGACTGGCCAGGCCATTGCTCTCGTGTTGGACACAGGTGCTCTTCTTTATAATTGACTGGGAAGTAGGCAGAAGTCTGGCTGCACAGCATTCGTGCGCTGGGGGAGCACCAGGTTGTAGGCTTAAACTCTTCCCCCACACTTTTATGCTGAAATGATTTAGTTTGTGTTGGGGTAGAGCATGGTTAATTCCATAGCAGAACTATTAGGCTTCACAAGGAAGATATATTAGGAATACAGGGTTGTTTTTTTTTTAAGATTTATTTTTGTTTTAATGTGTGAGTGTGTTTGTATGTCTGTATGAGAATATGCTGTATGTAAAGATGCCCATGAGGCCAGATAAGAACTTGCTTGGAGCTGCAGTTAGAAGAGGATGTGGAGTATCTGACATGGGTGCTAGGAAATGAACTTGGGTCCTCAGAAAGAACTCTTAACTGCTGAGCTATCACTCCAAAAATAGCAATATGATTTTAAGAAATCAGTATTATTAAGTTAACTGCATTAGTTTATGAGATAGTCTCACTTAATGTTCTCAAATTAAGAATCCCACTTCTACCAAAATATAGGCTGAGTCAGGAGCATTGCGGGTTCAAGCCCAGTCTAGGTAGCATAGAGAAGCCAATGTAGGTAACTTAACAAGACCCTGTCTCAAAAATCAGAAAGAATTGTTAAAAATAAATTTGATATTCCTATTAAAATTGTACTTAAATTCATAATCTGTTGCTTGCTGTCTGCTAGCTTTCTTATACACTCCAGGCCCACTTGCTAGGGATGGTGCTGCCCACAGTGGACTGGGCCCTCCCACATCAATTGTCAACCAAGATAGTCTCTCACAGGCAGGGCCACAGACCAGTCAGATGGAGGCAGTTCATCAGTCGAGGTCCCCTCTTTTCTTTTGAGGGTGGTGTGTCAAGTTGGCAATAAAAACTAACTAGGAAAAAAAAAACCTAACTAGAACAAAGTATATACCAGGAGTGAGTAGTATAGCTGAGTTATGTAAAGGTTTTATTTTGAGAAACTTCCACACTGATTTCCATAATGGTTGTCATCAACAGTGAACAAAGATTTCCCTTTCTCTACATCCTCAGTAGCATTTGTTGTGTGTGTGTGGGTCTGTCTGCCTTCCTTTGCTTCTCTCTTTTTTTGTGGTACTCACTCTGCTTGGGTGAGATAAGATCTTAAAAGTAGTTTCAATTTGCATTTCCCTTATAACTAAGGATGTTGAACTCCCCCCCCCCTTTTTTTTTTTTAAAGAACTGTCTATTTAATTCATTGGCCAGTTGCCATTTTTGGTGTTTAATTGTTGAAGTTCCCTGAGTATTCTAGATCTTAACACCTGCATGAAGATCTCACAGAGATTTCCTCCCATTTTTGCCTGCCTACTCTGTTGTGCAGTTGCTTTTAAGTTTCATGTTCTTTTGTGGTTTGATAGGATGTAGGGAAGTATTATTTATTATTTTTATTTTTTAATAAGGCTTGCTTTGTGGTCTGGAATGTGACCAGTTTTAGAAAAGGCCCTGTGGGCCACTGAAGGGTGTATGCCTTGGAGGTAGCTGTTAAATGTTGATCTGTGATTTCAGTGACCGTGGCTCATTGTGCCCAGTGGTGCTGAGTCCAGAATGTTTTCTAGCAAGCATATTATTTACCTGCTACATACCTGATGCATTAATTTTAACAAGTACTAATATTTTGTTAGATTCTTTCGAGGGGAAGTAAAAAGGCTACATCCACTTTAATTATCCTTAGACTAAATGTTATAAACCTAGAAAGTAATATACTAGCAAAAAAATAGGAACCTCGATGCACCCAGGTTTGCTTGTCCCCTTGGGGAGTCCAGACACCTCTGCACACAGGGCTGGACTGAAAGGAGTGGAGCTTAGCCAGGACAGTTGGGCTACACAGGATCTGGGTTGGCACTGAGTGCAGTAGAAACAGCCTTCTCGGAGGTGGTTTTCAGTGCAACAGCTCTCTTTGTTAGGGGTGAGTAAGGGCTACATAAACCTTGGCGAGTGGGTAGGGGCTTTCAGGGTGAGTGCACAGTATTGCTTGGGAATGCTTCATTTGCTAAGTCCTTAAAGAAGCTTAAAGTACATTTTACTAAAATAATGAAACTGCTCTTTTCCCTTTTTCTACCTTAAAATGTTTATTACATACAACAAATAATAGAGATAATGGAGAGATACTTTAGTACTTAAATGTTGTAGAATAAGAATCACTGGTTGGTGATTGGTGGGTTCCTTTTTGAAGTTCTAGCTCTAAACCATTGGATTTTATAGATTATTGAGATGTGTTTCCGTTTTAGGAATATGTTTCATGAGTATTGTGTTGGTAGCTAATGTATTATAATCACTTTAAACTTCAAACCTTTTTTGAGTGTTTTATGAAAGTTCTAGTGTCTTAGGAAGATGAGATAGGCTTGTATAAAAATCTATGATTCCGGGAGTACATAGACACAAAACAGAACCTGAATCTGGATACCGTTCTATGTATCTGTATTCCTTCCCTGTAACTCTGTAGATGCCTTTCTGGAAGAAAGAACATGATCTCTACACATCAAACAGTTAGAAATGCCTCTAAGTGACTATGTATACCAAAGCCAGGTACAGCTGCTGTAGATAATACAGCGTGTCTGTGTGATTTTAGATTCAAGTACAGACTTGTAAGAAAGCAGTCCCCATAGAAGCCTGGTGTTTTGTTTGTTTGGTTGGTTGGTTGGTTGGTTTTTGTTGTTTTTTTGTTTGTTTGTTTTTTTAAGGAGAGACAGAAAGGGGGTAGGCCTGTTGGGAGGGGAGGTAGAGAAGAACAGAGAGGGGAAATTTTAAGCAGGATATATTACACAAGGTGAGGGGGGGCTCTATTTTCAATAAAAAGAGGGGAAAAGGCAATCTTGGGGTCCTTATTTGCTCTGATGAATCCTAATGGCTACAAAACATTTTCACTGGCCCAACAAATTCTGAATTGTGGTTAGTATTGTGAATATTCTTAATAGTCATAACACTTCAAAGGTTGGATGAT
The DNA here is from genome assembly GCF_964271855.1 of Acomys minous. NCBI lineage: Eukaryota > Metazoa > Chordata > Mammalia > Rodentia > Muridae > Acomys > Acomys minous. Next base: position 139,983,958 of record NC_140483.1, read on the forward strand.
TTTTTCCTTCTGTTACTGCTGTTAAAGCAAATATAGTCATTTCAAAGGAAAAAGAGCTTATCTAGAAAATCAGGAGTCCCCTGGCACTAATGGTGTTCCACAGGCTCAGCTGACAGGAAGGAAGTATCATGCATTATCAATAGAACATGCTCGTTGTGGATCTGTCTGCTGCACAGCTCTCTACCCACTGGGAAGAGCATAGTTGAGAGAAAGAGACCATGTGTATGTGAGCAGCATGTGTTAGTAAATGCAATTTTTAGTGCACTTCACTGAAGCAAAATTCTTAACAGATGCTTAAAAATAAGTAAAGAACTCATTTGAATTATATGTTAATATCTTAATGAATTGTTTGGCTCAGTTATTTGGGGAGCTTTGTTAACGTGGATATTTAATGATCAGCTATATAATTTTCAGGCCAAACCTGGGAGTACATGCCTATAATCCTAGCACTTGGAAACCAGCAAGAAGATCATGAGAACCTGAGTTTATTTCATTTTATCAGTTTAACTATTCATTTGCTATAATAGGGATCAAAGGAATGCAGGTTTCTGTGAGTTCAAGGCAAACCTGGTTTACATAGTGAGTTCCAGCCTAGCCAGAGCTTAAAATCAAACAAACAAACAAACAATCAACAATCAAACAAACAAAAAGACTGATGGACTAAGCCAGCATCATTCTAAATACAGAGAAACGCAAAGCATTTCCACTAAAACCAGGAGCAAGACAAAGATGTGCACTCCATACCTATTTAGTATAATAAAGTCTTAATTGAAAAATAAGACAACTGAATTGTATCACAGGGCTACCAATAGAAAGAAGTCAAAGTAGCCTTATTTGCTTGTGACATGATTTTATACATTAAAGACTCTACCAGGAAACTCCTAAGCTGATATAATTTCTGCAAAGTAACAGGATACAAAATCAACAGACAAAAATCAGCAGCTTTCTCAGACATAAATGACAAACATACTGAGAAAGAAATCAGAGAAATAATACCTGTGAAAGTGAAAGACGTGTATAAAAAATATTGTTATTAAAGATATTGAAGTTTTCATCAGGAGAAGGAAAGATCTCCCATTCATGATCAATAGGATGAATGTAGTAAAAATTTCCACCCTACTGAAAACAATCTAGAAATTCAGTGCAGTCCTCATCAAAATTCCACTACAGTTCATTACAGAAATTGAAAACAAAACAAAACCAAAAACTTAAACATAATAGGGAAACATGCATGCACACACCACACACAGGTTTGCTAAAACAATCTTGAATAATAAAAGAACTTTCAGAGGTAACTCCACCCAAATATCAAGTTGTACTACAGATTTATAATGATAAAAAACAATATTATATTGGAATATAACCAAACCAGTAGATTAATGGAATCAAATTGAAGACCCAGACATATTCTATATACCTAAGGACACCTGATTTTTTTTTAACAAAAAAGACAGAAGTATACAACAGAGAAAATACGGCATATTCAACAAAAACAGTGCCGGTTAGATGGGATAATTGCATGCAGAAGAATGAAAATACATATGTATCTAGCTCCTGCACACACTCAACTCGAAATGGATCAAGAACCTCAACATAGGATCAAGATAGCCTGGATAAAAGAGAAGGTCGGAGAGAAGGAATATAATCAGAATTTTAAATGAAATGAATCAATAAACTGCTTATCAAATTCAGTATGGCAAATAGTATTTGAGAGTGTGTTTGGAGGTTCTAGCAGTGGAATGTAGCCGCTCTACATCCCTGACCGCAGGAACCATGCTCTGTTGGAGAAAGGGCGTCCTCTCCAGCCACACGCGCAGCTTCAGGAGATAGGCTGGTGAAACACGGAGGAAGGATAAGGACACCTGCCTAACCAGCCGGAACAACCAAAGCAGTCCTGGCAATCCTGTGACAGATGTCACAGCCAGACCACCTTCACATCCTGTACTTTGTGAATTATATATATTGATTTCATAACACATATCTTTAAAAATCAAGTAAGATTGGATAAGCCTGTCGTTATAGTTGCTTATAAAGAAAAGGGTGTTAGGTATGCATGTTGCATTGTAGTGTCCTTGTGTTAGAAGGTAAAGCTTTCCTTGTTCATCTGTTTCATTATTTTAAGCATGCATTGAGCTTAAAATTACAAGCATTCATGATCTGTTTGTAATTCTCATCATGCTTGGTACTAAACAGACAGGGAGCCAATGTATTATATCATAGAGTTAGGCACTCTATTTACTGAGCCCTTGCCATTACCTCTCTAACCTTACCTGGCAGAGGTGCCTGTTGTCTCTTCTGGGATCTTTTCTTTTTGCTAGTCATTCCCATGAGGAGGTCATTTGCTCCAATAATGGCTTGTCATTTGGTCTAAAATTCAAACAAAAGCTTTGCAGCTGTGAGATGTAGCCCATTTTAAAATTAACCTATTGTAAATCCTTAATGACTGAGAAATCCTGTAATTTGCTATGATTTCTGGCAATGCTGCATGCAGAATAGCAAGCAGTAGCAATGGTACAGGTCAGAATGACACACACTTGGGAAGAGAAGGAAAAGTTCAGGCAACATGTAGTGTGCTGACCTTCCTCAGTCACTCATCAGTTCACTTCATGCCTATGGGCTTTCCCAAGTAAAATGTTATTTTTGGAAGGAATTGTTTAATAGAGTTTATTATGCCAGAAGTAAAATTGTTCATAAATGTTTTCTGCCTTTGCTTTCTCTGAAATCTTTTTCAGTATAAGAGTTTTCAATATGAGAACTTAGATTCCTAGAAGAAAAAAAAAAGAGCACAAGTTTTTGATGCACAAAGTCCTTGAATTTATTTTATTTACCCACTTATTTTCAATGCTACAAGTCAAACCCAGGCTCTCAAGCACTTTAGGCTCTACTTTACCACTGAGCCATATCCTTAGTTCTAAATTATAATTTTGGCAATAAAACAAGTTAGTTCTGTCCTTATACAATTTATATAAACTCTCTGGCTTCAGATTTTGGATCTAGAATTCCTCTGGATTTTATACAGTAAAAGTTAAATATGATATTAAAGAATATTGTAGGCACAATATGTTTCTTCACTACTCACTATGTATTAAACACTTACTAAATTACTTAGTTCTTGGTGCCTGTTTCTCTGTGTGCAAAATGAGGCCACTAATAATACCTACTGCCTAGACAAAGCATTTTGAACAGTGCTCAGTGCCAGTGAAGGGATTAGCAGTAATTATTAGTCATTCCAGTGGACAGATAAGTCAACAACGAATAGCTAATATACAGATAATGATGTACAGTGCAACTGAAAAGTCTAAGGTGCACTATGATAATTTATAGACATTAGAACAGTATAAGCCATTGACCAAGGATATGATTAAATTTACATGTGTTTTTAAATAGTAAAAAAAAAATATTTTTGTTTTAGTTCACATCAAGATCTGTTTAATAAATTAGCTTCTTGATGTGCAACTTAGTGAGTTTAGATATATGCAATATAAGTATACAGCTACCACTGAATTCAGTATGTAGAACTGTTTTGCCCCCTTTGTCCAAAATTCTCACAAGATACCCCCTTGTACTTGTTCACTTCTCTTTCTTTTCCCCATTGCCACTGATGTATTTCTGTAGCTGTTTTTTCCACCATACCCTGGGAAATAGCTTGTAGAGCATCATTGTTGGAATTGTGCACATTGCATTTGAAATTTACCCATGTTACTTTACTTACCAGTAAGTCTGGTTTCTTGGTAGTATTTTATTGTACAGCTTTACTGTAGTTTATCTGTTCACCAGTTGAAGGGCATGTGTACTCTCTCCTGTGTTGTGCTATACTAAGCTTGTGTTGTGTTTGTGATATGCTATGATACACTTTGTTTTTAAGATAGAGCCTTCTAGTTCAGACCGATCATGGCCTTACTGTGTAGCATAGGATGGCCCTAACTCGTGCTCTTCCTTTCTCTATTTATCAAATGCTAGGATTACAGGCATGTGCACCATGCCAGGCTTGCTTGCTATTTAAAATGATTAATTTTACAAATCTACTTAAATCTTGGGTAATTCCTAAGAGTGAGGTTGTTGGTTCTTGTGGTAAATGTGAGTTGGATAAAGCAACTGCCAAATTATTTTCCAAAGTGATTATACCATCTGACATTTCCTGCCTCTGATATGTTAGCACTCATTTGAATTGCTTGTGTGTAGTCCTTCATATCATCAGTAGGAGCTCAGAGAGCAATACCACAGATTTGTGATTGCTGGGCCTGTGTGTTAAGCCTTGAGGTCGGTATCACTTCTCTATCTTTGTTCTTTCAAAAAATTTCATTATTCTAGTTCCTTTGGCTTTTCATATAAAATTCATTTAAAATTGGGTTGTCAGTGTCTATGGCTAATAATTCTAATTAGGCATGGTGCCACATGCCTGAAGTCCTACCACTTAGAGGCTGAGGCAGGAAAATCATCAAGTTCAAGCCCAGCCCGAGCTTCATAGTAAGACCCTGTATTTAGGAAAATAAAAACTCTGCTGAGCTTTTCCTTGTGGTTGTATTGAATTTGTAGATCATTTTGGGAAGAGTAATGTCAACATATTGGATCTTTCAACCTATAAATACTTTCTTTCATTGGTATTTTGTAATTGACAGTATATAGAGGCTACAAATTTAAGTCTTGCTATCTTTTTTTGAGATAGGGTCTTAACTGTGTAGTTCAGGCCAGACTCAAGCTTGCAGAGACTCTCTTGCTTCAGCCTCCTAAATAACAGGGGTTACAGGTCTCTACTACTGTGCCCAGCTGAGCTTTTAAGATTTATATAAAGTAAATCTAAAGTTGATGGGGTGGGGAGACCATTTGTGAGGCAGAGGTGTCTTGAACTATGAATTAAAAGAAAAATAGAATAAATAGACAACAAATTTTGTACATAGAATTAATAAACTCTCTAATGGATTGAATATAAGGAAAAATGAAGTGGAAGAATCAGAACACCTGAGTTTCCATCATGAACTGGGTGAATAATGTTGCCATTTTTTTTAAAAAAGTGACAAGAAGAAATAGATTTGGAAAAAGATGACAAGTTGAATGTGGTATATTTAAGTCTTTGGAATATTCAAATCAAGTGTCTATGTCTCTATGGTGGAGCAATTAGCAAGCTTGGGGTCCTAGGTTTTATCTTTATCACAGAGGAAGTCAAAACAAAAAATGCTTTCAGCAGGCAAGTAGAATGTGTAAGCGTATGAATGTGGGCCGTGAGGGTTTGAGCCTGTGTCAGGTCTATGTGGAGCTCTCAGGCTCGCAGTTGACCTCGCTCACGCACACATGCACACCCTGAGCTGTCTTCCTTTTCATTTTTTAGTGTGCTAAGATTCTATAAGCTTTTACCATAGATCTTTGGACAGACCCATTGCTCATCACTGATTTGAAGCATACTTTTCCTTTTCCCAGTCCATTCCTGTATGTCTTAGTTAACTTTTCTATTACCATGACAAAACATTGTCAGCAAGGCATCTTATAAAATAATGCATTTAACTTGAGGGGGGAAGGGAGGAAGGGCTCACTTTTTCATACAGTTAGTCTGTCTTAGGGTTTTTATTGCTGTGAAGAGACACCATGACCACAATGGCAGCTCTTATAAAGGAAAACACTTATTTGAGACAGGTTTACAGGTGCAGAAGTTTAGTTCACTATCATCATGGTGGGGAGCATGGAGGCATACAGGCAGACATGACGCTGGGAGAGTAGCTGGCCACAGGTAATGAGAGAAAACGGACCTGGCTTGAGTTCCTGAAACCCCATAGCCCCACCCCAATGACACAGTTCCTCCAGCAAGGCCACACCTACTCCAAACAAGGCCACACCTCCTAATGCTGCTCCCTAAGTATTCAAATGCATGACTCTATGGGAGCCAGGCTTACTCAAACCGTCACAGAGTCCATGACTGTTGTGGCAGGGAGCATGGCAGCAGGCAGGCAGGCAGCCATGGTGCTGGGGCAGTAACTAAAGCTTACGTCTCATCCACAAGGACAAGGCAGAGAGGGCTAATTGGGAATGCCATGGATTTTTTTTAAGCCTCAAAGCCCAGCTAGAGTGACACACCACCCAATCCTTTTCACACAGTTCCACCAACTGTGGACCAGGCATTCAAATATATGACCCTATGGGGGCTATTTTTATTCAAACCAATACAATCTATAAGTCTTCCCTTTCTTCTTGTCTTCTATGAGCTGGATTCTTAGCTTGGCTTAAACATCTCTTCAGACTGTCCCACCTAAAATTAGGCAAATTAGGCACCTCCTTCCCTGGGTTAGAGTGTCTTGCACAGTCTGATTTTTTTTTTTTCATAGACTTTGTCATAACTTTTCCCATAATTTTTAATTGTTTTCTTGTTCATTGTTTTTCTCTCATACTAGACTATGTTCCAGAAGGGAAGGATCATGTTTGCTATATTTATTCACTGTTGTTACTAAATCATAATTTGTGCTCAGTCATAATTGCAAAATGAATTAAAAGCTAGGTCTCAATTACTGAACCCCTCTATGGTACAGAGTGTTAACTGGCATAGAGAATTGGCCCGGGACAGATGCACTGTGTCTTTACTATGACGGTGGCTTCTATAGTTGATCTAGCTCTGGCTTCCACCTTGTGCTTCCAGGAGCCTTTGTGCTGAGCTTGACAATGGTGTCCATGTTTGTAAATCAAGTGGATGTATGTCTAACCCTCAACACTGCCTTACACATTAAAATCCACCTCCTCAGAACACTTCTCTCTCTGCGCACCTGCAGTGTTCCTGCTGTCCTTCTCTCTCTAGGCACCTGCAGTATTCCTGCTGTCCTTCTCTCTCTGGGCACCTGCAGTGTTCCCGCTGTCCTTCTCTCTCTAGGCACCTGCATTGTTCCCGCTGTCCTTCTCTCACTGGGCACCTGCAGTGTTCCTGCTGTCCTTCTCTCTCTGGGCACCTGCAGTGTTCCTGCTGTTCTTCTCTCTCTGGGCACCTGCAGTGTTCCTGCTGTCCTTCTCTCTCTGCGCACCTGCAGTGTTCCTGCTGTCCTTCTCTCTCTGGGCACCTGCAGTGTTCCTGCTGTCCTTCTCTCTCTGGGCACCTGCAGTGTTCCTGCTGTCCTTCTCTCTCTGCGCACCTGCAGTGTTCCTGCTGTCCTTCTCTCTCTGGGTACCTGCAGTGTTCCTGCTGTCCTTCTCTCTCTGGGTACCTGCAGTGTTCCTGCTGTCCTTCTCTCTCTGGGCACCTGCAGTGTTCCTGCTGTCCTTCTCTCTCTGCGCACCTGCAGTGTTCCTGCTGTCCTTCTCTCACTGGGTACCTGCAGTGTTCCTGCTGTCCTTCTCTCTCTGGGCACCTGCAGTGTTCCTGCTGTCCTTCTCTCTCTGGGTACCTGCAGTGTTCCCGCTGTCCTTCTCTCTCTGGGCACCTGCAGTGTTCCCGCTGTCCTTCTCTCTCTGGGCACCTGCAGTGTTCCTGCTGTCCTTCTCTCTCTAGGCACCTGCAGTGTTCCTGCTGTCCTCTTGCCCCTCCCTCTGTGCTTGCTGCCAAACCCTCCATGCTGACTTCTCTTAAGTCTGTATTAGGGTCTTTCCTTTCTTTACCAGCTTTGTTTATCTGTGTACAAAACACCACCTCTCTGTATTTATGTTTTTCTAATTCTTCCCCAAAAGCTCCACCAACTGGAGACCAAGTAAATATTCAAATATATGAATCTATGAATCAAGCTATCATGGCCATTTAAAATTCAGATAGATGAGAAAGAGAAATTTTTTAAGGTTTTAAAAATGTTTTTTTTTTCTACTTTGGACCCTCACTTTCAGGTTTCCATAATTTTTGGAGCCATTGTAAGACAAGCCTATCCAAGGCTTTTCAGTACCTACCCACCTTGTAAGATAGTAATCCAGTGATCCCAGTGTGGTGCCTTGTGCCTGTTCTAAGGAAACTAAGGCAGGGCCATCTCTGTAGTTACATAATGAGCTATAGACAAGCATGGACCAGAGCAGGAGGGGCTGACGGAGAGAGATTGAGAGAGCGATTGTGATTGTGGTTCAAATACTGATTGCTGATTTCTAATGTTTGACATACACCAGATGCTCAATGAATAAATTTACAAAAGTAAGTGATCCAGTCTAAGAATGTTTTATAGGCAGAGACACCTCCATCTCTGCCTGCTCTCTGCATGGTCTTCCTTGCCGTCACCAGTGGGAAAGCCTGTGCTGCCTGGCCTCCACCAGAGGCAGTCAGCAGTAGAGAGTACAAATGTGCAGTGTGTGTCTGTATGAGAATACCAAAGCTGACAGCTTTTGTAGCAGGAAGGAGCAGGGAAGCTGAACAGGCTTAAAGATTGTTCTGTCGTTTTTTTACTTGCTTGTTATGTTATGTGCTGGTACCAGAGGGGACTGCAGATACCCTGGATCTGGAGTTGTAAGTAGTTGTGAGCCATCTGATACAGGTGCTGGAAGCTGAGCTCCATTCCTCTGCAAGAGCAGCAGGCACTCTTCACTGCTGCCCAGGTTACTCTCTTCTTCCCTGCTTTGGAATACGTGGCAGGTTCTCACCTGTGGAACTACACCCTAGCCTTGGTTTACTTTTGCCAGCGGCCAATAGTCCTAGAGGATTGAGGGGGTGGGGCTTATGACCTTTGGCATTTAGTAAGCACTGTTGTAGAGCGAGTACTGGGGCAAGAACCCCTTCCCTCACATTCTGTGTGTAAGTTGATGTGTAGAGTTAAAAATTTGGCATGTGGAAAAAGATAAAGGAAAGCAATTGAGGGTGGAAGTTACCACACTTTATTTACATTTTGACTGACACTAAACTTTTAAGTCTAAAGAAAAAATACCTAACATATGGAGCACCAGAGTTCATGTCAGAGTTCGTCCCCACTCTCCACATAACTATAGAGAATGTTCTGTCCATTGGGTAGATCAAAGCAAGGGTTCGATGTTTACTACTTGTATCGTCCTTGGTTAGTGCAGTTTGACCACTTCCCCTTGGTGTAGAGGCCTGATGGCACTCAAAGAAAGAATAAGCAGGCTACCAAGATGAGACTTGTTAGCCTATGACCATATAGTGGGGGAGGAGGTCCCCCTTGGTCTTAGACCTAGGGGAAGTGAATAGGGTGAAAGCAGGAGGGAGGGAGGAACGGGAGGATACCAGTGATGGGATAACAATTGAGTTGTAATCTGAGTAAATTAATTAAATTTTAAAAAATATGGAAAAAACCAAAATACCTAACAGTCCCACATGTTCAACAGATAGATGTAGATAGATAAATATTTGTGTTATGGCAGCATAACATGTATTGAAATAACTTCTCAAGCCTTGGAATCAAATACCAATATCCTCATATCCTATTCTACATTGTTTTTTTTTTCATATAGATCTTTTTTTTAATCAAAATAATTGCTAACAACTCAGTTTTGCAAAGAGGTACTAATACATCAAAGGACCTTTGATACAAAATTCTGTATAATTCACATGGTTGCATTACATCAAGCATGTGTCATGGTGCTTCCCTAAAACAATAAAACATAACGGCTGCACTGTATCCCTGCAGCCCCTGTGGCTAACTGCAGCCTTTGTGTGCTTTCCTGGAAGTTTATGCATCTTCTCTTGGTCTTCACTGTAGTTGGAAACTGAGGATTTGTCTTCTGATTAACTGCTTGCCTCTTAAGGGCTTTTTCAAAAGCTAGCCTGATCATTATTATCTTTTGGTTTGGTTTTGAGCTTGGGTTTTTTGTTTGTTTGGTTTGGTTTTGGTTCTTTTGAGACAGGGTCTTTCTGTGTAGCACTGACTGTCCTGGACTCACTTTGTAGACCAGAATGGCCTCGAACTTAGAGAGATCCACCTGCCTCTGCCTCCCCAAGTGCTGGGATTACAGGTGTGCACCACTGTGTTCTGCTGTATTTTAAGCTTTTATTATGAAAAAATATAGTTAAACAATGTAGTACAGAAACATTGAATATTAGCAAATATAGAAAAGAAAATAAAAGAAACCACTGCTATCATGTTGCAGTTGACCTCTCCAATGATTTTATATACCAGTTGGTTACATTTTGAATAATGAACATGCTTTGAGTTTATTGAAAAGTATTAAAGTGTAGTTTAATGTGAATTTCATACCCTCAAGTTGTAATTTGTGTATAATGACTTCAGGACAAACAGTAGAATTTATAACTTCTTGCTCGTCGATCATCTACTCTGGTAGACAATTTTACTCTTAAGGCCTGGTGGAAGAGTTAAAGACCTCATCACGGCTGAAGACACATTCCCAGCTGTTGTGTTTCTACCTAACAAGTGCAGAGGTCACACTTAAAAGCAGTTCAGTGTAGAGGTCCAAGTGACAGTAGATATTAGCAGAGGCCCAAAGGTTCTGGCATGTTAAAGCAGTAGCTTGCCAGGTGTCTTCCTTCCTCCAGCAGATATGTGTGTCTTGTAAAAGCAATCCTATCACAGCCCTACTCTTAATAAAGTAGTTCTTAAAGGAAATCAGCTTCATTCAGTTCCCTCGACACCACATGAAAAGCCTATCATTTCGTTTCTGAGTTTTTATTCTTTCTGACTATAAATACTAAAAAGTAAATGAAAATCATAAAACCAAGATTTTTTAGTTAATTTTCTTCACATGCTTTTTAAAAATTTTCCTTAGTCATGTTATATAGGTAAAACTTAAGTTATCAAGAAGTAGAGTTACATCTTCAGAAAAGAAAAAGTGACCATTTTAGTTTAACTCCACTAAAGGTGGTAGATAGCCTCCAAGCACAAGCTAGAATTACATTGACGTGCTCCTCCCATGGCCTTGACCTTTCCTCTCTAACTGTAAATGTTGTTTTTATTTCCCCAGAAGAGGGGATGGCATAAGAGCCATTCCCAAGCCTTTCTAGCTCTTTCTGAATTCTCTCCTCAAACTAACTCTGGCAGTGTGTTTTATCTTCTGCTCCTTCTCAGTCTCTGGCTCATTCTGTCTTCACCTGTGTCTAGCTTGTTCTCTCTGCAAGTTGTCTCTGTAAAACTGACCAGGTAAGAAATCCACCCCCCTCCCTCCCTCCCTCCTTCCTGCCTTCCCTCCCTCCTGCACTACTCTTAAGTAGCCTCTCTTTCCTTTCCTGTTCTTATGAGAGTTGGGCATATCCTGTGTCTGACTCATCCTGTCAAATATTTCTCTGATTCATCACTTTGTCTGCTCCTCAGTTAGACATCACTTTCAAACATGGCTGCTTTCTTCTATAAATTCAGCTTCCCTTCATTGTTTGGGAAGGTATATACTAAGGGCATAGCTATATTTCAGCCAGATCATACTGTGATCCAGACTATGTCTGCATCCTAGCCAGATAACATAGACCTAGAAGGTCTTTGGATATGATTCCTTGCCAGAGCAGACATGCTGCTGGACCTGGGTCTGATTCCTAGAACCCACATGGTGGATCACAACCCTCTGTAACTTCGATTACAGGAGATCTGACTCTCTCTTTTTTTTTTTTTTTTTAAAATCTCTGCTGGCACCAAGCACACAAGTGATACACAGAGACAAACATTCAGGCAAAAACATCCATACATATGAAGTTTAAAAATAAGTAAAATAAATGAACACTACATATTCTTTAAGGCCCTTTTCCAAGAAGTAGTCTTTCATTTCCTTTTCCGAAGTCAGACTAGACACGTGACTCACAGCAATCAATAGAGTACTGAAAGAAGAAACCTCACAAATAACCTCCTTGACTAAGTAATCAGATGTACTGCCACCAGTGATACAGTGAACTAGTATAGACCAGTAAGACCAGAAGGGCACTCCTTGCCACACCCAGAAATTCTTTATCATGAGAAAACACTGGGGGGGGGGGTTCTAATTTGAGCATCATTCTTGAAATATCTCAGTGGTACTCTTAAGTGTCCAGGGACATGGATGTGATGGCTTAGGCATCCCTGTAATCCTGTGCTTGAGAGGACTAATGTGGAAAGGGTACCTGACACAAGGCCAGCCTGAGCTACAGATCCAGATAGAAAGATGGACACCTGAGGACAGAGAATAAGTAAGTAAGTGAGTGAATGAACAAACAAAGAAGTAGGAAAAATACCCAAAGACTGTCTGAGTAGTTGCCACAGGCTAGAAGAAACTAGAATGTGGCAATTAAATTCAAGTGGCTTCCACATGAAATTCAAGCCCAGGAATTTCAAACAACATAGAAACTCTGATAGTCTTTAGTTTATGCTATATCAGTGTTAACTTCTTTTAGAGTTTTTAGCTCTACTCTGATCAATAAAATATAAATGTTAGCAGAAAGTGACAGAAGAAAATAGGAAATACCCCCTACCACCTTAACAACTTTTCTGTCAATCTTACATCTTTAAATGTTAAAAAAAAAGAAGAAACTCCTAATAGCTTTTATGGTGTGTAGTTTTTGTTGTTTTTAATGGCTTCAGAGTAAACAGAAG